>NC_072408.2:35152500-35777500 GCF_028858775.2 Pan troglodytes | reverse complement strand
CCTGTCACTCAGACACAGCCCAAATCTCGACTCCTCTCCACAAACCCCATAAAAGTGAAATGGCCTCATTGTCTGGAGTAACACCTGAAATTAGTTGTCTCATGGCCATGGAAAACTAGGATGTGGACACACAAAGAGTGAGGCTGAGAGTGGAAGATTAATGGGCGAAAGAAAGAGAAGAGCTCTCTGCTGCAGAGAGGGGTGCCAGAAAAATGGTTGCTAGCTCTGTGGTGAAATGCAAGAGGTTTTAGAAATGCCTGGTAAGAAGGCAGTGTTTGATTTACATAGGGTGCAAAAGATGAGTTGGACCAGGAGTGCCAATTGCATAGGGCATAAAAAACTGGTTAGGACTAGGTGTGTCATTTGCATAGGGTGTAAATTTCTGGCCACCCCATCCTAATCTTTTATAATGAAAGTGGGTCCTCTGCCTGAGTTGCACCGTGTTGCACTTTTCTTTACTGTACACGTGGTTAACAAAAACAGGGAAGATGGAGCCTCCATGTTGGACATGCTTGGCCCCCAGGTAGCCCTTTCCTATTGGCACAGCTGCCGGCATTCCCTCATGCAAGCTTCCACCTTGCTTATCTATGTTTGCAGCTTGATTTTTCAGGCTGCTCTTTGTTAGAAAAGAAATTATTTTGGGGCTTCTTTTTGTTAGAAGGGAAGTTCTCCCTGAGGACTATGTTGCCTTCACTATCTGCCTAAATAATTTCTTTTTACCTCCTGCATCAGAAGCACCTTGAGTTTTGTAAAGAGGGGCTGATTTCACTTTATATAAATCAATCCGCTCTCCCTCTGAGAGTGTATTACTGTGCTTCAATAAACTGCTTTGAGCTCACCTTTTGGTGTTAGTTTGCAATTGTTTGCTCACTATCACAAGATCCAAGATTCCTGCTCCAGAGCTTCAGCTCTGTTGATCTCCCAAGGATCCACCCTAATGTAGAATTCTCAGTAACAACTGGTCTAGCTAAAGGACTATCAATTTTATAGAATTTTATAAGTAAAATAATTTTGCTGATATTAGTTTTCTCTATTGTTTGCCCATTTGCTATATTTTATTTTTATTATTGTTATTGGATACTATAGTATAGTATCCAATTTGTTTTCCTTTGTATAATATTCGGAAGCCTAGATTACTTATTTTCTGTTTTTCTCTTTTTTATAATACATATTTAAAGTGATACAATTCCCTCTAAGCAAAACTTCATCTTCATCCCACAGATTTTTATCTGCTATTTTTAAATTTGTATTTAGTCACTCAGTTCATGGTAACTATAATTTTTTATTTTTTCTTTCACTCATGATTTATTTATCTTACTGAATTTTTATTTGAAAATACTGGGAATTCTGATATTTGATTTTTCTATGAATGTAAGGTAAGTCAAGATGCTTGATACTTTTGTTCCAGTGTTCCCTATACTTAATGATTTTCTATTTGTTTATCCATTACTAATGGAGGAGAATTGAAATCCTAAATATAATTGTTAATATCTATGTTTGTCATTTGTTGCTTTATGCATTTTGAAACTCTGTTATATTTGATAACATTTAGAACATTATGCTGCCCTCTGAGTTAACCCTTTTCTATTGTGAAATGCTCCTGATGCTTGATAATATAGTGTCACTCTGATGTCTACTTGTTATTAATTTAGCCACTCCAGCTTTCTTATATTTAGTGTACTCCAGCTTTCTTGTGATTAGTGTTTGGATACTGCATCTTTTTCTTTGCTTATACTTTTTTATCTACTTTGGCTTTATATTTAAATTGAGTTTCTTGTAGGTAGCACGTAGTTGGGTTTTGTATTTTTATCCAATATGACAATCTCTACCTTAAAGTGTTTAGAATAATATTTAGTGTAATGATCTGTATGGTTTGATTTATATCAGTCATCTTGGTTTTCATTATTTGTCTCATGTTCTTTGTTCCAGGTTTCCTACTTAGCTGCTTTAGCTGCATTAAAGTGTAATCTTTAGAATTCTATATTATATTCATTATTATCTCATTAATACATTAAAAATTAAATTTTCCTTTGTCAAAAGAGCTTTGGTTCAATTATATTATGTATACTATTATAAAATAATTATATATTTACTGCAAAATTTCACATTAAATATTTATGATTCTACATATTAAGTAAATTCTCTAATTGCCAATGTTAAAGGTAAAAGTTTATATCATACCCATAAGGACATACAATAACGATTTTTTGATCTTCCATACAAAACATCAAAACTACTAGGTTGAGAAAATTCTACAGTTCAATATTTTCTTCTATGGTGCTCTTATAAAAAGATCAAATAGACACTATAAATATGCTTCTTAGCTTCGAGAATAGAGTGTAGAATACCTTAGGCACTCCCAAATTCTTAAGAGTTTCTAAAACAGAACTAAAATACTAGTATTATTTTTAATACTTTATCTACTATTGTGTACCTGAGGAAAAATCCTCAGGATATTTATATCAAGCAGGAATTCCGTGTAAGTTGCTGTGGGCACTTTTCTAGAGCTTCCAGCACTTGTTCTCTGTTTAGGTGTTAATCATCCTGTGAACTCGAACAAGTAAACCTCTGTCCCTACTTATTTACAGATGCTTTCAGCTCAGCCTTACCATTTTTGTAAGATCTTTCACATAAACAAGTGCTGTTTTCGTAATTTATACCGTAAGGGCAGATAGTGATAATTAATATCCAATAGAATATCCTAATATTCTGACATTAAAAATAGGTTGAGTAAATGTTTCAGAGACTTCTAAATTTGATTTCTTAGGTATTCATTGGCCAACATTTTTCTATATTCCATGGATCATGATAAGTACCCCTAAACAGCAAAACAATCATTTTTGTGCTTCCTATAAATACAGGATCGGTGGGAAAAGTTAACTGAACAATCAGGACAGTGTAAAGGCAGAGAAGTGTTTTATTATGGGCCTCTTTAAAGATCAGCTCATCCTGCCCATAATAACGAGTTCAAATGATCCTGCGTGAGTCTGCTATTAGCAGTTGTACTGTTATATTATGCATGGCATTTGACTATTCATAGAAAAGGAAATGCACTGTTTTCCATTAGTGGTTTTCTATGAGTGTAAGTCTACAAATTACTGATGATGTTTAGCCTCATGTATTGCTCCTTTGCATATTTATAATGCTCCTGTCGCATTCATTATTAATATGAATATAATGTGAAGGACTAAAGAATATGATTTCTATCAATTTTAGATTTTGTGTTTGTGATTCAAGCACTTATGCAAATGTGACAGTGTATTTACATACTAGTTCACATATGCATGAATAGAAAATACCCTTGCACTATGTCTTATATCATAGTTGGTACCCCGAAGTGTAAAATGAGATATCAAAATAATTTAAAGTAAATGTTATTTCTGAAACCAGGATATGATGACATTCTACAGTGGCTGACAATTTTTCTGGTCCAGAGGCACCTGTAGACAATTAATAGGAAGTCAAGCATACCAGCACACAATTATTCTCCAGCTTTTGTGGTATTCTCAACTTTTGTGGTAAATATTCCAAAAAGAGGGAATTTTGTAGGATAAGAATATGAAGAGGGTTCCCCAAACTCTGAGAGGCTTATTATTTCTTTTACTGTTTCTGAGTATAAACATTTTTATGCCACATGATTTCTGAAGGTGTCTAGATGATGGCTCTTATGAAAGCTTAAAATTCTGGGTGAGTAAGAACAGAATATATCTTACATTGTCACTGCATCTGTCACAAATTAGATTGGAGACAATTTAGTTTTCTGGTCCCCCAAATTTATAAAGTTTAATATGAAAATAAATTATTAAAGGTTTTGCTTTCAGGTTTGACAATGTAGATATAATCAGACCATAAATGACAGATAAAATTTTTACAAAGAAAGAGAAAATAAAGCCCTAAAAACATGTGTTTAAAGGCACTGAAGAGTACTCGGCACTCAATTGGATGAGATTGAATAACAAAACACATTGAGTTGACCTGTACATTTGTAGGAATTTTTCTCTTGGGACTTTTGGTCATCAGAAAGCACAAGCTTAGAGTTCACAGTAGTCTCAATGATTTACCAATGCAGTCAGAACTTGAAGAACCAACACCTCAAATAAAAGTCAATCAGAGTTTATTTCAGGTTGCAAGCATATTTACATGGTTGAAAATTAGTTATGTACCTTACTACTTAGTAGACTAAATGAGAAAAATTATATATGATGCATAAAATATATTTGATAAAATTCAGCATCCATTCTTGGTTTGAGAACACAAAATTGAAACAAGCCCTAACCAAAAAATTTTTGGTAGCCAATAATAGCAAGGATCATTGATAAGTTCTTGGAAATTGCAACTTTAAGAAAAACAATGTATAAAAAAATCTATTTTTTTCTCATGAACATTATAACAAAATGACATTGATTGAAATAACATTATTCACTTAGTTTCACTTGAAGTCACAGTTTCCAAGAACCTACTGACAATGTTAAGTGAGGGCTTACCCTGTGTACACACACACACACACACACACACAGAATAAGTGTATACTGTATATACAGATACAGTTGACCCTTGAACAACAGGAGTTGGAACTACATGAGTCTAATTATATGCAGATTTTCTTTCACTTCTGCCACTCCTGTGACAGCAAGACCAACCCCTCTTTTTCATCCTCTTCCTCAACCTACTCAACATGAAGATGATGAGGATGAAGACAGCTATAATGATCCACTTCCACTTAATGAACAGTAAATATATATTCTCTTCCTTGTAATTTTCTCAATACCTTTTTCTTTTCTCTAGTTTACTTTATTGTTAGAATACATACATACAAAATATATGTGAATCAACTGCTTCTGTTAGCATTAAGGCTCCTGGTCAATGATAGTCTATTAGAAGCTACTCCGGAGGCTGAGGCAGGAGAATTGCTTGAACCTGGGAGGCGGAGGTTGCAGTGAGCCCAGATTGTGTCACTGCACTCCAGCCTGGGCAACAAGAGAGAAACTCTGTGTAAAAAATAAAAAAAGAAGAAGAAGAAGAAGTTACATTTGGGGGAGTCAAAAGTTATACATGAAGATTTGACTCTATGAGGAGGGGTGCATCCCAATGCCCATGTTGTTCAAGGGTCAATTGTATATATATGTGTGTGTATACATACATGGAGAGAGAGAGAGCAAGCACCGTATTTAAAGGCAAAATAAAAAAAATCCCCCAAAATATCAGAAAATTAGAGACACTGTTACTCTAATTCTGGCACACACAATAAAATACAATAATGAGAGAAATGGAAGAAATAAAACTCCTGACACAACATTATTTATATAGAAAATCCAAAATAATAAACATGTAAACTATCAAGACTATAAATAAATGTAGCAAGATCACTGGATACAATGTCAATATACAAAAATAAAATCCACTTCTATATATCAGCAACAGGCTATTAGAAAATGGAATAAAAGAATACATTTGTAATAACATCAAAATAATTAAAAATATTGGGAATTATCTAATAAAAGATGCCTAAAGCTTCTTTCTAGAAAAGTAAAACATATTTCTGGGAAGCATTAAAGAAATTTTAAATAAATTGAGGGTATAACATAGACTGCAAGAATATTATAAAAATGCTCCGTCTCTTAAAATTGGTCTTTGCATCCAAGACAATTTCAATTAAAATACCTAAAGATATCTTTTGTTTTGTTTTTCTTTTGTTTTTTTTTTTTTTTTGGCCTGAAGAAATTGATAGGATGATTATAAAATTTATTTGGAAATGCAAAATACCAAGAATAGTGAAGATACCTTTGCAAGGAACAACAAAGTTGAAGGACTTGTACTGTCTGTTATACCAACTTATTTCCATATGGTTGAAATACAAATTGAAAAGTAGATAGATGCAAATGAATATTGAGTCCAGATACAAACCTATTTATATAATCACCTAATTTATAACAAAAGTTGCCACTGTGTTTATGCTGAATCAACAGAATATCCAGACAGAGAAAAGAGAACCTTGACTTCTACATTATACCACACAAAAAGGAATCAATTCCAAATGAATTGTAGGCCTAAAAGGAAAAAGAAAAAATTTCCAGCATAATATTAAAAAAACTTCATGACCATAAAATATGCAACAATACCTTTTTAAAAAGCAACATTAATAAGAGGGAAAAGATTGATACATTGAATTTTATTAGAATTTAAAACTTTGAGTTTATAAAATATATCACAATCAAGAATGTGAAAAGGCAGACCAGAAGATAAGAGAATATATTCAGGATACATATGTCAGAGGTAGAACTCATGTACATTTATATATAAAAGATTGTTATATATCAATAAAAAGGGCTTACTCTGCAATAGGAAAATGAGAAAACGACTAGAAAAATGTCTTTCAAAATAAAATATTAAAATTACAACCAAACATCTAAAATATATTCAATATCACTAGTCAATCACAGCTTTTTACCTGTATATGCCACCAAATTATCTAAAAGATAAAAACTGAAAATATGAAGCATAAGTGAGAGTACTGGGATACTAGAACTCACATACATTACTGGTAGGTGAGTAAACTGGCATAACCACTTTTTAAAAAATAAATTTAAATGTATGCACATACTATGATGAAGCAACTTCATTTTCAGAGATATAACTAAAGTATGTATGTATATCTTTACATCAAAAATAGATGTACAAAACTGTGAAAGCAATAAACTCAATGAAAAACAAATCAAATGTTATCAAGAATAAAATAGGTAGACCAGGCACAGTGGCTCATGCCTGTAATCCTAGCACTTTGGGAGGCCATGGTGAGTGCGTTCACTTGAGGTCAGGAGTTCGAGACCAGCCCGGCCAACATGGTGAAAACCCATTTCTATTAAAAATACAAAAGTGGCCGTGTGTGGTGGCTCACGCCTGTAATCCCAGCACTTTGGGAGGCCGAGGTGGGCGGATCACGAGGTCAGGAGATCAAGACCATTTTGGCTAACAGGGTGAAACCCTGTCTCTACTAAAAATACAAAAATTAGCTGGGCATGGTGGCGGGTGCCTGTAGTCCCAGCTACTCTGGAGGCTAAGGCAGGAGAATGGAGTGAACCCAGGAGGCGGAGCTTGCAGTGAGCCGAGATGGCGCCACTGCACTCCAACCTGGGCAACAGAGCAAGACTCCATCTCAAAAAAAAAAAATACAAAAGTTAGTAAGGCATGGTGGCAGGCACCTGTAATCCCAGCTACTCGGGTGGCTGAGGCAGGAGAATTGTTTGAACTCGGGAGGCAAAGGCTGCAGTGAGCTGAGATCATGCCACTGCACTCCAGCCTAGGTGACAGAGCAAGACTCCATCTCAAAAAAAAAAAAAAAAAGTAGGTAAATTGTTATATACTCACACATAGTATTATAATCAAATGAATAAATCACCACTTTGTGCAGCAGCAGAGATGAATCACACAGATCATTGCTTCATAAAACAATGAAGAATTGTTGTATGAAGATGAATCTCAAAATTATAATTTTGAGTGAAAAAAAGCCAGAATCCAATGTATATAATGTATGGTTTCACTCATATAAGTTTCAAAAACAAGAACAACTAGTCTCCTGATAAAACTCAGACTAAAGTATATATCCTGACATGATATCAAGGAAGAAGCACACAGATATTTCTGGTTCTCATGGTAATCATTTATATTTTGATTTAAGTGGTTCTTGTACAAGTGTGTTCACAGTGAAAAAATTAAAGAAGCTATACACATGTCATGCATACATTTCCCATTCTGTGTACTGTATTTCAATAAAAATATTTTAAATAAAACCTTGATATAACATTTGTTTCAAGGAAGTTGTTATTCAAATAATTACTATATTTCTACTAATAGGAAATGTAAGATCATACAAGAGTACAGATGCTGTGCTATCATATCATAACATTTACTTCTGAGAGAAAAATCATGGAGAAAGAACATGAACAAGCATGATTTTCTTGTTTTCACCATCCAAATGTTAACCTTCATTTATGGGAGGGAAATATTTTTGATATGAATCATAATAAATATGTTATGAAAGAATAGCCATTTTTATTACAATAATGGATTTCTGCTATCAAAACTGTACTCCTACTTTTTTTTTTTTTTTTTAACCCCAGATGTAGTCTTGCTCTGTCGCCCAGGCTGGAGTGCAGTAGCGCCATCTTGGCTCACTGCAACCTCCGTCTCCCCGGTTCAAGGTATTCTCCTGCCTCAACCTCCCGCGTAGCTGGGATTACAGGCATGCACCACTATGCCCTGCTAATTTTTGTATTTTTAATACAGACAGGGTTTCACCATGTTGTCCAGGCTGGTCTCAAACTCCTGACCTCATGGATCTACCCACCTCTGCCTCCCGAAGTGCTGGGATTACAGGCATTAACCACTGCACCCAGCCTGTAATCCTGCTTTCAAAGCTTATTTCACTTGCTTATATTAATTGTAGCTTCCCTAAGATCTTCAGTCAAAATAAATGTTCCTTCTGTTACTCCAGAGTGCTTTGCTTGTTGTCTTTTTTTACTATTACAACACATGTCTAATTTTGTTTTATATCATACATCATACTTTTATCTAATGCCCTCTTCCTCATTGAACAGTTGCTATTGCAAGACAATAACAAGTACACACATGAAATATGTGGAGTTTCTATCCTCTAGATTTTCATTGAAAAGAAAAGCATACACATTCATGAGGAACTATGAATTTTATACTGCAACAGAAACCTGTAGTAAGTACTGCAATTGAGATGGAAGAAGGATACATTTGAACAAAATGTATCACAGGTAAATCTTATCAGGAAGGATATGAGCTAAATCCGGGGGTATAAGTAAGTTGTTCCTTTGTTAGTTCATTTAGTCAATTATTTAAGATTTACTGAGTACTTCTACATGCCCAGTACTGAGATAGATGCTGGAATTGTACAAATGAATAAGATGCAGCCTCTACTCCAGAAAAATTCAGTGTTTAATAGTAGAAATCCACATCTTGACATATAGTCACAACAAAGTGGACTGCATTGCATACGTAAGAGTTATAAAGTATTCTGAAAGCATAGAGGAAGGAGAAATAGTAGCTGGTGGTCAGTAGACATAAAAACAACATCGACAATATTTTTTGTGAGTTTAGCACACATAAAGCACTACACTAAGGGTTTCCCATGCATGAGTTCTCTAATTTACTCCTAGACTAAACATTTCCAGTAGGCATTATTACTAGGTGTAATGGATGAGGAAACCAAGGGACAAGAAGGCAAGTTAGATTGCCTAAGGATACATATTACTCATAGATTCAAGATCATAAACTCAAATTGTCTTGTGTCAAAGCTCTGAAAATACTATCCTCACCTTTAATCACACAGTCTCTGTGACATATTCTAAAGTGCTGCTTTTCAACCTTCAGGCATTAAGGGCAGTGACTGAAAATAATTTACAAAACTGTAAGATACTAAGGGGACTCAGAATTTTTACAAATTCAGATCTACATTCATTACTAATCTATCAGTAACACTGTGTTATAATGTCCTCCTTGGAGAAGTCTCTAGAGGGAGAGAAACTTTGAGCAGAGGTTAGGTAGGAGAAAAATTGTGAAGGGTGGGAGGACCTGAGCACATTTCTAGCCCAGGAATATAGTAGATGGAAGACACAAATGACTAAAAGAGGTGATTTAATAGTGAAATTTCAAGCACAGTAGTTCCAGAAACTCTAGTAAAGGTATATAAAGGGAGAATACGGCAAAAGTGCCGGAGTAAGATTTCAGCAGACATAGGTATGAGTGAAGGGCATTCTGCATAAATAAAATAGTGGCAGCAGTGAACAATGGTGTGACATTTTTAGCTTAAAGCTAGTAATACGTGGAAGCAAAATGTCAAGTGAGCAAATAGTGCCTTGCACATAATATGCATTTAATATATATTTATTGACCAGACTTTAAAAAGACTTTATTATTTACCGAGTTACAGAAGTATAAAAAATTAACATGTTTATTTCCTTTATTATTATTTCAAGTTTTAAATACATAGCTAAGGGAATATGCAGTGCACTGATTTTTTTCAGGATTCTTATTTCTTATTTTGAATTTATTAACCTTTACAATGAGTAATAATAATTACATATGCAATTTAGACTTGTAATTGTATAATAAATCTCTACTTTCATGATATATCTCTGCTTGATATTTAGTACCTGGGATTAACATCTAGGATTACTAAATTTCAGAATCAAAATATATGCAGTATACACCTTAATTTGTTCCATGTTTGATTCAACTGATTAAATGTGAAGAATTATAAGGCAGTATAGGTATTTTGTATCGAAAATCTACTGAAACTTGAAACTTGATGTCTAAAGGAGATTCAAAACGTATCTGATGGTACAGCACTTGCTGAAATCTAAGTGTGAGACACAGGGTGTCACAACCCAAGATGACAGAAACTTGTGTTACTGAAAAAGGCCTTTCCCTTTGACAAAATGTCTGCCACAAAGCATCCCACACTCTTTCATACAGAATGCAGGAAATTGTCATTTTGATGTTTTCTCATGCATGGATTACAGAAGAGAAAACAAAACTAAAGACCATAATTTTAATGTCTGAAGTGAATGAAAGAGAGTAAGCCTTAATTAGCCCATAAAATACAGAATAATGGAAAAAAAATCTACAGCAATTCTCGAAGACTAATTTTAGCTGGTAATTTTAATGCACTTCCCAATAGAACTATTTAATCAGAAACAATGAAAATTAATGGCCACTGGACAGCACTTCATTTTCAAAGAGCTTTAGAAAAGTTAACACACTGTTATATGGATTTAGCTCTAATAGGCTTCTGGGTCACTGGCGAGCCAGTTCAAATATGGATCTACCATGCTGATTAGTTATGAGTCATGTATCTCCAATTGCAAGGGTTGTGCTTTGAGTATTCGTCAAAGACATTCTGTATAAACCAGCTGTCCATTAAAAGCTTTTCTCCAAGCTACGTGAGTCAATTCAACAGTGGAGACACTCCTTTTATTGTTAAGGAAAAAAAAACAACAACAATATGGGCATGTGAGAGAGTAACTCAATGTTTGAATACATAAACAGGTTCCTACAGTAGAATGTCTTATTAAAATAATTTTGTTTAGGTGTTCGATACCAACTCTGATTTTTCTACTACAATTTCTTTCTGAACTAAAAAAAAAATGATTCCTTTAACTATTTTATCTTTCTCTGCTCATTTTGTAAGTCTTCCTCCCTGAAAAATATTTTCTTCTAACTCTGGATGGCATCATTTACTTCCAGCTTTTCAATTCTCACCTGCATCCCCCTTGTAAGTCCTTGCATTCTCTAGTCTCCCACTGACAACCGCTTATTTACTTTCTGTCATTGGTTACATTTTTCTAGAATTTTATATAAATGAATTATACTGTAAGTACAGGTTTTTGTCTGACCTTTTAACTTTACATAATGAGCTATAATTAATCCATGTTGTGTGCATCAGTAGCTCCTTCCTTTTAATTATTGCATAGTCTTCCATGTCATAAACATCCATACATATATCCTGTGTATATGTTACAATTTGTTTATCCATTCACCCATTTCGCTTTTTTTCCAGGCTGGGGCTATTACGAAAGAAACTGCAACAGATTTTCAGATTTGTTAACAAATAATTTTAAAGATATATGCTTTCATTTCCTATGGGATAATTCCAGGAGTAGAACATCTGCATCATATGGCAGATATACATTTAACTTAAAAAAAACAAACCTGTGAAACTGTGTTGCAAAGTAGTTGGGACATTTTAGCTCACCACTAGCAGTGTATGAGAATTTCACTTGCTCCAGGTTCTTAACAGCACTTATACTTTGGTTTTAGCTTTGTTATTTTAAATATGTAGTGTTAAAAAGTTGTGGTATTGTGCTTTTAATTTACCTTTCTGTAATGATGACAATGATGAACACCATTTCAGGTGCTTATTTG
The DNA here is from genome assembly GCF_028858775.2 of Pan troglodytes. Lineage (NCBI taxonomy): Eukaryota > Metazoa > Chordata > Mammalia > Primates > Hominidae > Pan > Pan troglodytes. The sequence continues at coordinate 35,765,551 of NC_072408.2, read as the reverse complement.
TCATCTGCATAACTGCTGGGATTGTCTGCTTAAACACTACGTGTGTATATATATATATTATATATATACACACAGATATATATATTTTGTCTGTGCCTTTGACACAGTATACATATATATAAAGTTATATATATATGTGTATATATACACACACATATATACACATGGATAATGTAGAGAGAGAGAGACAGAGTGTGTCAACAGGCACAGACAAAATTAGCTCCCAACAAAGGCCTGCTAACCAAAAAACAGGAAAACAGCAGCTTAGTTAACAGAAAACTTTTAGATAATAACTGTTCTACTTTAGCCAAACATACACACCAAACACAAAAATAAAAATAAAAAGTTACCTCACCTTCCCTCTCACAAGCAAAGCCTAGTTGAAGATCGCAGATTATCCATTTGCCAAGCTGTAATGAAGTGCCTCCAGTTACCTTGTAGGAGTGGTTTCAAAGGTCAGAGAGGGAACCTAGACTTTCATTCCACCTTTGGATGGTATCAAAAGAGTCCTGGTAAAAGGTTATCATCAACCCCCAGTGGTAACAAGACCATCCCCTCTATGGTGTCAGTGAGGCCTTGTATAGAAACGGTAAGAAGACATTGCTGCGGCCAGGCGCGGTGGCTCACGCCTGTAATCCCAGCACTTTGGGAGGCCAAGGCGGGCAGATCATGAGGTCAGGAGACCGAGACCATAATGGCTAACACAGTGAAACCCCGTCTCTACAAAAATACAAAAAAATTAGCCGGGCATGATGGCGGGCACCTGTAGTCCCAGCTACTCAGAGGGCTGAGGCAGGAGAATGGCATGAACCAGGGAGGCAGAGCTTGCAGTGAGCCGAGATCGCACCACTGCACTCCAGCCTGGGCGACAGAGCGAGACTCTGTCTCAAAAAAAAAAAAGGTGGCATTGCTGCCTCTCTCAACCAGGTAGTACCAGTGGGAGCCTAGCGGAGAGCTGGAAAACCCAAGCCCCTCAGTATAAATGAGGAATGTCAACGTTGGCCCCATGGGGAACCTTAACTACCAAAACCATCTGGCAATAACAATATGTTTCTCTTACTCCTTCTTCTGATTGATCAGTGTCACAGGGGACCAGCTATATCAGAAGATATAAACAAGATCAACAATATAATACAATTTCCAGATTTCAAATAAAACTTTCTTATTATACGACATACCAAGAAAATCTCAACTTGAACGAGAAAAGATAATCACAGATGACAACACTGAGGTTATAGAGTTATAAAACTGCCTTTCAAGGGTGTCAAAGCATCTATCATGTAACTGCCTACATGAGCAATCATGAGAATGCCTGAGATGAATTACAAAATATAAGGTCTCAACAAAGAAACAGAAGATATAAACTATTAAATTGAAAATTTAAAACTGAAAAATTTGGTATATTTTCTTAAATGAGTGGATTGGTTCAAAAACAAAATAAGGTATACAAAGGAAGGAATTAGTAAACTTAAGATAACAACTAAAATAGAAATTACCCAATATAAACAGCAGTAAGAACCTAAACTAAAAAGTAACAATCTTAGGAACATTTTGGACTATAATTACGTATGTGACATTTGCATCACCACAGTCCTAGAAAAAGAGGAGAAAAGAGTGGAGCTGGAAAATGTTTCTGAGTAAATAATAGCCTAAACACTTCCACAAGTTGGCAACAGATATAATCCTATGAACTCAAGAAACCGAACAAATTCGAAATAAAATGATCAAATGCTGTCTTTTTGTCCTGAATAGCATGTTTGTTCCCCATGTTCCTTCTTTACATAGTGTTTCGATGTAGTGAGTAATACTGAAAAAGCTTAATAGGATAGAATGTTTCATAACCAGCTATTTGGAATTTAAATAATTAATGTTATAGGAGATATTTTATGTTTAGGAAGTTTTAATTGCCTTTCCAAAATATAATTGTTATAATTTGTGTCGCAAAGAAAAAAATAGTTTCCATTCTCATTTAACTCTTAGCAATTTAAAATGTTTTATCAATTTAAGAAATGTTTTAGAAATCTTTTAATTCTCAGAAGTTGATTAGATGCAAGTCTGATTATGTTTGATACTGTTAGAGTGATGTGTTATCGAGTCTTATAGAGCTATTTCAGTTTACAGCAAAAAGCATTTGACCACAAAGCAAAGGTTCAGATAACACACTCTCAGTCTTTCTAACACATGCTCTCTCCTGTTAAATGCTTAATATTCCCAAAGGTAAATAGGAAAGCACTTTCTTCTGTATTTTCTGAAAGCAAACATTTTAGATCTTTAATCTTGGAGAAATTAAGCAATGATTTAACCTTCAAACTAAATACTATATAGCACAGACATTTGAAAATGTAGCCTCAATGTGATTTTATCAGGATATTAGGTTTCATTATTTATAATGTTTGGAGATTAACTACGTTATATGTAAAGGCCAATGAAATAAGCAAAGTTTGTAGTGAAACCATTTGAAAGAAGGTTTTCTCCTAGATAAATTAACTGATTCTTTATCTTGATTAGGCTTCATTCTTTATTCCAACGGATACTTAAGTGGGTGAATCCTACAGACAATAAATTCACATTTTTCAATAAATTCAGTTTTTTTAAAACTAATCTACTTCTCCAGATATCTGGTTTAGACTAGGTTTGATAAAATCCAAGAGAAATGTTGAGCCCTAAAACTTCAATTAAATAGACCTTTGAGACCAGAAACAACTTGACATTGAAACTTTTATTTGTCTGGTAAATTATACTTGAATATTTTCAAATGGCTCTACCTTTTTTTTTTGTTCAGACAAATAAGAACCAAAAAATTGGGGGTATTTATATAAGAGTAGCATATTTGAATCAAATTTCTAAATCATTGTCAAGCTGATTTTAAAAATTGTGTTGACACTGTGAAAAGGTCTGTTTTATTTGTACTTATCAGTTATGTTTAAATCTTATTTCCACAATACATACTTCAATGATAATCTATGTCAATAAATTATTACAAGTGGAAAAAATACTTTATACAATTCAATAAAACCAGTGGTGTCTGGAAGAATCTAAATGATTAGGCCCATCAACTAACATTAAAGTATTTAGAACCAGCAAACCTTGGCAGAAAGAAGGTGTTGTGGGGAACTTTCAGAGAAGAATGTCTGTGAAAGTCCAGCACGTCTAATTGCTTGGCAGAGTATAGAGAGACAAAATCTCCTGAGAGGACAAAAATCTTCCTTTTGAAACTCCCAGTTGTGTATGCTCAGTGGGTTTTCGAGTGAATGAAGTAAGCTGGAAAGCACACGAGGGCAGCCTGTGTCTACTAAACCTTGAATTCCAGAGCTATGTGTCAGAGACCCTAATCATATCATAGGAAAGTATGGCCCAGGCATGGTGGCTCATGCTTAAAATCCCAGCTACTTGGGGAGACTAAAGTGAGAGAAACACTTCAGTTCAGAAATTTGAGACTAGCCTGGGATAAAAGACTATCCACTGGGTACAGTGTACACTGCTTGGGTGATGGTGCACCAAAATCTCAGAAATAAAAAAAAAAAGAAATAAAGAAATGTTTGGAAGAAAATGTGTTTCAGGTCAAGGAGCTATATGCTACCTACAATCTCAGCTGCTACTTTTAGTAGAAATTCTACTGTTAGTAGAACTTCAGAAGAGTTGGAATTTGACAATGAGAAAATATATTCTGATATTACATACCAACTCATAAATTGAGGTCTCTAAATGCTGTGTATTAAAATTTTAATGCAATTCTATGCATACAAGAGATAAGATATTGGGAAGAGAGCAAATTGTAATATACATCAAACATTGCATTTTGAGTTACACTCTTGTTCTTGAGTGTCTGCTATCGAAGACACAAATGTTAGATCACAAATAAGAGGCAACAGAATTGACTGTGCTTTATTCATTTTCTAGCTGCAATGTTTTGGTCATGTTACTAAACATCTTTGAATTGTAGTTTTCCCACATAGAATAAATGTTATCATAATAGTTTCTATACAAGGTTAAGAATTAAATAAAATACTTTATATAAGCGAAAATAAGCAAGAAGCCAGCACATAAACTACAGTTACTGGTAATATAATTGATTATTAGTGATAATGTACACATGATGATTAATCTCAATATCACATAATTTACTCAGTATAGTTCTATCTCCTTTGTCATTGTTCATAGAGAAGCACATTTATGTGTTTGTCCCGTAGCTTATTTCTTCGTTAGTTTTTACTCTTTTGACCCATTTTCTCTCCTGGTATGAAATCAAGATGGTGACTGATTTCTTAACATTTGCCTGTCTCTTGTTCTCCTACTTGGGTTTCTAGTGTTGAAATGCATGTGAGTCCTGTTCAAAGTCTTCTTTTCCTAACATGGTATTGATATTTTGGATAAAGTTTGATGTGAATATTTGCTTCACATAGATGTCCTCTGAGTTTTTAAAAAATCCCATCTAAAAAATTATGTATTATCCCTTCATACCATTAAGCTTTCATGCGCTGCCTTAAACAAGCCTCTATCTGAACTCAGTTTGTAATTCATTTCCTCATTCCAATCAAGATTCCTGACTCTTAGTTTGAAAATGTTCTATGGAAAAATAGAATGTGTAATCTTTGGCAAATTTTGATCTTCTGGTGAATTTGTTGTAAGTGCAACAAAATCTGTATATATGTAATAATCCTAATAACTCTTTCTTTTATAAATAGGGTAGCAGAAATTCATCTGTAATTAAGGACTTTTACTATATTAAAAAGAGTAAGCTTTTTTAATAAAAGAGGGGTAAGCTGGGATTGGTAAACATCTCTTGTCCATAATTCTGCCCCTTCTCTCTGCTTTCAGCAAGAGTGAACTCTGTTTAATGGATGCACTTGACAGTGGCAATCCATTATAAGTGCTTTAAAGGCAGACATACGTAAAACAACCTAAACCACAACCATTGTTAATAATTGATGTTTAGTCATCATTGGCAACTATTGATTATAGACTTAAAAAGAAGTTCTTTGTGTATTGATTTTGGACCCTTTACTTTGCTATACAGAAAACTGCAAGTGACTTGAACTTAAGGGAAGTGTGTTACAATTCTTAAAAAATTAAGTAGCCATTAAAGAAACAAGGTGCAGTGTTCCATGGCTTCTTGTGGAATAAAAACAGGTTGTCTTTGAAGAGATTCATGAGAGAATTCTCTTGAGTTTTTTTTTAAACAGCTGACTATTACTAATAATGCAGTTACAATTAAGAACTGTTTATCCTAGAGATTTTAAAGATGTGCATCTTACATTTCATAATACATGTGTAAGTTGAAACTGAATTTTATCAATTGTTTGAAATACCAGACACGCTGTTGGAAATATGTCTAGTCCATTTGTTTTGCTCATGATTTCAAGCATCATTTCATTCTATGACATAACAGGGGCCTATAAATACGCTGATGGAAGGGTGGAACTGGTATAATGTGGTTTTCATGCTTACTATGGCCTCTTGATTTGAGAAATTACACAAATGATGAGAGAAATGAGTCACAAGGAAGAACAAACTAGAACAAACAATACTTCCGTGCTATATGAAACCCTAATTTGAGGTGTAATTTGAACGATATAATTGCATTCTAATATTGGAGCTATCATTCATTAGCTTGGAACATTTGACTTGTCACAAAGCCTGTTGTTGCCCACATAAAAAATGAGGGAGGATAAAAATTATTTAACTCTCTAGCTGGATGTTGCAAATAGTAAACTGACAACATGTACATGGAATCAGATTAAAAAGTATGAAAATAAAAAAGGGTTAAGGATAGAGTCTAATTATTACTTTTCTAGACTTAAGATAGGATATGCTAAAGCCATCGCAAATATAGAAAAATTGGTTAAAAGCAATTATAAAAGTGGTTTTAGTATCATGTGAGTATAATCATTAGTAGTTCCAAATGTCAAGCTGTTGAGACAACGTTTTTGAAGAAATACAAAATAGAATATTTAAGACAAATTGTTTCATTGTCAATAACTTATCCTTTTGGGAACACAAGCAAAAGACTATTAAAATATGTATACCTTTCTATTATTGACTCTTACTTATTTCTATGAATGCATAAAATGTGTGTTCTCTTTATTTTTAATAATATTTTAACTTTTTTTAGGATCGGGGTACATGGCAAGTTTGTTATGTAAGTAAACTCATGCTGTCTTTTTAAAGTGAAAAATCTAGTGCCATACTCTATGTTCATAACGTTAGCAAGTATGTATATCCACCACATATACATCTGCTAAGATATACATTTGTATATGGAAATACATTTTCTAGGCATAGTGGTAGATACCTGTAATGCGCTTTCACAGAACTGTAGTATGGTGAAAATTAATACAGTTTGAAATAAAAAAGATCTCTATTCACATCCTAGCTCTGCTGTTTACTAACAGTTTAATTTTAGATGTTATTTATTATCACTAGTTGATGGTGATCTTTATTGTTATGAATTTAAATAAAAGAATGGAAATGAAAATATTTAGCATGCTTGTCATATAGTAATTGCTCAATAGAGATTAATATTCCTAGCAAGTCAACTGTATTTTCTTAAGACTTTCTATATGTAGCTGTGATACGGCAAACATTATAAACATTTAATAAACAAACTTTTATTGTAGTTTTTTAGAAATCTGTCCATATTTATTTCTCACAATAACCCTCAGAATGCTTTTTTTTTATATATATTATTTTATTTTATTTTTTGAGATGGAGTCTCGCTCTGTCACCCAGGCTGGGGTGCAGTGGTGCGATCTCGGCTCCCTGCAAGCTCCGCCTCCTGGGTTCACCTCATTCTCCTGCCTCAGACTCCCGAGTAGCTGGGACTACAGGCGCCTGCCACCAAGCCCGGCTAATTTCTTTTTGTATTTTTAGTAGAGACGGGGTTTCACTGTGTTAGCCAGGATGGTCTTGATCTCCTGACCTCGTGATCCACCCGCCTCGGCTTCCCAAAGTGCTGGGATTACAGGCGTGAGCCACTGCACCCGGCCAGAATGCTTTTAAATACAAAAGACAACACAACTCTAGCTGACAAAGAACAGAAATAAATATTATTAGTTCAATAATTAAATGTCCAGAGACAGGGTGGGGTTTTGGCCTGGTTTGACCAGGAATCCAGTTTTATTTATTTATGATTTTCTTAGCTCTGCTCTTTTCTATTTGCCATTTTAGTTGAAATCTTGTCAGTAACATGGATAACTGACTGCTTTTATTTCAGCTTTCATGTTTGTACTTTACATCATTTAGACAGAGTTTCTGTATCTCAAATAATTATTAAGTTTTATACTAATGGGCCACCCCTGAAGAACAGAGAAATTCCATGTGGTTGGCCAATTCTTGAACTACTTGAGTAAATCTCTGTTATAATGGAGATGTTAATGCTCATAATGGCTTAGAATCCAATACAGGAGCTGGTAGTAGTATAAATCCTATCCAAACCATATGCCTGCTCTATGATGGAATGGATACTAAGCTAATAATCACAATGTTCCTGTGTTACTCTGTGGCACATGTACAAAAATATCTGTCAAGTTCCTTATTTGTAGTATCACAGTACAGGAGAGGAACTTGCAGATTATCAGTGGGCTTACTTTCCAAAGCTTACGAAGTTTGAATGATATGACTTGTTCAAGACAATTTGAAATTTTTAGTAATGCTGATTCTGTTTGTTTTGCTTTGTTTTGTTTTGAGACGTCTCTCTGTCACCCAGGCTGGAGTGCAGGGGCTGGAGTGCAGTTGCACAATCTCGGCTCACTGCAACCTCCCCTTCCCAGGTTCAAGTGAAGGAATGCTGATTCTGTATTCATACTTCTGACGGCAAGGATTTCCAACAATAGGAGTGATTGCTTACTTATTGACTCTGGACCGCAGGGTTAATGAGAAGTATGGAGTTACTCTAAGGTATTCAGCAATTTATCTATCAAACATGATTTGCATGATAAATAAATAAAATATTATTATCACATGTGAATTAACATTAAAATATGTCCTCATTCTTGAAAAAACTGGGAGCTGTTGCACTGCTACAGGCAGTGCACCACTTAAGATGAAATATGTTTGAAATGTTTATGGGGAACTAATTCTAATTCTTTTTTCATATACTTCTTAATAGTAAAAAATTAATATATACATTAAATTTTTAAACAAGTTATGATGTGTTTGCAGGTACTATAATTGTCAGCTACAATAACAAGTACAAACCAATATTTATGTTATCTCAATGTTCATGGAGTTGAATAGGAAATGAAAAAGAATTTAAAATAATTTTTTCAATGGGAAAGACCAAAACTTGTTCAAAATTCAAAGAAAGGTTAACTTAACTTTGAACACAAATCTTGTTTAAGAAAAATAATAATTTAATTGATAGTCCATGTTAAAAAGATAGAAAACATTTCCAATTTTTCTTATTATGGAACACATGATGCTTTTAAAGATTGAAGCATTTGCACTTTTTCCCACTGTAAGGAAAGAGGAGGCTTAAATCTTCAACTACTTGCAGTATACAATTGTAGACCTTTAGGGATAGAATACAATTTTGCAAAGTATAGATTTACCTAGAAATAAATTAAGTCCAAACGTGGGAATGATTGTTGAATTAAATTATGGCAGAGAGCCAAATGAGATGATACAACTTCAGCTTTCAGTCTTCTCCCTGACCCCACAATTTCTTTTTTATATAATTTTTAGTTCATCTAGTCCAATAAAATATGCAAGACTTTAGTACAGTACGTGGAGGTAATCCTGCATACATGAAAAGAAAAATTATGCTGATATACATCGATATAAGAAAATAGAAGATATGGAGAAGGAGCTTTGGGAAAATTTTAGTACAAACAGGATGTGCTTGAGGTCTGGATTGCTACTATTTTCCTAGTAGCAAATATATGAAGCCCTCTTATAAGCCTCCATTAATAATATTTTTTCACTTAAGTTTGACTTAGGATTTACTGTTTTCAAACAAAACAAGCCTTAACTAATACATATACGCACAAAAGAGAAATTGAAAGTTTAAAATTGCTTAATATTGAAAATATTAATATAATATTAATAAACATAATATTAAGTGGTAGTTCATTATGGTTTTAATATACATTTCCCTGATAATTAGTGATGTTGAGCATTTTTCATGTTTGTTAGCTATTTAAATATCTTTTTTGAGGATTGTCTATTCATGTCCTTTGCCCACTTTATGATGTGATTATTTGTTTTTTTCTTGATGCTTTGAGTTCCCTGTAGATTCTAGATACTAGTCCTTGTCAGATGCATAGTTTGCAAATATTTTCTCTCATTCTGTGGCTTGTCTGTTTACTCTGCTGATTATTTCTTTTCCTGTGCAGAAACGTTTTAGTTTAAGTAGGTCCCATTTATTTGTTTTTGTTTTTGGTGCATTTGCTTTGGGGCTCTTAGTCATGAATTTTTTGCCTAAGCCAATGTCTAGAAGACTTTTACCGATGTTATCTTTTAGAATTTTTTTCAGGTCTTAGATTTAAGTCTTTGATACATCTTGAGTTGATTTTTATCTAAAGTGAGAAATGAGGATCCAGTTTCATTCTTCTACATGTGGCTTGCCAGTTATCCCAGCACCATTTATTGAATAGGGTGTCCTTATCCCAGTTTATGTTTTTCATGCTTTCTTGAAGATCAATTGGCTATAAGTATTTGGCTTTATTTCTGCATTCTCCATTCTGTTTCATTGGTCTACAGGCCTATTCTTATACCAGTATCATGTTGTTTTGGTAACTATAGCCTTGTAGTTTAATTTGAAGTCTGGTAATGTGATGCTTCCAGATTTGTTCTTTTTGTTTAGTCTTGCTTTAGCTATGTGAGTTTTTTTTTTTTTTTTGGTTCTATATAAATGTTAGGATTGCTTTTACTAGTTCTTTGAAGAATGATGATGGTATTTTGATGGGAATTGCATTGAATTTGTAGATTGCTTTTGGCAATGTGATCATTTGCACAATATTGATTCTATCCATCCATGAGCATAGGATGTGTTTCATTTCTTTGTGTCATCTATTATTTCTTTTGGCAGTGTTTTGTAGTTTTCCTTGCAGAGATCATTCACCTCCTTGGTTAAGTATATTCCTAGGTATTTTATTGTTTCTGCAGCTGTTGCAAAAGGGATTGAGTTATTGACTTGACCCTCAGCTTGACTGTTTTTGGCATATAACAGAGCTACTAATTTGTGTATATTGACTTTATATCCCAAAACTTGACTGAATTAATTCATCAGATCTAAGAGCTTTTTGGATGATTCTTTAGGTTTTCTAGGCATACAATTATATCATCTTTGAACAGCAATAGTTTGACTTCCTCTTTTCCAATTCGGATGCCATTTCTTTCTTTCTCTTATCTGATTTATCTGTCTAGGATTTCCAGTACTATGTTGAATAGAAGTGGTGAAAGTGGGCATCCTTGGCTTGTTCCAGTTCTCAGGGGGAATGCTTTCAAGTTTTTGATTCTCTTTGACAGCAGGTTATATTCTTCCATTATCCAGCAGGCTATCCAGGTTTGTTTTCATGGAGACACAGATACAAGATAAAAATTTAAAATGTGAAAGACCTCTTCAGTTCTAGGATCAGAACTGGCTCTTCATCGATACTATACTCCCACATTGTATTTGCTAAATTAAGTCAGAAGGCCAGCCTAAATTCAAAGATTATTGAAATATCTTTCTTTTCTTATTGGAAAGACTGATTGCAAAGTATGGATAGAGAAGGAATGATGTTTTCTGGCTATTTTTATAATCAATATGTTACATACAGCTCTCATCACCACCAGAGTAGAGATAATTCTTTTTTTATTGTTTCTATTTGAAAATAAGAGATCTACAATTGACTGAAATTAGATAACATGCCTATTCTTGAACCAGTCACCTAATCCAATGGGCAATGTACAGATTACCTGAAGGCTGATCATTCAGCCCTCTTGCTGTCTAATACACATTATCCATATCTAATTATAAACTACTACAGATTTTTATTACTTTTCCAGTGTCAGCATGTAGCTTAAAATATGAAAGTCAAACTTGAAGTCTTTATCGTACTGAACTTATTCATTATATACTCACCCTCCTCTTTGTTGCACTCTTGATATACTTAATTTTTAAAAATCCATACTCATTTATTATTTTTGTTCTTTGCTGTAAATTCTATCCATAAACTAAAATACTTAATATCATTTTTAGAATATCTTGATCAATCCACCGTTTGCCTGTTTCATTCTAAATATGTAATCACCTGAGAAGTACTCATCCAGTCTTCTAATTTCAATACCATATATATGTTAATAGCACCAAGGCTTTATTTATAACTCACCTTTAAATTTTTACAGTAGGTACCCAGCAAATTCATGCTGAATAAAGGAATAAATGAGTAAATAAAATAATGGACATTAAAGTATTCAATACATCCCAAAGCTCCAAAAATAACAGTTGTTATAATTATACAAAAAGGCATGCAGCTCCATGTGCTTCTAGAAGTTTCTTTGTTTTGCAGGTCTATTTAAATGATTGAATCACTTTATATTTTTGTATAGTCTGAAATATTCATGTTTACAATTAATTTAATTATAAGGAGATTGTTTTTCTTTCTCATTTGTGTTTTTACCCAAATATTGACACTAGTTTTGTTTTTATTTCATTTTAATAGGGATCAACTGGTTCTGACTGGCAGCTTGCCATTAGAAGGGGGTGAACTACCTATTATGATCCTGTATTAAATTAATTGGAAAGAGTTTATGTTTTCAGTATTCCAGCATGCTCGAAGTTTAAGATGCAGACAAGGAAAACAAGGCAGCCTAGAGAACATTTACCTTTGCATATTCTCATACAATTTTTATCCATTTTGCTTCTCTTAATAAACTTTACACAATCACTGCCTGGAAATGTATTTGGTTGTGTGTTTGCTTTGGAATTCTGCCCTTTCACTGTGTGCATCAAAATGATTTGCAACAGTTTGTTTATTGAATGACTTTAGCAAATTCAGCCATCTTCAAAATCACCAGTTGCTATTTCTAAAAGCAGGTAGATTTAAAATGAGCTGCCACTGTTTGCCAAATGTAGAAGTGTCAAAATGTTCCCAGTGAATAACATCACTTATTACACTGTAAAAATGTACTTTGGGAGCATTATTTACACACAGCTCATTTCTAACCTACATTTGGAACTTGGACTAATTTTAAATGGGCCGACATGCCATTTTTATATATTGATGAGAACTCTTTCTGAGCAAGCCAAGTAACACCTGAAAATAATTTTTAAATCACTCCTCATTGGAAAGATACCACATAGAAACCATTTACAGGTAAGATTGCCAGATGAAAGCATTTAATTATTCTGCTTTTAGAAAGGATACTAAAATTCTGGGCCAATAGCTTGTGATACTTCATTTGAAGTACAGTCATACCTCACTTAGTGAGTCACAGGGATAAGTTCTGAGACATGCGTTTAGGTGGTTTTTCGTGCAAACATCATAGAGTGTATTTACACAAATCAAGATGGCATAGCCTACTACACACCTAGGCTATATAGTATAGCCTATTACTTCTAGGCCACATGTCTATACATCATGTTATTGCACTGAACACTGCAGGCATTTATAACACCATGGTAAGTATTTGCGTATCTAAACATATTTGAACATAGAAAAGTTACAGAAAGAATATGGAATAAAAATAAATACGGTACATGTATACAGTACACTTATCTCGGTTAAAGCTTACAGGACTGGACATTGCTTTGGATGACTCAGTAAGTAAACAGTGAGTAAATGTGAAGGCCTGCAACATTACTGTGGACTACTGTAGACTTTAAACACTGTACACTTAGGTTATACTAAATTTTAAAAAATTTTTTTCCTCAGTAATAAATTAAACTTAGCTTACTGAAACTGTTTTACTTAAATGATTTTAAACTTTTGGACTCTTGTAACAACACTTAGCTTAAAACACAAACACACTGTACAACTGTACAAAAATACTTAATATAATTCAAATATATTTTTCTATTTTTAATTTTTTATAATTATTGTTTATTTTTTAAACTGGTTAAAAATAAAAGACAAACACATATATTAACCTAGGCTTACACAAGATCAGGATCATCAATATCACTATCTTAACACTTCCCTATCTTGTCCTACTGAAAAGTCTTCAGGGGCAAAAACACTCACGGAGCTGTCATCTCCTATGACAACAATGAGTTCCTTTGAAATTCCCTTTGAAGGACCTCCCCGAGGTTGTTTTACAGCTACCTTTTTTAGTAAGTAAGAAAACATGCTAAAATAATGATAAAAATATAGTATAGTAAGTACATAAGCCAATAACTTTATTATTTTCAAGTATTATGTACTATACATAATTTTACATGCTATACATTTTTATTGATTCAAAACATTTTACATATTTAGGGGCTGCATGCATCTGTTACATGCATAGATTGTGTAATAAAGTCAAGATATATGGGGTATCCATCATCTTGAGTATTTATCATTTTGGTTTTGGTAACATTTCAATTCCTCTCCTCTAGCTACTTTGAAATGTATAATACAATGTTGCTAACTATAGTCACCTTACTCTGCTACTGAATTTTGTTGCTTATTTGTTCTATCTAACTGTATATTTGTACCCACTAATCAACCTTTCTTAAATTCCCTACTCCCACCTACATACACTTCCTATTCTCTGGCATCTATCCTTCTATTCTCTACCTCCATTCGATCAGTTATTTTAGTCGCCATATATGAGAGAGAATATGCAGCATCTGTCTTTCTGTGCCTGGCTTAACTTAACATAATAACCTCCATTTTCATCCATGTTGCTGCAAATGGCATGATTTCATTCTTTTTTATGACCAAATAGTTCTATATTTTTATACAATTGGCAGTGCAGTACATTTGTATACATAAGCATCATCACAAATGTGTGAGTAATGAGTTGTGCTATGACATTAAAATGACCATGTCACTAAGCAATGTGAATTTTTCAGTTGCGTTATAATTTTATGGCCCTGCCATTATATATGTGCTTCATCGTTGGCTGAAACATCTTTATGTTTCACCATTGACTGAAACACCTTTATGCATGAGAGTATATGCACAATATTCCTATAATCTCTTGTATATTATAAACAAGAGTTACCCAATTAGAAAAAGCATCTTCAAACAGAAAATATAAATAATCAGATGAGAATTACTCTTTAGTTAAACTTTTTATTGAAATCAAATGTTTGTTACTGACATTAAGTTTTAAGGCAAAATCACACAGATTATATTGTTTGCCTTGTGAAAAATAAGAATAAACAATCAAAAATTGCCAGCATTTTACAACATAATTGTGTAAAGTGACTTTAATTTGAATTTGAGTCTTGTTTACCAACGGCAGTTCATATTATATACGTGTATACACATATATGTGTATATACACATATATACACGTATATACATACATACCCATATACATATATATACACACACACATATATATATACATGCTTCCTTCTTTTGTTATTCTCTTAATGCAAATTAATGGGTATAAACTGTAGGAATATTTCACAACATGCTGTAAATAGGCAGAGTATAAACAGATTTTATTCTTTCTTGGCAAAGAAAAGTGTTTATTAAAAATAATATACTCTGTTTTTTAAAGTGTATGGCTTTGAAATATAACATAAATTTGGAGAATATAGCTAGGAATTTGATATCATGGTTTTACTTAAAAAAAGTATATTGGGTATTGTAACAAAACATGCTAAGCTTAAACTCTCAATGGTCAAACCATGAATCACTTGTCCTGGAAATAGTGTAATTTAGGAATAAGTGTGAACACAATTGGTGGGTGAGTTTCAACATACTATCAGAATTAATGTCATTTTTACTATGTTTCAAGCACTTTCTATGGATGATGTATTAAATATAGTAGCTCATTTAATTTATTACATCGACAAATGTTTGCATAGGAGGAAATACAGATGTATAGAGATTCAATAACTTTGTTATTATTATACAGCTAGCAATCTAAACCCAGATGCCCTGATTATATCATCTTGAGCCACTTTCTTTCTAGCAAATGTTACCTGCTATTCAGGACAAATGGCTTCTGGAATAATAGGGTTCTGATATCAGCTCTAAAAATAGCTAAAGCATACAAGCATTATCTAATTAAATACTTTTTTTTTTTTTTGAGATGGAGTCTCGCTGTCTCCCAGGCTGGAGTGCAGTGACACCATCTCAGCTCACTGGAAGCTCCGCCTCCCGGGTTCACGCCATTCTCCTGCCTCAGACTCCCAAGTAGCTGGGACTACAGGCGCCTGCCACCACGCCTGGCTAATTTTTTTTTTTTGTATTTTTAGTAGAGACGGGGTTTCACTGTGTTAGCCAGGATAAATACTTTCTTTAACATCAGGCTGAGGCATATGCTTCAGAATCTATAATTATGCCAAAAGGATTTTAATAAGAACAACTTTAAAACTGTGCCTGTAACTGCACATTTGATACTGAGATTTCCATCCAGGTATTAAACAGCCAACTAAAAGTAAATCAGTAAAAAAGAAATACCTTCATTCACTTACCCCCATACTGAGAGGTGACAACGTGCTAGCAGCCCTTGCTCGCTCTCGGCTCCTCCTTGGCCTCGGCGTCCACTCTGGCCGCGCTTCAGGAGCCCTTCAGCCCGCTGCTGCACCGTGTGGGAGACCTTCTCTGGGCTGGCCAAGGCCGGAGCCAGCTCCCTCTGCTTGCGGGGAGGTGTGGAGACAGAGGCGCGGGCGGGAACCGGGGCTGCGCGCGGCGCTCGCGGGCCAGTGCAACTTCCAGGTGGGCGCGGGTTCGGCGTGCCCCGCACTCGGAGCGGCCGGTCAGCCCGCGTCCCCGGCCCGGGGAATTAAGAGGCTTAGCACCCGGGCCAGCAGCTGCGGAGGGTGCGCCGGGTCCCCCAGCACTGCTGGTCCGCCCACACCGCGCTGGAATTGTCGCCCTGCCTCAGCCGCCTCCCCGCAGGGCAGGGCTCAGGAGCGGCAGCCCGCCATGCCTGAGCCCCCCTCATGCTCCCGCCGTGGGCTTCCGTTCGGCCAGAGCCTTCCCGACGGGCGCTGCTCCGCGCGCCCAGTCCCATAGGGCTGAAGAGGGCGGGCGCGCGCCGCGGGACTGGCGGACAGCTCCGCCCGCGACCCCTCCGGGGCGATTCACTAGGCGAAGTCAGCTGGGTTCCTGAGTTAGGTGGGGACTCGGAGAACTTTTATGCCTAGCTAAAGGTTTGTAAATGCACCAATCTGCACTTTGTGTCTAGCTCAAGGTTTGTAAACACACCAATCAGAACTGTCAAAACGGGCCAATCAGCTCTCTGTAAAATGGAACAATCAGCAGGATGTGGGTGGGCTCAGATGAGGGAATAAACGCAGGCTGCCCGAGCCAGCAGCGGCAACCCGGTGGGGTCGTCTTCCACGCTATGGAGGCTTTGTCCTTTTGCTCTTTGCAATAAATCTTGCAGCTGCTCACTCTTTGGGTCCAAGTTGCCTTTATGAGCTATAACACTCACCAAGAAGGTCTGCAGCTTCACTCCTCAAGTCAGTGAGACCATGAACCCACCAGAAGGAAGAAACTCTGGACACATCTGAACATCAGAAGGAACAAACTCCCAACACAGCATCTTTAAGAACTCCAACACTCACCAGAAGTGTCCGGGCTTCATTCTTGAAGTCAGCAAGACCAAGAACCCACCAATTCCGGACACAATACCACTATTTTTTCTCTTATGATTTCTCTTCTTAGTAAGTGCCTACATTATTCATCTTTCCTCAAATGCGATAAGAGTTGGAAAAAGTAATCGTTGACTAGAAAGGTACATCCAACCAAGATACAACAGAGAAAAAAGAGCAAAAGTCTTTGGTGAACAGCAAGCCATCTCTGGAAGTCTTCCACTCAGGCCACCAGAAAATAATGTGCAGGTATTTCCCAAGTCCAGAACATTCTCACACTCTTCCCCAGATGAGCAACCCATAGTTATTTAATTCAGCTCAAAGCATTAAGAAATCTAAACTGTATGTACTTATCTCCAGGCTGAAATGCAGCCTCGTGTGATCTGATGCCATATAAATGAGAAGTCAATATATCTGTCTCCATTTTATTCTACTACAAACACACATATATGAGTGTCCGCTGGTGGAAGAGGTAAACCATAATTGCAGCAAGGGCTTTTACTGGGAAGAATGGGAAGAAAACACAGTACCACCGGCCCATGGCAATGATGAACTCCTGTAGTAGATCCTGCTTTTATGGCAGTGAGTAAAGTTCCTTGTGTTTACTTTGATTTAGCTTTGATTTATTTTGATTTACTTTGATTTATAATAGAAATTCCTCTCTCTGTTGTCCTTCGTGTTACAGACTCAGTGGTCTTAAAAGTTTTTCTTGTTCATCATCCTCCATAGACATGTTCGAGGTAAGTATTGGGGACAACCACACTTTTGGAGGCTTACTATAACTGCAAAAGGGTTGTTTTTAGGACTCAAATATTCAAAGGTTTATTTTAGTCAATAATTTATTTAGCAACATAACTCTCTCAAAAACCTTACAGGCTTGTGATTTGTTTATTTCTAGTCAGTTCAGTTCTGTCAGCTAATAACCACACCAAAAATCCTTTCCAGGGATACTTCTGAAACTGTTTTATTTATGTTTCTTAACTTCTTCAGTTATTTCTGTTTACATAATGGATGACTTTGAGGATGCCTGCATTAACAAGTTTGGATGAAGGTCACTTTTTTTTTTTCTTTCTTGAGACGAGTCTTGCTCTGTCGCCAGGTTGGAGTGCAGTGGCACGATCTCGGGTCACTGCAACCTCCGCCTCCCAGGTTCAGGTGATTACTCTGCCTCAACCCCCCAAGTAGCTGGGACAACAGAAGTGCACCACCACACTTGGCTAATTTTTTGTATTTTAGTAGAGGCGAGGTTTCACCATTTTGGCCAGGATGGTCTCCCATCTCCTGACCTCGTGATCCAAGGCAGGTGCCTTGGCCTCCGAAAGTGCTGGGATTATAGGCATGAGCCACCGTGCCCAGCCGAATGTCACATTCTTAATCTGATCTTTGCCAGAAGTGTAGGTCCCAATGGGCCTATGCATCCAATAGCTTTTCCAATTGCATCTCTTACTTTTTGAGGTCTAAAATCAGTTGACTATTCAAACGTTTGAGGCCCCAAATTTCTAGATTCTTTCTATTAGCTTTTGGTATTTGCAAGCAAATTTGGTCAGTCTTGTCAGAGATCATCATTTTTCTCTAATACCTGTTGACTCAGACAATTTCAGTAAATACATGCTTCAAAATAGTGTTTCTCAATGTCTTTCCATTTAGCTTTACTCTCAGAGGGCACCTGGTCACTCTTGAATATCTGACACTTTTACCAATGAAGATATTTTGTCTCCAAATTTCCAACTCTGTTACAAGTTTTCTCTCTGCCTAGTGATGAACTCCTAAGCTGATATCACATTTTTTTAGGGTTTTTAATTGTCATTTTTGTTACAGAAACATCAACATTAGGTTACCAATATCTGTACTATTCCAAATAAAATTAGCAGCTGTAACAAAAAAAATAACATTTTAGTAAGCGATTTCACCTTCAGAGTTCTTAGTCTGATTTGCCATTGTTGTATCCTGACACCTTGACTTATGTGCAATGTTGATTTATCCTGAAACAAATTTGAAAAATATTGAATATGTTGATTTGAACAGGTGAAAAATGAAGAGATTAGTCCATGAATTTTATTCCAATAGTTGTAATGCAAATCCAGAAATGTCCAGAATATGCACATATAATTACCCAGCTCAATTTATGATTTTATTATATAAAACACTTCAGTGAGAAATTTTGTGAATTAACTAGTAAGGGAAAATAAAATGTATTGAAAGTGGGTAAACATTGAAAAGGAAGAAATATGGCTCCCCAAAAACAGAAAACAAACAAACAAAAAAGGTAAATTATAAAATTGTCAATAAAATAGAAGGAAAAATCAATTTCTTGTATGACATTGCTTCTGCAACATGTCTTTAGCAACAAAGTTATAGTAATTTTGAATACATAAAATATTCAGGAGGTAAGCCATTTATTTTTATAACTATGTACATTGAATGGCTTTTTTTCTTTGCATGTGATTATAACAGTTTTCTCAAAACTTAAAATGTCAGAAATTCATCTGACATTTCTTATATATCTGCTCTAGCAACATTATTTTAATTTAACAGGAGATTGTACTCTGTTTTGTTTTTTATATATTCCACATTATCCTTAAAAATGAAAAGTAAACAAAATGTCAAATAAATATAAAAAGAAAAATATGTGACTACGTGGTCACATATATTTTATGCCCAGTATTGTGTAAAGCAGTTTATCCATTTTCTCTAAATCTATCTTTGCCACCACCATGTAAAATTGGTTTTATTATCCCAATTTTACAATTTAGAAAAATATAGGTTCACATAACTTGTCAAAGTCAGCGAGCTAGTAAGAGGCTGACTAGAATTTTGAACCTAGGGAATTCTGCTAGAGAAACCGTGTTCTGCCCTTGAGGATCTCAAACTGTATTTAAGTAGAAAGGCATAAATAAATAGAAATGCTTTGTGGTTAATATTACAATCAAATAACAGGCAAACATCTGTGAGTGTACAGATGAAGGAGAGATAAATCTGAAATAAATGGCTCAAAGATTGTTTGGAAATAAAATGCATAAAACGTTACTTCATGTGGGTCTTCGAAGGCAAGATGAGTGAAATTTACCAAGCAGCTAAGTAAAGGGAGTAAGATCTCTAAGCAGAATCAAAAGCATCAGTAAAGACACAGAAGCGTAGGAATGGCTTTTTTCATAGGTAAGTGCTTTGGTGAAAACTTTGGTTTCTAAAAATAGCTTCATCCCTTTACCCAAATAATGTGATATCTACTTTATTTCTTTTCAGTTGATATCTCCATCATATTTTGCCATTTTGGCATTTCAATATAAAGTTATCATTATAACTTTACCTTTCATTATAAAGTGTTTTCTATATTTTTCAAGGCAGTCAAATATATGTTAAGCTCTACTGTAAAAATTTCAACAACTGGGAATATGTAAGTCAATTCATATTTGAACAAATGAAACATGGCCAAAGATTAAGAAATACTTAGGATGAATAAAAACGCTAAATTTTTTCTGCTTGAATCTAAACAAGAAATGCAAATTGATTTTATATGTTATCTCTCTAACTTTCAAAATAATGCAAAGAAGAGAAGTAATTGATTACATTCTTCTAAATTCTATTTAAAATATGTCTACCAGAAGTAAATATTCAAATATATTTTATGTTTCCATTGATTTCTCATTGACATTTCATTGTTTTACTGTAATTCTTCTTATTCCAATGTTTCCCAAAATTTTCTTTGCCATTTCTTTTAATACAATTTGAAATGTTAAAATACAATACATATTAGCAAAGAAAACCAGAATTAGATTATTTGACACTATGAGAGCTAGTCTTTTATAATACGCATTGAAAGATGTCTGAGACGGGTATCAGAGTGGGATTAAGAAGAAGTACAGGCCCAAATGGGATGCAGAATTATGGAACATAATGCTGTTTTATTTTAAGGCTCTGTCTTCTTCTTCCTCAGATACTTGTAAAGTTTACATTTACCTACACTAATTTTAAAACATACACATCTGTTTCACATCGTTGAGTATCATTTGTGTTTACTGATACATGTGTGTTATTTCCCTCAGTGTAGTGTATCACAAGTCAACTCATTTGTTTTCTTCCTTCCAGGATGTTGCCAAAAGAAGGCATCTCTTGTGCTTTTAGTAGGGTCTCTTTAAGCCAAATTGACATCAATACATGTAACATTTAGCCTCTTCCAAAAATATCTTCATAAAATACAAGTTTGTTGTGCCAGTTACATTTTTAACTCATATAAAATAAATACATAACTATTAAAATTGAAATGTCACTAATATACCACCTAAAATTATCTTATGCAGCACAATTATAAGTATCTCAAGGTTAATTCTAAAGGAAGATGATGTCTAAACCTCTTACCCAAATTTTATAATTTTATGGCTATAGTTCTCCGTCTCATTTGGCCTTGTACTTCCTCTTAATTCCACCCTAAGACCTATTTGAGAGATCTTTCAAATGTGTGTTATAATAGACTAATTCCCATAGTGTCAAGTAATCTATGAAGGGATAGAGAGTAAATGATCCTTTATCTGTTCATGGGAAGAAAATTTTGTTTTATTGTGTGTTAATGTTTGTGTGCATGGATGAATTCTCTTAGAATTATTTTATTTTATGTAGTAGAACAATATTTTGCTTTGAATAAAAAACTAGAGTAAAATAAAGATTTAAAATAAAGATAAGATCGTATTTCCTGTGAATTTTTGTCATTAGAGAACCTTAACTTTCTTAGCTGTATTTATTTAAAGTTTGTATCATTTACGCAACTTTATATCACTCTATGGAAATTGCTAATTATAGTAAAAATGAAAGTTCTACAATACAGTGTAAGTTCTTACATAGACCAATAACATATGCAGTTAAAACTAAATTGGTTTAATATTTTGGAAACAACATTTTTTCAAGGGTAATGAAGAACTTCTGTATCATTCTCTTCAATCAAGAGAAAATATTGGGTATGTAGATTAATATTTTGAACTTCATAGAGTTTTAACTGCTAAAATCATCATTGAAAATATGCTGTATTAAACTTTAGGACTGACTCAGGTTTTGAAGGACTTGACCCTAAAATCATATTTATTTTCAATTCTATTTAATTAATACACTCAGAATTTATGTCTTAATTACATCACACATCAATGCATTTCGCATTTTGATTAGGTAATAGTTTTGTATAATTCTCTGGATCATTTGATTAGGCATCCATGGAAAAACTAAATGATACCCATTAGCCTCACAAAGGATAAAAGTTATATTTGCTGTATTATTGTTTGTAAAATTAATTTACTGCCTTCATGGAGACTTCCTTTCTGTGCTTGGCATTGTACCACCCAGAATAATTTTTGGTGAGTTTCATCCCTAAAATGGTATTTGTGATCTCAATTACTGATAGCAATTTTTTTTTTTCTTTTTGGAGACGTAGTCTCGCTCTGTCACCCAGGCTGGAGTGCAGTGGAGCAGCGTCGGCTCACTGCAACCTCTGCCTCCCAGGTTCAAACAATTCTCCTGCCACAGCCTCCCAAGTAGCTGGGACTACAGGTGCATGCAGCCATGCCTGGCTAACTTCTTTTGTATTTAAGTAGAGATGGGTTTTCACCGTGGTGCCCACGCTGGTCTCGAACTCCTGAGTTCAGGCAATCTGCCCACCTAGGCCTCCCAAAGTGCTAGGATTACAGGCGTGAGCCACCACACCCGGTCAGCAATTATTTACTCATCAATTCCAACTTGCCAATCCTTATAGTGCTGTTATGATTAATTTAGTAGCTTTAACATTGTAATAAGGTCTTCTGACAGTTCAAGAAAATTGCTGGACTCACTTTAAAGCTTTGAGATACTGATAGAGAGCAACAATTATACTTAATATTATATGATCAAATATAAGTAGGATTATTACTTATATATTTACATAAAATATATATTTTACATGATTATAATATATAATTATATTTTATATATGAGCATACAAAATTATATATGATCATCTATCAATCTATATACAACTATATTATAGTAGATATTATACCTTTCCTGCCATTAATATCTAGTACAAAGTATTACCTAGTGTTTTTGTCATTTTGATTATTTGGGTGCTGAGAGTGACACTATTGAAAATATATAATAGAATGCTGAGCAGAATTCTATTCTATTCACAACTGTCTGCCTGGAAGAAAACAATCCGCACAGTTTTTTAAAAAATGAGTATACCCAGAATGCTCAATATTATTTAGTGAAAAACTATATATTTAAATAAAGAGAGGTGTACCTCATGACTTTTACTCCACTATCATAGAAGATGGTCAAGTAGAAGAGGAGGGTTATAAAGCACAAAAAAGCATAAAAAGTAATGCCATGATATCCATTTTCAATTTTTGGAAGTCTCTCTCAAACATATTTGCTAGATATTAAATTCAGATTCTTAGATTTAAAAAAATGCAATGTGGAGGTCACATTTTCTTGTGGATGTATGACAGAATCAGGTTAAATAAGTAGTATTTGATATTAAATGCAAAGCAGGGATTCTCATTTCCCAGCCTGTCTTGAGCTGATAATGGTTGTGAAACATATCACAAAGACTACTATAATGGGAGGAACCAGACATGCCTGCTGTGAATTTTCTTTTTTCTCTAGAAATGGGGTATCATATTTAATGTTGCAAGATATCAATATGCATACCTTATCCTACCAAAAACAAGTCATTTAGTAATGTAATTAAGACTAAATCACACCACAAGTATCCAGCACTCACATTGAAATGTAAATTCAAGTAGAATTTATAAAAGTTCAGGCTATTTCACATTTTTCTTCTTCACTGGGTTTTTTTTTTTCTTATAAACTTTTTTTCTTTACACCACTTTTAATATTTCCAACAGCAGCAAAAATAGAGTTTGGGGGCAACATTTTTTAATAAAATGTTTCAAGGGACTATCTGTCTTCAACATTGTACTGTAGGTCCTTGTGAGATTATAGTCTTTCCTTCCATCAAAAAGCAACATTATTATATTCAAGTATATTTCACTGTCTCTTTGCTGGCCTTTTGTGACACCTCAGTACCAGTGGCGGGATATTGTTAGAGAACACAGTGATAGAAAATCACTAATGGAAATTTTTGCAACTGTCAGCAGCTTTTCACTTTTCACATGAGGATGAGTTTGCTAATTGGATTGAGTCTGTCTCTGGTTGTAATCTAAGCAAGCATTGGTTAAAGGAGGATCTGCCGTGTCACACCTGAGTTGTGTGCTAGGAAGTGAAGCACACAATTAATAAGAATTATTTAAAGCACAGCCCATGTGCATAATTAAATATGCCTTATTTCCTTGATTAAAAATCTGGTTATCAAGGAAAATTTTCAACTAAGTCTTCAGGGATAGCTGAAGTAACTACCTGTAATATTTGAACTGGTGGTAGATTAACAGTGCCACAATGTGTTTAAATTATTAAGCAAAAATATTGCAGCTGATTCTTACAGGATTTTAAAAGAGTGTAAATACTGACTGCATTAGTTCGTTCTCATATTGCTATAGAGAACTATCTGAGACTGGATAAATTATGAAGAAAAGAGATTTAATTAATTGACTGACAGTTCAGCAAGCTGGAAAAGATGCATGGCTGGGGAGCCCTCAGGAAACTTACTATCATGGTAGAAGGCAAAGGAGAAACAGATACAATCTTCACATCAGCAGAGCAGGAGAGAGAGTGAATGAAGTGGGAGGTGCTACACACTGACAAACAGCCAGATCTTGTGAAAACTCTGTCACCGGACAGCACTAGGGGGATGGGGCTAAACCATTAGAAACCAACACAATGATCCAATTACCTCGCCCCAGGCCCCTTGTTTAACACTGGAAATTACAATTGACAGAAGATTTGGGTGGGGACACAGAGCCAAACCATATCACTGACTTTTAGTGATAGTGTATGGCAGAGAATTACAGTGTTGCTTAGAATATTTTTAGTAATGAAATACAGGATCCAAGAGAACATAGAGGATAGCCTCTAAGTATGGAAACTACTCATGAGCTAATTTTTATTCGCATAATGTAATGGTATTTACTGTAGCAGAGAGTGACTTACCACTATCAATAGTCTCTTTTTGTTATAAAACTTCCAGAACACATTCCCAGTGTTTTTGCATCGATGTGGGGTCAAATGACCCAGCTTTAGCCATTGAAAAGTGAACAGAAGCAGCTGGCCACTAAAATGTCCCCCAATATTCTCTAAAAAGTCTCTATCTTTGGTCATTGGCTAATGAGGTACAGAGTTTCCAGTGGAGTACACTAAAGGCTACAGGATAGGCAAATCATTAGGTGGAATGAGCCTGGGTTCCAAATGATTGCATGGAGCAGAGACACTCTCTCTCACCTCTGCACCTGACCCATATTACACTATGTGTGGAATGAGAAATAAACTTGTTATTTATAAATTATTACTGTAATACCTGGAAAATGAGAATCCTGGAAAAATGTTTGGTGGTTGATATAGCTTGAAATTTCTTCTGTACTTTGTGAGGTACTAATGCTGGTATTCTTGATTCTTAAAGAGTTAGTGGGGAATTGTGAGATTTCCTATATAGAACGGACATTTTCTTTTAGTCTGTGCTGTCCCTACCCCCACTATTGTCAGTAGGTGTTAGCACAATTCAACAATTCAGCATCCTCCACACAGTAACTTAGAAAAATGACCAAAATGCCAACATTGTAGTCCTTTCCTTACTTTTTCCTTCAGGATGATTCACTTCCTGGTGTTTACTCTTAGGCTCAACAGTTTCGGGCAGAGGCAGCATGGATAATCTCAAGAAATAAGCATACCATTTCTCCTGCGTGTACTTCTCTTTTTATCCATCACACGCTTTTACTTATGTATATCTCCTAGCATCAAAAGGAGAAGCTGAAGTATATTTCTATTATCAGCTTGCATGGATATTAGAAGACACAAATGTGCCACACACTAAATCAAGCCAATCTGCCAACCCTATGGTCTGTAACCAGCTGAAGCTCCAAGTAATATGTTGTTGAATAGCTCTGTTGCCCTCTAAGGTTGTAAGCAGTATGCTACAATTAAATAGCCATTTAAAAAGATGAGGGTTTTTGTAGTTGTTGTTGTGGTTTGAGATGGAGTTTCACTCTGTTGCCCAGGCTGGAGTGCAATGGCACGATCATGGCTCACTTCAACTTCTGCCTCCCAGGTTCAAGGGATTCTCCTACCCCAGCTTCTTCAATAGTTGGGATTATAGGCATGCACCACCATGTCCGGCTAATTTTTTGTGTTTTTAGTAGATACAGGGTTTCACCATGTTTACCAGGCTGGTCTCAAACTTCTGACTTCAGGTGATCTGCCCTCCTCGGCCTCCCAAAGTGCTGGGATTACAGGCGTGAGCCACCGTGCCTGGCTACATATGAGTTTTTATACAAAAATTTTTTTAGTAAAATTTAGGCATATGTAGCAATTTACAGCTATAAAATTCACAAACTTTATGAACAATTGTCAATTATACCACTTGGGGATAAAGCATTTAGGAAGGGTTTATTATTACAAACTGAGTTAGAATAAAGCATGGAGAAAGAAATATTATTAGGTCATTTGTCAAAGTCCTATTAAGAATAAATGTGATTTTAAAAACATATTCTTTATTACAATTCGACTTCTATCCTTTCAGTTACAGTAAGTGGCTATTATTTTTAAAAACTGTGTTAAAATATTTTCCTTGATTCCTCTTCTTCGTTCTTAGAAATATGTACAATATCATACATAGGAAGTCAATGTTTTGTAAGGAAAGAAAGGATACTTAAGTAGGAGCGACAAAACTCATTCAATCTCTAATTAGCTTTATGCTCTTGAACCATCCCTTACCTCCCAGTGCCTTGGTGCATCTATACTGGATAGTCCCTAAAATCACTTCTAAGATCCTTTATGCCACATAAAAGAAAATGAGGTAAAAATTTGAATAGCCATACAGTTCCTTTGAATTTTTTTGTTTTTACTTCAAATACCAAGTATCTTTTAACTCCTCAATCTCTTTTCCTCTTTAAATATGCAAAATTTTCACCTAATTTTGACTTAGCCTCAATCTCCAAACCTTCTATCAAAGCAGTGTATAAAAAGGCTCTCAGAACAAGACGAGAAAAGTAAAAACAACATCAGTCTGTTGTCTACATCCTTCATTTATTAGTTCACTGAAGAGGAGTCTTAACTCTTTTTTTATTTTTAAATCTTGTATTACCAAAAAACCAACTTTAGGCAAAACATTTTTGTTTCAGCCATTCCATATAATACTACTGGGATAAAAAATTTATTAAAATACCTAACTCTTGCATAGAAAACCATGTATTAATTTCACAAAAGTTTGTACATAACAAGTTAGTTGAGGACCCCATGATAAAATAATTTGAGGGATAATTAAAGACCATTTAGAACCAGCCAACATTTAATAACATTAGAAGAAGACTAATGGAACTATAAATAGACCTTCAAACTGCCAACAAAAATACACAGGAAAACAAAACAAATGGAACATAAAGACCAGACATGCAAGCTTAAAAACTTTACTTGTATAGTAAGATCCTACACTAACCATAAATTACATATTTGGTTTTCTCAAGCTATATCAAGTATCCCTAATGGAAGAAATGCCTTATAGCATAATTTTACAAGTCTTCTCTGATTTATCTGCTTTGAGTCTCTAGCTGTGTGAGATATGTTTCCACAGAGAAAATAAATGCCTGTTCTTTATAACCAAATTCCTTCTAGCATTATATGATTTTTACCCACACTATGTTACAGGATACTTGGGGTGTCACTTTGCCAGCCAGAAACCTCTGTGGCCAGTGGTACCTTTGCCTGAGTTTTACTCTGGCCTGCTGGGCTCATTCCATCCACTCGGCCTAGCAGGCTGCACTCAGCTGATGTTACCGACCTGGACTGCATGCCTGCCATGGGTGAGTCAGGTGTGGATTGGCGAAGGGTGGGTGAGCGAACATGGGGTCTGGCCACTGTGCACAGCCAGGCACACTGGTTACATTGGCATGGCAGCTCCAGGCAACAGAATGGGTGCCAGCTCCCTACGAGGCCATGGCTGGACCAGGCATACCACAAGCAGCTTCCACGGCTGGCACTGGGGAATGTTGTGGTACCTGGAAGCTTGTGGATTCCAGGAACCACAGAGCACCAAGGAGGGTGTCACAACCCTGGTTTGGGGAGCTACTAGGCCTGAGATCCCCAAAGGGCTGCAGCTCTTCTCTGCTTCTTTCTTCTCTCCTTCTTGTCACCCACAACCTGGCAAGCAAGGGGCGTGTTTCAGTCATGTTTGTGTTATAACTCTTTTAGCCCCACCATTCAGGAGGTCCTGAGTTCTTGTTCTGTGTCCAGGAAGAATGAACTACATGGACAAGTAGAAGGTGAGCAAGGAGAAGAGGTGCTTTATTGAGTGAAAGACCAGCTCAGAAGAGACACACATTGGGTGGCTCCTCTCTGCAAGGTGGCCTCATAAGCATTCAGCTCTCAGCACAGAGGAGACCCTGGAGTGGGTAGCTCCTTTCCACAGCTAGTAGTCCCAATGTTTGCTCAGCTCTCAGCAGAGAGGAGACCCTGGTGGGGTGGTTAGCTCCTCTCCGCAGTTCATCATCCTGTCATCTCCTCAAGTCTGGCTTGTCCAGGATTTTTATGGGCTTCAGAGAGGAGGAAGTGTTTGCTAATTGGTTCATGGGCAACCATGGGCAGGCCTGGACAAAGCACCAAGTTCCAAATTCTCTCTATAGGACTGGCAGCACAGGCCCCAGGCTTCAGCCATTCACAGCTTGAAGATGGGGCTTCACCAGGGAGCTGCCCTTTCCGCCCCAGAGCCTGTCTGCCTCCTGCTGCTGTTCCTGTCACCCAGGCTGTTTGTGCCAAGGGGCACCTGCAGGCTTGTGCCAGCTGCCCTCGGCCTCCCTCTTGTGCTCATTGGTGCCCAAAGTCCACAGGGGGCCAAAGTAGCAGCTGCTCTGAGTGTGCACACACCCAGCTAGGCTGCAGCAGCTTCCTGGCTGGGACCCAATCTTGTTCTGAGATTGGAGTGGGCACTGAGAGTAGGGAGAGGCCAAGTGGTGGGAGCAGACACCTCCAAGCCTGCAGGGCAGGGGGGACCTCCTCAGGACCATGAAAATGCAGAGATGCCCAGGTCTGCAGCCATGGCTTGGGTGGCTGCAGCTATGCTCAGGAAGGTGGGGCTGCTGACTGCTCCCAGCTCCTAGGAACACAGGGAGGCCTGGGTCCTAATCTGTCAGCCATGACTTGGGTGGCTGCAGGTACACCCAGGAGGGTGGGGTTCCTGCCAGCTCCTGGCTCCCACCAGCTCCCTGGAACATGGAACCCTGGCCACACCTCCCCCTCCTGCAGCTGGCGTCATGGCAGCGGCTGTTCTAGATGGGCCACCACTGCCGTCACCATTAGGATTAATCCGAAATATCTACAGGTAAGGCAATTATGTCTTACAAGAAAACGCTTGGTAGAATGACCCCAGCAAGTTACTCCTGTAACCCAGTGACTTTAAAACATATTTAGAATGATTCAGAAGATAAGGAGGTATATGTATGTGTATATAAATATTTCATATTCATAAAATGCATTTGGTAAATATAGGAAGACATTCACACAAAGAATGGAGTCAATGAAACAATAGATATTTCACATTATTCAAATAAATATGAAGGGAAGAATCTGTTTCCTTGCTCATTCAGCTTTGGCAGAATTCAGTTCTTTGCAATTATAGGGTTGATATCTCTGTTTCTTGCTTGTTGGTGGAAGGCCATTTCCAGCTTTTAGAGACTGCCACATTTCTTGGCTCACAGACCTTATTCTCATGGCTTATCATGCCAGCCCACTGTTCTGCCTCCCTCTTCTTTTAAGAATCATGTGATTAGATTGGGTCCACTTAGAAAATTTCCCCAACTCAAGGTCTTTATTTAAACTTAATCACATCTGCAACTCTCTTTTGCCATATAAGGCGATATATAATGTGTCATGGATATTGTTGGAGGACATTATTCTGCCCACCACAGAGATTTAGTATGAAAACAATAAACACTATAAAATTAAACAATTTAAGAATTTTGGGGAAAGAATATCTTACCTATTTAAAAAGATTAAAATTAGTTCTGGGTCATTTGGGAATATTGTGAAAGCTTAAATAGTCTTATGTATTGTCAATAGTAACCTAATTCTTTAAGGTTTTAATATTTAGCAGATATTCTTATACAGATAGAAATTATTTTCAATATGCTCAGGAAATGTCTTTGTACTGAGAATATTTCTCTTATAAAAATAATGAAGAAGTCAATTCTATTTTAAACAATCTGTTTTTCAAAAGGAATCGTATCTGTAGTATATTTTGATGATTGACTTTTGATACCAAAAGATGTAATTTGTGTAGAAGATATAAATATCCACAAAGCTCTGAACTAATGCTCTTTAAAAATTGAGTTGTTAGGCCAGGCATGGTGGCTCATGCCTGCCGAGTGAGCCGAGGCAGGTGGATCACTTGAGGTCAGGAGTTCGAGACCAGCCTGACCAATATGGTGAAACCCTGTCTCTACTAAAAATACAGAAATTAGCTGGGCATGGTAGCATGTGCCTGTAGTCCCAGCTACTTGGGAGGCTGAGACAGGAGAGTTGCTTGAACCTGGGAAGCAGAGGTTGCAGTGAGCCAAGATCATACCACTTCACTCCAGCCTTGCTGACAGAGCAAGACTCCATCTCAAAAAAAAAAGTGAGTTGTCACAGATGTTTCATCCTAAGACCATGACTTTTAATTTGGGAAGTTCTCTGAATGCCGCAAATTTACAGGGACTTGCCAACTATTTTACTATATTTTATCTTTCTTCTTTTACTTTCTGCTGGCTCTAGCAGTTTATTTAATTTTACATTTTCTGAAGTATTTTCATTTTAAAAAGTAGGGCCTTGAGCTACATACTGTGATGGACAGAGACAATAAATATCCACTTTAAATTCCATACTTCCTACGAAACTATAAGAAAATTGCTTTAATATGACTATTATTTAATTTAGAAGTTTATTGAAAGTAAATGAACTATTTTACTTGTATTATATTAAACAGCAAATTAACAGACATGCCGAGACCAGCTCGGCATGGTCGTAGAGACTCTAACCCAGCAGCACTAGAGGAATTAAAGACGCACACACAGAAATATAGAGTGCAGTGTGGGAATCGGGGGTGACAGCCTTCAGAGCTGAGAGCCAGTAACAGAGTTTTACCCACATATTTATTGACAGGAAGTCAGTGATAAGCATTGTTTCTATAGATTATAGATTAACTAAAATGGGAAACAAAGGGATGGGCTCTGGCTAGTTATCTGCAGCAGGAGCATGTCTTTAAGGCACAGATCCCTCATGCTATTTTTTGTGATTCAGGAATGCCTTAAGCGGTTTTCCACCCTGGGTGGGCCAGGTGTTCCTTGCCCTCATTCTGGGAAACCAACAACTTTCAGAGTGGGCATCAGAGCCATCACGAGCATGTCACAGTGCTGCAGAGATTTTGTTTATGGCTAGATTTGGGGGCCTGTTTATGGCCAGATTTGGGCACCTGTTCCCAACACAGACATCTGCAATTAAATTTTATTTATTGAAGGGGAGGATATTTCGTACTATAGGCACATGGATAAAGATGGTTTGGAAAGGAGCCATAAGATCAATTTTTTATGAATATGTAACCTAATACCATCGTAACCAAAGTATCATTAAATAGGTTATTTGCATTTGAATGTATATATTTTTGTCCTTGATCTTATGGGGGAGGTACTGAATCCCTGCAAGACATTTTGATGGGGAGAGAACACCTTTTTCAACAAATGGTGCTGGGACCACTGCATATCTTATGCAAAAAGTGTTGGACACTACCTCACACTGTATACAAAAATTAATGGATCAAAAACCTAAAAGTAAGATTTAAAACTAAAATTCTTAGAAGAAAACAAAGGCATATTTCTATGTGAAAATGGATTAGTCAGTGTTTTCCTACATATGATACCAAAAGTACAAGCTACTAAAGGAAAAATTATGATAAATTGACATCTTGAAATTTTTTTAAAAATGTCTTTCAAAGATACCGTCAAGAAAGTGGATCAGGTGTGGCAGTTCCCAACTGTAATTCCATTACTTTGGGAGGCGGAGGTAGGAGGATTGCTTGAGGTCAGGAGGTCAGGGCTACAGTGATCTATAATTGCACCACTGCACTCCAGCCTAGCAAACAGCCAGACCCTGTTTCAAAGAAAATAAAAAGTCAAAAATCATATATCTGATAAAGACTTTGTATCTAGACTATAAAGAAATACTACAATTCCATTATAAAAAGACTATAGCATCTAGAATATAAAGAAATATTACAACTCAAATATAAAAAGAAAAGTAATACAATTACAAATGAACAAAAAGGTAAATACACATTTCTCCAAAAAAACATATATAACATCTTCTAATCACATTTAAAAAATGCTGTCATCATTAGACATCAGAGAAATGCAAATCAAAACCACAATGATACCACTTTACACACATTTGGATAACTACTATCAAAAAGGCAGATAGTAACAAGTATTGGTAAATGTATTTACAACTTGATTCTCCTCATACACTACTGGTGTGAATGTGAAATGATGTAGTTGTTTTGGTAAACACTGTGGCAGTTCCTCAAAATGATGAACATATAGTTATCATATGACCCAGCAATTCAACTCCTAGAGATAATCAAGAGAAATGAAAGCATATGTTCACACAAAAACTTATACATAAATGTTCATAGCAGCAGCATTCATAATGGTCAAAAAGTGGAAACAACCCAAAAATCCATCAACTAACAAATAGAAAAATAAAAGGGATGTATTTATAAAGGGGATATGTCCATACAATGAAATATCATGTAGCAATAAAAGCAGGTTAAGTCCTGATCCTGGCTACAACATGGATGAACCTTAAAAATATTATCTTATGTAAAAAAGACAGTTTCAGGTGACTACATATTGTATATATTTATATAAAATGTCTAGAACAGGTTAATGCATAAAGACTAAAGTTGTGGGTATGGCAATGAAAGAGAAAAAGAAATGACTGCAGGTTTCCTTTTAGGGTTACAAAAATGTTCTGAAATTTTTTTTCTGATTGTTGTACAGTTCTGAATATTCTAAAATCATTGAATTATCTTATTTAAATGAGTAAATTTTATGCCATGTGATGTATATATCTAAAGCTTTTATAAAAATGAATATCTGTGGTAGAGGAAAATATAAACAAATAGGTGAGTGGAATTACATAGGCAGTCATGTATGCTGGTATAGTGTGTGTGTGATCTCTAGGCTTGTATATCCTTCAATCTTATTTATATGTTACTATATATTTTCTTACTGGGAATAGAAAAGATTTTCTTATGTATATGAGAGTTATTATTCTGTTATTGTGGTAATCTACCAGGTATTTACCTTGTTATTTTTTGCTAGAGAGCTTGGACCCTTGGGGAAGCACAGGGCTTCAAGGTCAGAATAGCACACTATCTCTGTTCAGCTTCAGGGATGGTTACGGAGACTTACAAGGAAAGAACCCACTGTTAAAGAAACTGTTTCATAAAAATGCCTGAGGGCCAAAGATGAAGAGAGGCTTAATTTGAAATTGAATTTATAATGAGAAAAGTAGATATTAATGCATGACTTAACAAAAAATAATACCTAAAAGCAAGTTAGGTAAAGGATGTGTTAAAACAAACATGAAGAAACAAAATATAATAGGGATACCTACTTTAAATCTAGGAGTAGAAGAATTTACCTCAAAGTAAGTGATGTTTATGCTAAGACCTAAGAAATTACCTAGTATATATTTTGAATCAGTTTTTATATGTATTGCAATATATTAATTGATGATTATTATATGTTTTATTTGAGTATGAATGCCTAATTTTTATTTAATCTATTAAGTTGACTTTGTGTCTTTGTCTAAAATCATTTATCTCTATGTGTGTTACATTATTCCTAACCCTCTATTGTATTTCGTTTGTCTATATTTTCATCTTTTCCCCAAATTCACACTCTTTTTATCACTATCATTTTATAGTAGGTCTTTATTTCAGGTAGTGGAGATTTTCCTTTTTTTTCCACATTCAATGTATTTTCCCTGTTAAAATTTTTTGAGTTTCTCTACAATTTAGAATCAGATTGTCAATTCTACAAAAGAATATACTGAGATTTAGATTGGAAAGGCATTGAATCAATAGGTCAGATGGAGAGAATTGATGTGTTTGAGGTTTATGTGCGATTGTTTTTAATAATGGATACATAATATACATATTTATGGGGTGTGTATGATATTTCAATACAAGCATACAATGTGTAATGATTAAATCATGGTATTGTGATATATATCACCTCAAGCATTTATCATGTCTTTATATTAGGAACATCTCAATTTTACCTTTAGTAATTTTGAAATACACAGTAAGTTATTAATTAAGTCACTCTATTGGGCTACTGAACACTAGATTTTATTTTTTCTGTATAACTGTATTTTTGTACTAGAATTAATGTTTTAACAATAGAAGAACAGAGTATGACTCTCTAGTTAGGTATTCTTGGATTCCTTTCATCTGTGGTTTGTGTTTTCTAGGGTATAGAACTTGTATTTTGTTAGATTTATACTTAAATAATAATTGTTTTGGATACTATTGCATACACGAGTTTTCTATTTTATAATTTTAATTACCCACTGTTTATTACTAGTCTGTAGAAATATGATAGAGTTTTGAAATGGGTCTTGCATTTTGTGATTTTATAAAGTTGTTACTTCTATTAGCTTTTAAAAATATTTTAAAATATTATTCTACATAAAGAGTTGCCTTCTTTTTACATTTTCAATTTGTATACATTCTTATTTCTTTTTCTGGTCTTACTGAACTTTCTAGAAACTCAGGAAAATGTTGGATAGAACTGGTAAAAGAATAAAATATAACTTTGTTCTTGATTTTTAGGTAAAATTAATAGTAGTTGTTTGAAAAGGTTTTTGTGGTAGGTTTTCTCATCAGATTGATGAAGTTTTATGCTATTTTAGTTTGCTGAAAGGCAAACTAAAATTTATGATTTTAAATTATTATTATTTAAATTTAAAATTATGTTTAAAATTTATTTATGATTTAGCATAAATAAATGACACATTTTGTTACTTTTTCTTTTACACTTATTAAGATATGGTTTTTGTTTTTGTCTGTTGATATGCTGAATTACAATAATGAATTCTTAAATGTTGACCAACCTTGAATTTTCTGAAAAAATTCTACTTGGTCATGATATATTATTTATTTTACAACTATTTTCAAGAAGAGCATTGGTCAGTAGTTTTCATATATTTTTTTAATTTTAGAATCAGGGTAATATTGGCTTCCAAATATGAGTTGGGAAGTGTTACCTCCTCCTCTGTATTCTGAAACAGTTTTGTGAAGAATTCATATTTCTTTCTTAGACCTTTGATATATTTTTTTCTGTAATTCCATATAATCTTAAGTTAGAAAGTCTTACTGATGCATTAAACTCCTTTAGTAGCTATGATTTATTAGTTTATTTTTTTAATAAAGTGAGACAAGTCAGGCTATTCCTTCCGTGTGTTTTGCATTTCTTCCAAGTTGTAAACTTAACAGGCATAGAGCCATTTTAAGTATTTTAGTATTTTTGTACTTTAATAGTAAACTATTATTTTAATGTCTGTAGGTGATAGAGTTGGCTCTGTGTCTCCACTGAAATCTGATCTCAAAGGGAGGGACATGATGGTTGGTGATTGGATCATGGAAACAGTTTTGCCCATGCTATTCTCATGATAATGAATGAGTTCTCAAAAGAGCTGATGATTTTAAAGTGTGGCCCTTCCTCACTATCTCTTACCTGCCACCCTGTAAGACATGCATGACTTGCTTCTCCTTCACCTTCTGCCATGATTGTAAATTTGCTGAGGCCTCCCAGCCATGTGTAATTGTGAGTCAGTTAAATCTCCTTTCTTTATAAATTACCCAGTCTCACATAGTATCTTTAGAGCAGTGTGAAAATGGACTAATACAGAGAATTGGTTACAGGAGTGGGGTACTGCTATATAGATAACTTGAAAATGTGAAAGTTACTTTAGAACTGGAAAAATAGGCAGAGTTTAGAGGGCTCAGAAGAAGACAGGCATATGTGCAAATGTTTGGAAATACCTAGAGACTTGTTAGATGGTTTTGACCAAAATTCTTATAGTGATATGGAAAGTGAAGTCCAGGTTAAAGTGATCTCAGATGGAGATAAGGAACTTATTGGGAACCGGAGTAGAGGTCACTCATGCTATGTTTTAGCAAACAGACTGGGGGCATTTTGCCCCTGCCATAGAGATCTATGGGATTTTGAACTTGAGAGAGATGATTTAGGGTATCTAACAAAAGAAATTTCTAAGCAGCAAAGCATTTAAGAGGTGACCTGGTTGATTCTAAAAGTATTAAGTTATATATACTCACAAGGAGATGGTTTGAAATTGGAATTTATGTTTAAAAGGGAAGCAGAGCATAAATGTTTTAAAACGGTGCAGTCTGACCATGTGGTAGAAAAGAAAAACCTATTTTCTGGGAGGAATTTAAGCCAGCTGCAGAAATTTGCATAAGTAATGAGGATCTGTATGCTAATAGGTGAGACAATGGGGAAAATGTCTCCAGAGAATTTCAGAGATCTTCATGGGAGCCCATCACATCACAAGCCCAGAGGCCTACAAGAAAAAAAAAATTGTCTTGTGGGATAGGCTGAGGGCCTTACACCTCTGTGCAGCCTCAGGACTTGGTGCCCCCATTTCAGCCACTCTAGCTCCAGCTGTGGCTTAAAGGGGCCAAGGTGTAGCTTAAGCTCTTGCTGCTAAGGTTGCAATTCCCAAGCCTTGGCAGTTTCTATGTGGTGTTGGGCCTGCAGGTGCACAGAAGACAAGAATTGAACTTTGGGAACCTCCATCTAGATTTCAGAGGATTTATGGAAATGCCTGGATGTCCAGGCAGAAGTCTGCTGCAGGGATGGAGCCCTTATGGAGAACCTCTGCTAGAGCAGTGAAGAAGGGAAATTCTGAGTTCGAGCCCCCACAGAGTCCCCACTGGGGCACTGGCTAGTGTGAGAAGAGGGTTACAATCTTCCAGACTCCAGAAAGGTAGATCCACTGACAGCTTGCACCATGTGCCTGGAAAAGCTGCAGGCACTTAACACCAGCCCATGAAAGCAGTCACAGGGGCTGTACTCTGACAAGCCACAGGGACAGAGCTGCCCATGTTTGTGGGAGTCCACCCCTTTCGTCAGCATGCTCTGGATGTGAGACATGGAGTCAAAGGAGATCATATTGGAGCTTTCAAACTTAATGACTGCCAAGCCAGGTTTTGGACTAGCATGAAGTCTGTGGCCCCTTTGTTTTGGCCAATTTCTTTCTTTTGGAATGGGAACATTTACTCAATGCCTGTATCTCCAGTGTATCTTGGAAGTAACAAATTTGCTTTTGATTTTACAGGCTCATAGGCAGAAGGGGCTTGCCTTGTATCAAATGAGACTTTGGGTTGAATTTTTGAGTTAATGCTGGAATGAGTTAAGACTTTGGGGGTCTATTGGGAAGGCATGATTGGTTTTGAAATGTGAAAAGTACATGAGGTTTGGGAGGCTCCAGGGCAGAATCATATGATTTGGCTCTGTATCTTCACCCAAATCCCATCTTGATTTGTAATCCCCATGTGTCCAAGGAGGGACCTGGTGGGAGGTGACTGGATCATGGGGGTGTTTTTCCCCATGCTGTTCTCATGATAGTAAATGATTTCTCATGAGACCTGAGGGTTTCAAAGTGTGGCACTTCCCCTGTGCTCTCTGGTCTCTCTCCTGTCACCCTGTAAGACATGCCTTGTTTCCCCTTTACCTTCTGCCATGATTGTAAGTTTCCTGAGACCTCCCCAGCCATGTCGAACTGTGAGTCAATTAAACCACCTTTCTTTATAAATTACACCATCCCTGGTAGTATCTTTATAGCAGTGTAAAAATGGACTAATACAGTAGGTTCTGCAACGAGCCTCATTTATTCCTATTATTTGTAGTGTGTATGTTTTATTTTTATTGGTTAGTGTAGCTAAGGATATATCAATTATATTGAGCTTTTTAAAGAACCAGCTTTTAGCTGTTTTGACTTCTCTATTTCTTTTATGTTTTCAGTTTTATTGATTTCTGCTCTTTTCTGTATTATTTGTTTCTTTGTGTTTTTAGTTTCTTAAGTAGAAAGTTCAGATCTTTTATATGTGTATGAGTGCATATTTTGTAAAATATTCAAAGTAGTTTCTAATATCCTCTGACTTATTCTTTTTAAAAAAAAATTCTAACTTTTACTTTAGGTTCAAGGGTACTTGTGCATGTTTCTTAGGTAGGTAAATTTGTGACTCTGGGGCAAGTGTACAGGTTATTCTTTCACCTGTATACTAAGCATAGTACCTGACAGTTATTTTTTTCTTCTGAATCTCTTTTTCCTCCCACCTTTCTCCCTCAGGTTGGCCCCAGTGTAACTTCTTCTTGAACCCATAGATTATTTTTAAGTGCATTTTCTAATTTTCAAATATTAGACAATTTTCTAGATATCTTTGGTGTTTATGTTCCAAGAACACACTTTTGTATAATTTGAATTTTTCAAATTTGTTTAGGTTTGTTTTATGACTTTTGAATGTTTTATAGATTTGTCAATGTTCCCTGTGTCTTTGAAAAGAAGGTATATTCCAATGTTGTAGGATGGACTGTACTGTAATCTAACTGACATTCTCCGATCAATTATTATTATACCTTCTTGGCAAATTGATCACTTTATCATTTTAAAAAGAAGCTTTATCTGTTTTTCTTTATCCTGTATAATCTTTCTTTTTCTGAAGTCTCTTTTTTTCGGATACTACGATAGTCATG
Source organism: Pan troglodytes (assembly GCF_028858775.2). Classification (NCBI taxonomy): domain Eukaryota; kingdom Metazoa; phylum Chordata; class Mammalia; order Primates; family Hominidae; genus Pan; species Pan troglodytes. Next base: position 35,726,929 of record NC_072408.2, on the reverse strand, counting down.
CCAACTTTATCTAGATTGGTTTTTGAATAATATCATTTCCATTACTTTAATTTTAACCTATCTACATTTAAAGTGGGCTTATTGTAAATAACATAAAGGGAGGGTTCTGGTTTTTTATCTAATTATTCAAGTTCTCTCTCTTAATTGATATGCCGTTACGTTTGGACTGATGACATTTAATGTAATAATTGTCTAATAGTCTATCATTTGTAGAGCTGTATTCTGTTTACTCTTTGTTTCTTTTCGTTCTTTATTAGGTTATTTTTTATTGAATTTTATAATGAAATTATTTTTTTCTCTAGTATTCACTTTTTTATACTTGTTTTACAATTTTGTTAGTAATTTTTGTTTGGTGTACACTATATATCTTTAATTAATTGCATCTTTATAAAATAATATTAAAATGCTTCAAAATCTCATTCTCATGTTCTGGTGTATATAACTTATCACAAGAGGTCTGCCATACTTATTATTTTTGTTAATTTTTATTTGCTGTGGCCTTGTTCTTTGTGACTTTCATGGTTTCCTTTTTATTATCAGTTTGGAGAAGTTTAAATATTATTTGTCTAGGGGTGTGTGTGTGTGTTGTTTTTGTTTTACTTGGTGTCACTCAACTGGTTGAATCTGTGCTTTTATGTATTTTATTAACTTTGGAAATTCTAAGCCACAATACTTTTTAAATATGTATCCTTACTGTTCTCTCCTTTCCTGTGCATATTGTGATTATTTATATGTTAGACTATTGATATTGCACCACAGATCTTGGATGCTCTGTTTTGCTTTCATTCTCTCTCTCTCTCTCTGTCTCTTTTCTCTCAGTGTTTACATTGGATAATATACATAATTGACTCACCCTCAAGTTTACTTTTTTATTTCATTGGCTCTGACGAGCTTATCAAAGGTTATTCATATCTGTCCCTCTTTGATTGCTAGCATTTTCATTTGCTTCTTTCTTAGTTTCCATCTCTGTCAAATTCCCCTTCTATTCATGTGTGTTGCTTATCTTCTCCACCAAGATTATTAACATATTGCTAACAATTATTTAAAATTTTCTGGTATTTTAAACATTTATGTTAACTTCAGTCCAGTTTTGTTAACTGCTTTGTATTTAACTGCGTGAGGTTTTTCCCTTGCTTCTTTGTGAGTCTCACAATTTTTTAATGAAAGCCAATATCTTGTGTAAAATAGCAAGTTAGAGCCATTTATGCCTGGAAATGACACTTTTTTTCTTTCTTAGGCCTTTTGTGCCTGGGTTGAGTCAATCTAGCCAGGAGTTGAATTGGCCTTAGACTTTTTGTTGCTATGTTTACCCTCTTTGTGCCACAAGCTTCAAATTCTTGTAATATTACCTTGTGTTAAGTGTAGGGCTGACTTGCCAGATGGTTGTTCACAAATATGTATTGCCCCCTTAGCTTGCTTTAGGTCTTCTTTTTGTGGCGTGTGTGTGTGTGTGTGTGTGTGTGTGGTTTTTTTCCTCACTCATGTATTTCCCGTCTTCCAGCTGTAAGTGTTGTTGTTACTCGGCCCTCTTTAGGCTGGTTAGTTGGAAATCAGGGTAGCGTTTGCTGTTATTTTATTTCATCCTCAGTGGGTGCTGAGGTTGGGCTTTCTCAACAAACTTGCCCTCCCCTACTGTTAGATTTTTCTAATAATCTGGCCTCCTGAAGCCTTCCTGCACTTCCACCATGGATAGAGGGTAATAATTTTCTGTTTTACTTTCTCAGAAGCAATGTGTCTTTACCTCTGGCCTGAGGGTGACAGGGGATGCTGTACATTCCCAGTGGCTTCCCTTAAGGGAGAGAGGGAAGAACTGTCCTAGGAAGGATTCTGTCCTTTTGATGCTTTCTGTGGCTGCTCTTCTCCTTCCTTCATCCTGTGTCATAACTGAGATCTCCTCTCATATTTCACCCTTCCCTTGATCTTTCATGTAATTCTACAAGTGGCTGTGAATCCCTCTTGTGTCTGCAGTTCCTAGGACTTCTATGCCCTTATGCTAGCCTACACTTAGGCTTTAGCAATTTATTACAACTTTCACCTAAATTATTTTTACTGACTTTCATCATTTCCTGCATAGACTCCAGGTATGCAAGTATTTGTACCCTGATTCTCCTTGGATTTTTGTCTCTTCTTAAATTTCAGGTTAGTTTCTTATCCTGTAAGCTCTCTGATTTGTTCAAATAATTATAATTTCAGAGAGTGTCTGGATTTTTGTTTTTGTTGAAAAGATTAGAGTGTTAACTCTTTCAAGCTTTCTTCATTCTAAGGAAAAATAAGTATCTAGTAAAAAGTTTTAAAAAGAAAATTTATGCTCAAATTTTAATATTTTAAGAAAATAAATATCACTTTGGCTGGTTATAGAGTATGAATATGTGGGGTACAAATTTAGAAACAGAAATAAACATTAAGAATCAATAGAGAAAATTTTGGCCAGAGATGATACAGATGCTAATTGGAACTCCAGCCCCTTATGCCTTACAATAAACGTTTTGTTCCTATTACGGGCCAAGTTTTCATGTGGCTTTTGAAGCAATTTATTGGCCTGCATGGGTCCTCACTCTTTGGCCCTTTAAGGATTCTGCCAACTTCCTTTTTTTTTTTTTTTTTTTTTTGCCATTTGTAAGTTCTTATCCCAACCCTCAAGTTCTCCAGAGGTTACTATTTTATGTCAAGAGGGCAAATAAACATTGCCCTCTGGAATCCAAGGGCTGCTATTTTTGCAAACATATGAAGGCTTTCCATGAGTATTTTTCTCGCTTTCTCCCACTTCCTCCTGTACCCTCCATTTCTCTAATCACTTCAACGCCCTTCTCAATATGCATCAAGACCTTTAAGTTCATATTTGAAGGTTGGGGAATCCTGCTCCCTTGTGTCAGTTAGTTGAAAAACAGGCTTCTTATCTACTTAAAGAACACGAGACATGGGAATTTGAGAAAAGAGATAATCACTCTGTTGCTAGTATGCTCTGATTGAGAGTCACTATAAGGTCACAGAGACAAGAATATAGGACAGCCCAAGGCTGCAGGTGCAAGAGACCCAAAGGACAGAGATGAAGGTTGGGACCCGTCTAACAGATTAGAACAGAGATGAAGGCAATGTTAGGGGTACATGATAAGACTGGTTTATTCCAGGTCCCCAAGGATAAAAAGGAGAGGGACTTCTGTTCACTTTGGTGTCTCCTCTGATCTCAAGTGGGTAATTGTGACGATTGGACCAAAGTTAAGGGTACAGTAAAACTGATTCATTCTGGAAACCTAAAGATGAATAAGAGATGCCCCATTCAGGATAATAGGAAAGTACGGAGAGATGCCTTCTTTTGCTTTTTTCTTTTTGGTCCTCTGTTCTCTCTTTGCAAATAGGTAATTTGATCTCCATACCACAGGACACACCCCTCGGATGCATCCTCAAGAACTGGGGAAAAGTGTGATCCTCAAACGCTAAAAATGAAAAGCTTAATATTTTTCTGTAACACAGCATGGATTGAATATAAGCACTGGGGCCAGGCATCTTGGCTTGAAAGTGGAAGCCTGAATTTTAATACTAACAACTAGATTTGTTTTGTCTCCAGCAAGGAACGTGGACAGAAATGATAGCAGCCATAGTCAGGCAGCCCCCTCTAGTTCATTCAGCAGACCCTTTATTGGGTTTACCCAGGGTTCAAGCCTCAGAGGAACCAAGGGAGGACTTAATTCAAACCCCACTGCCAATTCTGCCTCATTATATCCAAGTCTTTCAGCCCTGGAGCCTTCCCTGCCCTACCCAGGGCTGTCCTCTGGACTCCATCTCCTTCAAGAGGTAACTGGCCTCACTGGACCCACTAGAGTCCAGACATTCACTATGCAAGTCCTGAGCCCAATTAACGTGGAACTAAGGAAGTTTATGGAGGACCTTGACAGATACATTGAAGGGTATTTGTAAACTGGGCTTAACATTTGAACCCACCTGGAGGGATCTCTCAGACATACTAGGGCAAACACTGTGCAAGAGAGAACATGACTCCATTATGGAGGCAGCCCAACAATTTGCAAATGCAATGCATATGACTGACCCTGGCAGCTACCTGTAGGAGCCACCACAGTCCCCCAGGTTGACCCCAATTGGTATTACAATACCCAGGGTGATATATGGGCAAAGAACCACATGTTCCTCTGTGTGATTGAAGGAATGAAAGCTAACAGAGAAAAGCCTGTGAACTATAATAAATTGGCCTTAATAGATTAAGGCCCTCTTGAAAACCCCACTGCTTTGCTAGAGAGGCTACAAGAGGCTCTGGTGAAATATACTAACTTAGACCCAGAGACACCAGAAGGGCAACTGGTCCTAAAGGACCATTTCCTAACTCAGGCAGCTTCAGATGTTAGGAGGAAACTCCTAAAGCTAGCACTGGCCCCCAATACCCCTGTGCCTGATATTCACAAAATAGTTTCCTCAGTCTTTTACCACCAAGAGCATGAAGAAGAAAAAATGGCTCAGGAAAGGGAGAAGTAAAAGGGAAAGAGGCAGGCTCAACTATTTGCTGATTCATAAGCTCTCCAGCCTCCTCCAGGTTGCCCTCAGAATATCATTCCAGGTAATTGCCACTGATGTGAGAAGCCAGGCCACTGGAAAACAAACTGCCCCAGTGGGATAAATGGAAAAAAGACCCACACAGCTTGACCCCTCTGCCACAAGCTCAACCACTGGAAATGAGACTGTCCTGAGGGCTGAAGAGCCCCTGCGACAGAATCCCAACCCTTGATGGCCTCGAAGTGAAGGAGCTCTACACTCCAGCCTTCTTCCAAATTAGACATTGTCATCAACAGGACAAAGTCAAGGGCAATTCTGAAAGCAGCAAGTAAAATTATAAGTTTCTCTTTTGGGTTTAAGAGCTGCCTACTCTGTGCTAGTCTCTTTCTCTGAGCAACTCTTTTCCAAATCCTGTCTGGTAATGGGAGCAAATCACACCCCCTCCCTCCAAAAGAAAAGATTCACACCCCTTTATTTACTTAAGAAACTAATTACCATTCTCCTACCAGTCCCTAGTAATGTCTAAATATCCCACACTTCTCTGGGGCCAAGATATACTTTCCAATGTGGGTGCCTTCTTAATGCTTCCCCAATCTCTGAATTCACCTTTCCATCTAATAGCTGTATTTTTCCTGGGGAAGATTCCGAAAACATTAACCAGTAACTTTAGCCTGGATGGTCCTGCCTCAGGGGTTTAGAAGTACTTCACATTTATTTGGACAAACTCTAGCAAAAAATTAACCAATCAATCTCTTGAGAGATGAAACTTCTAGAGTATATAGATTATCTCCTTATCTACTCCCCCTTCACAGGAGTCACACAGAACCACACAGTACAAACCTTAATTTCCTAACAGGAGGAAAATGACTCTTGTCTAACTTAAAGATTATAAAAGTAAACAGGTATTTTGGGTAAAGAATGTTGTTAAAGACAGATTTCATATGAAAAAGGATCTTGTATGGTAAATTCATATCCTAAAGTAAAATAACTGGTTGTTTAAAAATAGAGATGTTTAGGACCAGTCAGAAAGTCTAAGCATGCTGCAGATGGTCAGTGTAAGTCATAAACAAAATTGTAAAAGGGAATTTATAAAAGAAATGTTACATAATTTTAAAGGTTATTAGGCCTACTAAATACTGCATATACTGCTGCTACGACTCTTAACTATACAACTTACCTGCTTTAAAGCTAGTTAAGGCCTGAAACATAAAGAGTTAGCCATTTCCCCCAGCTGTGCTGGAAAGAGTCAAGCCTTATCTTCACTTCTGTCTGGTGTCCTACGCTGAAAACTTAGTATATAATTAGAGTCATTTACTTAGCAGATTTTTCACCAAAAGTAAAAGTTCTAACAGTGTAACATGTACTTGAGACTACTGGAAAAAACAGTTTACATGCAATGCATGTAAGGAAAGTACAATGTGTTTTTGGTAAAATATCATAAAAAGACATGGGAATGTGGATTTTTCTTGCCTAGTTTAGAGGGTTAAAGGATTGTTTTAAGTTAAATAGGATAAAGCTGAAGGGTTGAGAAACTTGTGGAAAGTTTTTAAAAGATTCATCTTATAAAAGAAATTCTGTATGTTACTATATTAGTTGAAGTTAAAGAGATACTCTTCAGTTTATCCAATATTGAACATTGGAATAAAAATACATTTTTTAACTTTTATTTTAAGTTCAGAGGTACATGTGCAAGTTTGTTAGATGGGTGAACTTGTGTCATACGGGTTTGTTGTACAGATTATTTTATCACCCAGGTATTAAGCTTAATACCCATTAGTTATTATTCCTGATCCTCTCCCTCCACCCTCCAATAGGCCCCAGGGTGTGTTGTTTCCCACTATGTGTCCATGTGTTCTCATCACTTAGCTCCCACTTTGAAGTGAGAACATGTGGTATTTGGTTTTCTGTTCCTGTGTTAATTTGCTAAGGATAATGGCATTCAGCTCCATTCATGTCCCTGAAAAAACATGATCATGTTTTTTTATGGCTGCATTCCATGGGCTATATGTATCACATTTTCTTTGTCTAATCTATTATTGATGGCCATGTAGGTTGATTTCATGTTTTTGCTATTGACAACACAATTTTCTTAGAGCATTGTTCCGTTCTTTAACAGAAAATTAGAAAAGATTATAGGAGGTGTATGAGAATCATACCTTATGGTCAAACTTATTAAAATTGAATAGATTTGTCTATAAGGATTTGTTAAGAGTTGAGTTTGACATCAATAGTACACTAATGCAAAGGTAACATTTGGGTTTCTTTGGACAGTACTTATATAAATATGTTATTGTTAAGTGTTCCAGAATTACTCAAAACTCTTATAATTCTGATATAATTTAGTATAGGTTATCAGTAATAATTATAATTGTTATGCTAAATTATTGTGTGCCACAGAAGTAACAAATATATTTGTCAATTGTTTTTGACTGTGGCTGTCCTAAGATGTTTTGTCATCTATGGACAACTATTGCCTTGTTTTGATCCTCTTTAGATGGTGACTCTATAATCAGCTATAGAGCTCTAACAGGTGTTTGAATGCAAGGTTCTGATAACTTTGGAGATTATGACATTAAAATAGAAAAAAAAACTTTTAGGACTCTCATGGAGAGCTGAAATATTCATGAATATCAAGCGGAATAAGCATTAACTTCATATACTTAACCAATAGGAGACTAAAATAATCCGTTTATTACGTTTTGCATAAAATGTTGCTAATCTTTTGTTTTTCAAAGCCAAGAAACTTTTCTTTTGAGCTATTTACAGCTTTTAACGATTGAATAGACTACTATAAACAAAATTTGGAACATATTTGTTTCTCTCTACCTGATTTCTCCAGAATTTGGAAACTATTTCTGAGTATTCTTAATTTATGGCAATACATTTATTTACTTAAGTGCAATAGTAATCCATTTTCTTTCGCAACAAGACACAATTTGAGAAACTTATTTTACCAAGATTTTGACTGGAATGACATGCTTTCTTTTAAGGAATCAAATCTGAACTTATAGTGCCAATAAAAGCCCATTGGGAAAACTGACCTCATACTTTGTCTACACAGTCCCAGCGCAGGCTCCTGACCTATGGTAAGTTAAGAATATCACTTTATAACAGGCCCTGGGGCCCTAAGTTATCATGGAATCTCAAGAGGAGAGGAATTTACCTAAATTACACAGGTATTTTATGGCATTAACCCATGGCTGGGCTTAAGGCTTTAAAAAAGTCCTATCTGAGATTCCTTAGGAAACAAACTTCCATCAAAGCCAAGTTAAAAAGGAGGCTACATGGAAAATAATTACTCTTGTTGTGCTTTATGCAAATAATCTGGACAAATATAATAAGACTAAGGCTTATTTTGCAAACAAATAAATCCTATCATGACTTATTTTTAATAAAAAATGATGACCAAAGAGAGAAAAACTATGTTTCAAGAACCATGGTATTCCTGTTTTTAGATTCTAGTTTCATCAGTTGTTCACAAGTTTTTGTCAGCAGTTTAGACTAACCCTGCTTATTTCTGTGAACCAACCACTGATCTCTGGCTGAAGCTCAGAAGAAACAAGAAGGATAGATAATGTAAAAATTTGGATCAATATTCTAAGTATGAACACATACTAGAATCGGCAAGCAACCCCATCCCCCCATGAATGTAGCTTCCAGCTACCTGAGCATGTCAGCATTCTATAAATTTTTTAGAGCTGTAATCACCCCCTTATTTCATTTTGACATTCTTCTAAATCTAATAACCTGTTTTGTCTCTCTCACCTTCATGCCATCAAGCTCCAAATGATTCTCAATAAGGACACTATCCTCTCAATATTCAAGAGTCACCCTTCTACACAGTGTGCCTACGTTGTCCATTAGTGGGGCATGTCAGAAGTAAAATCTATCTTACCCCTGTCTTCCATGGTCCTGGCTGGATACCACTTTCACCAACCCACAGAGCTACTCTCCTTCCTTGACAGCTAACAAGAGGCCAAGACCAACAGACAAGCCACCACCACCACTCTGTTAGCAGGAAGCAGTTACAGAAGACCAACCTTTGTCTAATTTCCCCCAAATAATTAAGGTCTTGGACTCTTGAGGGGGAAAATGTTACAGAAGGTAACCAGTCAGGCATGAGCTGGGTAGGTGAAGCCCCTCCTGTCCCCATCACTAGGAATGTCAAGAGACCATTAGGTGATGGTCAAGCAGTTAACTCTCTCTCTAAAATAGTAATTGATCATAGCTAGCACCATGGAAAGGCAGTCTCCCAAAAGAAAAAATAAAAAGAAACAAAAACTGGTGATCAGCAGCTTCTCAATAAGATATCAGGAGTTGGGCAAGTGGGCTCAAGCATGTGCATTAAGAGGCAAAATGGCAGTTTAACTGATGTACGAACTTCTAGGGACATTCAGCTGGCAAGGCAGGAATGCCTCAATGGGGCATGCATACAACTCCAGTAAACACACTACAAATACTCACCTCCCAAGTGCAGGCGGGCCACTGTGCATTTGTACAGCCCACACCAAAGGAAGAATCAGGGGAGAAGAAATGCAGACCCCAGAAGCATGCCAACATATAAAATCCCAAGTCAAAGCTCAAACCGTGCACGTGATGTCTCAAGTCACCTGCTTGGCCCTCTTCCAGGTGTACTTTACCTCTTGTAATTCCTGCCATAAAACTTTTTAATAAATCTTCACTCCTGCTCTAAAACTTGCCTGGTCTCTCCTTCTGCCTCATGCCTCTCAGTTGAATGCTTTCTTCTGAGGAGGCAAGAATTGAAGTCACTGCATACACATACAGATTCACCACCAGTAACATACTTAGTGCCTCATGACTTGGATATGTTCCATAGCTAACAATATCATTTTAGATGTAATGATGAAAAAATAAAGGGAAGTGGACAGATTTTAGGAATATTTTTGGATTAGAATATATAGGAACTTGATTGGATATGGCTTATTAGAGGATTGTTAATGATCAACAGGTTTCTTTTTAAACAATGGAAAATAGTGATGTCTTTTACTGGTGTGTGTGTGTGTGTGTGTGTGTGGTGGGGGGTGTTGTGTAGCTAGAGTAAGATAGAGCACTAGTTACTGAAACTTGTGTAGGAAACCCCAGAGCACAGGAATTGTCACATAACAGTCTATGCATCTATTCAGCATGTGTGCATACTATAATTCAGGAACCCCAAGTTCTTTCACCTTATAACTCTGTCATCTTCTATGATTTCAGAATTCTTCTTTTTTAGACATTGGATGAAGAATTAGATAGCAGAAAAGACACCCACTTCATTACAATTTTGGTCAAGAAATGACACACAGTAGTCTGCATAAGAATATACCACTTTTGATCAGAATGAATTAGTTGAAAGGTCATGCCAACGTTTTTGAGAAGGACCTAAAATAATTCATCTTTATTTTAGCATATTTGTCCATGCCTCCCAAGAAATATCTACCACCCAAGTTTGTGTGTCTCTGTTTTACATACTGTATTTTATATAGCTACTTCTTAGAAACCTTTCACATACACTAAAGTAAAATCTTTGATTTCTTTTTTTTAATGATAAAATACAGAGCAAGTCTAATGACTTTGACTTTAGGGCTTTAATTTTATACATCTCTTTTGGGATTCAATTCAATCTGAGATGCTTACAGTACTATTTACTTTCATATTTCATAAGTTTCCTATTTAAATGTTATATAATTTTAGCATATTCTATAATTAAATCAGCTTAAATTTTTGCTGCATGTTAAGAAAAATAGAAATAGCATGCCATTCTTAGACTACAAAAGATTAAAATCGGTATTTTTTCTTTCCAAATTAAACTTTGTAAATGTTAAATGAAGTTTTAATTATTATAACTAAATAGTAATCTGGAATTCAGAAAGCTTCTTTGCTTCTACCTCAATAAAATTTTATGCATTTTCAAAATGCATTTTCAAAGTGGCAAAAGTAAAGTAATTTAACAATTCAGTGTTTAAATGTCTGTCATTTAATGTCTCACACTTGAAAAAATCTGTAATGAGAAATACGTTTGTATTTGTATACATACATTTGTATACATTTGCATTACAGCCTAGAGTAAAACTGGAAAAAACATGTAATTCATGGGACATCAACTATATACCAGGCTCTATGTGAGACATTACTGATACAAAGATAAATAAATTAGAATCCTAATCTCTAGAGACCTTGAAGCCTGAGTAGAAATAATGTAATCTTTTTGTCATACAGATTGTTACTTCTACGAAGCATACAGATTTTACAAAACTATTTATATTTTTACTAGTATAAACTTATAGATGCATTTGTAAATACAGAGTTAGCTCTCTCACCATAGCAAAAATTTAGGAATTTATATTCTGTAGAGGTAGAAATAGAATATAAATGAACATCTTCTGCTCAGCATCAAGAGTAGGCCTGTTTATATGAGTTTTTCCCATTTTTATCATATTAACCTGACACCTGCTACCAATCAGTCATTCCATCAAAGAGTCATTTATTTACAGGTTGGCAATAGTGTTGATTAAATAAACAGTCAATTGTTATGCAATTAATTCTGTCCATTTGATCATTCTTGTAAATACTACTTGTACTATATATATATATATATGTAAACATTTACACAGGATTATTTTCAAGATGATATAGGGATGCTATACCACAAAGAATGATACTTTTAGTGGAGGAAAAAGTCTAGATTAACTTTACTCTATTGGCGGAAAAGATGAGCGAGAAAGACAATTTTAGGATACAAATCTAGCCAGGCTTTCTGGGCAGTATTCACCGCTCTTCTGATAAATGTCAATGTCTCTCTTTAAAGAAGGGGCCAAGTCTGTAGCTACAGAACAAAGATAAACTCTTGTCCCTCAAGAATAAAGTTTCATAGGTACTAGACAGATTAACTGGTCCCTCATTAGTTGGGTTGGTATTTAGATAATTATTCAGTACAAGGTTGTAATTACAAGTAGGGAACAGAAAAGTAAAGCAGTAACTAGTGTAGACTAATAATCATTTTAGAATTGATATCCAGAGTGGAGGTTAGAAGAATCTTGGCTTCAATACATATTATGTGTTAAAAAGATGGGATTTAATACTGGGATTATGGTCAAAAAATAATTTCAGATTCAAGTCAAAAGTAGGTGCTGATTAGAAAAGAAAATACATTTAGCAATTCAGAGTTTATAATTTAAGAAAGTAGTAGTTTTTTTGTTAAGAAGTTATAAACTTCTTGGACTCGTGTGTGTGTGTGTACATGTACAAACAGCATATATATAAACATTTTTCCCCTGATATTTATAACACTCCTTTAAGTTAAATGTTTTCTTTTTCTATAAATGAAAAATCTGAGGCTCAAAAAGTTTGTTTAAGTAAATTTAAATGATCCAAGAATGATATATAGTAGAGTTTCTTTATTTTATTAAATATTCATTATGAAATGGCATATTCACTTCTCTGTGTATTGGAATAAATCTATTTTTACATACTTAAATGGTTGAATCTGATACATTCTAGTACTTTCTTCTTGTTCTGTTAAAAGTTCCTATGTATATTGGGCATGATTCAAGTAACTTCCATGTTTCCAACCAGTTAAAATCATTTAACACACATTTAACTAGCATAGCATATATACTATGCCAGGCAGTCTAATGCTGACTTGGTTTTTTCTCATCAATTATAATTATGTCTAAGCAGAAGGTGCATTTTTTGCTCCTCCTACCTTCCGAAAGCAAAATAAAATGTGAGTTAAATTAGCTATTTGTTTAAGTGGAATTTGTCTACTTGTAGAATAATCAATCACATTTTTTCCTTTGTATTCAATTAGTATACTCTTCTTTGGCCATGAATGCATTGACTACTTTCAAAAACCCAAGTGTTAGAGATCAATTAATATAATTTCCTTCTAAACATTTTTTCACTTTATCCAAATCTTATAAGTATCTTGGAAATCTAAGAGCTTTACAAAATTTTACCTAAATGTTTTTAACGATAAGATGAGAATTAACTCACCTGTTTAATTTCATTGCTTATGTAATTCTCTTTGATATTGGTTTAAAATTATTTAATTGACATTCACCTTCAGAGATTACCTATTTCTTGTCCCTCTGCCCTTAGGATTTTACCCGGAAATTAACATGACATCGCCTGAAAAATCCATACAAAGAGATTTTATAGCAAAAACACCACAAAATTCTCCTGTCTTCTGTAACTGTTATCTTTGTCTGAGACTGCTCTGTTTAATACTTCCACAGAATTATCTCTGAGAACCAATGTGGCAGACTATGCTTGTTCAGGTATTTTTTTTTAATTTCTCCATTGGAACTTGAATACATAGATTACAAACAGTAAAAACTTATTTTTGCTCAAATATATGTTTTTTAAATTCTCATCTTAAATGTGATTATTAATATATGATATTTATTTATATCATATTCTTGCCATATACATAACTATGTTTGGAAGAAATTTATAAATATTGCTTAGTTCTTAGATATCTTTATCAATGAATTTGATGAATGAAGGAAATAATCCACAGTGGAAGATAATCAAGAAAACATGCTAGCTATGGAAATTTATTTTACCTATACAATAGCAAGGACAAAATATTTGCCTTATTATTATCTGCTTACCCATACTTATCTGAATATTCATAGATACCCTTCATTGACAAACATAAGCCATCTCAAAGTATGGTTGATGGCAAAAGAAAATGTGTTTCTCATTTGAACACTCTCAGTGGAAAACCAAAAGAGCTTATTTAGAGTTGAAGTAATTTGAGCACAGCAAAGATGGTTTCATATCTAAGTATTAATATGTGTGAAGCAATTTAATATATATTAACATTTTATAATTTAATTTTCTGTTGCAATTGACAGAAATAAGAACTAAATAGATTGGCCAAATAAGAAATAATTTATTTAAAAGCATTAAAATACCTTATATACTTAAGAATAAGTTGAACAGCCAAACCCTCTCAACTAAAATAATACAGTTGGACAAAAAAAATCACCTGGAAATAGCAAATATGAGACAAAACATTATTTCCCACATATTTTTCATTTCTGTTTCCCTGTTTTTATTAGTCTCATTCTCAATAAAGTTTCTCTTCTCCAGATGGTGAGAAATATGACTACTGATATTTCCTGCATCCTGCAACTCACAGCTTTCACTGGCAGATCTCATTAACATAGCAACTTTATATCTGTAGAAGAGGAAGTTTAATAAATAGTAAAAATAATAAGTTCTCGATAACTGGGGGGACTGATAGCACCACGTCAGTCATAGCTGTATTTGTGTGTATGTACATGTGTGTTTGTTACATGTGTATATATATTTGTGAAAACTGTTCTTTTTTAGCTAGACTAGTAAAAATGTTATTATTTTCTTTAGAAGTCATTCTGGTAGTAATGTTTCACTTTGGTGCTCAGTTTCTATTACCTGAGGTGCTGTTTTTAGGTAATTTAGCTTTTCCTTAACATATAATGTCCTCGTCAATGAAATAAACCAAAAACGATCTCTAAATATATCCTAATTCATTAAAATATATTCACTAAGTTGTTTTACCATAAGACAATTCAAATGCTTCTTTATTAGCTAAATCATTGCGCACGTACTTATCTACATGTAGCTTTACGGAGGGGCGACTTTATGTAAAGGTTTGATAGTTTACTTCAAAGTTAAATTTTATTGTTTGTCTTCTCCAAATGTTTTGCCACTTATTGCTTAAAGCTTCGAATTCCTCTAACATTGGATGAAGCATCTCATTCCATTGTTAGAGAAGCTCTTTAAAATTAAAATAGTGCCTAAAGACATGACACATAATTATAAAATTATCCAGACTAATCTTTCGATAAGAAAGGAGGAAAAACATGAATGTAAAGGGCAGACATCAAATTTTCTCAATTCAAGGAGTCTGGCAAAGTGACAAACTTTAGCAACTTGACAAAACATCTCTAATTCTTTTTTGACTTCCACATTGATTTTGATTTTCTTTATGAGACTCGAAGACCTCTAACAAAATAATGATTTTCAAAAGAATACAAATCAAAACATGTAAGAGCCATCTGTGGTTTTTAATTATGTGTGAAAACAAATCTAGCTTCTTAATATGTCCAATTAAATCTTAAGAAATATGTCTCTTAAAACCTCATCTTAAGAAATCTGTCTCTTAAAAGCTCATGCTCACCAGACTTACTACATATTGGACCCAGTGGTCTTTGGTCCTTGCAGGGAACATGTTCAATTCTTCTTCAATAAGGGCCTTCTAACATTATATAATATTATCTATTTCTGGTGTACTATAGAAAAGCAGGCTTGTCACTGGTGGATAGTTCACCAGTCAGCAAATGGTATGTCAAAAATCAGCAACCAGATCAGCTTTTGAGACAAATGTGAATCAACCACAACACTCAGCTCAGCTGATTTTGTTGCGCTTTCTCATTAGCAAAGCTTTTCTTGTGATGTGCTTTATCTCTTCTCAACTAGTAGATTGAGCAACAATGCTCTAGACATTTTGTCTTCTCTTCCTTTTCATCATTATCTAACACATTTACACATACTATGACACAAAGACTATGTTTTTAATGTATATTTATCTATGGGTCCCTTCTCCTGCTGAAAATATTAAGAGTAATCTCCTCAGGAAGAATTTGCTGATCATATGGCTAAAATAAGCTGTCTGACCCTCTCTGTATTTTCTGTCAAGACATCTTTTTCAATTTCCATGTGGTAATATTCACAACTTGCAATTTTACATGTATAGGTTTGTTTATTTAGTCATTTGAACCCCAACATTTTGTGTGCTATGCCCAGTGGCTAACACATTGTATTCATGTCTAAATAAAAACACTTACATACGTATTTGGCTGAGTTACTGGATATTTACTGAGAAGAAACAAGGCTCTCTCCTGAATTGTTTTGCTCTTGCTCATCGATCTAGAGAATCTCTTGGGTGTTATTAGCACTTGTCTTTTGTTACCTAGAGAATTGTTCTTTAAGAAAATAACTGATATTGGAAACATATGTTTTGTCTCAGGCCATAGCTTCAGAAAACATCTTCTCTAACCTAATTTGGACAAGATAGCCTTCAGGTGTATGTTACTGCAACTTGTTTCTACCTGTATCATAGGAAAAATCACTTCACATTATATTTGTTTGTTTTCATGTTGTATATTCCACTGGGAAATATATTACTTTAGGAGGGGGATTGCTATAGTTCTGTATTCTTACTTCTAAACGCAAGGCTTGGGGGTTAGGTGGTACTCAAAAGATTTTTTTTTTCACTGATTATATAGCCATACAACAACCATTGACAAAAACTCTCTCCTTAAACAAACACTAGATGAGCTCCTGCTGAATCATTTTGGTAAGAATTCCCCACCCTTGATGTTCTGGTATGATTCCTAACCTCTTACCATCCCCAGGCAATATATGCTCACCTGGCATACCTTTAGCAGGAAGTCTCTTAAGTCAGCTTAGCAAGAATTGCCCCTACCCTTAATGTCTCCTCTTAGTAATTTCCTGTTCATTGGCCCCTCCAAACTGTTCCTTGGCTATCAAGCTTCACTTTTCCTTATTGTGCTGGGAATTAAGCTCAGCTCTGTACTGTGGTCTCTTTTACTCTGTTGCAATCATTCCTGAATAAAATCTATTTTTACCACTGTAACTACTGCCTAGCTGTGGTTTTCTTTGATACCACATAACGTGGAGTCCATTTAAAATAACTTCTAGGAAAATATGTCTTGCTCATTATGTTTTTATCCCATTGAAATGTGAATGCTTTGAAAACAGAAAATGATTTGTGCTTTGTATCTTTATTCCCAAGTATTAGCATGGGCAATATTAGCACACATTAAAACCTTCTGTGCACTCTAAACAAAAATCAAGTAATCTTAAATGATAGACAAGATCTTCAACTAATCTTGTTGTCAACCAGGCATGGTGGCTCATGCCTGTAATCCCAGCATTTTGGGAGACTGAGGTTGGAGGATCACTTGAGCCCAGGAATTTGTGATCAGCCTGGACAAAAATGGAGATCTTGTCTCTACCTCTACAAAAAAAAGTAAAATAAAGGTGGCAGGCACCTGCAGTCCCAACTATTTAGGAGGCTGAAGCAGGAGAATCCTGCGAGCCCAGGAGTTTGAGTTTACAGTGAGCTGATTGCACCACTTCATTTCATCTTGGGAGACAGAGCAAGGCACCATCTTAAAAAAATCTAGTTACCAAACATTTTCTTTCAGAGATGAGGAGATACCCCAATAGAATGAGTAATTGTTCAAAGGCACAAAGCCAATTAGTATCACAAACATTACAACTAGTTCTCCTGTAGCCAATTTATAAGTTGTGCCATCATCTAGTGTATTTTTAAATGTTTGTTTTAGCTACAACTCCTCTATCTCTCAGGCAGCCATACAAGGACAAAAAAAGAAGAAATATTGAATCTCTAAAAAGATTCTGAGAACCCAAAAACTACATATGAATTAAGGGCAAAAGCCTTCTTAGGATTCTGACATCTGTCTATTTTTTCCTTCCCTTTGGATCATGAATATATTTAGCAGATTTAATAGATAATACAGGTGAAAAAAAGAATGACTTTTATATTATAAATCTTTCTTTTCCTTGAGCATACTGATATATTATGTTAAAATATTTTCTTCAACAAGAACAACAAAAAAGCTTATCTCACATGGACAGGCAGACATTAGCCAAACATAATTTGTAACATTCCTCCGGTTTTAGCCAGTAGAAGGGTGATCATACAAACACAGTCCAACCATATCTTTAGGCTCATAGCTCAAGATCTCTGTTTTTCTCATCCATACTACAGGGCTGACTGGCACTAAGTTGAACTAAACTCATGTAAGAATATCCCGTTTCCACCAAGGTACAGGATCAGAGTACTCATGTGCAATGAAGAGCAAAACTATCCTGTCTTGAGTTACATTTATCTTGATTTCCTTGTCATCTGTGTGGCATGGAAGGTCCTCCTTGATCACAGCATGCAAAAGAATAACAAAGTAATAATGAGATATGGCCAAGAAAAGTGGAGCAAGCAATGCATGCTTTCTTTTTTGGTCACAAAAATAGTATCAATTCATTTACCTTATTGAGGGAATAAAGGCACCATAAGACAAAACTGCTGTTTTAGGCTTTATTGTTTTTGAACTTAGGCTTCCTTCTAGTTGGAACTACTTTTAGGCTCCCAAACATGCTCATAAGTGTCAGCATGTCTTTGCTCAAACTGCCACATATGTTAGGAATGCACCCACCCCTGAGTCCCATCTATCCCACACTCTCAGTGTGCAACTAAAACGTAGAAATGAGAGGAAATGACATGCTTTCAGTTGATTAGAACAAGCAATGGCTAAATCAGAGTAGTGTAAGAAAAACAGAAATCAGGTAAGTCTGATAAGAAGCCAATGAAATTAACTGACACCAATTTTTTGTAAAATTAAAACTAAAAAACATTTATAAATTCTGCAAGTAAAAGTGGAAATGAAATCATTTGGAATACACAAATAGGAAATGAATACATCTTTACTCAAATTTTTGTAATTATTTCAGTTCTTATTCCATTTTTTTTTTCAAAAAGTTATCATTTTTCTGTTGTAACAGAAGAATTACTGTTAGGAGTCCAAAGATTTAAAGTAAATATTGTTTCTTCAATGTTGGATGTTAACCCAAAGTAAGAAGATGATTATTTTGTGAATGATTCCAATTCACAGCAATGGTCCTAAGGCAATGTTCCAAGTGATCTCTTCGCTTCTTCAAAGCAGCTTTGCTAAGAAATTGCATCTTTCATAGAAACAACAATTGGAACAATTAATTAGTTTCAATTTTAATTAAAAGATGATCTCATTTAGCTCTGATTAAATTACAACAGCTAGATAAATCCAGACAGCAACATTTAGCTAATTTAATTAGGTAGGGTAATGCTTTTCTGTGTTACCACTCTGAATGACTAATAGTGGGGTTCTAGTGTTTTTCCTACACAAGATTCTCTGCACTTTCATTGGCTAGGCATATGTAAACAATAAGCAAACTATAACTGAATGATATCTTATATATTTTGAATTTTCATTCTTGAAAATATATTAATATGCATGACAAATAATTGTAATTTTATCGTATATACATTTTTTAAAGACCTCAACAAACCACATGAAGTTAAATTTCTCAAGAAATAAATTTAAAAATTATTTTGAAATAGTGAACAGTGATTTCACTATAGAAAACCTAATCCTTCTCACTTTAAAAAAATATTTTATAAGGATTTTGTTTTAATTTTGTAGTTCAATACTTGGATTCCATTTTTCTTTTCTTTTTTTTTTGTTTTTGTTTTTCTTTAGCTTTATGTGCCTAAGAGGATTGAACTTCAAGTGGTTACAATCCATGATTCAACTTTACAATATCTAACTTTCTTAGAGAATTAGAGTATATCAGTTAGGAATTTTAGATTTTAATTCGCAAATAACAATAACTGGAATAAGACTGAGATTAACATTCTCTCAGATAACAGCAAGTCCAGCGGTAGGCATAAGCAGCTGTTAGAATTTAAAACATCATACCAGATAAGATGGGCAAACATAAATTAATTTTCTTTCAATAGCATTGCAATAGGGGAAAGATACTGAACTCAATCCTGCTGAAATTAAAGGAGGAAAGTTTGTAAAAACTGGGCTTGTGTATAGGGGGCTAAAAAGTTGTAGGCCATCTGTGTTTACTAATTGACCAACTGACCATACCCAAAGTGAAGGTAAATTTCCTCCAATTTCCATGACTGAAAGTAGCTTTACAGCATAGGCACAGTGCCCACTGTCAGGCTCCTAAGCCTCCACAGAGACTGTGAGGTAGGGATGCTATCTTTCTTCCATGCTTATATTTTAAGGAGTTGCTTCCCAGGTCCTTGAGAAAGACATCCCCTGTGTCATTAAACTGGCAAGAGGTTTTAAAGAAGATTTATGTACATTTCAGCAGAGCAGAGAAATAATTTGCAATTATAAATTTTCTAAAGTAAAAGCTGTAAGAAAAGGGATGTCGGGGCCTAGAGGCAGGAACAAACCTGTCTAAAGTTTAGTCAGTCTGAGAGAAATGTTAAGAACCTCTTGTTATAGTTTATGGGTATTTACAGCTGAGGGCTCTGCGATCCTTTCAGCATTCTTTTCACTACCTGCAGTCATGTAATTGTTAAAGCTCCAACTTTTATGTCTACATTTGGAATGGGAGAAAGTGCAAAGGGCAACAAGGAGAATCTGAGCTGAACCTGGCTTGTTTTAAAAGGATTTTTAAAACCCAACCCAACAAGTTCAACATACAATAGAGTGGCCAGCACTGAGTCTTATGGTCATGTCTAGTCACAAGAAAAGCTAGAAGAGTAGTTTATATATATATATATTTAATCTGGGCATAGTTCCACTTCAACAAAATTGGCTTATACAATGTTGAAGTCAGGAAAGTTTATTTAATGTATTAAGAAAAATAACAAAATAGGTCAATTTTAGTCTTTTAAATCAAAGTGTATGATGTTGTCCTAAGTAACAATTAGAAACTATATTATCTTCTCAGTACAGACTTTTCATATGATATTAAAACTCGACTTAAGGACTACCTTGGGAGCTTATTACTGCATGTTCTTTATGCTTTTGTTGTATTGCTTTCCTGCTGTCTTAACATCTCTGGCCTTTCAGATTCAAAGGGCTTTTCTTCTCATTTAAACACCATGAAATATGTCATTGTTAGGCTTACTTTGGAGTTGAATTTGTTTTTAGGGCTCAGTTTTATTCCTTTTCTTATTTTTAGACACAGGGATTTTCAAGGATGTTTTGTGGACAGATACAGGATTTGAGATTGAGTTTCAGTGAAAAGGTCTCTTTCTATGTAGTGATACACATAATGAGGATCCCCAGATTCGTCTCTAAACCAGCTTGCCCACTGCAAATTCAGACCGTTGGAGTTTGTAGACATCATTCTGGGGCAGGCAGACCTTTAAGACTGGCTAGCAGGACTTTGGTTTGTAGAAACATAAGTAAAATTCTTTCATTTCTTAAAGAGGCCATAAAGACAATTTGGAGCAAATGGCTGGTTCCCAAACTTGATTTATTCAAACAATTTGTGAATAATAGACATATTTAAATCATATCAAAAATATAGAAATACATTCCCCTTGAGAAGTTCAGAGTAGAGCAAGAGGTTCTTCAGGAAAGAGGCTGTTTGGATTATTGCACTTGACTGTATGATTCACTTCAGTGTGTGACCCAGCCATTTGGTGATGGGAGAAACACACAC
The DNA here is from genome assembly GCF_028858775.2 of Pan troglodytes. Classification (NCBI taxonomy): domain Eukaryota; kingdom Metazoa; phylum Chordata; class Mammalia; order Primates; family Hominidae; genus Pan; species Pan troglodytes. The sequence goes on along the minus strand of NC_072408.2, from coordinate 35,706,157 downwards.
ATTTAACATTTGAGATGGCAAATCAAAATAAGCTGCCATTCTAAATTAGGTCTTGAAGGAATCAAAAGCATCAGACTTTCTTGTGAGATAGCCTCAAAATCATAAGATGGAGACCTACCTTTTTACTTCAGGGAAGTGGAGTGGAAAAGCCAGGACCAGAACAATGTGAGCCCCATTAACAACAGTCAGAAACAGTGATAGCAGATACAAGTCAGGGAATGGTGACGGTGCAATTCCCACTCAGCCACAATGCAAAGGTTGAGTAGACTGCACAAGAAAACTAAGAGATAGATTTCAATAGTCCCTAAGGACATTAGAGTCTCTAGGGAAAACATGAAAATCTCCCTGTGGATCTCTAAAACACTAAGATGTATTTTCAGAATGAAACCATTCTGACAGAGGCTGTAATCTAGAAACAAACTTTGGGGTTCACAAAACAATACTTCAAAATGAGGGCCTCGGCAGCAACCTTGGAAGCAAAATGTTTTCTCTGACCTTCTTCTGCCGTCCTCTCAGTCCAGTTGTCCCCTGAGTCTAGCCATAGAAACTAGAATCCCTCTTCCCCAAGGCAGGTCATAGAAACCGGAACTCCTTTTCCCTAAAGCTAGTCATCAAACCTAAAAATATTACCCTAATTTTTCCTCTACCTTTCTGTGTAAAAACTGGCCATAAAGAAATTACCTGGCCTACTTTGTTTGACCATAGATCATAAGATCCTAATTCCAGAAAGGTTCCTTCTCCATATCCAGAAGGAAGAAATGCATGCTCAGAGAAGCCAAGAAGAGTCTAGAGATAGATAGGTCTTGCTGGGTTGCACCACTCAGTTGATAAACGTTAGATCATACCTTTTTGTGCAATCATATTTCTACACGGGTGTCCATATTTTGTTGAACCTAACGACAGAAATGGAACATTTTCCCTGTATCTTTGGGTCTTCATTCTGAAGTCTCATGTGTATGCATGTTAAATAAATGTGTATTTTTTTCTCCAGTTAATCTGCCTTTTGTGAGTTGATTTTTCAGCAAACCTTCAGAGGATCAAGGGAAAAGCTAGCCCTTGGTCCTGACAGAATACAGCTGTGAACTCTAGATATGTCCCTCATGAACTCAGCCTTAAGAAATTCTAACTGCATATATAAGAGGCAAGTTTTCTATTTCTGTGACTCTATTGATGCAAATGTAGGCAGAAGCTATGCAGGTCTGGATCGTAATTACACAGTAGCGCTAGCACAAGGATAAGCACATAGTGGACACTCAGGAATATTTATTGAATAAAGGAAGGCATTCCAAAGAATTTTCATACATACAACTTATTTTATTCTTAAAGGAATCTTTGATGCTAGCTATATTTCTTAGACATATTTCATTTTTAAAAGAGAGAGAGAGTAGTGTTTAAATGACTAACCAAAGATCATAGTACTGATATATCGAGGAGTTAGACGTTAGTCTAAATCATCTGATTTCAGCCCCAATAATCTGGCTACTGAACAATACTGTATGGTCCAAAAGCAACAACCTATGACTGCCTCCACTGTGTTCATATCCCACTTAAAGATCCCACTTCTTTTAAACACAGCATGTATGACTTCTCATGAAAAGTCCTTGAGCACATCTTCAGTCAAGGGTTTTCTTTAACATTGTGCTTTGTATCAGCCTCTGGCAGCCTGGATGGCTAGCCTATACTGGACACATGTAGAAAAAGACACACGCACACTCTATGAAACTTATTGTATTAGTTTTCAAGGGCTACTATAATAAAGTACCACAAACCAGGTAGGTGGCTTAGGACAAGGGAACTTTATTGTCTTATAGTTCTGGAGGCAAGAAGCCTGTAATCAAGGTGTTGGGAGGACCATGATCCCTCTGAAGGTGGTCAGTGTAAATCAAAAGTATCTGAGACAAATCTCGGTCAATTTAGAGGTTTAATATACCAAGGTTGAGGAGACAGGTCTGTGCCTTTCTAGAAGATTATTTTGAGGGCTTTAATGTTTAAAGGGGAAAAGGCAGCTATGGGAAAAGAGGAAGAAATTTTCTAAAGATGCGGATAGGTAAGAGGCAAGCAGTTGTATTCTTTTGAGTCTTCGATCAGCCATTCACATGTGAGGGTGAGGGTAGAGGAAAAGTCACTTACGCATTCATCTAGCTCAGTGATTCTTCATTTTTACATAAAATAAAATAAACATGGGGAAGAGGAAGCAATCAGATGTGTATTTGTCTCAGGTGAGCAGAGGGATGACTTTGAGTTCTGTTCTTTGACCTACACCTGTGAAGATCAGTTATCAATTTACATTGTCAGGGTGAAATAAATTTAAAAGAACGGTTTTAGGGAAAAGATCTTGGTGCCCATAGGAATTTTCTAGTGGACATGTTAGGAGGAAGGTAGATTTGCCTAATGCAGTTTTCAGCTGGACTTTTCCCTTTGGCTTAGTGAGTTTGGGGTCTCAAGATTTATTTTTCTTTCACATTGGAAAGCATCTTTTCTGGGCCTATCTCCTTGCTTCTGGTACTTTCTTGGCTTGTGGCAGCATGACTCCAATATGCATATGACATTTTCCCTGTGTATGTGTGTCTCCTCACATGGCATTCTTTTTAAAAGAACAGCAGTCATTTTGGATTAGAGGCTCACCCTACTCCAGCATGTCTTCGCTCTTCACCTTCACTTAACATATTACATCTGCAATGACTCTGTCTTTAACTGTGGTAACATTCAGAGGGACTGGGGGATAGGACTTCAACATATGAACTTTGGAGGGACACAATTCAACCCATAATACTTATGTTATTTTTATTTATATATACATATATATAATACAGATGGCACTTAATAGTTTGGTTTCTGAGAAAATCAATCAACTACCATATTTGAGAAAAAAGCAAGAAATTTGTGCAATCTCTTGGAAGTCAAAAGAAAATGGGACTATTATTTGTCTTGATTTTACTAGATTATTTTTAAAGTGTGTGTTTTTGAACAGTTAAATTTAAAAATCACCCATTTAATAGAGAAAAGAAAATGTAAGATAATATTGTTATCCTAAAATACCTCATTTTCTTAATATTTTTTAGTTTTCATCTCTGCCATTTTGCCAAAGAAAAATATTTCAAGAACACCATTGAAAGGCCCCAATGGTGTTATACACATTACAGTAATAATGGGAAGAATATAGAAATAGATTTAATTTCCTTTAAAATGTTCCAGCAAAACATTTGTTTAAAAAAAAAAGCTGAAAAAAGGGGCTCTCAGGGATAAACTTTTTAGTAAGATATGCAGTGCTTCAACATTGTGTGTGTGTGTATTTTTGTGTATGTGTGTGTGACAGGTACATGTATTTCTGAACATGTAATTGGAGCAGAGAAATTTAAGATAAAATTTGAACTATATATGTAAATAACACTTTAAAAGACTCTTGGAAACATGAAATAAGATCTGAAGTTCGGGATTGGCGCCTCACACCTGTAATCCCAGCACTTTGGGAAGTCGAGGTGAGTGGCTCACGCAGTCAAGAGATTGAGACCATCCTGCCCAATATGGTGAAACCCCGTCGCTACTAAAAATACAAAACTCAGCTGGGAGTGGTGGCACACTCCTGTAGTCCGAGCTACTTGGGAGGCTGAGGCAGGAGAATCGCTTGAACCCAGGAGGCAGAGGTTGCAGTGAGCCGAGATCACGCCACTGCACTCCAGTCTGGCGACAGAGAGAGACTCCATCTCAAAAAAAAAAAAAAATGCAATAATGGAAAAGAAAAAATATAGTTTTAAAATAATAATATTTAATATGATATTTCTAAAAAAAGTATAAGTTCTCTGTAAATTGATATATTAATTTAAAACAACCAGTGAAAACAGAAACAAAAAATACTTGAAATTTATTTATTTACTCTTGTTTTACTCCAACTTGCAGAATCACTCAGACTCTTCTATGAAAGTTATTTTTTCTTATAGAATTTTCTACATGTAAATTCTGTGTTATCTCCCTAACCAGGTTTTCATTCTATCTTAGTAGCTGCTTCTCCTTATTCATAATAGCCATTTTTTTCTTCCTTTGCTGACCTCTAACTGCTAGAGTACACCAGGGCTCCTTAGGCCCCCTCTTATTCTCCATCCACACCTCCTTCTTGGATGATTTCATCATGTTTTTAAATATCTTCTATGTGCTGATGACTCCCAGAATTATGTCATCAACTCTGATCTCTTCACTGGGCCTAAGTTTTGAGCGTTCACATATCTATGGGACATTGCCTACATCCATAAATAATAGACACTTCAAATTTAGCTTGCTTAATACACAACTTTTAATTTTTCTTTCCTCAAATTCATTTTTGTTCCTCAAATCTACCTGTCTCAGCAATTTCAAACTTCAACTACCCAATTATTTAAGAAAACAACCTCTCTCAAGTAAACAGCACTGTTAAAATTATAGAAATAATTTGAGATTAGATTAATATAATCTCATATTCTATGTCTTTGTATATTTCCTCCGTTATATCCCTGAAATTCTCAAACTCTCATGCTCTTTTTCCTATCTTACTCACTCCAATGCCATACCTATATAATTTGATAGCCTTCTAACTTGTCTGCTTGATTTTACCCTTTCCTCCATTGTTATTTTTTCCACACATTAAACAAAATATTAGTTTTAAAATAGAAATCAAAACCTCGTATCTGGCTATGACGGAGTAGCTAGAGTACAATTAACTCTCTTGCCAAAACAACTAAAAATTGGATAAATTTAAAAAGTGTATTGGTTTCATTGTGTTAGAGAGACAAACTTTAGAGTTCATAGTTACCAAGGTAGCAGGATTTGAGGAACCACAAACCCAGGAAAAACGAGAACTCAGAGAAGTGAGCAAAATATTTTGCAAACAACTTATTGAGACATTTTCCAATTTCTAGGTGTGGCCAAGAAAAAGTAATTTTTATGTAGCTAAGACACTATGTCTTACACTGCTGGGGAGATAAAGAATTAAGAGATTAAGGTCTGTAAAGTGCAAATTTTTGATAATAGGGAAGACTTCACTGAGATCATCAGAAAGCTGCAATTTAGGATTAATGGCCTCAAATGGGTCCTGTTGAAGTGCCTATAATCTTATGCCTGCCAGAAGGAAGAAAATTAGATATTGTATTAGAAGTGATAATCATCCAGTGTCTCTACATTAAAACAACAAAAACCATAATGTCCTTCATTCAATACAATATTTCTAAGTATACCAGGGAATAGGATTTATTTACCAGAACCAAGTGGAAAAAATGAGAAATAGAATCAAATGTATAGGTGATCTTGAAACTAGATTTATCAGAAAGTGACTTTAAAATAACTAGAGTCAATATTTTCAATGAAATAAATTAAAGAATGGAGGCTATCATAGGTGATCTCGAATCTTCAAAAAATAATTAAATGGAATTCCTAGAACTGAAATATAATATATGAAATAAAGATCTATAGATGAGTTTGACACTCATCAAGACATCTGCAGCAGCAGATGATATTGGAAACAAATAGAGCTAGTAGGGAATATCTTGATGAAGCACTAAGAATTCAAAGGATAGAAAATACAGAAAAAAACAATAGAGAATTACAAGATATATACATACTTATAAATGAAGCCCTGGAATAAATAAAGAAAGATAATTGAATAGAATCAATATTTGAAGGAACACTGGCCAATAATTATTCAAGATGAGACAAAGCCATGAAACCACAGACTCATGAAGTTCTATGAACCTCCAGCAGGGCATATGTATATAAAATACTATATATATGTATATGTGTGTTTGTACATATATGGACATCTTATTAAAGTACTTAAAAGTATTTTAAAAGTAAAAATAAATGTCTTATTAAAACATTTAGAAGTACATAAATGTGATTCCCTATCATCTTATTTTTTAATTTTATTTGTTTATTTATTTTTGTTGTTCTCACAGAGCACTGCTTCCTGAAATCACCTTTACTTATTCTTTCACTGCCTTTTAGGTCAAAGGTCATGCTCCTAGATGACAAGGCTTTTAGTCTGCTTTTTAAACTGCTTAACCACACCAAATATATCAGTTTGGAGCATAGTAAGGGCTCATTTAACGTTTTTTAGTGAGTAAATGTTGACTGCATATAGCCTTTTTGAGAGCTGTAGAAATGCTCATTATTTTTATGACATACAAATTTTAAAGCTTTTTTCATCTACATTAATTTGATTTTGTAAGTGAGCAAAGCAGGTAACATTAGCTTCATTAAACCAATGGTAAATTTAAGATTTAGTGGAGCTGGTGTTTGCCTGGAATCATATAGTTCATACATAGCAAGACCAGAATTGGATCTCCATACTATATTGTACAAGTTAGAGCTTCACAGAAAGTAACAAAAATTCTAATATTTGATATAATATTCTCTCTCATGGTTACATGGCAATAAGCCTTAGGTTTAAAAAACAAAAACAACAAACAACAAACAAACAAAAACAGGGATAATTGCTGCTTGTTTTACTAGGTGCCAAGTTGATTCAAGAGCCAAGGGAAGAGTGTATGTATGCTGGAGTATGGTGACCCCCACAGAAGGGATACAAAGGGATTTAATTTGAGGAAGTTAGAAATAAGCCACTGTCATTGTAATTTCACTCTTTTGGTCTAGCCTACATCTTTGAATAAACTCAAGTGGTTTTCTCAGGCTAAGCTAACCAGTTATGCTTTCTGGTTTACTTGAACAAAAAAAAATCTCTCTCTTAAAAGGAACTTAGAAGCTTCCAGTTGGATGTAATATGCCACTGCACAAGTGAAAATTAGGTTGCTATGGTGGATAAAAATTAGGCCAATATTTTCCATTTATATCTTGTATAAAAATTAACTACTGTCAGAGGAGTTCTTTCTGGAGTTATAAAATTTCAGGTTATCATGAGACTTGGAATGCAACATTTTTTGAAGATATAAGATATTCAATAACTAACGGGATTGCCTAGAATGGTAGGTTAAACACTATGACTATTAAGGTAACATGCTACTTTTGACCCAGTGGAAAAAGGACATTATTTCTGAAAACAATATCTCTTGGTCATAAAAATTAAATTCTTTCATTAGACACAAAGCCACTTGCAGTCATTAATATGTAATTAATATAAAATTTTATGAGATTTGAAGTCTGGAATTAATTACCTTTTTAATATTTGATATTGCCTTCATATTTTTTATTATAAATGTGTTATTGAAGCTTTTCCTCTAGGTAGAATACATATTTGGATTCTTGAATGTGATGCCACTTGAGTGAAAACATAACAAGTGTCATTGCCAAAATTAAAGTGCCAGAATGATGTTAAATTCATACATTTTTTTTAGAAATATCGGTACGAATGATGTCAAAGTCATTTGTTTTTTAACCAAAAAGGGGACTTAGGCTTAAATTTCATGATTTCACATTCTCCTCAACATAATTGGGATGTGATTCAGACTGCGATAAATGAGTATCAAAAAATGCACTTAATTGAGGAACAGAAACAGATTTAGAAATATATGGTTTAATTGATGTCCTGAGAACCTAGAACAGCTGGAGGCCTTACTTCATTATGCTACCTCTTCACATCAGGGGATAAGAGCATGAGAAGCTCTCTCTAGCTACAAAAACACCCACAATATTCTTTCTTTATTTTACCCATAGTAATAATTTCCCAGTGATATACTCGGAGTTTGTGAATAATTATCTGCTTCTGAAATAAGTGAGAATTCTTTGGAGAAGTGAGATTTTACAGTGTGCATGCTGAATTGCATCCCAGATTAAAAAGCACTGATGTGTCCTCTGAAGTGAAATTTCAGCCACCATGGGCAGTAAATTCTCAAATCAACTGTAGATTAGTTTATCTTTATGTATGCTGATGTTCAAAGTAACATCATCTGGACTGACACATGGGATCAGAATGAGAACAAATAAGGAATCAGGCAAGGTGCTGCTACTCTCAATTAATAAGTGTGTAAAATCATTCGAGAAATAATTTAAAAATAATTCACACATAATAAATGTAGGCCTAGACAGAATACAAGCTGTCATTTTAAAGGACAATAAAGCCAATCCAGGTTCAAATATATTAGTAATTTGTACCTAAATCTATTGCCTTAGTCTCCCCATAATAACTTTAGAGTTTCAGTGGTTTTTCAATTAACTAGTCAAGAGAAACAGGAACATTTCAGTAACATCCCTAAGGACTTATCTGAAGCAAGAATTTAATAACAATAATTGACTTGTTTAGAAACGAGTTTTTATATCTGAAAGAAAAAACAAGTGGCATCCAATTAAATGCACAGGCCGAAATTTTGTTATAAAGTGAGATAATGGAGGGAATAGTTAGTGGATCCTTGTCCTTTATTCTATTAATATAAACTGCACAGTAATGGTAATAAAGCTATTCAATTATTGACCAACTAAAATTATTTTTAATTGCAATAGCTTAAATAGGTCCCCTTTCCCCCTCAAAATTTATATTGATCCTCAAAATTTGAATTTGGACTTCTTTGACACCTCAGAATTTAACCTTCTTTGGAAATAGGTCTTTATAGGTATAATTAGTAAAGATGAGGTCATACTGGATTGTGGTAATCCCTAAATCCAATGACTGGTGTGTCTTTAATAAAGGAGGAGGACACAAAGATACTTACAGGGAAGAAATTCTACGTGATCATGTAGGCAGAAATTAGAGTGATGCAGCTACATAAAAAGGAACATTAAACATTTCAGGCAACCACCTTCAGAGCCCCCAGAAGGAAGCAACTCTGCTCCAGACACCTTACTTTTAGATTTCTAGCCTCCAACACTGTGAGAGCATTAATTCCTGTAAACTTAAGCCACCAATTTTTTACTAATTTGTTATGGCAGCACTGGAAAACTTAATACATAAGTTAAAAATTAACATGATACATAATTCACAAAAATCAAAACTGACCAAAACTGGGCTTTGTATGTCTGCTCTTTTGAAAAGTGAAATTTGTGCAAATCCTTGAGATGAACAGGATGCCCTGATGTGTGCTAATCCTCCATTCATTATTTTGGGACTTTAGATTGCCTCTTTTCTCCTTAAAAAAGGCATTAGCAAAACAGAATAAAATTACACCAAATATGGTAAAATGTTCCCCTGAGATGATTCTGTAAGGAGTTGTCATGGGTTATAGAATCATTTGATGATACAGTTTCCTAAATCATATACGTTAAAATAAAGACAGTTGGATTAAAGAGCTATAAACACAAAAAGAATTTGAAGAATTTTTTAAAAAATAAATTACGTATTTTTATGATATTAAAAAGGGAAAAAACACAGAGGATATAAGAACAGGTTTTGGGCCAGTTGTGGTGGCTCATGTCTGTAATCCCAGCACTTTGGGAGGCCAAGGTGGGCAGATCTCAAGGTCAGGAGATTGAGACCCTCCTGGCCAACATGGTGAAATACTGTCTCTATTAAAAATATAAAAATTAGCCAGGCGTGGTGGCATGTGCCTGTAATCCCAGCTACTTGGGAGGCTGAGGCAGGAGAATCGCTTGAACCAAGGAGTTGGAGGTTGCAGTGAGCCAAGATCCCACCACTGCACTCCAGCCTGGCGGCAGAGCAAGACTCCATGTAAAAAAAAAAAAAAAAAAGAAAGAAAAAAGAAAAAAGAAAAAGAAAAGGTGTTTTGGTTACATTTGACTACATCAAAGTTGAAAAAAATATGAAAATGTGCACCATGAACTGATTTAAAAGTCAAACTGTAACCTGTCACTAGCTCTTTGCAATGCACATGACATATCAATTATGAATAACAGAACACAAACTCTGTTTCAGGGCATCATTCATTTAAGCTTTTTGTTTAGGTAGCACATCTGGTTGGATACACAAAAAAAGAGATTGATTTGGTTCCTGATTTGCCTTAGATTTTTCTACTTCCAAACTCTTGGAAATCTAATGATATGTAATGATTCCAGAGCTCTATTATGAAATGTTAGCATAATTTATTCTCTCTATTTTCATTTATAAATATTTCAAAACCTAAACATGGTGAAATTATTTGTTGCTAATATTCTCAAAATGTAGAGTGTTGGGGCTCAGAGAATGACAACTCAAAGTATGGTGCCTTGGCAAGCTGAACAACCCTAGAACTTAAAGTATAATAATAAAAAAAAAAGAAAAAAATTACTAAGAAAATTGGAAGACCTTAGAAACTACCTCTGAACCAAAGACCTTTTAGCTTTCTCTTATGTGCAGAAAATGTATATTAAATAGAACTTAAATGAAGACGTTGTCTTTCCCTTTCTATGTTAGCAAATCATTTCAAATTTCTAAGCTTATTTTGTTTCTCATTTACATAAATGGAAAGATAAATACCTACCTCCCAAGATTGATTTACGTATTAAGATAATTTATGTAATAGCATTTAAGAAATTTCTTAACATACAGAAAGAATTTAATGTAAATCCCCCTTATTTTCTCTTGATCCTTTTTTATCTGTGAAAGTGATGTATGCTGTGAATTACTATGTTTCATCGCCTTTTAAAAGGCCTGGTTAAAAACAACAACAACATTGAATTTTCCAAATGATAAATTTATTGATAGTTTATTCTACTACATTGGAATTAAAATAAATGTATAAAGGTCAACTTAGACACAATTTTAGCATTTTATAAGTTTCAACTTTTATAATTTCAAACTTAACACTTTTTTTCTGCGGGAAATTTGCCAAACACAGAAAATCTAAAAAGGAATTTGGGAATCATTGTAATCTTTCTTTTTTTAACTCATCCTTTTTATCCTCTTGTCTTAATTTTCCTTCACCTAAAAGGTGTATAAACTCCTCTCTTCACACTATCCAATTTCATTTCTAAGAAATCAGCACGATCAATAGTTCAGAGGAGGTTCTTTTCAGACTTTTTAATAAAATACCACTTTTGCGAGGTGCAGAAGAGTAGACATTCATTGAAGATGTGCTCTACCTATGTGGTAGTCATCCCCCTATTTTTTTCTTTTTTTTCAGATCCACTCCCCACATTTACCTCCTCAGCTTTTACCACTGTTGTAGGTGGCTTCCTTACCCTGTACCTTCCAAATGGGTTCTTTCATTGGAGGCATTAGCAGAAGTTAAGAAGCTGAAACAAAAATAAGGTCAGACTACTTTCCTTCTGGGTTCCTGCACAATGGCTTTGTCAGGCTGCCCCAGCCATACAGCTATGTGTCTGGGTTCAGGCACTGCTCCATCCCCTTGTCTTTTCAAGCCTAGGGGTGTTAACAGATGTCTGTGGTGGTCACTGGCCTTCAGATACTGCACTATCCCTTCTTCTCTTCTCTAAACCTCTGTAAATAGCTCTTTCATTAAAATCTTCTCAATTGTAAGTTTGAATTGCCCCTCTCTTTGCACCTGGGTCTGGACTGATATACCTAGGTGAACAGTCATTTATTCTTTTTTTTTGAGACGGAGCTTTGTTCTTGTCACCCAGGCTGGAGTGCAATGGTGCCATCTCAGCTCACGGCAACCTCCGCCTTCCAGGTTCAAGGGATTCTCCTGCCTCAGCCTCCCAAGTAGCTGGGATTAGGGGCAGCCACCACCACGCCTGTCTAATATTTTGTATTTTTAGTTTTTAGTAGAGACAGGGTTTCACCATGTTGGTCAGTCTGGTCTCAATCTCCTGACCTCAGGTGATCCGCCTGCCTCGGCCTCCGAAAGCTGGGATTACAGGCGTGAGCCACTGCGCCTATCCCTGCTATTCATTCTTAAATGAGTATCTGTTCATTAGAATGTAGTGTGCCAAGTGAGGAAATACTTTACATAGCTGTTTTTCATAGGCTTTTGCGTTCTTAATGGAGAAAACTGCCATGTACTTATTTTTACAATATCAAATTTGGGTCTTCATTTTTTCTGGAAAAACAAAAGCAAAAGGAATTAATATATACATCTATATCATATAAACAACATGTTTGTTTTCACGTAGACATAGTTATACAACTAATTACAATACTTAGTACAAAAAAAGAGAGGTTGATAGAAACAAACAGGTAAACAACAAAAAACCCTACACATTTTACTAATTTAATTTCATCAAAAAAGCATTTTATGAAAAAGCATTTTGCCATATGATAATTAATTACAAATACACTGTCATCTTCCCTGTAAGGTATTTCCCTCTACTTAGAGAGAGCTTGTAAAAAAACCTGAAGAATTGGGAATGGAAGATTTGTTTTGTTTCATTTGCAGATCTCTTTAGTCATTATATAAATTTCTATACAGTGAGTAGGAATCAATACTTTTCTTTAAAACATCTAAAGTAAAAAATTTAAATAAATCCATAAATGATATAGATGGGGCCTTACTCAAATGTCTATGAACATACTGTTGTTCATTTCTTACAGTTTCCATATTATTGGCTATTTTCCAATTGATGTCATATTCCTTACTTGTGAGCCTGTATAAGGGAAGCTTTTTGAAGGGGTAGATTTCTTCAGACACAGATTGTGGGATGTATGTATTTTACTGGCACTGTAGAGCCACCTGGGCATTTTTACCTGGAGCATGTGGACTTGCAATTCTTAACAAAGTGGCAGTCTGCCATGACCATATTCTTGAAAAGCATCAGAAATATATTTTTTAATCATATTATGATTTTATTTTTTAAAGCATGGTAATAATATTGTGGTTATGTTTATAGAGAAAATGAGATGATATCTGGGATTTGCTTCAAAATAATGTAAAGAGTATATGAGTGGAGGAGGTATAAATAAAATAAGACTGCCTATGAGTTAGTAATTCTTGAAGTTGGATAATGGCTGCATGAGAGCTCATTATAATCTAGTCTGGCTACCATTGTATGTTGAAGATTTTCCATAACAATAAAAATATATATTGTGAACATCTTTTAATGTCAATACATAGAAACCTGCCTCATGCTCTTTAATTGCTTCATGGCCTTCCATATTTATTTAACGGATTCTCTTTTAGAGGAGCTTTGTTTTCAAATATTCAATATTCTAAACAATACTGCAGGAAATATCCTTGTACAAATGTTGACATCAGCAATGTTTAGAAGCATCTTTTTATGTCTTTAAATTCTCATTAGAATCCACTTTTCTTTCTAATTACTATAATTTTTATATAAAAATATGGAGGTTTCCATGGCCAATATATCTCATAGTTTGGGAATGCTTCATATTTGTATTGTGTCAGTATGACAATTGTGCGTTTGTGTCACAAAGCCTTGTGGGATAGTCTTCGTTGGTTCTGGTTTTATGCATGAGAATTTAGAGGTTGATGAGAACTGAAAAGACAAATTGGTTTATAATTTGTTGAGCTCTGAACTTCAGTTCATAAGGCATATCAAAGTCTTCTTTCTCTTTTTTGTAGCTCTAGGGTCTCAGGCCATTCAGGATCTCTCCTGTCATGATATGCAGAGATCACCCAAGAAAACTATCACCTCAATGAGAGGTCCAACTGTGTATCACTCATTAACTCCCATGTTGCTCTTACTACCATTCCTTGATGTCCATATGTGATGGAAAATACTTGTATTTTATTCAATTAAATAGTTATGTAAGAAATGTACCAACAACGTACACTTTAATTCTGTTTTTTTCTTTAAGTCTTGAGGAAAGAAGTTGTAATGTGACTTATTTAGCAGGCTGAACAACATTAGCAGAGACTCATATTTGATTTTGCTTCTATAAACTTGTAAATAAGGCCAGCATCTTTGTATGAAGAAAGGTGAGCAAAAGTGGCAGCACAAATTGAAGACAAGTGCAAGAAAGGTCATCAGCAGGCATTCACATGAATTTTCCTAGTTCACATTAGAATATAGAATTAGGAGGGACCAACAATTAGGTCAGAATTACTTCCTCGGCGTATTTCTGTCTTGACTGTATTTATACAAATACAATCATCAAAATATCTCAAGTCATTAGAATGTATTTCAGGAGTTTAGAATCTTGATGCATTTCAAAAGACCAGTGTCAGAATTAGAAACGTGAACAACAAAAGCATTGAGAAATAGGAGGGAAAGTACAGATTGAGGAGGCTCCGGGCAAATAGTAGGTAATCTGAGGGCTCGAAGGCACACAGAACTATTTAAAGACAATGTCTGTATTTTGGTGGGGTAGGAGGGAGTGGCTGAAGACAAGCTAATGATTTTCAAATTATTCATGGAACTCTTTCTTCTCAGTGGACATAAGCACCATACTCATCATTAACTAGGATGACATTGAGTTGTTAGGAACAACCTTGAATACAGATGCGTTTGTAATATAATAAAAACATGTAGGAGCCAGTACCTTAAACAACTGAAAATTCTGATAAATTAGTCAGCCCAGTGAAGGACATTCAGAATACAATGAAAGACAGAGTTTTTAGCATTAGCAGTAAAGGTTCTGTAGTCAGACTATGTACATAGATTCATATCCTATCTCTCCTCATTGTTAATTCTTGGTAAATTCCTGAATCTCTTTCTACTCTTTAGTTTCCACATAGATAAAATGAGGGCTATAGTGCCTAACTCATGGGGTATTTATGAGGGTAAAATGTGGTAAGACATGGAATGAGCTCCATACAGATATACCATAAAGACAGTAAGTTATTCCTGTTTTGACTGTTATAAAATTGTGGCACAATGCAGATCAACTAAAAATCAATACATTAAATTTACTGTCTTCAGTTCTTCAAATCCCTTTCACTCCAGTATCAATCAAAATCTGGTTTCCAGTTTTATGACACTTATTCTGTGTGACTAGCATTACTAATTACCTCCCAATTACTAAATCATATGATTCCTTATTAGATCACATTTTTATAAACAATGTCTCTCCTTTTTGAAATCTCACATGTCAAGACTTGAAGTTCTCTCTTGTCTCTATTAAGAACCAAGCATTGCAATTCAATTCCACTTTATATTCCAGTCCTTTACAAGGTTCGTAATTTACTGGTTCTGACTTGTCATTTTTATTTTTACTCTACTTATTTTTTCAGTGAGGTCTCTATAAAATTCAATGTTTCAACCACCCACACCGCTACCACATACAACCACATACACACCAAATAATTTTATTTTGATTGAGTTCCACAACTTATATTTCTAATAAACTACTCAATGAATTCACATGGATGAGCCAGATGCAAAAGGAACTTGACATTTCTGAAGACTAAAATCATCTTTCCAAATGGGTACCAGCAATTCAATGGCAAACTTGAATCCTTGGAGTACAAATGACTACATTCAATTAGGGTTGTTTTTGCAAGCAGGTAAATTTCAGACTGAATACTGAGAGGGTAATTGAAAAATTAAGAAGCTATAAAAACCTATTGGAAATCTGTGATGATATTGAGAAAGGTCATATTTTAGTGGTTATTTTTAGTGCAGAACTAATAGGAGGATTGGATAGTATATTTATATTATATGTATTATGTTGAAACATGATGTACATATGTATTTTAGTTATTTTTTTTTGGTATATACAGTGTGCTTTCAAAATTCACTGTGTAGATCAGGTGTGGTGGCTCATGCCTGTAATCCCAGCACTTCGAGAGGCTGAAGTGGAAGGATTGCTTGAGCCCAGGAATTTGAGACCAGCCTGGGTAACACAGTGAGACCCCATCTCCACAAAAAATAAAAAATTTAGTCAGGCAGGGTAGTGCACACCTGTAGTTCCAGCTACTCAGGAGACTAAGGTGGAGAATTGCTTGTGCCCAGGAGGTGGAGGCTACAGAAGCTGTGATTATGCCACTGCACTGTAGCCTGGGCAACAGAGCCAGACCCTGTTTAAAAAAATCCCAAATTGTGTATATTTACATATATATGTATATATGTTATTGCATATTATGCATATGTATATATTTATGTGTAAGTATTTATGTGTCAATATGTTATACGTGTGTATGTATATATGTGTATGTGTGAGTAATATATAATATATATAATAATGTATATACCTGTATCTATAAATAGATCTGTAAAAATGGTATCCAAGAGATCATAAATGTTTACTATATGTTCTTCAAATAATTTATTTGGAATTTATCACAATTAATAGTAATAATAATATTACTAATATATTACTATAAAATTTAACAAAATTATGAATGATATTCTGTGGTAGGCCAAAAATTATTCATTAAAAAATACAGAAAACATATTATTGCACTGATATCGTAGTAGCTTCCTAATGCATATGTAAATTAACACTATAATCACGTAGCCAAAACAAAATAATTTATAATTCATGAAGAAAAATTCCATTGCCTTTACATGCTTAAATCAAAATGAGCTTATCAAAATTACTAGTTCTCATGTGTCTCAGATAAGTGAGGAAAAATTATTTCAAATGCATCCAATGGATTATGAGACATCCTAAATTTTAACATTCAAGAATTTTACATACTAAATAACCCTGTCCCAATTTTTCAGTCCTAATTTTATCATTATAAACCACAATATAATTATGAATTGTCAAGGAAAAAAATAACAATTACATTACCTATAATGTAATGTAAAGTTAATTGGAAAGCTTTTTGTACATTGTTTTGTACAATTGTTTTTGTACATTGGTTTCTGTACATTTTATACATTACATTGTAATGTAAAGTTATCCTGGAAAGATGTCAAAATCATTTAATGTGAAAAAACAAAAAAATTAATAAAATAGATTACAAAATTATTTTGAAACGTCAAGAAGATAAATATAATGTACTTGCTTATTTGCATACAGTAAACATAATTTATTTAGTATCTAAATTCAAATATAATGTGAGTCATATTTAACTTCCAAGAAACTCTTGTGCATTTTCACAATGCAGGAAAAATTTCAGAGAAAAATACCCATCAGTTCACGAGCTTATGGCTAATCAATCTATTTAAGATGGAAGCAAATTCCTTGGCTCTTACTAGTCATAAATTGCCATAAGAGATCAAATATGAACGCATGAATATAACCCATGCTGAGGTAAAAAGTAACAAATTAAACATTTTATGCAATAGAATAACTTTCACCTTGATATGAATTTCTGCATTTGTCATTTATAAATATTTTCTCTAAATATTTCCAGTATTGGAAGGGATATGTGTGCCTCATATTCAAATTATAAATATGCTGATTAATATAAACATCATATTTTTCAAGAAAACCAGTGGGATGCATTCTTATTCAAAACGTTGATACATTTCAATCACAAATCATTATGTTACCCCTTGCTTTAATTGGAACGGATACGTATTAGATGCTATTCTTCTGTCATAGCCAAGGGATTATCATTTGTGTTAAGCCTTGCAACAGAAAGAAAGAATTTTTTTATTAGTTCTAAACCAATCAAATTGTGGTCAATCAATTAAATTAAAACTTAGCAAATATTAGTGGCCACCTGCCATATAGCAATCACTTTTTGGTGCTATATGTATTAAATATAAAAGTGAGACATATACGTGGGAGCTAAATGATGAGAGCACATGAACACAAAGGGGCCAACAGACATTGGGGCCTACTTGAGGTGGAGGGTGGGAGGAGGGAGAGAAACAGAAAAAATGACTATTGGGTACTAGACTTAGTACCTGGGTGATGAAATCATCCGTACAACAAACCCCTGTGACATTAATTTACCTTTATACAAATTGCACATGTACCACTGAACCTAAAAGGTAAAAATAAAATAAAAGTGAGATATAATATACTAAATTTGTTTTATTGCACAGGGGAAGATTCCGTGATTATTTTCTGACACTCTTACTTTTACTTGTATGATCCATATAATAATTACCTAATTAGTGATAATATCTGAAATAGGAACTAATATTAGTATTGTCTGTAGGTCTATGCCTATGTATATGCATAAACACTTCTAAATATGCTGTAAATATATTCTTCTCATTCTCTAAAGATAGATAGATGGATAGTGACAGAGGCCGAATCACACATTGTAATGTAAAGTAGTTTCTTCTAATCTGAATTAATTGAAAGGTAATCTAATAGTTGTTTATAAAAATGGGTTATACAATTACTTGTGCATGGATTGTGATTTAAGATTTCAGGGCCTTTAATTCTTTAAGTCCAGCACTATGTTTTATCTCCCTTTCACATTTTCTTATTGTTGAGTAGATAATAGAAAATAAATAATTTTGGAATTAAATAGATGCTAAGTGAACATAAATACATAAATAAACAGAAACCACAACTATTAATTTCATGGATCTAATGATCAAAGGCTAATCAAATTTCAAACAATAAAATTTTTTGACAAAACAATGAAGACAACCAAGAATTACGGTGCACATTTTATAATTCTTTTGCCAGGGAGTATGACTTGTTCCTTAAATAACTGATTAGCAATGTCAGCAAGTGATTAGATGAGATGTTTGCCATTTTATAAATTTTGTGAGTTGAAATTATATGCAAAGTCCTGAGAATTTAAAGATATATTTGAAATTTAAAAAATCATAATCAGTTCAACACACAGATTCTTGTTGAAGTCAGAACTCTGCATGTTGTACAACATTATCACCAAAGAAAGTCAGAAGCCCATATGTAAAATTTACATTTGTGAATATCCAAGTACATATAATACACAGATTTTGATGGTTCTTTTTTCTAGTCATATTTCAAGTATTATTTCTGAAACTGTATTTCTCTATTTAACCTAAAAATTGATTTAAATCATAGAAGATGGGAAAAATGTTCTGTCCCTCATTTCTGCTCCTCTATTGGAGCTAATTGCTCTCTTATATTTGAAAGTATAAGTTACATATATATGCAGTGTGAAAAATTATGCCTTTTTTTCAAAGAAGCTATGAAACTAGAAAATAAACAGAATATAGAGTGTTCTTTAATTGGTCTAACACACTGTGTACTGATACCTTTGAGGGACTATTTCATTCTTTATATAAAAATTAATATTATGAATCTCCAGGTATAAATACAAAGATCTCTAAGCATTCTCAGATAAGGGAGCTACTCCCTTCTCATTTTATCAAGTGATTGACCTACATCCATGTGGAGAGAGTGATAACCATAAAATGTCTGATCAGCATGAACAGTGATGAGAAAGTGTGTGATTAATGAGAGTGATCAGTAAGGTAGATATTTCTGAAGGTAAGAAGTGAAGTTCACTAATAAACCTGGTGTTTTAAATTCCTGAAAACTATGAGAAGATGCATGTGATGTCACTCTTGAACTATTGGCAAATTTGAAATGTTTAGTAGTCTTAAACAATGCTTGATTATAAAGCAAGGATTATAAAGCAAGCAAGTGCCCACTTTTTGTTTTTACAGAAATCTCTAACTGGTTTGGTATACTGAAGGACTTTGATGGCCTGGGAGGAAATAATAGAATTCCAAAATTTTCAAGTACAAGGCCTTTCAAATTTATTAAAATGTAAGCTCTCACTAAACTCAGTTACACTAACAACAATTACTAGTATTTTACTTGAATACTGGCTCATCATAAATCACTTCATGAGGAAATCTGTTATAGCATAGGACAGCATTTATGGTTAGAAAAAGTTCATTTGATTTTATCCAAATATAAATTAATAGTAAATATAAATAATAGATAATAGATCAATAATTAAAGTGTTAGTGTGTATATGCACATGTATGCTTATGTTTAAGTGTAATTGCCATCTATCTGTAATTTTTTTCTGCCTAAAATAACTTATAATAAATCACTCTGACATTTTGGCATTTTAGTCAGTTTAGTCAAGATAGCTATCATGCTATCTGTAATATTTTTCTGTGCTGCTTGAAATGTTGATCTCGATACGCGACGATGGAAACTCTCACCACAGACACAAGCAACATATATGTTTCTAAATCCGAAAGAAACTTCCACTGTCTGTACAGAGCTCCACCAGGGCAAAACATTGGAAGCTTTTTATCTTCAGTTTCATCACTTCTCAATTTCTTTTTATAAACAGTCTAATTCATTACTCATGAAATGTTTGTTCGTTCTCTAAATGTTCAACTATCTTTTGAGGCCCCACATCTTTTCCTGCTTCTCTTTCTGCCTGGAAAATTCTACCCAACCATTTTCTGTCCTCCTCTCTCCTATTTCAACCATTAAAGCTATCCTAGGGTACAAACAAAAAAATCACTTAGGTATAAATCTAAAAAATATATATATACAAGAGCTACATGAAGAAAACTGCAAAACTCTCATAAAATTATAAAAGAAGAACTAAATAAATTAAGAGATATTCCATGTTCATAGAGCGAAAGATTCAATATTGCTGATATGTCAGTTTCTCCCAACTTGATCAATAGGTTGAATGTAATATCAAAATACCAGCAAATTGTTTTGTGTATATCGACAGACCATTTCTAATTTCATATGGAGAGGCAAAAGACCCAGAATAGCTAACATAATGTTGAAGGAGAACAAAATTGGAAGACTGGCATGACCTGATGTCAAGATCTGCTACAAAGCTGCACATTGAAGACAATATGATACCGATGAAGGAATAGATAAATAAGAGTAATGGAACACAACAGAGAGCCCAGGAATAGACCTACATAAACATAGTCAATTAATCTTTGAGAAAAGAGCAAAGAGAGTACCATGGAGGACAGTTAATTCTTTCAACAAATTGTGCTGGCTCAACTGGACATCTACATGCTAAAAATGAAGCTAGACACAGACCTTATACTGTTCACAAAAATTAGCTCAAAATGGGTCATAGACATAAGTGTAAAATTCATAACTATAAAACTAGAAGACAGCATAAAAGAAAACATAGATGATCTTGGGTATGGATGACTTTTTAGATTCAAAACAGAGCCACAGTCCATAAAGGAAAACAATGATACGTTGGTCTTCATTAAGATTAAAAATGTCTGCTTTGTGACAACAATGTCAGAGAATAAGAAGACAAGCCACAGAGTGGGAGTAAATATTTGCAAAAGATACACCTAATAAATGATTGCTATCCAAAATATACAAAGAATTCTTAAAACTAGACAATAGAAAAAATAACAGATTAAAAAATTGACCAAGAATCTTGACAATTCACCAAAGAGGATATATGGATGGCAAGTAAGCATATGCAAAGACAGTCCACATCATTTGTCATTAGAGAAATGTATATCAAAACAACCTATTAAAATTGCCAAAATACAGGAAATGGACATCACCAAATGCGGGTGAAAATGTGGAGTAACAGGAAGATTTATTCATTGCCAGATTGCTAGTGATAATGCAAAGTGGTACCGCCATTATGGAAGACAGTTTGGCAATTTATTACAAAATTAAACATGTTCTTGCCATATGATCCAGCAAACATGCTACTCGGTATTTACTCAAAGGAGTTGAAAACACCCACACAAAACCTTTACATGGATGTTTACAGAGGGTTTAATTACAATTGCTAAAATTAGAAGTAACCAAGATATCCTTCAGCAGATAAATGGATAAGCTGTGGTATATCTGGACAATAAAATACTATTTAGTGCTAAAAAGAAATGAGCTATCAAGCCATGAAAAGACATGGAGAAAATGTAAATGCACATTACTAAATGAAAGAAACCAATCTGAAGATGCTGAAAATACTGTATGATTCCAATGATATATCATGCTGGAAAAGGCAAAACTATGAACACAGTAAAAAGATCAATCGTTGCCAGAGGTTAGGAGAAACAGTGATGAATATGTAAAGCACACAGAATTTTTGAAATAGTGAAAATACTCTGTGTAATACTATAATTGTAGATAAATGTTGTTATACATTAGTCCAAACCCATAGAATGTAAATACCATGAATGAATTATAATGTAAACTATGCACTAAAGGGGATTATGCTGTGTCAGTGTCAATTTTAAGCAATGTACAACTCTAGTGGAAGATGTTGATCAAAGTGGAGGGTATAAATGTGTGGGGGCAAGGGGCATTTGGAAAATCTCTGTGCCTTCTCAATTTTGCTGTGAACCTGAAACTGCTCTAGGAAAAGTAAGTATCTCAAAAAAATTCTAGGAATTTGGCCTACTCTGAGAACCCTTCCTTAAAACCTCCTATATTAAATGTATTGCCCTTTTACATGCTTCAATATGCACATTTTTGAAAATCTCTGAAACTTAAAGAGAGATTTCTGTAAATGTTTGCTGGAGAGGGCATGCCATATATATCTAGGCTTCATTGGCAGTGATAAAAAGAATGCTTCAAAACTGAGTCATCAACATTCAGGAAGGCAGATACTCTGTAATACATGTACTGGTTTGCAATCAATGACTGTTCTCATATAAGTACCTCTGTAGTATGCACCAGGAAGAGCAGTTGGAGGACTGTTGGTTTTTATTTGTTTTAGAGTTTTTACAGAGGCTCTTGACCAGTCCTGAATAGATAGAGTGCTGTGCATCCAAACACACAGAATGTTTGCTTTGCAGCTGAAAACATTCATTTAAAGAACTTTCTCTTTTATTACTAATTAGAATCAGTCCTGGTCTTAATTTATTTTATCTATTGCTCTCCAATTTAATTGTATTGATACTCTTAAATAGAGATGGGGACTTATTATAGAATCAGTATTTTTTCTATACTTTAAAAAATACATTCCCTCAGCTAGATAATTTGAAAACTTCAATAAAATGGTTGAATCTCTTGAAATCTCAACTTAAAAAAAGATAAAAAAGATATGAAAAATTTGAATATTCGTATACCTTTTAAGGGAATTTTTCAAATTAATTTTTAAATATGTATATATATATATAGCCATACAGATTTATATATGTGTGTATATGTATGTATATATTTGAGATTCAAATATAATAAACATAAGCAATGTAGATAGGCTTGATACTTTCAAAAAATATGTTTTGGAGGGTATGATTTACAAATAAATAATTATATATAAGATGTTCAACATAACGTTTTTATATAAGTATACCTTGAGTAATGATTTCCACAATCAAGCTAATTGACCTATTCATCATCTGACATAGCTACCATTTGTTTGGTGTGTGTGGTGAGAACACTTAAGATCTTTTCCACTGGCAAAGTTTAAGTAAACAATATAGTGTCATAAACTATAGTTACCATTCTGTATATTAGATCTCTTGAAAGTATTCACCTATAAATGAAAATTTGTTCCCTTTGACCAACATCACCCCATTTCGCCCATCCTCCAGCTCCTGGCAACCATCATTCTACTCTCTGTTTCTCTAGGTTTGACTATTTTAGATTTTGCATACAAGTGATATAGTGTTTTTCTTTCTGTGTTTGGCTTATTTCACTTAGCATTGTCTCCAATTTCATCCATGTTGTAGTACATTACAGGATTTCCTTTCTTTAGGGCTGAATATATTTCATCATGTGTGTGTGTATGTGTGTGTCATGATTCACCCACAAATAGACACTTAGGTTGTTTTCATATTTTGGATAGTGTGAATAATGCCATGATGAACACAGAAATGCAGGTATCTCTTCGAAATACAAATGTTATTTCCTTTGGATATATATCCAGAAGTGGAATTGCTAGATCATATGGTAATTCTAGTTTTAATTTTTTGAGGAACCTACATACTGTGTTTCCTAATGGCTGTATCAATTTACATTCCTGCCAGCAATGTGCGAGAGTTGCCTTTTTTGCACATTCTTGCCAAAATTTATCTCTTGTCTTTTTGAGGATAGACAATCTAACAAGTGTGAGGTATCTCAATATAATTTTAATGTGCATTTCTCTGATTATCAGTGATGTTGAGCACCACTATATATACTTGGCTATTAGTATGTCTTCTTTGGAAAAAATGTCTATTCAAGTTTTTTGCCCATTTTTAAACAGGTTATTTTTTTTCTGCCATTCAGTTTGATCTAGTTCCACTTTTTTATTTTTTGCTCTTGTTAGCTGTTAAATTAAATAAAAAATCCCAGGTCTAATACTGTCACTGTTGAAATATTTCAAACATTTAAGGAAAAGATATAAATAAATCAAATTATTAATGTAAATAATATATAGTATATTTCAACAAATCAATAAAAAAGAAAGACCATTAAAATGGGCAAAAAGATTTAAAAATTACTTTATAATTACAGATATCAAATTGCCCAATAAACATTAAAAATATTTGATATCATTATTCATCTGAGAAATATACATGAATATTACAATTAGATACCATCACCCCACCATGACTAAAATTTAAAAAATGAGCAATCTTTCGTGTTAGTATTTGAACTGAAACTCTCACATACTGTGAGAATAAATTAGCATAAACACTTTGAAAAATATTTTGGGAGTATTTACCAACAGTGAATATTCTCATACTTATGACTCAGCAATTCCTCTTCTAAGTCTTTAACCAATAAAATTATGTACAAATATTTGCCAAAAGATATGTGACAAAAGTATTGATTCCAACACTGTAATTGCTCCAAACAACAAACAAACTATTGTTCATCACCTGCAAGTTAGATATATCAATTATGTTATATTCATTCAATGGAATACTATGTCACAATGAGAACGTACAAACTATAGCTACACACATCAACACAAACAGTATTATATGAAAAGACAAAACTGGTATATAACATATGCTTTCATTTATGTAAAATTGAAAAGTAGGCAAAAATAATTCTCGTTTATTAGTGTGGTTAGCCTTCTAGGAAAGTGGTGACTTGAAGGGATTTCAAAGGCAGTTTCCAGAGTGCAGATGTTTTTCATTTTTGATTTTGATGTTGTATATATTGGTGCATTATCTTTGTGACAATTTACCAAATTGTACACTCATGATTTATGTTCTTTTATGTGGATATAACATACTTTCATCAAGTGTTTGTTTAAAACACATACACACACATACACACGTATGCCTATATTCACTATTTCTTATTCAGTTTTTCTACCACTTTACATTCCACACCCCAAGACTCTGCCATTCAATCTTATTTCTCCCTAGATTTCAGATAAGCAATTCTGAAAGCCAAGACAGAACTCACAGCATTGGGCAGAGGATGATTATCTTATTTCTGAATTAACAGATCGCTACCTTTAATAGATACAGGAAGGTGTATTTTAGTTGAGCCCAGTAATTCGTGGGGCCATTTTTTGTTGCAACTCAAATACAACCAACTTATGTCATATATGCTCAATTATGTGCTAGTATAATTCTCATTTCATCTTAAAGCGCAAGGAGGGTAAAAATAATTTATTATTTCCACTAAGATCTCCTTTTGTTTGGGTCCATTGGAAACTTTTAAATGGACAATTCTATAAAGGTATTTCTTGTCTTCAAAGTGGTCTACTCAAAGAATTTATAAAGTTGGAGTCCAAGGATAATTTAGTAAATGAAATAGGTAATATGGGAAATATTTTACCTTTCACTTTCCCATTTCAGATACAGACATTTGTCTTTGTTGCTGAAAAATCACAAGACTGAATAATTTTAGAGATACTTCATTTCATTGTGTAGTTTAAAAACTGTTAATTTTAAATAGTCTGAGATTTGACAGAACAAGGAACATGATGAGTGCATTAACTATCTATTATTGCCTAAAAAGGTAACTCTAAATTTAGTAGCATAGAACATCAACATTTATCTTAGAGTTATGTGGGTTAGAAATTCAGACCAGACTTAACTGGGTCCTCTGGCTCAGAGTATCTCACAGAACTACAGTTAAGGTTTGTAGTAGGGTTGGAAGTGGGGCTGCAGTTAACTCCAGGCTGAACTGGAGAAGAATTTGCTTCCAAGTGCACATAGTGGTCTTTAGGTTATCACTCACTGTTGCAGAAGGCCACTGTAACTTCCTTGCCACAGGGCATCTCTATACCTCACAATCTGGGGGTTTGCTTCATCAGAATGAAAAAAAGAGAAGAGCAAGAAAGAGGGGATGCAGATAAGATGTATGTCACAATCTTTTATAACCCAATCTTAGAAGCAACATCCCATGATTATTTCTCTATTATATTTGTTAGAAACAAGTAACAAGTTCAGCCCACATAGAAGGCTAGGAAACTGCACTAGAATTTGAATACCAGGAGGTAGGGATCATTGGGAACTAATTTAGAAGCTGACTATGGCAACTGGACAATTAAAAATAATAATAATCTTTAAAAAGCACCAAAAAATGGCACTGACATCATTGCAAATTAATTAGAAATATGATCTAAAATAAGTCAAAATTATGAAACAAAATGCAGTTTCCAGTCTGGTAAGTGCAACAAACTGTTTGCTAGGATTTTTAGATTGTTATTGAAAGATTACTTAAAATTTATTTCTCTATCTAGTGACCATTTTGCCATTTTTAAATCTTTTTATTGTGAAATGTTTTTATATTTTTCTACATAGATTCTTCTAATAAAGACAATTAATTTATACTATCTGTAAGACAACATAGTGCTTTGTAAACACAAGTGGCATTTTGTGAAGATTATAGATAGTCAGATTTTCTTTACCATTTTTAGATTTTAATCTTGCATGAGAGTTTTTGGAGAGGAGTGAAAAGTTTGTATTAGTACGGAAA
The DNA here is from genome assembly GCF_028858775.2 of Pan troglodytes. Lineage (NCBI taxonomy): Eukaryota > Metazoa > Chordata > Mammalia > Primates > Hominidae > Pan > Pan troglodytes. The sequence goes on along the minus strand of NC_072408.2, from coordinate 35,679,756 downwards.
AACAGTTTAGCTGGGGGTTAATTTACAGAAATTCAGTATGAATATACTTAAAATTTTACAATATAATCTGAAATGCTTAGACCAAAGGGCAATTTTGAAATTTCTTCTAACTAAAAATAATTTAGAATGAGTGTGTTTTTGTGCATTTTAGCTCTATGTAGCCACTTTCCATGTTGATTTTCTAAATATTAGATAATATGTAGCATATTATGTATGACCTAATGATGTGCTAAAGTAGCATTTCTAACAAAGAAAATCATATAAAAAGAATTCACTAAAACTGGGCAGCAATAGCTTACAAGGTTATAAATCACTAAGCAAATTCTCACAACATAGCCATTCCACTTAAATGAATAAATTTCAATGCATAAAACTAAGAAAGTAGCTCAAGACGATAATACAACTTTCAGTTGTATATTTTTGTTTTAGGTTTTAAGTTTACTAACTTTAGAAGCAAACTGAAAGAAGTCAAAATTAAATTTTCAAAATGAAACTCTGAAATGTCTCTTTTGCCCAACTCTTAATATTTATGAAGAACATGGTCCAGAAGATTTAAATGCCTGTAATCATTTTATGTTTAAAATAAGGATCTATTAATTAAGATCTATAACAAGAGTCTATCCAGTCAGGATATAGACTCAAACATATATAGAACAGAACACTTGGAGCTCAAAGGCAATAAAAGGATAATTGGTATAACATATTCATGATTATTATGTTACAGGAGAAAACCAAACTATAGAATCACAGATATGTATTTTTCAACAAATGTCAATATGCTAGGTAGTATTCTGTGTATTAGAAGTATAGCATTATAGGCATATTTAATTCATGAAGATTAACTTTTAGTATATTGTTATGGTAAAATAATATACATGCAGATAAATATGTGTAATAAACACTTTAATCAGAGTGCTATCAAAGTCATTACACTTATTGAGAACTATTCTGTGAGATAAAGTTATAAAACAGCATTACTCTTCTTACAATGCTGTGTTTCAACAGTACTATTCTGAATTTCTCTTTTCTGCCCCAAACAATAATATAGGCAGATGGCATAGATTTCCAATTCCGTTTCAGGTATTGGATTCATTCTCAATTATTAAAATGTCCGTCCCATTCTAAATTAAAATGTTCACCTCTCATTTATTTAAGAGCATCTCTCCCTCAGGGCAAAATCAGGCTTAAAAAATTACTGTAAATAAAGAGTATGTGGTCGATCTAACCATTTTCTACCTTATTATTTCATAATTTCTCTTAACCATTCTGGTACCTCTGACTCCTTTCAGACTGAAGATAGAGGGGAAGAAAATGAGTAAGAGACAGGTAGACAGGATCTTCTTTCAGAGCACTATTATAATCTGGAATAGGTACTTTCTTTATGACAGATGTGATTGCTTATCAGAGTGATCAAATCTGAAAAAACTCTGTTAGGAGGTAGCATCGAAAAACAGCCCTAAAACTCAGAGTAATATCTTTATGTACTACTCATTAAAAAGTCATTTTCAAATAATGCATGTACCTAAAATTGTAATGCTGGAAAATTTTTTACTTTTATTTTTTAGACTAGTGACGTGTAGTACTTTAGAAGTGGGGAAAGGGTAGATCGAACAAGCAGTTCAATTTGTAACTGACTGTGAACAATCAATTGAGATAACTCACTACCTTTGGACCAGCTAATGCTGAATAATTTTAACAACCAATCTTTTATTTCAAGATGAATCCAACAGCCAGAAATGCTTGACCAATGTCCACTTTTGTTCTATGGCCCATTCGTCCAATACATTGGTAATCATGGTGAGACTGAATTAACACTCTTGGCTCAATATTAAAGGTAGTGATTAGTTCAACATGTTGGTAAACAGTGTGTGAGAATTCAAACTAATTGTAGATAATATCCTAAAATTCAGCAAAGATATTCTCAAATCTTTCATCTTTCAGCATGTCACCCGTTTTTCTAACACAAAAATAAAAGCTCAAGCTCCTATCCAACAAGAATGTAGCATTTCCATTCCTTTATTAGAATTTCTATCCAAAGTACTTTTTTTCATTTTCTCTCTATTTTGCTTTCTTTTCTTTTGTGTTTAAGAGTTATAAGAGAAAGCTTACTTACATGATGCTTTACTATCATAAAGAAATTTTTCAAGCTTTCAGTCAACTTTGAAATAACATTATCTGAAAACTTAGACACATCACATCAGAAGTGCAATGAGAAATTCCTAAAATAAATCATGATATTGTTCCCCCAGAGTAGTTAATCTAGGTCTTGGTTAATCTAGGTCTTGGTTAATCTAGGTCTTGGTTTTCCTCATTGAGTCCCTTGCCAATCTCTCCCCCTGGCTGATAAAATGTGTAAAGGATTCAATCATTCACCCGGTTTCCTCCCAAGGAAAACCAGTGATTCCTCCCAAGCAAAACCAATGATTAACATCATCACCCAAAAGTCAGGTATTTCATCTTTTCCAGGGCTCAAAGAGATGGGAAAAATAAGTTTTACCTTCTCTTTTCAGAACGGTACATTCAGGGCTACAGTTCAGAAAGACAAGTTTTTACATCACTATTCCAGAACATTTAGCCCCTCATTGTCTTATTACCTCTCTTCTCCTGATTAGAATTTTGGCATTAACTTCACACAATTCATTGGCCCATTAAAACATCATCCTATTTGGAAATAATTCAAAAATGCTCAAGAGGCTAGAAATAGTATTTTCTATTGAAAGAGATTTTTTCTATGAAAATAATTTCCTAATAAAATAATGATAATGTTATTTTCAAAATATCATTGAATCTAACCATTTTATTAATTCTGAATAGCCTCACAAAAGAACAAGCAACTGTGTGTGTCTATGCCTGTGTTTTCACGCATGGTCTCCTGTAATCACATTTTATCTGGCTTCTATCCTGCACCTTTTTATTTTTATATAGTTTTCAGTGCAAAATGTTAGAAATAGAAGTCAGATCCTGAAAATTGCATATAATTTTGCAGTTGCCCGAATTCTCTCTGTCTCAGGTTTTACTATTAAATATAAAATTGTACGTTAATTATAGATGTTCTTTATCAGATTGAGGAAAATTACCTTCTGTTGCTAGCTTGTTGAGAATTTCCATCATGAATGGGTGGTGAATGTTGTTAAATATGTTTTCTGCATCTATTGTAGGAAACAGATGGATCTGATATGTATTCTATTATTGTCAGGATAATAATGGCTATATAAAATTAGTTGGGAATTGTTTCCCCATTCTCTAGTATCCCAAATATTTTGTGTATGATTACTATTAATTCTTTATTAGATGTTTTATAGAATTTATCAGTTCAGCCATCTGTGCCTGGACTTTTCTTTGTGGGCAGATTTTTAATTAAAGATTACTTTATTTACTCAAAATTGTTATATTCAGGTTTTTATATTTTCTTGAGTGAGCTTGGATAATTTATGTTTATTCTCATAAATTTTTCATTGAATCTAAGTCTTCAAATTATTAACAGAAGGGTATTAATACCATTATTATATTTATTTTAATTTATATTTAGTCTCTTAGTCTGCAGTAATAGTCCTTCTTTCCTTCATGATGATAGACGTTTCTACCTTCTTTATTTTTCTTGTTCAGCATAGCTAAAGGTCTATATGCATTGTAGGTCTTAGCAAAAATGAAATTTTGGTTTCATTGACTTTTTTCTATTATTTTCTGTTTCATATTTTAATAAGTTCCGGTCTGATTTCTGTAATTTCTTTCCTTCTGATAATATGGACTTGAATTGTATTTTCATTTCTTAAAGTAGGGCATTTGATTATTGATTTTAGATCTTTCTTTCTAGTAGATATTTAACCAAATAAATTTCCCACTAGGCACTGCTTTATCTGCATCCTATAAATTTTAATATGCTGTGTTTTCTTTTAAGTCCAGTATGTTTTCTAATTTTTCTTTTAATTTACTCTTTTAACTATGGATTATTTAAGTCACATTGTTTAACATCCTAATATTTGTTGCTTTTTCAGTTTTCTTTTAGTTGTTGAATTTACATTTCATTCTGTATTTAGAAAACCTACTGCATACAATTAATTAAAACTCATTAAATTTATTAAAACTTGCTTTTTGGCCCAGCACATTGTCTATACTGGAAAATGTTCAATATCCACTTAAAATAAAATTGTGTTCTACTCTTACTGGTTAGAGTGCTATAGATATGTCAACTGGGTAAAGTTGTTTGATAATGTTCCAACTTTCTACATTTTTATTGATATTCTGTCTAGTTTTTCTATCAGTTGCAAAAAAAAGAGTGTTAAAATCTATCAATATAATTTTTAATGGACTATTCTTTCTTTCAAATTTCTTCTTTACTTCCATGCATTCTGGGACTTTGTTGTGTGCATCTGCATTTATAATATGGTAGCTTTCATTTTCTTGATGTTTTTATCATTATTAGCATTCCTCTTTGTTCTAGTCAGTTCTAGCCATATTCCTTTTTTAAAACTTATTCTTATATTAATACAGCCACTCCAGTTCTCTTATAGTATTTGTACAGTTTAAACCTTTACCATCCTTTTACTTTCAATCTATTTTTTTCAATCTAAAGAGTGTCTCTCATAAACAATATATAGTTGAATCAAACTTTCTACTCAATCTGAAGATCTCTGCCTTTCAATTGGAATGTTTAGTTAATTAATATATATTTAATTATACAGTTAGAATTATATTGGCAACTGTGTTACTTGTTTTTCATATAATTATGTGTGTATTTCTCTGTGCTCGTTTTACTGTACTGTTCTGTTAAAGGAATATTTGTTTTTATAGGTTTTTAGTTATTCTGTTAATTGTTTAGCTATATTGTTCCCCTGAGGTTAAGGATGAAAGTATCTATTCCTATTTGTAATTATCTGCTTTGAGTTAGTATCAGTTTAATTCTGGTAAAAGACAGTGACTTTGAAACACTAGAACTTTATTTTCTTCCCCTTCCATTTTGCTAGATTTTTATATATTATGTAAAGAAGTTAGCAAACTAAAAATACTATAATTATGGTTTACAAAACTTATGACTTTTAAATATATTAAGACTTTTTTATCTTAGTTTAAATTTACCTTGGACTTTGCCTTGAATATTTTATGTACAATCTTATGCTGTACATTTTTCAGATATTAAATCTGCCCTTAATCAAATAATTGTTCCCCATATAATTTATTTTTGTATTTCTGATTTCAAATGTTCTCTTTGTTTTGTTTCTATTATTAATTAATTAATTTATTCATTTATAGGGACCATTACCCAGGCTGGAGTGTAGTGGTACAATCAGAGCTCACTGCAGTGGTGAACTCCTGGGCTCAAACAATCCTCTCACCTGAGCGTCACAAAGTGCTGACATTATAAGTATGAGTCACTGCACCCAGACTTAGGCTACTTTTGTATTAACATCCAATAAAACATATTTTCCAAAGCCAGTTTTACTAGAATTTCTGGCTTAATCTCCTCCTAGGCTTTTATACAATAGACAAATAGTCATATTCTTCTTCATATTTTGTTTTGTATTCTGTTTTACTCTAAGAAATAAAGGCAGAAAGTGACTTGAGATGCCTTAACAGATATTAACTTAGCACAAAATATAATCTATATTTCCTATTATCAGGTTGGTATTTTGAACATTCTGCTTAATTTTTTCAAATGGTATAAGAAGTAAGAAATGACTTGGAGCGGGGAATATATGAACTATTTCTAGTGGCATTTACCCTATTCCTTTCTTTTTCCTTGATCACCACCGCCAACAACAAAAAATAAAACTACCTACAAAAACCAAATTCTAATTGTGTTATAGACAAAAATGTCTTAACAGTGCTGTGTCAGCTGAGTGGCTACTCCATGTTGTGAAGGACAGATTCGGAGAAATCCTGAAATACGTAAAGAATTGGCATGCTTGCACTTATCTCCATTGAGTGGAGCACACTATCAGAGACAAGATTCTTTTTTTGAAGGAGAGTTTTATCATGCTAGAAACAGCTGGTTTGACAGATTGTTCTTGTTTGTCCCCAGCTTAGATTGTGTTAAACACTCCAGCATATATTTGGTATGCTATTTAGGCAACACATGACATTTCCAGTAGCTCTTAAAAGGTCAGTATGACAGATGCCTGGGTGTAATATTCTCCCTGGAAATATTTATACAGTGATCTACATTTGTTTATTTTTCAAACCTCTATTTTTCAAAGTTCTTTATTTTCAGGGATTTGTTAAAAATTTGGTTTTAGAAGACCCAAGTTCCAGTTCTGACTTTCCTAACTCTTGGATATGACATATAACACTGTGTGCAATGAAATAATATTAAGGTATACTACATAATACAGCCATGTATACTAATGTATACTTCATATGGATTAATAACATGAAAATACTTTGCAACTCTAAAGTTTCATATGAATATTAGTTATTTTAGTTACAGGTATTGTGTATGCTTATTTATTATATGAATCATCACACATACAAATATCCCATAATTTAAAAAAATGAATATTATAAATCACATCTAACAGATAACCTGGTTTCCTGGTTTTCTCATATGTCAGCTCCGCAGTCATCTCAAATTAAACATTATATAAGCAATACATTCAGCATCTCTTTTTATATGAAAAGACAATATTCTAAGAATTATTGTACAAAATACATTTATCTAGGTATTTAATGAGATAGGAGAGAATTTAACACAGCATATCTCAGAGGAAAAAACTTCATAAATGCCATTTAACATGGTCCTATTCCCAAATCTGCTAACTTGAGAAACTGGGGTGGGGGCTGTTGGGATTGGTTGTCAACCTTACCCTCGATCAGTCTTCTGTTTCCCCATCTTTCCTTTATTTTTTGCTAGATCCCTCCTGCTTCTCCCTACTTTTCTATACTTCCTCACATAAAGCATATTAGTTCTACTCTAGTTATTCCAAAAACAAGTCATATGTACTGCCACAATTTCTAAAGCATGGATCTTCTAGTAATTATTTGCTAGGGTCAACCTTTCTACGAAATGGTAGATTACTTTTAATAATTGTGTTCCCAGTTTAATAGGGTGGCTAATGAAAACATTGTCATGTGGGAAAAATGTCATCAATGTTTAACCTATTCTGTCCAGCTACTAGAATTAACTTCACAGATAGTCTGACATAATTTGACATGAATAATGTTTGATTAAACAGAAATAGAATTACTTCAATAGTGTCTTTTTCTTAAAAGTAGCTTTGTTCTAACACTATTATACAGATTTAAACTATCATTAATTAAAGAATTTTGGGTGTTTTCATTGATATAACTGGGAAATTGCTTCTTAAATTTTCAGTGACTCTCTAAGAAGTGACAGTATTGTGTCCATCTCTAATCAATTTAGATAAGCTCTCATAGTCATTTAAAAATTAATTTTACACTTTCATATAATGTTGTTTACCTCTGTTATCTCTTTCATCTTTCAAGGGCATGTGTAAATAATTATGTTTCTCTTAACCAATCTAACTGTAAATTAGTTGTTGTATTTTCATACTTTAAATTTACAAGTTACATAGAATAAATTTGTGAACTTGGGTATCCAAGGGGTTGAAGAAACACAGACACATTTGAAAGTGTTTGACTTCTGCATCTTAGGTATATTTTCCAGAAATTTGTTTTTCACTTAAGATGCATATTTATTTTCACAGTAGAATTTGTTTGTTAAAACGTTCTAGCATATTTTGGTAAATGCTCTCTTTTTCCTTCATTTTTAGGAAGTTTCTACAGGTTCATACTTACATTGCTAAAACATTTTTAGGACATTTCTACAGGTTCGTACTTATATTGCTAAAACTTTGTGCTTTTGAGCTTCAACTGAATATGTCAACTGGATAAATAATGATAAATATTTATATCCCAAGAGGATTAGAAATACCTGAAATGAGTGTTCTTATCTAGTAGACAAATATATATTTAAAACATACCCAGAATTCAAATAATATGTAAATCTGGTAAATATTTGTTCAAACAAAACTAGGATGACTCTAAAAGTTTTTGGAAAATAAAATTGTGGTGTTCATGTCCATCAGGGAAGAAGATTGTGATATTCATACAAATGTACCCCAGAGAATCTCTAGGTATAGATAACATAAAAACACATCAGAGCTTTTGTATTATTGTCTTCAATAATCTACTCCTTTCCCCTCTATGAGCGCTGTACATCTCAATTCCTGCCAGGTATTCTTGTAGGTGCAGGATCATCTCTCTCCCTATTTTCAGGCTCAGCCTTGTGACTTCCTTTGACCAGGAGAATGTGAGCCTCTATGATGTACATCATGTGTTACTACAAGTTTTAGATACATATGGGTGGCTCAGTCAGTCTTGTTCCTGTCTTCTTCCTGAGAACACTGGCTCTAGTTCAGAGCTATTCGTGGGTCATGGAGTAGGCTCACTTGAGGAGAAGAGTTGAGCTGGATAGAGCTGAGCTGAGGCAGAACAGAGCACCAGTTGACATGCAGACATTTGAATGAGAAATAATATTTTGTTGTTGAAATGCACTGAAATTTGGGGATTGCTTTTTGCCACATCAAAAGCTGACAAATACAGCCTTCGCACAGCTATGTCACAAAGGCAAAATAAAGCAAACAAATAAATAACAGTAATATTTGTGGCTATCTATTGACTTATCTTACTCCATGTCAGTCATTCATTCCTTTTTTCGTGCAATATTTGTCACTCTATGAGCAAAGAACTACCATTTGCAACTGGGAATGAAAAAATGAACAAAGAACACTCCACACAAAACTCTCGACTTATGAAATCTACTGTCAATCAGAGCAGTGCATGTTGCTGTGAAAATTATATTCCCCACAGTATCTTAATACTGTATACTCTATTATGATATCAATAGGTAAATTAAAATTTTATGTCTATTTTCCTCAACCTCGGAATCAATAAGTATGTTAAAAATCACTTTTCCAAATTTTGTACTGTATGCTCACTTTTAACAAATGAAATGGCAACATATAGTAAATATTGGAACTGTCTGTCAACATTATTATCTCTGTGTCTCTATTTTTACCATACACATCTAGGGATATTTTCTCTCTCCAGAAGAGTATATTCTGCAACATTTTCTTTAGAAGTCCTCACCATTGAGAGGAAGAATTTCAGGAACTCCAGGACATTTTAAGACATCAGCCTGCATTATCTTAGGAGTTCATTTCCTGCCCCACCCATACTTTACATCTGGGTGTCATCTTTCTATTTAAGGCAGAGATCTTACTTGTACAGAAGGAATGATTTTTACATCTCTAAATTGAATATGTATTAAATGTAATGTTTTCTTTCTTTTCTTGTTTCTCTCCTTCCTTCTTTCTCTTTCTTCTATTTTTTGAATAAAATTATATTTCTGGCTCACATTTGTCCAGGCTGCAAACAAAAATTAACCTCCTCTTTCTGAATTGAACATTATTTGCTGTGAAAGTTTTGAGAGGCTGAGAACACAAGGATGATAGGAATAAATCTGATCATTGAGTCATCTTTCAACACAGGCATCAGTGAGATATGCTTGAACTCTCTGTCATCCTGGCATCTGTAGATTTGGTGATTCTCTTTTATGCATATGTGCCTTGAATGTTCATGGGAGTGGAGAAATGGAAATGCATTCTTGAAAAAGACTTATGGTTGGGACATAGGGAACTTTGTTAAACTATAAACACATCTGCTGGATTTACCATGTGTCATTCCAAACCTTTCAATGAAAAACAAAAAACAAAACCAAACAACAAACCATCAAAACCCAACTAGAAAAACAACAAGTTCAAAAGTTTTCTTGAACCCACTAGAATGTTGACTGATATACCTGGACAAGACATAGCCAGCCACCAAAAATGTAAGTTTAATAGGATTATTGGCAGATTGGTGAAGCCCGGGCAAATGCAAAGGTGAAGGCTTCGTGGACCTCAAAAACAGTATGGAGTCTTCACTTTTTTATTTCACCTGAAAAAAGTTTCAGACCTTTTTACTCCACAATTCCAACTGGAAACTATTGAGAAGAGACAGAGAAAGTCTCGCTTGTATTGTAGAATAAGAGAAAGAGAGGAACAACACAGTGGCAAACAAAATTTCAAAATCCATGGTGCCCTTTTCCCTTATTTCCTCAATAGAAAACAAACAATTTGTGGGAAAAAAATGGGCAAAAAACTCATTGCAGTCAGGAGAAAGGATGAATAAAGAAAGACTTCAAATGGGGGGAGAGGGTTAGGAATATGTGCTGACTTCAGAAATCATATGTTAGAAAACAGTGAAATGCTAAATTTCTGAAAGAAATCAACCCGGAAAGCTATGACCGAAGATAAAGCTTTCGAAAAAAAAAAAAAAAAAAAAGGAAAGAAAGAAATACATTTTGTAGATTAATAATATCTGTGGGAAGAAATGTTATAGGAATTTCTTTAGAAAGAAGACATATAGGCCGGGCCTGGTGGCTCATGCCTGTAATCTCAGCACTTTGGGATAACGACGCGGGAGGATCACGAGGTCAAGAGTTTGAGACTAGCCTGGCCAACATGGTGAAACCTCATCTGTACTAAAAATAAAAAAAATTAGCTGGGCATGGTGGCACATGCTTGTAGTGCCAGCTACTCAGGAGGCAGAGGCAGGAGGATTGCCTGAACCCGGGAGGCAGAGGTTGCAGAGCCAAGATCATGCCACAGCTCTCCAGCCTAGGTGACAGGTGAAACTCTGTCTCAAAAAAAAAAAACAAAAAAAAAGGAGAAGATATATAACATCAGACAATTTTTTTGGATACACACAAAGAAATGAAAAACAATGAAAATTACATAAATGTAAATCTTTTTAAAAATAATTTTTGATTAGTTTAGAAGACAATTAAGACTGAGCAAAAACAGGAGCAATATGTTATATGTTTATAACATATGAAAAGTTATGTGTATAACAATACTAATGCAAATGAGAGAAAGGGATTTAAAAGTATTCTGTTGTGAGGATCTTATACTACATGTAAAGTAATACAAGATTATTTGAAAATAGATTCTGATTAAATATTACAATCTAAACCTCAGAGCAGCCTACCAAAAATAATGTATAAAAAGTAAGTATTAATAATAGAGGAAACAAAATCATAAAGAAAGCTGATTTCAAACCAGAGAAGGCCAAATAATGCCCCATGAAAATGTATGTTTTTTCTAGACTGGCTGGTATGAATGCTAAGAGCTATTCTGTAATCCTTTCAAATATGTTTTTTTCATCTATGGATATGTTACGCATATGCATGTTCTTATTAACCCTGTGCTAAATTCTCCAGGAACACCACCTTCAGATCTCCGACCTCTCTGTTACCTGTCTAGTCTCCAGTATTCTACATTGTGAAATCCAGCCTTATACTCTCCACATCGTTAGCTCCCTTTCCTCAACTCAGTGAGTTCCCTCATTATTTGCAGTAGAGTGAAAATTCTCTTAAGGCAATAAACTGAGACAATTTTAGTGTTCATGATTTGTTTCTCATTTCCTAGAGATAATAATCCTTTCTTGTCTAATGTCGAGTGTCTTGAAATCTGTTGTCTCACATATTTAAAAATAATTTTTGGTTGTTTTAGTCAGGAATTAATATCTACCAACAATAAGCAATCAGACATTAGAATGAACAAACACTTCACCAAAGAAGATATGTATATGGCAAATGAACATAGGAAAAGATGCTCAACATTATTAGTCATTGGAGAAATACAAGTTAAAACCACAATTAGATACCTCTAGACACATATTACAATCACTAAAATTCAAAGACTGGTCAACCATGTCTTTGCAAAGATGTGGAGGAAACAGAATACTAATACATTGTTTTGGGGAACGAAAAATTGCACAATCAGTTTATCAGTTTGGAAAAGTCTTTTTTGGCTTTTTTTTTTTTTTTTTTTTTTTTTTAGAGGGAGTTTCGCTCTTGCTGCCCAGGCTGGAGTGCAATGGCACAGTCTCGGCTCACTGCAACCTCCGCCTCCTCGGTTCAAGCAATTCTCCTGCCTCAGCCTCCCGAGTAGCTAGGATTACAGGCAGCCGCCACCATGCCCAGCTCATTTTTTGTGTTTTTAATAGAGATGGGGTTTCACCATATTGGGCAGGCTGGTCTCGAACTCCTTGACCTCAGGTGATCTGCCTGCCTGGGCCTCCCAAAGTGCTGGGATTACAGGCGTAAGCCATCGCACCTGGGCCCCTTTTTTGGCTTCTTAAAGAGTAAAACATAAACCTATTGTATTATCCATCCATTTTATCTTAGTTATTTAAGGAGGTAAGATGTGACATCTAAATGCAATGTGTGATCTTGGATTAAATCCTGGAATAGAAAAAAAAAGTTTTAAAAAAACTAGTGCAATCTGAGGAGGGTTTATAAGTCTATAATTATTTTATCCTTTTAAGACTTTATTTTTTAGAGCAATTATACGTTTCCAGCCAAATTCAGAGTAACGTACAGAGATTTTTCATATACCCTCTGCCCCATACTTTAATAGCCTCCTTCATTATCAACATCCTCTAACAGGGTGGTACATTTTTTACAATTGATGAACCTACATTGACACATTGTAATCACTCGAAGTCCATAGTTTACATTAGTTTTTTACTCTTGGTGTTGTACATTCTATGGGCTTGGATACTTTATAATGACATGTATTCATCATTACAGTATCATACAGAGTAGTGTGTTTCCATAGCCCTGAAGGTTCTCCTTGTTCTGCCTCTCATCCACCCCCTCCCCCCTCAACCCTTTGCAACCATGACCTTCCTACTATTTCCATTGTTTTGCCTTCTCCAGAATGTAATATGGTTGGAATCATATAATGTATCATATAATGTATTATTTTCAGATTGTTTCTTTCAGTTAGTTATATGCATTTAAGTTTCTTCCATACCTTTTTATGGCTTGATAGCTTGTTTCTTTTCTTGCACTGAATAGTATTTCATTTTCTGGAGGCAGAAAAGTTTATTTATATATTCACGTACTGAAATTATATCTTGGTTGCTTCTAAGTTTTTGCAATTATGAACAAAAGCTTCTAGAAGCATCCATGTACAGGTTTTCCTGTAGACAAAAGTTTTCATGTCTTTTGAGTAAATACTAAGGAGCACAATTACTGGATCATATGGTAAGACTATGTTTAGTTTTATAAGAAGTCATCAAGCTGTCTTCCAAAGTGGCTATACCATTTTGCATTACCATCAGCAGTGAATGATGGTTCCTATTGCTCTACATTTTTGTCAGTATTTCGTGTTGTCATCATCCCAGATTTGGGACATTCTAATAGGTGTGTGGTGTTACCTTCTGTTGTTGTAATTTGCAATTTTGAAAGATGACTGAATAAAGAAATAGTGGTATATATTTGCAATGGAATCTTACTGAGCTTTAGCAACCAAGGAGATCCTGCCATTTGTGACAATGTGGATGAATCTGGAGGACGTGCTAAGTGAAATAAGCTAGGTACAGAAAGAAAAATCTGGTAAGATTTCTTTTACATGTGGAATTAAAAAAAAAAGCTGAATACATGGAAACAGAGACTAGAAGGGTAGTTATGTGTCAGCGGGGCAGGAGAAAACTGTGAAGGTGGCGATGGGTAAAGGTTGGGGAGATATAGGTCAAATGATATGAAGTTGCAGTTATGTAGGATGAATAAATCTTGTGATCTCAAGTACATCATGAGTACTATAGTTAATATTTTACTATACACTGGAAATTGTCCAATAAAGCATACATTAGGTGTTCTTACCACATGCAGTAAAAGATAACTGAGATTACAAATGTATTAATTGGCTTGATTGTAGTAACCATTTTACTATGTATATGTAAACAACATACACCTTAAATATATAAAATTTTTAAAAATAAAGAAATGTGTTAAAAAATGGGACAAAGACATTAATAGACACCTCTAAACACCAAAAATGATATACAAATTGCAAATAAGCATATAAAAAGATGTTTCACATCATATGTAGTCAGATAAATACAAATGAAAACAATTATTTTAAAATTAAAAACAAATAGAAACTATCTTTCAACATACCATAACCATAGATTTTCAGGCTGGTAAATCTTATAAAAAGAAAGTGTTGACATTACACTAGGAAGTTGCAGAAGATGATGCAATTCTTAGGGAACTGATCAGATCAAAAGTTAAGAGGTGTCAATCTGAGCTGGCATGGTGGCTCACACTTGTAATCCCAGCATGTTGTGAGTCCGAGGTGAGTGAAGTGCTTGAGTCTGGGAGTTTGAGACCAGCCTGGGCAACATGATGAAACCCTATCTCTACTAAAAATACAAAAAAATTAGCTGAGTGTGGTGGTGTGTACCTGTAGTCCCACGTAGTCCTGGCTACTTGGGAGGCTGAGGTGGGAGGATGACTGAGTCCAGAAAGGTTGAGGCTGCAATAAGCTGAAATTGCACCACAGTACTCCAACCTGGGCAATAGGAGTGAGATCCAGTATCAAAACAAAAAAAAAAAGGAAAGAAAGAAAGAAAGAAAGACATGTCAATTTATTTGTGCTACTCTAACAGAATATCACATTTATAATTTATAAATGATACAAATTTAGTTTTCACAATTCTGGAGGCTGGGAAATCCAAGATCAGGGTACAAGTAGTTTCAGTGTTTGCTAAGGGCTGGCTATACCCTCATGATTTCATCACCTCCTAAAAAATTCCTTCTCTTTATACTATCACATTGGCAATTACATTTCAAAATGCTAATTTTGGGGGATACATTCAGACCACAGCAAGAGGTAAAAGTTATATTACTCTTAGAGACAGTAATTTACATGCAGCCACTATTTCTGAAAAAAATGTAATAGAAACTTGAACTTCATTCTTCAAAATTATTACAACTAGTCTACATATTGCTAAGAAAATATTGAGAAATGTAATATCAATATTATTTGGAACTATCTGGTTGTGTCTTGTTTTGTTGATTTTATTAGTTTCCTTTTCTCATTCTGAACTAGTCCATACTTGATAAAGTCACATTTTGTTTTCCGTGAAGGATAAAATTCCAAATCTAGTGAATATAGCAAATGATCCAATGTTGACTAAGATTAAATGCCAAATTATTAATGTTCTTTTGATAAACATATTAAAAGGGTCACATGTTAAATATTCTGAAAATCCACACCTTCCACAGATTGTAGTTGGCCTGGTATAAATGAATCCGGTTATAATGTATAACTACAAGAAACACCAAGTTAGGAGCCTTTGAACAAGATGATTTAAAAGTAAGAACTTTTGTGAAGTGTCATTGACCTTGCATTTTAAGGAAGAGAATTACCAACTTGTCACTTGACTTTGCACTTGAGAAGAATAAGCTCTAAATTACCATTGTAGGAACAGTGAAAAGTAAGCCTGGATGCCAGAATTCAACATTATTCACTGTAGTGAGAGAGTCTTTTATTAATTAAACATCAACAGTGCGCTAAGTGCTGTAGAGGACAATAAAGACAGGTTCCTTGTCAGTGTGGAGAATGGAAGCTATTTCCTCTTGGGACCTGTATTGCTGAGGTATATTCTATTCATCAAAGAAAGAAACATGCTTCATCATGCATAAAGGAGAATATAGTTTCCTCTGCCCTACTTCATGAATGTTTTCTTGCTTCTTACTTATTCTTGAAGGACAGGGACTATGCATTGACATCTTTGGAAATCACACTTTAACTATTAGTGCTTTATGATTCAATGACAGCAAAAGCCACACAAACAAAGATTAGCCACTAAAGGAAATAAAAATATTTTACCCTTGAATACATTTCTTTGACATATTTGAAATGGCTGTAACTTGGCCAGCAGATTGAGTTGGAGAAATTCTCTTCTGCAGACCAACTCATTAGTGCAACCAGGTCTTCCTTTTCTAGGCCTTTCCTGGATCAGAAGAGATTAATTGAGAGTCTAATAACTTTAAAGGTCTGAAAAGAGACATTTACTATCTATTCTCTTGGAGGACTGCTACCTATGAATCTTCATCTACATAACGAGGCCAACTTTGCTAGCCAGGCCTCCTCTTCTCTCCCTCCCATAACCCGTCTGGCCACTAAACCTGATTTACCAACATAATCTGGCTTTGGCCATGCTCTGAGCCTATATCTTTCTGTATCCTCAAGATGGTATATAAGCTTCTGTACCTTGTTAGGGAATTGGGTCTTTCTTCTGAAGGTGCTTGGATATGCACATTAAACCAGTTTGTATGTCTTTTCTCCTATTAATCAATCTGCCTCATGTTAGTGACATTTCAGCAAACTTTTAGGGGCCAAACCTATTGCACTATTTGAATTTATTAGACTCTGGCATTGAGCTCCACCAAAAGCATAATCTTTGCTGCCCACATTGCCTTCCATCTCTGGAAAATCCTATTCAGTGGTCAAATCTCAACTTGAAAGTAACTTCTTTTGTGAAGCCTTCTCATGTCCCTTTAAGTAAGTTGCTTTCTTATGCACGGCCAAAAAAAAAAAAAAAAAAAAAAAAAGAAGAAAAAGAAAAGAAAAAAAAGGATTTTTACTCTACTAAGAACATCAGAAATAGAAAACAGAAAGAAAAAGAAAGTAATGGCAAAGTGGTGACTAGGAAATATAATGATTTTAAAAGAGAAAACACAGAAAAAAGTTCTGCTTTATAACATCAACATTTAGATGTTTGTATCTAGTGACTCCTCTGTACTCTTTAGTGTCACTACTTAAAGGGGGATTGGAAGAGTGAAGGTATGGCTTTATTTTATTGAGTAATGGTACTCACTGTAGTGTCTGGAAGGTCATTTGTTGTCAATAATTAATACCCAAATCACTGATTCTATATAGCTCTCTCATCCTGCTGTTTTAAACATTGTGCAGAAGTGGCAACTTTATCAGTGAATAGAAACTGATTCTCTTTCAAGCGGTGATAGGAAACATACGTGTGCAAATCTGGGAAATATCACTTCTCTCCATATTTTAATTTATTTTGCTATTAAAAAATAAAACAAAATGGGTTTAAAATAAGTTATTACCCTTGATAAACATCAGCCACCAACATCACTGCTGAAAACCTCTGCATTTTCCACCAGAAGTTCTATTTTTCCGCATAAGCTATGAGAACACCCAGAGTAGAAGTCATCGAGAAGCATGGTTCATGGAGATAGCATTGAATACTAACCTGAAATTACTATTCACATGAGAAGGTGATCTTAAGAAATCACTTTTTTCTTTACCAGCAACGTCACTTTATAAACGCCGTCTAAGGTGGGATGTCATTTTCTGGACTTTAATCAGATGGAGGGAACTTCAAAATATGTGGGAGATACCTTCACATAAATATTTACTTGTGTGTAATTGTGTGTGTGTGTGTATGTGTCTGTGTACATGTACACGTGTCTTTTTCCTTGGCATTTAAATGGAAATAGACAGATTCGGTAGTGTTTAAAAATCCCTGGGATTATTTTTTAGTTCTATTGCATAATTCTTTATATACCAACTACATCTATTTTTCTTTCCTTAGTAACAATCTATTAAACATTCAGTGATGTAATATTAGTTGTTGTGTAGTGTATTCAAGTCCAAGGTCAGTTCATCATAAAAGTTAGAAATGTATAGGTCTTTTGCTTATCTGGGATCCTAATATAATGGCTAGGTAAATAATATAATCTTATCTTTATTCAGCAATATATCAATAAAAATTTCAAAACCCACCAAAGTAAAGCTCTAGGTTTGCTTTCCTTATATGACTCTGCTTAAGAATGAAATACTTAAATAGAAATGTGGGAACATATTTCATACCAGCCCACTTATAATTTCATGAAAAAATACATCATATGAAAAATTGTTATAAGTAAAAGCAGAAACTGAGGTTTATAAATGATATAAGGAGCTCATAAAATATAATTTCAATGTAGCTTTTCTCTAGTGTTTTCTACCAAGAATTTTCATAGCTTCTGATGTGAAGGTAAACCAAACTGAGTTTAGTCTGCACCGCCCTGAAAATTGCTGGGTCCTAGATTTGTCTTAACACTGAGATGTTTCAATTTAGTGTGCGTAAGTGTAATGGCCCAGTGGGTTCTTCCTGCCCAGTGTTCAGACAAAACCAATACACTGGTATTGTGGTATTGCAGTAAAGAAACAGTTTAATTAACATGAGCATGGCCATGTGGAAGACAAAGTTATTTTTCAAATCAGTCTCCCCTGAAATTTGGAGGCTAGATTTTGTTTGTTTGTTTTAGGATAGTTTGGTGGGAAGGTGGCTAGGAATGAGAAATGTTCATTGGTTGGGTTGAGGATGAAATCACAGGAAGTCAAAACTTACACTGAGTCAGTTTCTGGGTAGAGGCCGCAAGACCAGATGAGCCAGTTTACTAGTCTGCATGGTGCCAGCTGGTCCATCAGAATGCAGTGTCTGGAAAAAACACCTTGAACATCAGTCTTAGGTTTTACGATAGTAATGTTATCTATAAAAGCAACTGAACAGGTTAGGAATCTTGTGGCCCATGGCTGCATGACTCCTGAGCCATAATTTCTAACCTTGTAGCTAATTTGTTAGTTTTACAAAAGAGGTCTGATCTCCAAGCAAGAAGGGTGTTTGTTTCAGGGAGTGGATGGTACCATTTGTTTCAAAGTTAAACAATTAACTAAATTCCTCCTTAGTTAGACTGGCCTATGCCCAGGAACAAGCAAATGCACCTTGGAGGCTAGAAGCAAGATGGTATTGAATAGGTCAGATTTCTTTCACTGTCATAATTTTTGGAAAGGTGTTTCATAGGTACTAATGTGTCTGGGAACAGTCCATTCTCCTGCTATACAAATTAGCTTATAAAATGAGCTTTGACCAGATTATTCCCACACCAGCAGCAGCAATACACCTGGTTTTAACTATGACGTTTTCCCACAATTCTCTCTACTGTGTATCCCCACGCCAAAATGGGTTTCCATAGATGGTGATTCCTTCCTAAACTTAGACTACATTCATCTTAGGATAATGTGTAAAGTTGCTTTCCACACCCCTTAGAGCACAGCCTATAGTGGGGAGGTCCTAGACATTTCTCTGGTTTATACCACCCATGATCTAACCATCTGCAAATCTCAATTGAGTTAAGACTATGGAATTGCATTATGAATATTTGACTAATGAAGTAAAGCTCCTTTCATTTAACAATTTCAATTTCTCAATTTCAAATCAATTTAAACATATATATACATTTGTGTATTTCATTTAGTTTTACCATTTTTTCATTTTATGTACATATTACTAATGTAATTTTATGTATAAATTCATATATATTTGATTTGGACAGAAAAAAGTATGGTTCCTGTATTGTTTCCTCAAAAGTTGATAATTCATACATAAGAGCATGAATGCTTATTTAGCATTGGAACTAATCTTTCTGGCTTGTTTGATCAATTAATTTTCTTTTCTAAAAACATTTTTATTATTTCATTTTATTTTATACAGATGGGGTCTTGTTACATTGGCCAGGCTTGTCTTGAATTCCTGGCCTGAAGCAATCCTCCCATCTTGGCCTCCCAATATGCTGGGATTATAGGTGTGAGCTACCATACCAGCCCAGTTAACTCTATTTAACCACTCACTGATAACTGTTTTAAGAAACTCAGCAAGTTGTGTGTTGTTTGGGTACACCTAGAAGGGATCCTTTTTAAAGTAATAGCAGTGATATTTATAATTACTGGATCTTTGACAAGCAAGTGTTATTGATGGAGTTAAATCCAACCTTACCCTCCTCAATGCCTATTTGAAGAAGGAACTTTAATACCACAAGCAGATTTCAGTCACACACTACAAAATGTGATGGCTATCTTTTAAATTCCATTTTCATTATCTTCTTAAATCTACTGATCTGATAAAAATGAATTTAATACCTAGGAATATATCTAGAAGCACTGGTGAAGCATTCTCTAAATTATAGAAGAATAGATCCAGAAAGAAGATATTCCAGACCAGAACAATATTTAGTAGAGGAAGAAGTCTTGACTTTTCAGTAGAGCTTAACATGAACTATTTCAATAACCATACTTATGCATATAATATATTTTGAATTCTTTGCATTTTTCCATTTCCAATTATTTCCTGTTTCATAATAGAATAAATAAAAGTATTAAAGATTTTTCATTATTTAAGAAGAAATTAAAAAGGTTGGATATATGTGTATAATATGTATATATGAAATACATGTATATATGAATATACATAGTATAATGAAAATATGTATGTATGAATGTAATATGTATGTATTAAAACTAGAGAAAGAATATGCATGCCCTAATGCCCAATTTTATTAAGAGTTTGGGGAGTAAAAGAAAGATCAAGAGTAATGCATTTTTGTATTATTATTTAGAGGTTACAGCCATATTATAAGTGAAATAATTGGAAGGAAATAAATTGGTTAACAGTAGCATAACATCCTAAATCTATTATAATATATATATGTCATACATATAAAGTACATATATATTATACATATGTATACACATATAATGCATATATATTATACATAGTGATATTAACATATATACACATACATATGTATACATATATTTTATATATATTATATATATAGTGGGGTTAGAAGTGCCACCAAGTCTTACCAAATAAATCCAATGTCTTTGACTTTTGACCTTATTAGCACTGTTAAAATATAACATTTATCTTTTTACAATGAAACATTTTTTAAAATTTCTCTTAGTAATATTGCCTATTTAAACAACTTTTTAAGATTTTATCTTAAATATGCCATAAAACCATTGGAGTGATTGGATACAACAGACGCATGATGTCATGTTAAAATGATGATGTTACGATGATGTGGAGAGAGGCCTGTAGAGATGCAGAATATAGAATAGAGATCAGTTGGAAGGCTATTACGGTGAGATATTATGGAAGTTTGAGCAGGGAAAACAGTTGTGAAATTGGTGAAAAGTGGATAAATTGAGATATATTTTTAAGATGGAACTGATGGATTATATGTGGGGTGTGAAAAGGAAAAAAGAAGTCTATCAAGATTCTGTGATGTTTGGTCCACATATATAAGATGGGGAAAATTATGGGGGAGTATCATCACCTATCTAACCAGTCATTGGAAATATTCCAGACTCCTAGCTCTTTCTCACACCAAGAAACTGACAACAAAGTTTTATTATTTTTATCTCCTGAATATTTTGACAAATCCAACAGGCTTCTTCACCCTCATTACTGCAACCACATTCAGGCTTCCTCATTCCTCATTTGAATGACCTACCAAGCACTCTTACAAATGATCTGTAGTTCATTTTCAAATGGACTACCTGTTCCAAATCCACTCTCCACAAAAAGGAACCATGACATTCTGCTTGTAGGGTATGTGGAAAAATGATAACAGATTGGACAATCTTTATTTGGCAAATTTTTGAGCTGCAGTTTTTATGTATGACATTATAAATAAGTGAAAGACAATAAAAATAGTTGACTGATCAGACCCATCTTCTCTGTCTTACTGTGACTGTCTATCCAAGTCCCACCCTCTTGAGCTCAATTAAGCCTTCTGCTCCCTGGAAACATTAGGAGTTTCAAGTTTAGGATGTTGATTATATTGCTAATAAGAAAGGTATCCAGATTTGTAATTTATTGCAAACATATTAGAGATATAATAATGCCTGTATCCTAAATTTTTGAAGATTTTTAGGATTAATGTATTGATACATTATCACATTTTTTGATATTTAACTGTCCTAAATGAAATATTAACAAATTTAAACAAACACAAGTACACCATAATTAAATCCAGTTTAGCTCCAAAGTTTGAGATTTCTGGTTTATAGAGTGACTCCCCAAAATGTGTTCATTACTTTAACCCTGTATTTTAAGATAGAAGCGTGTAGGGTCAATTTGAATAAACTACACAAAGCAATTACAAATGAAAATACTTAAAAATTTGGCATGGGCATATACAAAAATAACTACTTCTGGGAGCTTGAAAGTCCGAGAATTTAGTGAATGAACTAATGGATTTAACAGTGTGTAAAGGATTTGAAATATTTGAAATTAGAACATAACAAAATGTAGAAGGAATCTTCAATAGCCCTTATCCTTTTATTCTCTGACAGAATAAGCTGACAGCTTCATAAGTATTACATCTCTAATGTAAATTATTACTTACCTATGGTGTATTCTAAAATAATCATGCTCAATTTCTTTTATTAGTCATTTGAATAAATGTGTTTTCATTGTAGTATTTTCAAATTAGTAAAGACCTGACTTTGTGTTCTTAGGTATGTAACAAATGATGGAGAAAAATGTTAACTTAATGTTTTTCATTGATGGATTGTGTGTGGTTTAAAATTATTATAACATTCAAAAATTTGTTGATAATGTAAACTAAGCCTATGTGTATAATGATTGGTAAATAAATGACAATTACATGCATAAAATTTTAAAGTGTTGCTTAATTTAATTGAAGGTAATTTTATTATCAATTATAGTAAGTGATTGAAGCAGATATAAATGAATTAGATGTGATCTGTGATCTACTGAATCATAGCAAATCTATACTTTAATATTTAAAAATAATCTTTTTAAGGACAGCACCATTTTTATGCTGTCATTTAATAAAATTGCTATTTTACTCTTAAATATATTTAAGAAAAATTATTATATTAAACTGAGAGAACTGTTTAATATTTCAAAAATTAAAAAATAAAGTGTTTATTCTATTAAAAAGACTAAAGATTTTTTTTTTTAATAATCAGTTTTTGACTTATTCACTGTTCACAAATTATGTGAACAACAACAGCAGAGAAAAGCCAAAACAACTACAAAACCACAAAGGCACTGCATGACTAGCAAAGTGAAATAAATGTAGGGACTCACATTTTGAGCCTATTCTTTGCAATGTATCCAGGGAGGATTAAGATTGCTTCTATTGATAAGCATAGAACTCTTAGTGCCACTTCACCAAACCCATTCCAGGCAAGGAAGATACAGAAATGGTAAGTAGCAGAGGTTTGATGAGAATTTTTAAGTTTCATAGGTAAAGCACCTGGTGATAAAAGACATTTGCAATTAATGTACACCCAAACAGATTTGGGAGAGGTTATAATATGTAAATACTCTTACTCCTCTCTTTTTCTGCTACATTCCCCTTTTTAAAATTTATATTTGCTCTCCAGTCCTTCAATGTTGGAATCTCCACTGTGCCTTCTTCAACTTGAAACATTTTAGTTAGCTGTGCTCACATTTAGATTCAATCCCATGTGTGTATTTATCCATTCTGGATTGACTTGCATTTGCCAGCCAGTTCCACATTGATAAACCTATCATCTGTGCTTATCAAATCTGTGTGTGACCTAGTTGGAGCATTCCTTTTCTGCTTCTAGACATTCTTTTAGATCATGCATTCCCTATCTACATATCCAATCTGGCTCTTTGGCTGGGACTCTGATTGGCATAATTGTCAATTTCTAGAATAAGTAGGAATACATTTATTTACAGCAGCTACATACAAAGTATGCTTCTTATATGGTCTTTCCAGTCTAAGCAAAAATTATTTTCTATCATTTGAAAGTCCAACCTAATACTAATAAACTATGAAGATGGTTTCTTAACTTGGAGTTAAATAAAAAGTAATCAGTGCACATTGTTACATTGGGAGAAAAGATATTTCTGATGTGATGAATAAATTTTTGGAGATAAATTAGCAGCATTACAAATTTTGCCATTGCCGTCAGTCACCTTGAGACAAGTAAAAGAAAAAAGATAATCTCATAATTAATAATATGTTAGCCACTTTTGTGTCTGACAATCTAGCAGACTATATTTCCTAGAATATCTTTTTAAAAAACAATTAAAAATAGTATAACCATGCAATGGGTTCATTTTGCCCATTTTCCAGATAGAGCTGATTTATCAAGACAGAGGAATTGCAGAAGAGTTTAGTTCATGTAGAGCTGAGTGAACACAAGACCAGAGTTTTATTAGTACTCAAATCAGTCTTCCCAGAAATTCAGACTGGGTTCTTTAAAGATTAATTTAGTAGGTAGGGAGCCAGGCACTGGGGAGGGCTGATTGGTCAGATCCAAGATGTAATCATAAAAAGTCAAAGCTGTCCTCTTGTGCTGAATTAGTTACTGGGCGGGGGTCACAAGACCAAATGAGCCAGTTTATCAATTTGGGTGGCACTGGTTGATACATCAAGAGCAAAGTCTAAAAAATATCTTAAGCACCAATCTTAAGTTTTACAATAGTGATGTTATCCCTAGGAGCAACTAAGAGGTTTAGAATCTTGTGACCTCTAGCTGCAGGTCTCCTAAACTATAACTTCTAATGTTGTGGCTAATTTGTTAGTCCTACAAAGGCAGTCTAGTCCCCAGGACAGAAGGGAGGGTGTTTCTGGAAAGGGCTGCTCTTATCTTTGTTTCAGAGTTAAACTATACATTCCTCCCAAAGTTAGTTCAGCCTGTACCCAGTAGTGAACAAGAACAGCTTGGAGGTTAGAAGCAAGTTGAAGCTGGTTAGGTCTCATCTATTTTACTGTCATAATTCTCCCACTGTTTTAATTTTTGCAAAGGCAGTTTCAAACACTGAAACCTCTAATTTGCGTAGAACTAACTTTCAAATGCATAAGTAGGCTTAGGAAGAAATATAAAAAAAATTACAGTAATTTAAAGATTGCTATGGTAATTCCACACTAATTCTAAGATTCTAGAGTGATAAAAATAAACTGGAAATGTAAATATGCCTTCCAGTGAGCATTAATCAATCTCTTTAATCAAGAGATTTGGGATAGAAGACACATTTTAGGTTCTTGCAAACTATGAATATAGAGATTCCTGCAAAAACCTGAGACCTTTAAATGTTTACAAACTCAGTTAAAGATCTAGAAAAAACATTCCCTCCATTAAAGGCAGATGGTAGGGGCAGCCTCTGTCTACTTATAAGGATAAAAATAAAAAACTATCTCCTGACATTTTTTAATGGCAGACCTCCTTTTAGCATAGCTGGTAATTTTTAAATTTATACTAACTACCTGACCCAAGAAACCCCAAACTAAGAAGCTAATTTAGATTGGCCTTTGTTGTTAATTCATCAGGGTGCCTGGTAAAAGCAAAAGCAAACGTTCTTTGGAGGAACAAATGATGAACGCAACGCTCACAAATTTCCAAAGAGGAAGCCTGTGCAAATATAGGATCATGAAAGAGGGAGAGAGAAAAATTTTAGACGTCTCTTCCATATGCCACTTACGTAGAATTTTGGCATGTCAAAAATAATGAAATATACTATTACTTTGTATAGAATGTAAAACAAATAGGTAAAATATTTTAATAAATAAAAAGAGCATAAAATCATGAGAAGGAAGATGCTATTCACAAAATACAGAATAGATAGGAAAAATAACCAACTAGGACTGAAACAATAGGATAGTTGGAATTAAAACTCAGTTTATATTCTGGTTTTCATTTTCCAATGTAAGGAGCTTGAAAATTGACACTTCAAACTAACAAGTAAAATGTTGAACAAACTGAAAAATCAACAACTCTTCTTAGATCCATAAGAGAAATGAGGTCACAGGGCAAACTGCTGTTCCTCAAAATTGGAGAGACAAGAGAGGCAGAAGCAGAGAATCACACCATACCTTAAAAGAAACCTCTACTAGTAACATCGCTGGTGTAGGAAAACTTGAACGGTAATTGACAAATTGCTGGAGGTTAGGAGTGGACAAATCTGAGTTAAAAATTCCCTGGGAATGCAGTCATACGAGGGAACCAAAAAATGTGAGTTTTACCTTCAATAGCTTGATCAGGTCTTTATAATAAATATCAGAAAAAAAATACCCTCATGCTTCTAGCAGAGGAAAGGGGAAAGGAACCATTCTGATATATGCCAGAGCATTCCATCCTTAACAAGGTTTGCCTTCAGGAGAAACTACCTTACCAGAGCCTAACCTACTGGGATTATATGAGAGACTGATCTGAGTGAAAGAAAATGGCTCACTTCAGGGCAGTGTACCCATATTGTCCCAGCGAATGGGGAAGGAAAAAAACCCTGAGAAACACTTAGGAAGTTCACAGTTCAGAAGTAGAGGCACAATAAAAGATTAAGATCTAATCATAGGACTATAGATTGCTTCCTCTCTCTCCACATCTTACCATCACATTACTAAAGGCTTATGTACAGCATTTCTATTCACCCAGTACATTACATCTGGCTATCAAAAAAAAAAATTAAGGCATGCTAAAAGGCAAAAACCGCAGTTCAAAGAGACAGAGCCAGCATAACAAGCAGACATGGCAGGGACATTGAAATTATCTAAAAGGGAATTTAAAACAACTTATTATTAGTATGCTAAGGGCTGTAATGGATAAAGTAGACAGCATGCCATAACAGATAGGCAATTTAAGCAAAGAGATGGAAATCTGAGAAAGAAGCAAAACAAAAAGTTAGAGATAAGAAAAACTATAAAAGAAAGAAAAAATGTCTTTGATGAGATTATTAATAGACTAAATGTATCTGAAGAAAGAATCTCTGAGCTTGAGGATATATCACTAGGAACCTCCAAAACAGAAAAGTAAAGAGAACAAAGGCTCAAATAACCAGCACAGAATACCCAAATATCATGAGACAACTCCAAAATTTATAACTTAAGCAGAATAGAAATAACCAAAAGAGAAGAACTTAACAAATAATCATTATGGAAACAATAACAACTGAAAATTTCCCTAAATTAATGTCAGACAGAAAATAACAGATCCATGGAGTACAGAGAGTATTAAGCAGAACTGATGTCAAAAAATCCACACCTAAGCATATCATTTTAAACTATA
This sequence comes from Pan troglodytes, assembly GCF_028858775.2. Taxonomy (NCBI): domain Eukaryota; kingdom Metazoa; phylum Chordata; class Mammalia; order Primates; family Hominidae; genus Pan; species Pan troglodytes. Next base: position 35,652,982 of record NC_072408.2, on the reverse strand, counting down.
GAAAATCAAAGATACAGAGAAAAATACCTTGAAAGAAGTTAGAGGAAAAGCAATACCTTACTTATGGAGAAGCCAAGATAAAAATTATGCGTGCTTTTTCTTAGAAGTCATGCAAGAAAAAACACAGTGGAATAAAATACTAAAGTGTTAAGATTTTTTTAAAAAAGGAATCACACCAACCTAGATTTCTATATTCGAAAAATTAATCTTCAGAAGTGAAGAAGTGACAAACCCATAACTAACATCATACTAAATAGAGAAATGCTGAAACCCCTTCCTCTAAGAAATGGAACAAGTATGCCTACTTTCGTTACTTCTGTTCTACATAGTACTGGAATTCCTAGCCAGATCACTCAGGGAAGAGAAAAAAATAAAAGGCATACAAATTTTTTAAGTGATTGTCAAATTGTTTCTTTTTTCAGATAACATGATCTTATACTTAGAAAAACCTAAATATTTCCCCCACAAAAACTTTTAGATTTGATAAACAAATTTGATAAAGATGTAGGGTACAAAAGCAACATACAAAAATTAGTAGAGTTTATTTATAGTAATAATGAACTACCTGAAAAAGTATTCAACTAGAAATTCCATTTACAATAGCTAAATTTAATCAAGGAAATGAATGACTTCTACAAGGAATATTAAACATACTGATGAAAATAATGGAAGACAAGCAAATGTATTGGCATTTCATGGTCATGGATCAAAAGGATTAATATTGTTAAAATGACCAAACTACCCAAAGCAATTTACAGATTCAATGCAATCTCTATCAAAATACCAATGATGTTTTTCACAGAAATATAAAAAAAAAACTTAAAATATGTATGAGACACAAAAAAAGCCTCAATACCTAAAGCAATTCTGAGTAAAAAGACCAAAGCTGGAGGCATCACATTACCTGACTACAAATATATTACAAGGTTATAGTAAACAAATAGCATGGTATTGGTATAAAAACAGATACACAGGCTGATGAAACAGAATAGAAAACCCAGATTTAAAATCACATATTTACAGCTAATTGATTTTTAGCAAAGGCCAAGAACACGCATTAAGGAAAGGACATTCTCTTCCATAAATTATGCCAAGAAAACTGGATTTCCATATGCAAAAGAATGCAACTAAACTTCTATTTTTTTACCATATAATCAACTCAAAATGGAGCAAAGACTTAAACATAAGACTCAAAATTATAAAACTATCAGGAGAAAAGATAGGGGAAACCCTCTAATACATAGATGTAGGGAAAGATTTTATGGGTAAGACCTCAAAAACACAGCAACAAAACAAAAAATAGACAAAGGGGATTATATTAAATGGAAAAGCTCTTATACAGCAAAGGAAACCATAAACGGAGTGACGATGCCACCTGTTAAAAGACAGAAAATATTTGCAAACTAGACATCCAACAATGGACCCAGAATATACAAGGAACTCAAACGACTCAACAGAAAAAAAATTATAAAATAGGTAAGGGATCTAAATAGACATTTCTCAAAAGAAAACATAAAATGGTACCAACAAGTTTATTAAAAAATGCTCAACATGACTAATCAGCAAAGAAGTGAAAATCAAAACCACAATAAGATACCTCATCTTAGTTAATATAGCTATTAATATTATCAGAAAGACAAAAATAACAAATGCTAGTGAGGATGTGAAGAGAAGAAAACTTATACATTGTTGGTTAAAATGAGTATTAGTTCAGTCATTGTGGAAAAGAGTGTTAGTTTCTAAAAAAAAAAAAAAAAACTACACTAAAAATAGAACTATAATAAAATCTAGAAATTCCACTACTAGGTATTTATCCAAAGGAAAAGAAATCAATATATCCAAGGGATACCTGCAAACTCATGTTTATTGCAGCACCATTCACAATAGCAAAAACATGGAATCAATGTAACTGTTCATTAATGAATAAAAGAATAAAGAAAATGTACCCTATTTATGAGAGGAATTTAAAAAGTTTATTGAAAATTGAATTAAAATATAAAAATAAAAAAACTTTATTTCTAACACAGGCTTCATCAAGGTCAAGACACTTTTGTAAGCAATGACAATAGCCATTTAGTCCATTCATAAAGAACTGACAGTCTTGGGAACTTAACCATGTCAATGTAGCCCTTTTTAAATTGTAAACTCAAAAACATGGGTGCCCTTTACAGATTTTTAAGATTAGGAGACAAAAAAAGGAGGCAAATCAGGACTATAGGGAGCCAAATCAGGACTTTAAGGCAAATGTCTAATGAGTTTCCATGAAAGCTGTCACAAAATTGCGCTTGTTTGGTGAGAGGAATGAACAGAAGCATTGTCACGGTGGGAAGAATACTCTGGTAAAGTTTTCCTGGGTATTTTTCTGCTATAGCTATGCATAACTTTTTAAAAACATTGTCCTCATAAGGAGAGGTATTCATCGTTTAGCCCTCAAGAAAGTTAACAGAAAAATGCCTTGATCATTCCAATAAATTGTTGCCATAAACTTTTCTGCTGACCAGTCTACTTTTGCTTTGACTGGACCACTTTCACCTCTTAGTAGCTATTGCTTTAATTGTGCTTTGTCTTCAGGATCATACCGGTGAAGCCATGTTTTATCTCTTGTTACAATTCTTTCAGAAAATGCTTCAGGATCTTGATCTCTCTTTAAAATCAACATTGAAAGCTCTGCTCTTAGCTGCAGCTGATCTGAGTGGAATGAATTTGGCACTCACTGAACAGAAAGTTTTTCAACTTTATTTTTTTAGCCAGGATTGTGTAAGCTAAATTTAATTGAGATGTCTATAATTTTGGTTGCTATCTCTTCTGTTACTTGTTTGTCCTCTTTAGTTATGGCATAAACAAGATGAATTTTTTCCTCACAAATTGATATAGGTGGTCAGCTGCTATGGGTTTCATCTTTGACATCATCTCATCCCTTCTTAAAATGCATTATCCATTTGTAAACTTCTGGTTTCTTTGGAGTAGTATTCCTATAAACTTTTGATAAAGCATGATGATTTCACCTTTCTTTTACACAAGAGTCACCATAAATTTCATGTTTGTTCTTGCTTCAATTTTAGCAGAATTTATGCTGCTCTGATCGGGCCTCATGTTTTATCCTTCTTAGTGCTTGAAACTAGGTCCTACTCAGCTATGTTATATAACTTATTACAAATTTAATTTGATGTAATAAAATTTTAAAATAATGCATAGATTTTATTCATAATATGTGTTTCTCTGGAACATTTTGAATGATTCCTTGTATGCAGTAGAAAACAGTTTGGCCATAAATAAATTCAGTCATCTGCAATGACAGGGATAGAACACGAGGCTAATATATTAGGTGAAATAAGCCAGACACAGAAAGCCAAACATCGCATGTTCTCACACATATGTGGGGGTAAAAAAGTTAATCTCATGAAGGTAGAGATTAGAATGATTACCAGAGGCTGGAAAGGGTGTGTAGGGGTAGGGAACAAGAATACATTGGCTAATGGATAGAAACATAGAGTTAGAAAGAAGGAATATAGTCTAACGTCTTCTAGCAGAGTAAGGTGACTATAGTTAACAACAATATATTATATATTTCAAAATAGCTACAAGAGAAGACTTTAAATTTCTGAAACACAGAGAAATAGTAAATGCTTGAGGTGAGAGATACCCTAAGTACTCTGAGTTGATCATTACACATTCTATACATGTAACAAATATCATATATACCCGCTAAATATATACAAATATTATATCTCAGTAAAATTTTAAAAAATATTATGAACATAAAACAACTTGTCAAAATTTACGGGATGCAGCAAAAGTAATGCTTAGATAAAAATTTATAATATTGAATGTGTATAGTAAAGAGAAGAAAGATTGAAAAATCAGTCATCTAAGCCTCTAACTAACAAAGTAGGGAAATAATAGCAAATTGAATTCAAAGTAGGCAGAAGAAAAAAATAAGAAATTGGAGAAGAAATTAATAAAATGGAAAACATAAAACCAATGGAATAAATCAATGAAATCCAAAGCTGGTTTTTAAAATGACAAATAAAATTGATAATATGCTCCCATTATAACTAGGAAAAAAGGAGAGATGACACAACTTACTAGTGTCAGAAATAAAGGGGAGACATCACTGAAGATTTCATGGACATTAGAAAGATAATAAATAAATAATATGAACAGCTTTATGCCCTCAAGGTCACTAACTTAGATTAAATGACCAATTTTCTGAAAGACAGGGCCCACCAAAACTTACACAATAAGAAATAGACAATCTAATTAGGCTATATCTATTAAGAAATTGAATCAATAATTAATGACCTTTCAAAGGAGAAATCACCAGACCCAGATGGGTTCATTGGTAAATTTTACACAAGTTTTAAGTAATAAATTATACCAATTCTTTACAATCTCTTTTAGAAGATGGAAGCAGTAAAAATGCATCCGAACTCATATTATATAATTGATACTTATACAAAAACAAACACATTACAGTCAAAGTCATTACAAGAAAAGGTTATTATTCCTCATGAAAATAAAAGCAAAAATCCTCAACAAAGTATTAGCAGACTGAATCCAACAATATACAAAAATAATTAAACATCACAACCAAGTAAGTTTTATTCCTGGTATGCAAAGCTGGTTCAATATTCAATAAAAAAGCTGGTTCAATATTCAATAATCAATTAATGTAATCAATAATATCAGCAGACTAAAAAAGAAAAATGATCATATCAATAAATGTAGAAAATGTATTTGACAAAGTCTAATATCCATTTATTATAAAAATGCTCAATAAACTAGGAATAAAAGGAATCTTCCTCATTTCATGAAGAATATCTACAAAACTATGGAGATAACATAATACTTAACAGCAAGAAACTAGAAACTTTTAAAATAAGATTAGGAGGAAGGCAAGAATGCACCCTCTTGGAACTCTTTTTCAACATTATATTGGAAGTCCCAGCTAATGAAATAAAAAAAAAGAAAAAGGTGTACAGATTGAGAAAAGAGAAATAAAACTGTTTTTGTTTTCAGATGATATGATTATCTATGTAGAACATTCAACAAAATTGGAACAAAAAAATAAGAAAGAACACCTGGAACTAATAAGTAATTATAAAATGGTTGCTGGATACAAGGTTAATACACAAAAATCAAACACTTTCCTATATAATAGCAACAAACAAGGGGACTATGAAATTTAAAACATAATACCATTTACATTATCACAACAAAAATGAAATACATAGGTATAAATCTAACAATATATGCAAAATATAATAAGATCTATTTGATAAAAACTATAAGACTTTGAATAAAGAAATCAAAGAACTAAATAGATGAAAAGATAGTCTGTATTCATAGATTAAAAGACAATATTGTCAAGACGTGAGTTGTTACCAAGTTTGCCTATACATTAAATGCAACCCCAATAAAAATCACAGCAAATTATTTGGTTGATATCAAAAAACTAATTCTAAAGTTTATTTGAGGAGGAAAAAGATCCAGAATAGCCAACATAATTTTACAGAAGAAAAAAGTTATAGGACTGATACTATTTATATTCTACAGTTACTATAAAGCTACAATAATCAAGGCTGTAGTATTGATGGATTAATAAACAAATGGGTCAATGGAATAGAATAGAAAGTCCAGTAATAGACCCACACAAATATAGTCAACTGATCTTTGACAAAGGAGCAAATGCAATATAATAAAGAAAAGATAGTTTTTCTGGCCAAGATGGCTTATCAGAAGCAGCTGCGGTGTGTGGCTCTTACCAAAAAAAATGAAAATCACAAGTTAATTCTGCACCTTCAACTGAGGTATTCAGGTTCTCTCATCATGACTAGGCAGTTGTTGTGACCCACGGAGAGCAAGGAAAAGAAGGGTGGGGCAACAGCCTACCTAGGAGCTACACAGGGTAAGGGGAGCTCCCTTCCCCCGCCAGCCAAGAGAGGCGGTAAGTGATTGTGCTATGCCCCCGGGGAAACCATGCTTTTGCCATGGACCTTTGCAATTCAGAAAATAGGAGATTCCCCTTGTGAGCCCACGTCACCAGGGCCTTTGGCCCCAACCACAGAGCTGTACAGACTCCCCAGACTCTGTTCGGCAGTCGCTCTGGCACGCACTGAGACGCAGGAGTTCTTTTGCATACTTTGTCCTCAGGAATTCCAGTGAGGCAGGAGATTGTTCACTCCTTTAGGAAGACGGCTGAAGCCAGGGAGCCAAGTGGCATCATTCAGCGGGCCCCAATCCCACGAAACCTTACCAACTAAGACCCGCTGGCTTGGAAAGCTTGCCAGACAGTGGCAGCAGGCTGGAGACTTCCGAAAACGACTGAGTTCCCAGGGAGAGGGGCAGCCACCACTGTCCCTGAGGCTCCAGTCGGCTGTTTTCCCCTGTAGGTGCTGGGGAGACTGGGTGGTTAGGACCAGGAGGAATTCCCCACAGTGCACCACAGCAGTTGTGGCAGATCATGGCCAGACTGCTTATTTAAGTGGAACCCCAATCCATCCCTCAACATCAGGCAGAGCCTCCCCATGGGAATTTCAGCAACTCCAGCCAAGGGTTTACGAACAGAACTCTAATCTGTGGGGAGGGGCAGGCATGGTCTTTGCAGTTCAGTCTACTTAGTCTTTCCTGACAGCTGGCTCAGAAGAGTCCAGACAGCCCGAACACAGGTGATTTGCCCCAACACAGTATACCCGCTCCACCAAAGGGCAGCAAGACTGCTTTTTAAAGTGAATCTCTGATCCCTTTTCTTCTGTCTGAGTGAGACCTCCCAACAGGGGTTGCCAGACACCTTATACAGGAACGTTCCAGCCAGCATCAAGTTAGTGCCCTCTGGAATGGAGCTCCCATAAAAGGAGCACGCTGCCATCTTTGCTGTTTTGCAGCCTCCACTGGTGACACCTCCAGGTGTGGGATGGACCCAAGTGAATAGGGTCTGGAGAGGACCCACAGCAAATCGCAGCAGCCCTATGGAAGAGAGGCCAGATTTAAAATAAAAAACAGAAAGCAACAACAATAGCAACATCAACAAAAAAGATCCCACAAAAAAACCCCATCCAAAGGTCAGCAGCCTCAAAGAACAAAGCTAAATAAATCCACAAAGATGATAAAGAATCTGTGCAAAAATGCAGAAAATTCAAAAAGCCAGAGTGCCTTATCTACTCCAAATGATCGCAACACCTCTCCAGCAAGGGCACAGAACTGGTCTGAGGGTGAGAAGGATGAATGAAAGATGCAGGCTTCAGAAGGTGGGTAATAACAAACTTTGCTGAAGTAAAGCAACATGTTCTAACACAATGCAAAGAAGCTAAGAACCATGATAAAACATTACAGGAGCTGATAACCAGAATAAACACTTTAGAGAGGAACATTAAATTACCTGATGGAGCTGAAAAACACAACACGAGAACTTCACAATGCGATCACAAATGTCAGTAGTTGAATAGATCAAGCAGAGGACAGAATTTCAGAACTTAAAGATTATCTTGCTGAAATAAGACAGGCAGACAAGATTAGAGAAAAAAAATTAAAAGAAACAAAACCCTTAGGCAGGCGGATCACAAGGTCAGGAGATCGAGATCATCCTGGCTAACGCGGTGAAACCCCGTCTCTACTAAAAATACAACAACGAAATTAGCTGGGCGTGGTGGTGGGCACCTGTAGTCCCAGCTACTCAGGAGGCTGAGGCAGGAGAATGGTGTGAACCCGGGAGGTGGAGCTTGCAGTGAGCAGAGATCGCACCACTGCACTCCAGCCTGGGCAACAGAGCAAGACTCCATCTCAAAAAAAAAAAAAAAAAAAAGAAAGAAACAAAACCCTTGAGAAATGTGGGATTATGTAAAAAGACTAAACCTATGACTGATTGGGGTACCTGAAAGAGATGGGGAGAATGGAACTACGTTGGAAATGATACCTCAGAATTATCATCCAGAAGAATATCCCAACCTAGCAAGGCAGGCCAACATTCAAATTTAGGAAATCCAAAGAATCCCAGTGGGATTCTCCACAAGAAAATCAACCTCAAAACAAATAATCATTAGATTCTCCAAGGTTGAAAGGAAAGAAAAATGTTAAGGTCAGCTAGAGAGAAAGGACAGGTCACCTACAAAGAAAAGCTCATTAGACTAATGGTGGATCTCTCAGCAGAAACCCTATAAGCCAAAAGAGTTTAGGACAAATATTCAACATTCTTAAACAAAAGAATTACCACCCCAGAATTTCATTTCTGGCCAAATTAAGCTCCATAAGCAAAAGAAAATAAGATCCTTTATGGACAAGCAAATGATAAGGGAATTCATCACCACCAGGCCTGCCTTGCAAGAGCTCCTAAAGGAAGCACTAAATACAGAAAGGAAAAACTGTTATCAGACACTATAAAAACACACTGAAGTTCACAGACCAATCACACTATGAAGGAGTTACATAAACAAGTCTACAAAATAACAAGCTAGCATCATGATGACAGGACCAAATCATACATAACAATATTAACCTTAAATGTAAATGGACTAAATCCTCCAATTATAAGACACAGAATGGCAGAATGGATAAAAACCCATTGGTGTGCTGTATTCAAGAAACCCTTTTCATGTACAAAGACACAAATAGGCTGAAAAAAAAGTAATGGAGGAAAATTTACTAAGAAAATGGAAAACAGAAAAAAAGTAAGGGTTGGAATCCTAGTTTCTGACAAAACAGACTTTAAACTAACAAAGATCAAAAAATACAAAAAAGAGGGATACAAAATGGTAAAGTGTTTGATTCAACAAGAAGAGCTAAATATCCTAAGTATACATGCACACAATACAGGAGAAGCCAGATTTATAAATGAGTTCTGAGAGACCAAGAAAGAGACTTAGACTCCCACACAATAATAGTGAGAGACTTCAACTGTAAATATTAGACAGATCATTAAGACAGAAAATGAACAAACATATTAAGTATCTGAACTCAGCTCTGGATCAAGTGAACCTCATAGGTATCTACAAAACTCTTTGCCCCAAAACAACAGAATATACATTGTTCTCATCACCGCATGGCACTCACTGTAAGAGTGATTATATAATTGAAAGTAAATCACTCCTCAGCAAATGCAACAGAACTGAAATCATAATGAACAGTCTCTCATATTACATCTCAATTAAATTAAAACTCGAGATTAAGAAACCCACTCCAAACCACACAACTACATGGAAATTGAACAAGCTGCTCCTGAATGACTCATGGTAAATAATAAAATGAAGGTAGATGTCAAAACGTTTTTTGAAACTAATGAGAAGAAAGAGACAACATATGAGAATCTCTGGGATGCAGCTAAAGCAGTGTTAACAGGGAAATTTATATCATGAAATGCCCTATCAAAAACCCAGAAAGATCTCAAATTGACATCCTAAAATCACAACTAAAAGAACTAGAGAACCAAGAGCAAACAAACCACAAAACTAGGAGAAGATAAGAGATAACCAAGATCAGAGCAGAAATGAAGCAGATAGAGACATGAAACACCCTTCAAATATCAATAAATCCAGGAGCTTTTTCTTTTGAAAAATAAACAAAATAGATAGACCGCTAGCTAGACTAATAAAGAAAAAAAGAGAGAAGAATCAAATATATACCAATCAGAAATGATAAAGGGGATATCACCACTGACTCCACAGAAATACAAACAACCATCAGAGAATATTATATACACCTCAATGAAAATGAAGTAAAAAAAAATAGAAGAAATGGATACATTCTTGTAGGCATACATCCACCCAAGACTGAACCAGGAAGAAGTTGAATCCCTGAATAGACCAATAATAAAATCTGATATTAAGGCAGTGGTAAATAGCCTACCAAGCAAAAAAAGCCCAGGACTAGATGGATTTACAGCTGAATTTTACCAGAGGTAAAAAGAGAAGCTGGTAGTATTTCTTTTGAAACTATTCCAAACAATTAAAAAGGAGGGACTCCTCCCTAACTCATTTTATAGGGTGATATGATTGCCTGTGTCCCCACCCAAATCTCGTCTTGAATTGTAGCTCACACAATTCCATGTGTTGTGGGAGGGACCCAGTGGGTGGTAATTGAATCATGGGGGTGAGTCTTTCCTGTGCTATTCTCATAATTGTGAATAAGTCTCATGAGATCTGATGGTTTTATAAAGGGGAGTTTTCCAGCACACGTTCTCTTCTCTTGTCTGCCACCGTGTGAGACGTGCTTTTCACTTTACACCAAGATTGTGAGGCCTCCCCACGCACGTGAAACTGTGAGTCCATTAAACCTCTTTCTTTTGTAAATTGCCCAGTCTTAGCTATGTCTTTATCAGCAGCATGAAAATGGACTAATATAATAAATTGGTAGCAGTAGAGTGGGGGCACTGCTGAAGATACCCCAAAATGTGGAAGCAACTTTGGAACTGGGTAAGAGGTATAAGTTGGAGCAGTTTAGAGGACTCAAAAGAAGACAGAAAAATATGGGAAAGTTTGGAACTCCCTAGAGAGTTGTTGAATGGCTTTGACCAAAATGCTGATGATGATATGAACAATGAAATCCAGGCAGAGGTGGTCTCAGATGGAGATGAGGAACTTGCTGGGAACTGGAGTAAAGGTGATTCTTGCTATGTTTTAGCAAAGAGACTGGGGCATGTTGCCTCTGCCCTAGAGATTTGTGGAACTTTGAACTTGAGAGATATGATTTAGGGTATCTGCTGGAAGAAATTTCTAAGCAGCAGAACATTCAACATGTAACTTGGTTGCTGTTAAAGACATTCAGTTTTAAAAGTTCAGAAAATTTCCATCCTGACAATGCCATACAAAACAAAATCCCATTTTCTGAGGAGAAGTACAGCTGGCTGCAGAAATTTGCAAACGTAATGAGGAGCCTAAGGTTAATCACCGAGACAATGGAGAAGTCTCCAGGGCATATCAGAGGTCTTGATAGCAGCCCCTCCCATCACAGGCCCAGAATCCTAGGAGGAAAAAAATAGTTTACTGGGCCAGGTCCTGGGTTCCTCTGCTGTGTGCAGTTAGGGACTTGGTGCTCTTTGTCCCAGCCACTTCAGACATTAATAAAAGGGGCCAAAATACAGCTTGGGCCATGGCTTGAGAGGGTGTAAGCCTTGTCTTATCAGCTTCCACATGTTGTTGAAACTGAGGGGGCATAGAAGTCAAGAATTGAGGTTTGGGAACCTCTGCCTAGAATTCAGAGGATCTATGGATATGCCTAGATGTCCAGGCAGAAGTCTACTGCAGGGGTGGGGGCCTTGTGAAGAATTTTTGCTAGGGCAGTACAGAAGGGAAATGTGGGGTGGGTGACCCAACACAAAGTCCCCACTGGGATGCTGCCTAGTGGAGCTGTGAGAAGAGGGCCACTGACCTTCAGACCTCAGAATGGTAGATCCACAGACAGCTTGCACTGTGCAACTAGAAAAGCTGAACACACTCAACACCAACCTGTGAAAGCAGCTGGGAGGGAGGCTGTGTCCTGCAAAGCCACCAGGGTGGAGCTTCCCAATACCATGGGAACCCACCTCTTGCATCAGCAAGGCACAGATGCAACACATGGAGTAGAAGGAGAAAAAGCTCATTTTACAGCTTTGAGACTTGGCTGCCCTGCTGGATTTCAGACTTTCATGGGGCCTGTAGCACCTTTGTTTAGCCAATTCCTACCATTTGGGATGGCTGTATTTACCCAATGTCTGTACCCCCACTGTATCTAAAAAGTAACTAACTTGCTTTTGATTTTTACAGGCTTACAGGCGGAAGAGACTTGCCTTGACTCAGATGAGACATTGGACTGTGGACTTTTGAGTTAATGCTGAAGTGAATTCAGACTTTGAGGGACTGTTGGGAAGGCATGATTTGTTTTGAAATGTGAGGACATGAGATTTGGGAGGGGCCAGCAGTAGAATGATGTGGTTTGGCCCCACTCAAATCTCATCTTAAATTGTAGCTTCCACAGTTACCACATGTTGTGGGATGGACCTGGTGGGAGATAATTGAATCATAGGGGCAGGGATTTTCCATGCTGCTATCATGAAAGTGAGTTAGTCTCACAATGTCTGAAGTTTTTTAAAGGAGAGTTTCCCTGCACAAATTATCTTCTCTTGTCTGCCACCATGTAAGATATGCCTTTTACCTTCTGCCATGACTGTGAGGCCTCGTCATCCACGTGAAACTGTGAGTCTGTAAACCTCTTTCTTTTGTAAATTTCCCATTCTTATGCATGTCTTTATCAGCAGTGTGAAAATGGACTAATACATGAGGCCAGCATCATCCTGATACCAAAACCTGACATAGATACAACCAAAAAATAAAACTTCATGCCAACATCCCTGATGAACTTCAATGCAAAAATCCTCAATAAAATACTGGCAAACTGAATCCAGCAGCACATCCAAAAGCTTATCCACCATGATCAAGTCAGCTTCATTCCCGGGATGCAAGGTTGGTTCAACATATGCAAATCAATAAATGTAATTTATCACATAAACAGAACTAAAGACCAAACCACATGACTATATCAATAGATGCAGAAAAGGTCTTTGATAAATTCAACATCCCTTTGTGTTAAAAACTCTCAATAATCTAGATATTGACGGAATATACATCAAAATAATGAGCCATTTATGACAAGCCCACAGCCAACATCATACTGCATGGACAAAAGCTGGGAGCATTCCCACTGAAAACTGGTACAAGACAAGAATTCCCTCTCTGACCACTCTTATTTAACATAGTGTTGGATGTTTGGGCCAGAGGAATCAGGTAAAAGAAAGAAATAAAGGATATTCAAATAAGAAGTGAAGAAGTCAAATTGTCTTTGTCTGTAGATGACATGAGCCTCTATCTAGAAAACCCCATTGTCTCAACCTAAAAGCTTCTTAAGCTGATAAGTAACTTCAGCAAAATCTCATGATATAAAATCAATGTGCAAGAATTACAAGTAGTCCAATACACCAACAACAGACAAGCAGAGAGACAAATTATGAATGAACTCCCTTTCCCAATTGCTACAAAGAGAATACAATGCCTCAGAATATACCTAACAAGGGAAGTGAAGGACCTCTTCAAGAAGAACTACCAACCACTGCTGAAGAAAATCAGGGAGGATCAAACAAATGGAAAAACCTTCAATACTCATGATAGGAAATATCAATATTGTGAAAATGGACATACTGCCCAAAGTAATTTTTAGATTCAATGCTATTCCAATTAAACTACCATTGATATTCTTCAAAGAATTGGAAAAAACTATTTTAAAATTTCTATGGAACCAAACAAAGCTTGTAGAGCCAAGACAATTCTAAGCAAAAAGAACAAAGCTGGAGGCATAATGCTACCTGACCTCAAATTATATTACAAGGCTACAGTAACCAAAACAGTATGGTATTGTTACAAAACAGACACATAAACCAATGAAACAGAATAGAGAAATCAGAAATAAGACCTCACATCTACAACCATCTAATCTTTAACAAACCTGACAAAAACAAGCAACAGGGAAGTTAGTCCCTATTTAATAAATGGTGCCGGGTAAACTAACTAGCCATATGTAGAAAATTGAAACTGGACTCTTTCATTACACCTTGTACAAAAATTAACTACAGATGGATTAAAGGCTTAAATGTAAAACCAAAAACTGTAAAAATCCTAGAAGAAAATTTAGGCAGTATTATTCAGGACATAGGCACGGGCAAGGATTTCATGATGGAAACACCAAAAGCAATTACAACACAAGCAAAAATTGGCAAATGAGATCTAATTAAACTAAAGAGTTTCTGCACAGCAAAATAAATTATTATCAGAACAAAGAGACAACCTACAAATGGGACAAAATGTTTGCAATCTATCCATCTGACAAAGGTTTAGTATCCAGAGTCTACAAAGAACTTAAACAAATTTACAAGAAAAAAAAAAATTCCATTGCAAATTAGGCAAAGGACATGAACAGACTCTTCTTAAAACAAGACATATATGCAGCAAATAAACATATAAAAAGAAGCTCAACATCACTCATCATTAGATAAATGCAAATCATTTATTTTTTTTAATTTCTTCTTCTAAAAAAATGGGATACATGTGCAGAATGTGCAGGTTTGTTACTTAGGTATATGTATGACGTATGCCATAGTGGTTTGCTGCACCTATTCACCCATTCTCTAAGCTCTCTCTCCTTACCCCACACCCTGCAACAGGCCTTTGTGTGTGTTGTTTCCCTCTCTGTGTCCATGTGTTCTCAATGTTCAACTCCCACTTATGAGTGAGAACATGAGGTGTTTGGTTTTTCTATTCCTGTGTTAGTTTGCTGAGGATGATGCCCTCCAGCTCCATCCATGTCACTGCAAAGGACATGTTCTCTTTCCCTTTTGGGTGCATACTATTCCATGGTGTATACGCACCACATTTTCTTCACCCAATCTATCATTGATGGGCATTTGGGTTGGCCATATCTTTTCTATTGTAAATAGTGCTGCAGTAAACATACATGTCCATGTGTCTTTATAGTAGAAAGATTTATATTCATTGGGTATATACCCAGTAATGGGATTTCTGGATCAAATAGTATTTCTGGTTCTAGATCCCTGAAGAATCACCATACTGTCTTCAACAATGATTTAACTAATGTACATTCCCATCAACAGTGTAAAAGTGTTCCTATTTCTCCACAGCCTCGCCAGCATCTATTGTTTCCTGACTTTTTAATAATTGCCATTCTGACTGGCATGAGATAGTACTCATTGTGGTTTTCATTTGCATTTCTCTGATGATCAGTGAGGTTGAGCTTTTTTTCATGTTTGTTGGCCGCATAGCATAAATGTCTTCTTTTGAGAAGTGTCTGTTCATATCTTTTGCCCACTTTTTGATGGGGTTGTTTGTCTTTGTCTTGTAAATAATTTTATGTTTCTTGTACATTCTGGGTATTAGACCTTTGTGAGATGGATAGATTGCAAAAAATTTCTCCCATTCTATAGATTGCCTGTTTGCTCTGATGATAGTTTATTTTGCTGTGCAGAAGCTCTTTAGTTTAATTAGATCCCATTTATCAATTTTGGCTTTTGTTGCAATTGCTTTTGGTGCTTTTGTCATGAAGTCTTTGCCCATGTCTATGTCCTGAATGGTATTGCCTAGGTTTTATTCTAGGGTTTTTATGGTTTTGGGTTTTACTTTTAAGTCTTTAATCAATCTCAAGTTCATTTTTGTACAAAGTGTAAAGAAGGAATCCAGTTTCAGTTTTCTGCATACGGCTAGCCAGTTTTCCTGGCACCATTTACTGAATAGGAGATCCTTTCCCCATTGCTTGTTTTTGTCAGGTTTGTCAGAGATCAGATGGTTGTAGAGGTGTGGTATTATTTCTGAGGTCTCTACTCTGCTGCATTGGTCTATATGTCTGTTTTGGTGTCAGTACCATGCTGTTTTGGTTACTGTAGCCTTGTAGTATAGTTTGAAATCAGATAGCATGATACTTCCAGCTTTGCTCCTTTTTCTTAGAATTGTCTTGGCTATATGGGGTCTTCTTTGATTTCATATCGAATTTAAAATTCTTTTTTCTAATTCTGTGAAGAATTTCAATGGTAGTTTGATGGGAATAGCATTAAATCTATGAATTACTTTGGGCAGTATGGCCATTTTCACGATATTGATTCTTCTTATCCATGAGGATGGCACGTTTTTACATTTGTTTGTGTCCTCTCATTATTTCCTTGGGCAGTGGTTTGCAGTTCTCCTTGAAGAGGTCCTTCACATCCCTTGTTAGCTGTATTCGGAGTTATTTTATTCTCTTTATAGCAATTGTGAGTGGGAGTTCATTCATGATTTGGCTGTCTGCTTGTGTATTGTTGGTGTAAAGTAATGTTTGTGATTTTTGCACACTGATTTTATATCCTGAGACTTAGCTGAAGTTGATTACCAGTTCGAGAAATTTGTAGGTTAATAGAGTTTCTAAGTATAAAATTTTTCATCTGTAAACAGAGACACTTGATTTCCTCTCTTCCTATTTGAATACTCTTTATTTCTTTCTCTTGCGTGATTGCCTGGCCAGAACCTCCAATACTTTGTTGAATAGGAGTGAAGAGAGAGGACATTCTTTTTTTGTACCAGTTTTCAAAGGGAATGCTTCCAGCTCTTGCTCATTCAATGTGGTATTGGCTTTGGGCTTGTCACAAATAGCTCTTATTATTTGAGATATGGACCATCAATACCTAGTTTATTGAGAGTTTTTAACATAAAGGGATGTTGAATTTTATCAAAGGCCTTTTAATGCATCTATTGAGATAATCATGTGGTTATTGTCTTTGGTTCTGTTTATGTGATGGATTATGTTTATTTATTTGCATATGTTGAACAAGCCTTGCATACGAGGGATGAAGCCAACTTGATCATGGGATAAGTTCTTCTATGCGCTGCTGGATTTGGCTTGCCAGTATTTTATTGAGGATATTCACCCTGATGTTTATCAGGGATATTGGCCTGAAGTTGTCTTTTTTGTTGTTGTTGTGTCTTTTCCCAGTTTTGGTATCAAGCTGATGCTGGCTTCACAAAATGGGTTAGGGAAGAGTCTCTCCTTTTTCAATTGTTTGGAATAGTTTCAGAAGGAATCCTACAAGCTCTTCTGTTTATTTCTGGTAGAATTGAGCTTTGAATCCATCTGGTCCTGGGATTTTTTTTGGTTGGTAGGTGATTAATTACTCCCTCAATTTCAGAGCTCGTTATTGGTCTATTCAGGGATTTGACTTCTTCCTGGTTTAGTCTTGGTAGGGTGTATGCATCCAGGAAATTATCCATCTCTTTAGATTTTCTAATTTATTTGCATAGAGGTGTTTATAGTATTTTCTGATGGTAGTTTGCGTTTCTATCTGGTCAGTGGCGATATCCCTTTTGTCATTTTTTAATGTGTCTATTTGATTCTTCTCTCTCTTCTTATTAGTCTAGCTAGTGGTCTATCCATTTTGTTAATTTTTTCAAGTAACCAGCTACTGGATTCAGTGATTTTTTGGAGGGTTTTGAAATGCAAATACAAACCACAATGAAATGTCATCTCAAGTCAGTCAAAATGGCGATTATTAAAGAGTCAATAAACAACAGATGCCAGTGAGGTTGTGGATAAATAGGAATGTTTTTACACTGTTGGTGGTAATGTAAATGAGGTCATTTACTGTGGAAGAAAGTGTGATGATTCCATAAAGATCTAGAACCAGAAATACGTTTGACCTAGCAATCCTTTTAATGGATATATACCCAAAGGAATGTAAATAATTTTATTATAAAGATACATGCACGCATATGTTTCTTGCAGCACTATTCACAATAGCAAAGACATGGAATCAACTCGAATGCCCATCAGTGATAGTCTGGATAAAGAAAATATGGTATGTATACACCATGAGATACTGTGTAGCCATGAAAAGGAATGAGATTGGTTTTCTGCAGGGACATAGATGGAGCTAGAAGCCATTAGCCTCAGCAAATTAATGCAGGCATAGAAAACCGCACACCCCATGTTCTCATTTATAAGTGGGAGTTGAATGATGAGAACACGTGGACAAAGGGAGGGAAACAACACACACTAGGGCCTGCTGGGAGGGAGAGTATCAGGAAAAATACCTAATGCATGCTGGCCTTAATACCTAGACGATGTGTTGATAGGTGCAGCAAACCACCATGGCACACATTTATCTACATAACAAACCTGCACATCCTGCACATGTATCCCAGAACTTAAAATTCTAAAAAAGCTGGTCTTTCAAACAAATGTTGCTTGCTCAACTAGAAATCTACATACAAATAAATAAGTGTGGTACCAGACCTTACACACTTTACAAAATTAAATCAAAATAAATTATAAACCTAAATGTAAAGCTCAAAAATATAAAATTTTTAGAAGATAACATAGGGAAATCATACATCATCTTGTATATGGTGATGACTTTTTAGATTCAACACCAAAAAACATGATCTATGAAAAATTAATTGATAAACTGAACTTCATTAAAATTAAAAATTTCTTTTCTTATAAGACACTGCCAAAGCAAGGTAAAGATAAGCCACAGTCTGGGAGAATATATTTTCAGAAGATACATCTGATAAAGAACTCTTTTCCAAAATATATAAAAAACTCTTAAAACTCAACAATACTAAAATAACCTAATTTTAAAAATGGACCAAAGACCACAACAGACACCTCATCATAGAAGATATACAGATGGCAAATAAGGATAAGAAAAGATGTTCCACATTGTAATATGACATCAGAGAAATCTGTTTCTGCTGTTTGCCAGGTTAAGGATGTTTTCTTAGTTTCTTCAATTGCTGAGATATTTTATCATTAATGAATATTAAATTATGTCAAATGCCTTTATGCATCTTTAGCATAATCACTTGTGTTTTCTTCTTTATTCTGTAAATATCATGGACTGCATTGATTAATTTTTAAATAGCTTTATTGAGATATAAATTAGTTACCATAAAATTTATCTTTCACTTCAGTACACAAATCAATGATTTCAGAAAATATATATAGGTGTACAACCATTACTACAATCCTGTTTCAGAAGATTACCATCATCTTAACTAGCCTTTGTGCCAGTTCACGATTATTCTTTTGTCTCCTTTTCAGCCTATGCAATCTTCCCCATAGTAAAGCAATCCACATATTTAACATTTCTGATATTCTTTGTATCTTTCTATTAATTTAATTTATGGCATAGTGTTATTTTATTTCAGGCTAAATAATTTCCTTTAGTATTTCTTGTAAGGTAAATCTGCTAGCAACAAATTCTAATAGTGTCTGTTTACATGGTATTAATTCAGTTTTTATTTTTGGAGTATTATTATCTGGATGTAGGATTCTTAGAAGAAATTGTTCGTTCTGAGCTTTAAGTGGGTTCTTCCACTTCTTTCTTCTGTTTGATATTATTTCTAATATAAAACAGCCTTCAAGAGAATTGAAGCTCCCATTGAATCATTTTCTGTTGCTGCATTCAAAATTTTCACTTTGTCTTTGTTTTCCAACAGTTTGATTGTAAATTTCTAGAAGTGGGTTTATTTTGTTTATCTTATTTGAAATGTGCTGAAACTCTTGGATATGTAGACTTAGCTTGCATAAAATTTGGGAAGTTTTAAATTATTTATCAAATATTTTTCTGCTCTCCCTCTCCAGTTCCTTAGAACTCTGATTACACATATTTTTGTAAATCCAGTGTTTGTCCAAAGTTCTCTGAGGCTTGGTGTATTTATTTTTTAATCTTTACATTTTTTTGGTCACATGAAATAATTTACTGCTAGTTAGAATTATACTATGTCAGATAGTGCAGTACTGTTTCAAGTATACAAAAGGGTCAATAGAATAAAATTGAGAGTGCAGAAATATATCGGCACCGAATATATGACAAAAGATACAATGCTGGTTGATGCAGAAAGAGTGGACAAGTCAATAAATAGTTTCACAAAAGTTATTTTACCAAAGAAAGGGAATTTTAAATTAAATTCCCCACTAAAAGTCAATACTAGGTGTATTAAAATTTTAAATGTGAAATGTAATACTTTGAAAGTTTTAAAAGCTTTCATATAAAAATAGCTTTATGATCTCAGAAGGTGGGTTTCTTAAACAAGAACATGAAAAGCATACATCATAAAAAAGCTAATAAGTTGGATTGCTTATATTACAGTCTTCTTTGCATCAAAATACATGATAGGAAAAAAAAAGCCACACACAGATAAAACATGGTTGAATGCATGTAATCAATGGTACCTAAAATATATTAAGATATTCTATAAATCAATAATAAAATAATGAATACAGAATTTAAAAAAGAATATACAAAATCAATACACAGAAATAGTACTAAAATTATTCTCAATCTAGTAATCAGCAGAAACTCAAAATTATAAGGTTATCATTCCATAATTAGGGCCAAAAATAATTACACAAATACATTCAGACATACACACTCACACACACAGCTACAAAGAAAAAAATCTTGATAGCATCAACTGTACACATGGACATAGAATACCAGAATCCATATTCCATTATTATTGGAAATATAAATTGTTGCAATCACTTTGAAAAAATATTTAATATGTTTAATAAAGTTAAATATGCTTATACCTTCATAGTTCCACTATCAAGGGCTTACCCTCTTAAAATTCATTTTTATATTTGAGTTTAAGAAAACACATAAAATAACAGCCAAGTGGGATTAAAAAATAATGGAAAGAGAGAAAGTAGACATACTGAGTATAAACATATCTGGCTTTTAATTAATTTTTAAATTTATAATTGACACATAATAATTGTACTTATTTATGGGGTACAATGTGATGTTTCAATGCATGTATTCATAGCACGATTGTTGCAGGACTTTTCCTCTGTTCAGCTAAAGACGAGGGTCTTGTCCATCCCACGGCCATGAAAATTTAGGCTTGCAGATGGTTTAAGGGGTGAGTAAAGCAGGGTTTTATTGGGTTAAAAAAACAGAAAAGGGGGAAACAGGGACTCTCTCAGGGCCAGAGTCCCTGCTAGAGTGCTTCTCACCCAGCCACTGGAATCCCGGATTCCACACAGCAAGAGGAAGGGCCAGGCTCCTCCCTGCTGCAAATAGCTCAAAGCTCTGTGGCTCCACCCCACTGCGCTGGCTAGTTGGGAGTTTTTCGGGGGAGCCTATCTCATCTGGCTGTCTCATTCCCACATCTAAATAAATGCATCTAAACGCCATTAGATTCAGAATAAGAATGAAAACCCACGGCCGGGCGCAGTGGCTCAGGCCTGTAATCCCAGCATGGCCGCCGAGGTGGGCGGATCACGAGGTCAGGAGATCGAGACCATCCTGGCTAACACGGTGAAACTCTGTCTCTACTAATAATACAAAAATTAGCCAGGCGTGGTGGCGGGGGCCTGTAGTCCCAGCTACGGGGGAGGCTGAGGCAGGAGAATGGCGTGAACCCGGGAGGCGGAGCTTGCAATGGGCCGAGATCACGCCACTGCACTCCAGCCTGGGCGACAGAGCCAGACTCTGTCTCAAAAAAAAAAAAAAAAAGAAAGCCCATTTTAACTGGTTCCTGCAAGAACGGGGGCGCTGTTTTGGGGAAACAGCTGTCAGAGCTCCTTCAGAGGCCTAAGGGTTGTCATCGGAAGGAGCCATGGTCAGAGTTTAGAGTTAGATGACCTGAAGGCAAGAACAGACAAACCAGGTTGTTAGAAAATATGTATCAAAATGAAACAAGGAGAGGGGTAACGACCGCTCAAAAATTCTGAGGCCTTTTACCAGTTTGCACAGGAAGAGGGAGGCCAAAGGCCCAACTAGCAAAAAAGCTGGCATGTTGGGCTTCTGCGTTCCCTTCCCCTGAGCCCAATACTAAGCTAACCGGTTTAAGGTTTGGGAAATAAACTCTTTCCAGTTTGGAGGATGCAGCTGAGGGGAGCATCTCATAGTAAGGAGACACAAAACCTATTAGTAAAGACAGAACTGAGGAGAAGAAAGGAAAAAAGAAGGCACGATTTAAAGGAGTCCCGGAGGTTCAGGATGCATTCACAAGGGGTACAGACTGAAGATGAATGGCTACCCGTCTAGAAAGAGGGGAGAAGATGTCCCTGGTTTCCATCTCTTCCTAGCAGATACCCGGGGTACATGAGGGAGAGAGAGAAGAGCATCCTCTTTTCATCTTCCATCCTTGGATCCTGAGTCCCAGTAACCTTGGCAGGTTCCAACATGAGTGTCAAAGTGGCTTGCACCCATAAAGCAGGGAGGGCCCAGAAAATAGGAATTATCCACTCTCATCTATGCCTCTATCTCCTCTACTGTCAGTAGCCTTGGAGTTCCCTAGACCTCATTTATGCCATGGATATTAAGGTGGCCTTTATCCATGAAACAGGAAGCTTGGAATTGGCTTAATTGGCAGGAATCAGCCACGCTCACCTGTGCTGTGCATTTTAACCTTTGTTTTCATCTGCCTCTGGATCCTTAAGCTTTGGCCCAAAGCTTGGAATCGAGTCTGATACAAGAATATATTTCAGGAGTCCATGGGGGTTGCATGGACTCCTTATCATAAGCCAAATGCTAAGGTGAAACTGTGGAACTGAGTCCTCCTCCAAAAAGAGAGAGGAGAGGATGTCTTGTGACACACCCAGATAACTGGTAGCTACAGTTATGCTTGCTAGAATTCGGATTCTTGGTGCTTGGCTTTGGTTGGCTCACTTGCTTTTACTTTCCCAAAAGGAAATTGCTGGGTGATGGGCACCTTATTTATTCCCTGTTTATTCCATCACTTGGCAAGTTTTACAGGACAATTGCTAAGAACTAGAATATTGATCCAGGATTCTATATTACCTATCCGTTTTGTTTTTTCCTGAGCTGCAATCAGAGATTGCTGGTAGGTTCACAGAAACAAGCAGGGTTAGTCTAAAAGGTAGGCAAAAACTTAAATATAATAAGTTTAGAATTTAGTGACAAACGTATGATAATTGTTGGAACAAAATTTCTCTCTCTCCAGTCTTCATTTTTATTAAGGAACAAATTATCATAGGACTGAGTTGTTTAAATAGATTTTAGTCTTATACTTGGCCTGATTATTCACATAAAGTGCAGCAAGAATAATATTTCTACACAGGCCTTTTGGATTGGCTTTGATGGAATTCTGTTCCACAAGGAATCTCAGATAAGACTTTTTTAAAGCCAAGTTTGAGGATTTGTATCCTCAAACACCTGTGAGTTGGGTGATCCTCTCTTCTTAAGGTCCCGAGATAGTTGGAGAGTGATGTTCTTTACTGGCCAGAGGTCAGGAACCCTGTGCAGGGACTATGTAGACAGGGTATGAGGCCAGTTTCCCCACTGGGCATTAATTAGCTCTGTAAGTCAAGCTTGACTCCTTACAGGGAAGCATACCCTTCCAATCAAAGCCTTGGTAAAATAACCACTTTCTCCAATTGTGTTCTGTTGCAAAAGAAAAATGGATTCTTATTGCCCTGTTGCAAACAACTATATTGTCGTAAGTTAAGAATACTCACAGAGTTTCCAAATTCTAGAGGAACCAGGCAGAGAGAAACTAACATGCTCCAAATTTTGTTCATAGAAATATACCTTACTCGATTATTAAAGGCTATAAATAGTTCAAAATAAGTTTCCTTGGCTCTGAAAAAAACAAAACAGAGATCAGCAATATTCCAAGCAAAAAGTCAAAAAGGTTGCTTCATCTTTCTGAGTTCTGTCCATTTAGTTAACTCTGGTTTTGCATGATATTCATGAACATTTCAGCTCTTCATGAGTCTTGTACATTTTCCTTTATTCCAGTGTTACAATCTTCAAAATCATCAGCATCCTGTATTTGAGAGCACCTGTTACTGTTCTATAGCTTATTATAAACCATCTTTTGAAAAGAACTTAAACAAGACAACAATTATCTGTGAATAGCAAAATGTCCAGGGTAGTTACAGTTAGAAACACAATTGACAGAGAAGTTTGGTTATCTCTGTGGTTTACAATAACTTAACATAGAAACCTTAATTATGATTCAGAGCATATACTTAGACATTAGAATTTTAGAAAGCCCATACAATTTTGAAACATATATTAGCATTATTCACAAAAATAAAAGCTAAAGAAGATTGAGCATTATTTTGGCAATCTCTTGTACCTAAACATGTCAAATAATCCTGTTTACCTCTGTTTTCTGGACACTCTGGGGGCCCTCTGAGTATTCAAAAAGGCAGAGTCCAGGGAAGACAATTTTGAAACTGAAGTTTGATTTTGGGAAGGCTGTTAAATGTTTGAGGTTTAAAACACTTGATATTATGGAATAGAATTCCAGATTACCATAAGTTATTTATTTTGCCAAAATGATGACTCAGAAATTTTAAAAAAGAAAAAACCTTTTATATCCCTTTACAAATTTTGCCAAAGAGCAGATTACCACCTTAGGAAAACTTTGTTATGATTTTATGTCTATGCTCAATTCACAGCATAAACATATAATACCTTTTTTTTGAATTTAGTTAGTATATTCTCTCAGAGAACCTCTTCTGCAAGATTAATTTCCACAATTCCTTCACCCCTTCTTTGAACCTTCAGCTTTTTCCTAATTTAACTCAAAACAGTCCTTTAATCCTGGGCAAAAGTTTACATTTCCATGCCTTCTTATAACCTTTTACTAAAAAACACATTTTACTGTTCTTACACACCTTGCATGCAAATCCATTTCTAGTAGTTTCAATGAACACCTAGCAATTTTTAACTTTAAAGTAAAACTTGGTACGTTGCTTTAATTGTGTGGTAGCTTCAGCCAAGGTTTGCGTTCTTAGTTAAGGGTGTGGTTAGTTCCATATGTCTCCAGGCATTACCAATCACGGTAAAAACTTTAAAAATAGAGGAAAGAGCTTTCTTTGCACATAAACTTTATAAACTCAAGAAATAAGTATTACATTCTCTAACTAAAGAGTTCCTCTGGACTTAACCCAGACTACTGCTTTTTAGTGATGAATATTGCCCTTGTCCAACAGTCCTTACAGAAGACTCTGCGTTTTATGCCAAATAATATATTAATATAAATAATTAATTTTTATTTAATAAGGCTTGTTTTCCAAGGAAGAAAAGTTTATGTTTTCAAACAAATTTTTAATTTAAAAATTGTATGTATCTAAAATGGTTTTATCTATCCTGTTATAGTAAAACCTACATTCCTAATTATCATGTAAATGTTTCCTAGTTTTTTCATTTATACTTTTCTATCTATCCAACAACATTAAAGTTTGCTTCCCAAAGTCCAAAAGATTAATAGTTTACATATATATGTGTATATAAATATGTGTATATATGTATGTGTAGAAATTATATATATAACAATAAATGTCTTTTCATAATTTTATTTATGTGATTTAATGATTTTTTTTGTCCCTACATCAAATGTAAGCTTAAGAGAATAAAAGGAGTGTTACTTGGTTTTTGCTTGCTAGTGGTGGCCTATCAGGAGTGGCCGCTGCCATGGTGCCAGCTGCAGTCAGGGAGGTGTTACTGGGACTGCATACTCCATGGGGATGGAAAGAGCTGGGGGCAGGAAGGAGCTGGGAGCAGGCAGGAGCCCTACCCTTTGAGGCACAGCTGCAGCCACCCAAGCCTCAATGGTGGACCCAGGCATCTCTGCCCTCTCAGGGGTCCAGGAAGAATTCCTCCCTCTGCAGACTCAGAAGTGCCTGGTCCTGCTGCCTGGCCTCTCTTTGCTCTCAGCACCTGCTCTCATATCAGAGAAAAGTTGAGGCCAAGCCTGAGTGCCATTGCAACTCAGCTGGGTGTTTGCGTGACTGCAGAAGTACTGACATGCTAGCCCCCTGCCACCTTGGCCCCCTCCTTACATTGGGTGCCAATAAGCATAGGAGGGAGCCTGAGGTGGCACTGAGAAAAGCTTGGTGCTGATGTGCAGGTGCCCCTCAGCACAAACAGCCTGGGTGCTATGAACAGTGGCAGGAGGCAGACAGGCTGCTGGCTGGAAGAAGATGGGTCCCCAGTGAAGCCCCACCTACAAGATGGGGAAGGCCTGAAGTCTAGGGGCTGGGTTGTGGGTCCTGTGGACTAGAGTGGGAACTTGTGGTGCTTTTTCTGGGTCTACCCATAGCTGCCTATGGACAAATTGGCATGCACTTCCTCCCTTCTGAGGTTCATAAAAGCCTGGGAATCAGCCAGATGATGGCATGTCCTGTCTGCAGGGAGGAGCTACCCACTCCAGGGTCTCCTCTCTACTGATTACTGAGCAGATATCAGGACTACCAGCTGTGGAGAGAAGCTACCCACTCCACAGTTTCCTCTCTGCTGATAGCTGAACACTCATTGGGACACCCTGCCTGCAGAGAGGAGGTACCTAATGTGGGTCTTCTCTGAGCTGTTCTGTCACTCAATAAAGCTCCTCTTCATGTTGCCCACCCTCCACTTGTTCACATACCTCATTCTTCCTGGATGTAGGATGAGAACTTGGGACCTGTTAAATGGCAGGCCTAATAGAGCTGTAACACAAACAGGACTAAAACACATACCTCTTTCACCATATAACGTGTTACAAGAAAGAGAGAAGAGAAAAGGAGAGAAGAGCTGCAGCCCTGTGGGGACCCCGGACCTAGGAGCTCCCCAAGCCAGGGCTGTGACACCCTCTCTGGGGCTCTGCAGTTTCCGGCATCTCCAAGCTTCCGGAGCCACCATGTTTTCTAGTGCAAGTTGTGGAAGCTGCTTGCCGTATGCCTGGTCCAGCTGTAGCCTCACGGGGAGCCAGCCCCCATGCCAGCACCTGGAGCTGCCTGCCCAACTGCAGCCAGCATACCTGGCTGTGCAGAGTAGCTGGACCCCACGCTCACTCACTCACACCCCCTTCACCACTCCACTCGCCCTGGGCAGGCATGGGATCCATCCTGCAGTGCAAGTCAAATGCAGCCTGCCAGGCCGATTGAGCCCACAAGCCCAAGCAAAACTCAGGCAAAGGCACCA
This sequence comes from Pan troglodytes, assembly GCF_028858775.2. NCBI lineage: Eukaryota > Metazoa > Chordata > Mammalia > Primates > Hominidae > Pan > Pan troglodytes. The sequence continues at coordinate 35,626,539 of NC_072408.2, read as the reverse complement.
CTGGCCAGAAACATTTCCAGCTGGAGAAGTGATACCCCAAGGATCCTGTGACAGTATTTAGGTCCAGGCCTTCTCTGTATAAGTTCAGAAAGAATATTATAAAAATGTATGAATAAAGTAGAATTGTATGTATTAAAGATCATTCTATATTATCCAATATAGGTGAGCAAATAAAATCATTGCCTGAGAGTTGCACAATGCTGATTTATATCCCTCTAACTTATAAGGTTGGTTTTTGCTGTGAGATTTTTTTTTTTTTCATTTTGAGATGGAGTCTTGCTCTGTCCCCCAGGCTGGAGTGCGGTGGTGCCATCTCGGCTCACTGCAAGCTCTGCCTCCTGGGTTCACGCCATTCTGCTGCCTCAGCCTCCCAAGTAGCTGGAACTACAGGCACCCACCACCACACCCGGCTAATTTTTTGTATTTTTAGTACAGACAGGCTTTCACCGTGTTATCCAGGATGGTCTCGCTCTCCTGACCTCATGACCCGCCAGCCTCGGCCTCCCAAAGTGTTGGGATTACAGGTGTGAACTACCGCACCCGGCCCAGCTGTGAGATGTTAAAAGTTAAACTACAAGCCCATCCTCTCATTTAATTGAACTTTGTCTTCAGCTCAAAAGATTATTTCAAATCAGAGAAAATGGCATCTATTACTTAGAAGATTATTCAGTTTGAAAATTAATGAGTGGAGATTACAAGACCTTTTAGATTTTTATAGGTCAAGGGTTCTTTTCTGACTCTTAATTGAAAACCAGAGGGAAGCTTGAAAAAAATAAACAGGTCAATGTAAGAGAAAAGCAAAAGAAAGAGAACATCAAGTCAAAAAACTTGGTTTATTTTACTTTGTTCTATAACCTGTGTTCTAGATCCAGTAATTTTATGACAATGGGATGGGGTAGAGAAAAACAAGTATTGCATGTCCCTCCATCAAGCCATAGCAGTATTGTGGCAAACAAACAGTTTAGTTATCTAGTCAGGACCAAGTTTCCCAAATATATCTACTAATTTAGAGATACTTGAAGTTTCTACTATTGCATTGACTTATTTTTATTGCATTGACATTATTTTTAAATTTTAATAATAAATTGCTCTGATAGATTATTATAAATTATCATGTCCTAGGAATCCCAAGAAGCAAAAACCACAAATGAAAGCCATATGATTCCTTAAAATCAGTATATAGGACTCAGGGATACATATGAAGCAAACTCATTTTCATAAAATTGACCAAGGAAAATGACCGTTACTGCAATGGTGAGAGATGAGAGGATCATGTTGGAGCTAATAGCACATAGCTAGTATGTGGAATGGGTATTGAGTCACTTCATTTTTCTGTTAAATATAATAGTGACCACAGCTTGCTGGGGGACCTGTAGCTCTCTAGGCCACAGATACTTGAATTAAACATGATTTCCAATGCAATAAAAATACTTCATTAGTTTTACCAGCAATCATTCTTTTAGCATCTACTTAACATGAGTCATTTCCTGTGCCCTATGTGAAAACTCAAGCAAGTATATGGCTATGTTAGTCATAAAAATGTGTTATTCATATCTCTTACTGTGGCAGACAGCTTAGTATTTTGATCGCCAAAGCTGTAGTCCTTTTGGGTTCATCAGTGAATCTCATGAGCTGCTTATGGTCAATATCTGAGCACATCAGGCATACTTGAAAGGGCCATTTGTGTTTATTAGCATATGAGACTCCTCTGATAGACAACTTTGACTCAAAGACTTTCCACCTGCCAAGAGAAAAGTTTCTTAGAGATATTTGCAATCTGATACACATCTCCCCATTATATCTCAACCACCTCATCTCCTTTAGAGAGACAGGAATAGGACCTGCTTTTGTGGTCTGAAGGCTGTCCCTGCATTCTCTGGTTCTCTCTCCTTTTTTCCATCGAGAATTTCTCCAATAACTATCTCATATATCTAATCCCATCTTGGTGTATGCTTTCTTGAATATCCAAAGCAACTCAATACTTTTTTAAAAAATTATAAACATAATCACTTAAGAAAATAAAATTTTGAGTACCAAGTGTGAGTCCAAACTGATAACTCTGACACTGATTTAATGGCAAACCTCCTCTCCACCATCTCCTTCCTGGTATTGAGAGAAGCCTTCATTGGCATGACACCTAAAGCTGGATTTTCCTCTTTTTCTCCTTATTGTGCTATTTCTCTTCTCTCTCCCTCTGTAATCTTATTACTCAGTCCAGAGAATGTGGAGAGGGAATGAAGAGAATAGGTAAGGAGAAATAATGTATTATTGGGAACTAGCTTCTCTCTCCCTGGGATTGATGGTTGCTTAAAGCTGACTCTGTTATGGATTCTTTTGGGGGCACGTTCAAAAGTTCCCGGCTAGTCCCCTCTCTTGTACAGTTTCTTTGACCTGGGCAAATCTGATTTTTCACAGCTCTTAGGAATTCTGCATCACCCTACTTTCTCTATACTGGTATTTCTCCACCCTTCTAGTCAGCGTTGATGGACAATACACACTGCTTCTTTCTCACTTGTGTGGCTGACACCTGGTTTATAGGGAATACTGATAATTCCTGATGAATGTCAAAAGTACCCTAATGCAGCCACCTCTCAGGCTGTCTATACTCTTTGACTTACTCTGCAGAGAATTAGAAGGAAATCACTTCAACTACCTTTCTAAGTTTGAAATGAAGGAGGCAGCCTATCCTATCTCTTGATGGTTTTCACAGATTGCAAGAGCTCTCATCAAAGAGTTATCAATACACTTTTATTTCCCTACAATCTTCCTATTTTCTGCCTGTTTTGGACTTAGGGGGCTATTAGTTATAAAAATAATTATCAAATAACTTATTTGAAAATTTCTAAGAGATTATTTTTCCCCTCACATTCAAATTTAACATTTATCATACTATTATTCTTTATATCGTTTTGGAAATCTGTTACATTTATAATAAATATATAACTATAATCACTTACACATAATTAAAACACCTGAAAATAGAGAGTAAGCAACAGATTGAAGATGTGGTGTTTGGAGTTTCTTCTCGCATATACACTGAAAATTGCTAAAAATACTTAGGAATATTTTGCTGGGTTACTATGTTTTAGAAATAGAAGTACAGGGTGACAGGTAAATATCTGACTCAAAAATAGTTTTTTAGATGTGTTAATTGAATTAATACAGTCCCATCACAATGAACATTTTACCTATGCCAGGTAATCAAAATTAAAATTACATTTAATAATTTTGAAGTTTCACAAGCAGAGTATTTTGGAACTATTTGGGTCCCATTAAGGACTGGGTATTAATTTTTAAAAAAGACAAAATGAGGAAAAAATAAAATTAAGTTGAATTAAAAGGAGAAAAATTAAATACAATTATGAGAATAGTTGCAGATTATTAATCATAAAACATGGAAATTTCCAAATTTTAAAGAATACTTTTGCTTTTGAATAAAATCCCTCAAAAATTTAAAGATTTTTACTGCACTTCCTTAATAATATGGTGATATTTAAGACTTTTAAATCTAGTGCCATATAGGTATATATTGGCCTGAGGAATTCTGAAGTACAAAACCCTCACAATTAATCTAATTAATTGTTTTATATTAGATAAATATTCGAAGTGTTACACAGAATTTCCCAAGTTACTTTTATGTGTAAAAGTTGTGGCATGACAGTGCATAAAAACCTTCAAATTATTGCTTTAAAATTCTATGTAATTTTTGGAGTACATTTTTAGAAGCACTATATGCAGAATGTGGATACATGTGCCACAGTGAATTCATTGTAAGATTGTTCTTTGGAAATTTTTCATATTTTTTTTGTTGCTGTTGCACTTGGGAGAATGGACAAATACCTCCCCAGTATGCAGCTACATTGTACTACTCAACCTGTTTGTTTCATCTACTGAAATTAAAATCAGTTTCTGATAGCTCTTATATTCCAACTAAAGCATGTTATCGACTTGACTTAGTAACCTTTACTGTGCATCTACCTGGCTTATCTCTAAAATACGCATCTTTTACATTAATGAGTTGTACAAATTCTTACTGAACACTTTTTATGTTCTTGCTCTGGGGAAAAAAGGTCAATGTAACAACTCTTCTTAATAGAGTCTTTGTCTAATAATATAAGAAATTGTCTAATATGCCACTAATTATAATAAAGTGGGATAAATATTACAAGAGGGGTAGGCCCCAGCCCTTGGGGCACACGAGAGGAGCATGGAATCCCTTCTATTGCTATATATGAATCATATATATGAGAATGTGTTTATGGTAATATGTTCTTACTCTTATGATGACAATTTCCCTTCAGATACAGACAATTTCCCCTCAAATACTCTTCTGATGACAATTTCCCCTCAGATATATCACCTATAAAGTGAGATAGAACAGTTACATTTTGTTCCACAGATAAAGATGTCGATTTGTGAGTCTACTTGGCAATTAGTGTTCTTAAATAAACTTAGAAAAATTCGTTGATCTATAAGATACTTTCAGTACAGTGAAAATAATGTTACGGTTCAATAGTACCAATTAATAAAAATTAAATTAAATTAAATATTGATTTAAATATAAGCAAATATATTTATTTTGAATGCTAGTAACACACACACACACACACACACACACACACACATATATATATAGCTTAGAGAGAGAAGGAAGGTGAGAGGCATGTAATTAAAAAACCACCACTTAAAAATGCAGTATAAAATCGTGCTTATGTGTTGATTCTCTGAATATGTATTCTATGGCTTCAAGTTCTGCCCCTCAAACTTACTAGCTTTGTGCCTCTATGGGACTATTTTACATCCTTGTTCTTCAAGTTCTTTTTCTGTAAAATGGAGATATTAGGTTGATCCATATGAAATGGTTATATTTGGCTATTTTTACAGCTTAATTGAGGTATCATTACAATAAACTACACACACAGTGCACAATTTGATGAGTTTCCATAAATATATATACCTAAGAACCTATTAATATTGCCATAATCAATACATGAACATAGTAATCACCCCAAAATTTTCCTGTGCCCCTTTTTAATCCAAGTTTCCCTACCTCTTAGCTCCAGGAAAGCACTGACTTTCCCTCTGCCACTACAGATTAGCTTGATTTTACTAGAATTTTTTTTTAATGAGTGAAATAATTATAATATGTGCTCCTTTTGTATAGTTTTTAGCATAGTTATTTTGAGATTCATTCATGTTTTTGCATGTATCAAAAATCATTACTGGCTGAGTGCATCAGCTCCCGCCTGTAATCCCAGGACTTTCAAAGGTCAAGGTGGCAGGATTGCTTGAGGCTGGGAGTTGGAGGCTGCAGTGAGCCATGATTGCACGACTGCATTCCAGCTTGGGAGACAGAATGAGACCTTGTCTCAAAAAGAAGAAAAACATTGTCACTAACTACTATTTCATTGTTTGAACATTCTACAACTAGTTTATTCAACTGTTGATGACTATTTGCTTTTTTTCTATTGCAGGTGATTATGTACATATTTGCCATAAACACTTGCATACAGAAAACAATTGAGAAAATCAACGAAATGACCGTTTTAAATAACCTGTAAAATTAGGAAACAGAGAAACAACACAAATTTCTAATATCAAGAATACAAAGGTGACGTTACTGAAAATCCTATATACACACACACACGCAAACATACACAGACACACAAAATATAAGTAGGGAATATTAACACCAAGAAATCTGGTTAATTAAATAAAATGGGAAAATTCCTTGAAAGAAAAAATCTACCGAAACTTATTCAAGAAAAATTAGATATACTGAATAGTCCCATATATATTAAATTGCTGACATAGAAAAACTTTCATTAAAAAGAACTTTACACTCCCATTACTTTATAGATGATTATATAAAATGTGTAAGTAATGCCTATTGATTCTACATAAAACTTCTAGAAAACCAAAGAGAAAAGAATACTGCATATTGCATTTTACGAGACCAGTGTTACTGATATCTAAACTAGATGAAAATATTACAAAAAAAAATACTAAGTAAGAACAATATTTTCTCTGGACCCATGCACAAAAGTCCTTAACAAAAAGATTGCATATCAAATCCCACACTATATATTAAAAAGATTAATACATTATGACCAAGTAAGGAATATCCCAACATCAGATTATTTCAATATCTAAAAATCAATATATTTTACCGTATTCTCAGACTAAAGAAGAAAAACTATATGATTGCCTTCACAGCTACATACAAAAATTTAGAAAAATTCAGCCTTCTGATAAAAACTCTCAACCTGTTAAAGGACAACTCTAAAACACAGCTATCATCACACTTAAGAGTGAAAGACGGATTGTCTTCCCCTTGCCGTCAGGAAAGAGGCACAGATGCCTAATCAAATCACTTCTATTCAACATTATGCTACAGATCTTAGATAATGCAGTATGTGAGGACATGAAATGAAAGAAAAATAGTTTGGAAATAAAGAATTAAAACTTTTTATTTGCAGGCTACATGATTTTCTAATAGTGAATACTAAAGTATCTATAAGTAAGGTATCACTTGACAGTTTTAGAACCACAAAAATTATGTTTTATCTTAACAGTAACAGAATCTACTTCAAAGAAAGCATCACCATAATCAATTGACAAGTTTGAATATGTTCATACTTACAACATTTATCACTGGGTGTTTCAAGGAAGCGATCTGCAAGTATTAGCTAATAGATTTTTGAAGGAAATGAAATTTTTATGTCCACAAAAGGTGGAAATGGCAACACAATGCAATTTAAAATAGAAAAAGTGATAGAACTGCTGAGAAGATAAAGAAATATAAGAAATGTAATATTGTGGCAGTTTCTGTTAGCTTTCTTTAGAAAAATAACCTCTGAGAGATGAGTTAAAACTTCGACTCTGAGTTTTCTAGCAATTGATACTAAAAAAGAAGCTTGTACTGTCATCATCTGTTTATCAATACTCGTACCACTTTAAAACATTTTTCCTCATAAAAGTGAGGGTAAAAAAAAAAGTGAGGGTAAAATGATGGTTAGCAGAGCCTGGGGGTGGGAAGGGAAGACAGGGAATGAGGAGTTATTAATCAAACGATACAACATTTAAGACAGATTGGAAGACTAGGCATTGAGATCTATTGCACAGCAAGGTGACTATAGTTACAATAATAATGGATTGCATATTTGTACATAACTATGAGAGTCAGCTGCAGATACCTTATCCTAAAAAAAAATGGAAAATAATCAAGGAGATAGATATGTTAAAGTAGCTTGACCTAGTCATTCACCATTGTGTGTGTGTGTGTGTGTATGTGTGTGTGTTTATAGTCAAAACATCAACTTGCAAAACATAAATGTATACAATTGTTTTTTCAGTCAAAATAATATTAATTATGCATTTTAGGGGCATGACTTAAACAACAGAAACTTTATTTCTCTCAGTTTTGGAGTCTGGAAATTTGAGATCAAGGTGCTGGCAGCTTTGATTCTCCTAAGGCCTCTCTCCTTGCCTTGTAGACAACTGCCTTCTCTCATTTCTATGTCTTAAACATGGCCTTTTTCTCAGTGGGCAAGCATTCCTAATGTCTTTCATCTCTTTTTTACATTTTAATTTATATCTGATTCAGGGGGTGCATATGCTTGTTTTTATGGGTACATAGCATACTGGTAGAAATAAAGCTTCCAGTGTACCCAATACCCAAATAGTGAACACTGTACACAACAGGTACAATTTTTCAGCTCTCATCAACCTCCCACCACACTCCCTTCTTTGGAGTCCCCAGTGTCTAGTATTTCCATCTTTATGACCATGTGAACCCATTGTTTAGATACAAACGTATATATAATTTTTTTAAGAATAAAAGTGCTCATGAGCACAACCAATTTTGTTTCTGTGACCAAATATAATATTTCTGGACTCTCAAGTTAAGGACACAGTGTAACTTGGTGAACACAACCCAAACTATCTTTTATAATAAGTGAAGTGATAAGCTTTTAATGTTTTTTTGTAATACCAATGATATAATAATATTAGGTGAAATTTAACCTAAACCCTTCAAGATTTCTTTGTAAAACCCATGTTCAAATATGCTGGTAAAATTCTTGCAAAAGGAGTGATACCTGGAAGGTCACTGTCAATGGCTGAATGTTCACAGGGGTAGTAATATGTTATATTGCTGAGCCAATCATAAATGGACACCTAGTATTCATCTTTGAAGCAAACCTCTTTTAGGGTCAAAACATGGTCAGGTAATGGATTCTGTGTAAGGACACACTGATGAATAACTGCACTGAGTATTTACAGATAGATTTTTTTAATGGTGATTAGTAGAAACCACAAATTCTATAACAATATGTCAACTACTTTTTAATGTGGACATTGAAGCAAGCAACATAGACACACTGAAGAGCTTAACAAGTTTATGTGCTTTAAAAAAAAAAAATCACAGGGGATGGGCATAGTGGCTCATGCCTATCATCCCAGCACTTTGGGAGGCCAGGGTGGGCAGATCACAAAGTCAAGAGTTCGAGGCCAGCCTGGCCAACATAATGAAACTCCATCTCTACTCAAAATACAAAAATTAGCCGGGTATGGTGGCACGCGCCTGTACTCCCAGCTACTCGGGAGGCTGAGGCAGGAGAATCACTTGAACCTGGGAGGTGGAGGTTGCAATGAGCCGAGACCATGCCATTGCACTCCAGCCTGGGTGACAGAGTCAGACTCCATCTCAAAAAAAAAAAAAAAAAAAAAAAATCATAGGAAGTACTTTCTTTGCTGGCAGCTAATTTAGGTAAAAAGGTGGTATCATAAAAATCACACAGTTTTAGAAAATTGTTCAATACTGTGTAGAGTCACTAAAGGCACTTAGGAAGGCAGATTCAAAGATATGAAGACATATATTCTTAAAATAGTGCATTCTTTCATAACCTAAATGTGCTTATTTTAGATATAAGAAAGAAAAATATTAACAACAATGAAACAAAATTGATCATCTACTACATGCTAGGAATTGTGCACTGAAGGCCCTGACTTCATCACAATGCAATATAACAATGTAGCAAAATTGCTCTTGTACCCCGTGAATATAAGTACATAAATAAATAAATAATCTCATAACAGGTCTATGAAGGCATAGTGTGGAAAAGGCAGTACTAACACTGTGGTTTAACAAATAAAGAGAGAGATTCATATTTCAGTTCTGTGTCACTAGAGGCAAAAGTTGGGTTTTCTGCCCCCAAGACTTTTTCTGTAAAACAGGAATAATAATATGTACTATTTAAGTTGTTGTAAGAATTTGGAATGACACATATGACTAATACCAGACATAACCCCAGTAAATATGGCTGATTGATGCTAATATAGTGATTTTATATTTTTTCAATATGATTCAATTTGGTAATGTAATTGATAGCAATTTTATAGTTTTTATATAAAGCAAAAGCAGGCATCTTATAGAGTTCTAATATTAACTAGATTTCTACCTGACATAGACTTATCTTAAATAACCAATTTCCAAACTTACTCTGGGAGGACACCTCTTCTGTCAACTGATAAAATTAAATATTCCACAGGATGTGAATATAGAGGGAACACAGGATTCTGTATGTGTATGTATTGCATCCAAATAAATAAATTAATTGTAATGTCAACAAATAAAAATGATGGTGCCTTGCACGAGGCAAATAGCAGTGGACATAGTAAGAAGGAATTGGTGCTTTAGTTTTCCAGACATAAGCTAAAGGATATGCTGACTCAGTACGTGCCAGTTGAAACCAAAAGACTGTAGTTGATCATGTTACTAAAGTTTTTACTTGGAGATGAGGTTTTTCAGAATTGAGAAAAGTAAAGTTTTGTATAAAGTAGGTTTGAGGATGGAAAAGCAGTAGTTCAGTTCAGGCCATGTTGAGTTTATGTCAAGTAGAAAATTGGATAAGTTTGGAAATGTGTAGTAGGCAATTGGATAAATTAATCTTCTTAGAACTCAGAGGAGAATTCTGACTAAAGACATAAACTTGAAATGTGTATCAATATACATAATAGTAGCAAAAAATAAAGGCATGTGAGTGATTGAGCTCATCAAATAAATGGCCATAAATATAGAAGAGAACTCAAGAGGGGAGACCTGAAAAATTACAGTATTAAGATGTAAACAGAAAATATCAAAGGAGACTGAGAAGAAGCCTTCAGAGCAGGTGGATAATCAGAAGAGAAATAAGGTGTACTGGTAGCCAAGTGAACAAAATGTTTCCAAGAGAAGATAGTGATCAACTATGTATAGTTACTTAAATGAAATGCTAAATTTTGTAACCAACTTTATCCAAAAATAAAATATAACCATGTTCTTAATTAATTTAAAAATCTCTCTGGAGAGTCAAAGGCAATGCACAGGTTTTAGGCAATGGAACACTACATAATTTAGTCTAAATATCCACTGTCAGAATGTACAACATATATGCTTAAAGGCACCAGATACCTAAGAAGATAGTGGAAAAATATAAGCCAGATTTGGAGAAAATGGAAGTTAAATGAGATGAGACCAACATTTGATGCCTTCTTTGCCCCAGTTTTGAAAATCATTTTTTTAGAGGTGAGGGGTGAGTTCAGTAGGCTAAAAAGCTAAGCTGAACTTTTAACACATGTGTGAAGCTAAGGAAGCAGGTATTGGTGTCAAGGACACAAGGAGGAACCCTGGCGAACCCCATCTGCTTTGGGTTGGGACCATAAATAATCTCAATTTCTAAAATTGGATTAAGTGATTGCAGATTTAAAGTGGCCCAGATACTTGGCAAAAACAAAGTTCCTTAAGAATTAAAATTATAATTCAAATTATTTCTAACATTTTACAAATAATATTTGGGACTCAATCAAAAGCAACCAGCCAGAATAGGAGAAAAAAAACAATATGACCGAAAGAAAAAGAAAATTACAGGTAATTAAAACAGATTCATAGCAGCTTTAGATAATGTAATTATGAGACTCAGATTTAAACTATCATTAAAATACAAAAGTTTTAAACAGTTGACAGAAAACCAGTTGCTTTCATAGCTGAAATACATAATAACCGAAATTAAAAACCCATTGAATAGATATAATAGCCTATTATCCACTACCAAAGAGATAACATGGGGGCTGAGGTGGGAGGAAGCGAGGGAGACAAGAGAGAGAGCATGTGCTCAAGAGTAAGCATGCATCTAAAGAATATTGAAGAGTAGCTAATTCAAATCAAAGAAAGTGGAAAAAATTAGATAATGGAAAAATACAAATTAATAAAAGAAGACAATACAATAATCAAAATAAAAATAAAATCCTAAAGACTTTCATGGAAATTTTAATAAAATTAATAAATATTTGGCAAGTTTCCTCAAGAAAATAAACAACCAGCCAATATCAGAAATGAAAAAATACATAATTAAATATCATACAAATATGAGAATATCATAAAAAATTTATTGAACTCTAGATTAAATGAATCAATTTCAAGAAAGCATAACTTATACAACCTTAATGATGAAGAAATAAAAAATCTGAATTGCTATATAAATAAGTGAAATATCTATATTTTTAATATCACTAATTATAATTTAGGCCCAGATAATTTTATTAATGAAATCTAAATATTTCAGGAAAAAGTTAAGCAAATCTTATGTAAATCCTTTCATACATATTTAACTTTATGAAACCTAATTTTGATAACGAAAAGACAAGAATATTAAGAAAGAAAAAACATAGGCTAAACTTACTGATGAACATAGAATTTAAAATGGTAAGAAAATAGTAACAAACCCAACTAAAGAATATTTGAAAAGGATTAGACATAGCAATCAAGATTGGTTTTCTTCTAGAAATGCAATCTGGCTTTTAAATCTGGCTTTCAAATTTAGATATCAATACAATTCACCATATTAGCAGGATAAAAAAAATCTACACATTTTTCTTGTCAGAAAAAAAGATAGCTAAAGTAACTATGCAATTAAAATTCTTCTTAACATTTTTAGCAAATGAAAAAATAGAAAAAAATTAAGGTGTTGAATTTTCTATAACACAAACTACATTAAAAATCATACAAGATGGTGAAATATTGAAAGTTTTCTCTTTATTATCAAAAATAAGGCAAGGTGCTTACAATCACTTCTATTATTGTACTGGAGGTATTAGAGTGATATAAAAGAAAACTAATTAAAATGTAAATACTAGACAAGATGCAGCAAAAATTTCACTTTTTCCAGAAGATATAATTTTTAACTAGCATATCTAAATAAATACAAAGATAAATAAAATGCTTTGTAAGCTTGATAGATGCGAGGTCAAAATATAAAAACAAACTGCCCAGTGAAAAACAATAATATATAAACAATTTTTAAAATTATTCAAAAATAACAAATATTTAGGGATAGATTTCAATTATTAATACCTTCAAAAAGAAAAATATAAAATATTTTTCAGAGCAAACTCAAAAATGGAGGAATATATCCTGTCCACTGGGAGGATATATATACTGAAAGATTTATTTGAAGAAAGTGACTCCCATGTTCGTGAGAGGTGACAAGTTTGTAAGGCAGGCTGGCAACTTGGAAACCCATACAGGAATTGATTTGCAACCTGGGGGCAGCACTTCTTCCTTCGGAAAGCTCAGCTTTTCCTTTTAAGGTCTTTGGACTGATTGTTAGCGGCCTGTCAACAATATTAAAGGGTAGTTTCTTTTATTTAAACTGAATTGATTGTAATTGATAACATCATTTACAAAATACCTTCACAGCAACACGTAGGTTAGTTTTTGATTAAATTACCGGGAAAATAGAGTAGCCAAATTGACATAAGTAACCACTACAGTAGAACAACACCCAAAGTAAGTATCACCATTAACATTTACATATGAGAAAACTGAGAATCATTGATTTTATGTGAAATGTTCAATTTCACTATACTTACAGGTGGCTGAGCTAGAATTTTCCAGAAACTCAGGTCTAGAAGGCTTACAAATTCAAAGTCTTAACCAGTGTATTATAAAACCAAGAACATAAAACTATTTTTAAAACTATTTGAAACAAATTGGTATTTCTTCCATTTCCTCTTCCCACATGTAGGTTGAGTAACAGAATAGGACAGTTAGAATTCTACTTTGGGGAACTTACTTTTCTGGTCATCAAGCAGGTAGAAGAAATGATTCTGGATGAAAATGTAAACATGTTTTATAAATACTAAATGCCCAAATGAACCTTTATTTCCTAAAATAAATGAGATCACTGATATAGTGCTATTAACATTTTTTTCTTTTAAAATAGGGAATATAAAAATTTGATCTAAATTTTTTTGATAGCTGCTTAATATTTATTGGTAAGCACTGCATTTTACGCTGTTAAATGTCAAGTCATTTGGAGATATAACGAGATGTGAGATGACAAAAAGGCATTTTATTTTATTGGTAAAAAGGGTTGAAATGCACATGTTTAATATGCTGTTCACAAAGTAAACAGATCGCTTGGATTCATTTCAGCTTTTCAAATAAAATATTGCATTATTAGTTTGTAGTTAGTAAGGTCAATCAGTACCTGCCTTTGCAAAGTGTTTTATTCTTAGCATCAAAGAAGATACTAACAAAAGAACCTGCTTGTCAATTTCATTCATATTCAAGTTGTCTAAATTATAAAAATTTTGTCTTAAAAGACTTCATATTTTCTAACTGCTCAGTTACATTACTTCTCAATCAATCTGTCAAATTTATATTATCTCAATCACGCATTTTTTCACTTTGGTTCATTATTTGGCACTCCTTCTCAAACATGACTGAAGAATAAAGAATAAAAATGAAAACAAATATTTTACTTCAAATTATTTAAATGGTAAGGTATATTACTTAAGCTTTGTATTACCTGAGAGAGTACTTAAGTTTCTCTTGACAATATTAAGAAACATAGAGGTTAATTGAACAATTACCTGTGAAGTAAATTCTGGGTGAAGTAAATTCTTAATGTTATATACAAAGCCAATAAAACGTCTTTAAGTATCCTTCTAAAAATATTTTATTAAAGAAATGATGTATTTCTATACTATTTATTATAAGTATCATAATGTCTTTCTATACTATTTATCATACTATATATACATAATATCATAAATATCACATGAAAAAGGATGATGATTGGGAAACAAATGCAAAGGCAATAAGTCAAATTTCATCCAGGAGCATCATTTCTTCTTAATCTATATCTGACTCCTTTCATAACCAGCTCTAGCTGTCATTGAGGAAAATCCATGAGATTAAATTAAGAAGAGCAAAGACATCAAAGAAAAAAAAAGCAGCTTGAAGTTTGATCAAAACTTATGCTAATTCTTTGCTGGCACTTAATAAATATATATTTTAAAGTTCTATTAAGCACATGCTTTTTTTCTTGAATTCTGCATGTAACATCTGAAGAAAGTAGGAGTACCTAAAGATATATTGGCAAATTGTGATATATAACAAATAAAGAAAAAATCTGATTTTTAAAAATAAACTGATCAAATGAAAATTGTTTTTAAATCCCTAAGAATAACTTTGGTTAAAGTGGAAAATGCAGAGTGAAAACTACCATAATAATACATCTGCCTGCTTATACATTTTGTGTGTATGGAAACACAAACTTTAATAGCTGAAAAGCTACTAAATTAAATAATGTTATTTTTTGGAAAGAGAAATTAAAATAAATGAGACAATGAATTGGAAAATATAGATCATCAGGCTTTAAATAAAGTCATGTAATGCTTTAACATATCGTACAAATTTAATCAGGAATGATCTATTTATTTACCATTAAATATCTCTCAAATTTAGCCCCTCTTCAAATACTGCGTGTCTTATTTAAACACTTAGAGCATCTTGTCACTACTGTGATCTACGTACCTGGCCCTTACTTCCGATATTTTGCCTGTCACATCTCTGCTTCACACTGCTTGCCAGAGGACTTGTATAAAACAGAAACTTTAATACCAAGCTCTTTGGTTTGTATAGTTGGTTGGGTTTTTTACATCTAAAGGATAAAATACTGTATTTTATCAGCCCCCAGTGCTGAGCAAGATGCTATAATTGAGAATTACCAGATGCATTTGTATGTGCACGCTTTCTTTTTCTTTAGACATACATTTTGACATCAACTTTAATAATGCTTAAGATAGTACGTCAATTTTGACGTAGCAAGGTGCATGTGTTCTCACAGATTCTTGATTTTGCAAAGGTTATTTTCAGTGTTTGAAATGCCTTTTTTGCCTTATCAACTTGAAATCTTTGATGGTTCATATCTCCAAATTTTGAGTCTTCCTATGTTTTTTCCAATCTCTAATTCTTTTTGTAACTGGGGACCTTGGTTTTAGAAGTCATCTACTATTTTCTTCCTTCCCTTCCCTCTCACTTCTTTTATCCTTCCTTGTCGAGACACTCCCCTCTGGCAATTGCATTCTTATTTACTTATTGTAGTAGTCCATTTTCACACTTCTATAAAGACAAATCTGAGACTGGGTAATTTATAAAGAAAAGGAGTTTAATCAACTCATAGTTCTGCATGGCTGGGTACAGGTAACTTACAATTATGGCAGAAGGTGAAGAGGAAGCAAGACATGTCTTCACATGGCCAGAGAAGGAGGAAACAGCAAAGGAGGAAGTGCTGCACACTTTGAAACAACCAGATCTCATGAGAATTCACTATCATGAGAACAGGAAGGGGGATACCTGCCCCCATGATCCCGTTACTTCCCATCAACCCCTCCCTCAAGCCATGGGGATTACAATTTGAGATGAGATTTGAGTGGGGACACAAAGTCTAACCATATCACTCCTCCCCTGAATCCTCCAAAATCTCATGACCTTCTCATGTTTCAAAACACAATCGTGCCTTCCCAAGAGTCCACTGCCCCGCCAGCCTTAACTAATTCCAGCCTTAATTCAAAAGTCCAAGTCTGCAATTTCATCTGAGACAAGGCAAGTTCCAGATGCCTACAAGCCTGTAAAATAATAATAATAATAAAAACAAGTTAGTTACTTCCAAGATACAGTGCGGTTCCAGGATTGGGTAAATGCTCCATTCCAAAAGGAAGAAATTGGCCAAAACAAAGAGGCTACAGTCCCCATGAAAGTCTAAAACCCAGCAGTGCAGCCATTAAATCTTAAAACTCCCAACTAGTCCCCTTTGACTCCATGTCTCATATCCAGGGCATGCTGATGCATGGGGTGGGCTCCCAAGGCCTTGGGCAGCTCTGCCCCTGTGGCTCTGCAGGGTCACCATGGCTGCTTTCATGGGCTGACATTGAGTGCCTTCAGCTTTTCCAGGTGCATGATGTAAGATGTTGGTGGATCTACCATTCTGAGATCTGGAGGATGGTAGCCCTCTTCTCACAGCTCCCCTAGGCAGTGCCCCAGTGGGGGATCTGCATGAGGGCTCTCACCCCACATTTCCCCTTCACAATGCTCTAGTAGACATTCTTCATGAGGGCTCTGCCTGTGCAGCAGACATCTACCTGGACATACAGGTGTTTCCATACATCCTCTGAAATCTGGGTGGAGGCTCCCAAACCTCAGCTCTTGCTTTCTGCATACCCACAGGCCTAACACCATGTGGAAGCCACAAATGCTTGTGGCTTGCACCCTCTGAAGCAATGGCCTGAGCTGTACCTTGGCCGCTTTTAGCCATGGCCGGAGCTGGAGTGACCATGATGCAGGGTGTCGTGTCTCAAGGCTGCACAGAGCAGTGGGGCCCTGGGCCTGGCTCATGAAACCATATTTTTATTCTAGGCCTCCAGGCCTATGATGGGAGGGGGTGTCATGAAGGTCTCTAAAATATTTGGTGGCATTTTCCCCATTGTCTTGGTTATTAATATTCAACTCCTCTTTACTTATGAAAATTTCTGCAGTCTTCTTGAATTCCTCCTCAGAAAATAAGTTTTTCTTTTCTACCACATAGCTAGACTGCAAATTTTCCAAACTTTTATTCTCTGCTTCCCTCTTCAATATAAGTTCCAGTTTCAGCTCATTTCTTTGTTTTTGGAAATAAGTGTAGGCTTTTAAAAGCATTCAGTCTACATCTTGATCTCTTTGTTACTTAGAAATTTATTCTGCCAGATACCCAAAATCATCTCTCTCAAGTTCAAAGTTTCACAGATCCCTACAGCAGGGGCACAATGCCACCAGTCTTTTTGCTAAAGCATAGCAAGAGTGACCTTTACTCCAGTCCCTCATAATTTTCTCATCTTCATCTGAGACCTCCTCAGCCTGTACTTCATCATCCATATCACTATCAGCATTTTGTTCAAAACCATTCAACAAGTCTACAGGGAGTCCCAATGTTTCCCTCATCTCCCTGTCTTATGAGCCCTCCAGATTGTTCTAACTTCTGCCTGTTACCCAGTTTCAAAGTTGCTTCCACATTTTCCGGCATTGTGATAGCAATGCCCCTCTCTCAGTACTAATTTTCTGTATTAGTCCATTCTCACACTGCCATAAAGACATTTCTGAGACTGGGTAATTCATGAAGAAAAGAGTTTTAATTGACTCAGAGTTCTG
Source organism: Pan troglodytes (assembly GCF_028858775.2). NCBI lineage: Eukaryota > Metazoa > Chordata > Mammalia > Primates > Hominidae > Pan > Pan troglodytes. The sequence goes on along the minus strand of NC_072408.2, from coordinate 35,609,030 downwards.
CATGGCTGAGGAGGCCTCAGGAAAATTATAATCATGGCAGAAGGCCAGGGGGAAGCAACACACATCTTCATATGGCCAGAGAAGGAGGAAGAGAGCAAAGGGGGAAGTGCTACACACTTTTAAACAACCAACTCTCATGAGAACTCACTCACTATCATGAGAACAGCATGGGGGATATCTACCCCCATGATCCAATCACCTTCCACTAAATCCCTCTCTCAACATTGGGAATTACAATTCAAAATGAGATTTGGGTGGGGACACAGAGCCAATCCATATCACTTATGCTCTTGCTTAAGAAATTCCAGAGGCTTGTCTTGAAATAAACCAGGCATTGAACCCCTCCAGAATCCTCTCACTTATGGGGAGTCATAAATAAATAGTCCACCACCACTGGCAGAAGTCACCATAACAACAACCAGACTTCTGTACTGGCAATTACTCAAGATAGCCATCAGAACAAAGACCCAGACCCTGCACCACTCACACATGTCTCTAATACCAAGTTTCCCTTTAAAAACCCTATAGTAAATTTTAAATTTTAAGACAGTATTTTAGAACAATAATTCACCATCTTCTTGGTTTGTTGGCTCTCTGATCAAAACCTGCTCACCAACCCTCCCCCTCTTGCCTGACTTATGTACAGTGAGCAGTTGAACCTGTGTCTGATTACACTTGGCCTTGTAAAAAGGTACCCTTCCCTTTGCTCCTAATTCACCATATGTATTTCTCTTATTGTATATTGGCTTTGTGCTAACAAGCCTGAGGCCTGTGAATGTCCTAATAATGCTCTAATAATTTTTTAATCTCTACCTAAAATACTGTCTAGTATCTAATTATTCATTCCTTAAAAATTTTTTGTGCCAACTAACTCCATGGCCATTATCTATGCACTACATACGTATGGATTTATTGAGAGCCTACATCACGTCCATCACTGTGCTTACTTTACCATGCTAAGCACCAGTTATATAGGAAAAAAACCAAGTACATATGAATATATATATATAAAAAATATATAAATATATAATTATAGGTTGGTGGAAAAGTAATTGCAGCTTTGCCATTAAAAATAATGGAAATAATTTAAATTGCTTCTGCACCAACCTAATATATACATGTGAATATATGTATATAAATATCAGTAAGTTAAACAAACAGTAATAGGTATAAGTATAGACATTAATGTATTAAATACCAGTGGTTTCATGGTAAAGCAGATTAAAGGTATGTAGCTGGGTGGGTGCTCCTAGTGGGTGATCAAGGAAAAGAACACTAGCGAAGTGATATTTGAGCAGAGGCTTTATAAGAGAGTATTTTAGCCAGAGTTTATAGCAAGAGCAAAGCCAAGAAGATAAAATATATTTTACTGGTTGAATAATAACACAGCAGCCTGAGAGACCAAATTCCTTCTTTAAAAGAAAGCCAGTGGGTGCAGATAACTTTAGATGTAGTCACAGGCAGGGCAAGTGGAGCTGTAGAACAAGGGTAAAGATTTTGGCTTTTTTGTCTTTTTTTTTGAGATGGAGTTTTGCTCTTGTTGCCCAGGCTGGAGTGCGGTGGCACCATCTCGGCTCACTGCAACCTCTGCCTCCCGGGTTCAAGCGATTCTCCTGCCTCAGGCTCCTGAGTAGCTAGGATTACAGGTGCCCTCCACCATGCCTGGCTAATTTTTTGTATTTTTAGTAGAGACAGGGTTTCACCATGTTGGGCAGACTGGACTTGAATTCGTGACCTCAGGTGATCCGCCTGCCTCAGCCTCCCAAAGTGCTAGGATTACAGGCGTGAGCCACTGTGCCTAGCCAACTTTGACTTTTAATGTAAATGTGATGGAAGCTTCCATGAACAGATGAACAGAGCATTAACTGACTTGCATGTTGGAGCTATTGGCAGTGGGAGCGATAGGAGTGAAAAACTGGAGACCAGTAAGATGGATATTGCAGGTGTCCAGATAACGACCAGTGGAGAAATGATAGTGGCACAGACCAGGGTAGTGGCATGAGGGTAGTGATAAAACTACATGCATAATTTCAATGTATGTTGTAACATGTATTTATTTATATTATATATTGTTATTTGAAATGTAATATAAATATATTTATATAAATATTACATGTTATACAGTATATATTACATATTTAAATTAATATTAAAATTTAATATATAAAATACATGAAATTGGATGTGTTATAGATAATGCTATGCAACTATATGTATCTAGGCACTTGTACAATTTTTATAAAGATAACTACATTTTTCAGTCTTACTATATAATATTACAGAATACAATTAAGTTGTAACTATTCGGCTTAGACAGAAGTTTATGACTGTATGATTGTTTCTTCCTGTAAGTGCTAAAAAGGGTGTTATTTGCAACTCAATGTATGTGTAGCTACAATTATTTTTTAAAGTTTGATAAAGTAAAATAAAAAATGATAAACTAAGCATACATTATCAAGAATAGGCAAACTTGGGCCAGTTATTTTATTTAAAACTTATGAATAGCTTTGGAAATACACTTTTTGGTAATACTAAATATATGTGAGAGGAACAATGCAGTCACATGCTCTCAGGAATTCCTGAGGCTTTGTCACATAATAAAAAATATTAATTTAATTTTTAAAAAGGAAAAATATATTATTTTTCTAACTCAACATGAAATAAATGATACCACTTGTTATAAAATACTATAAATCTTAATAATAATATGTTCTATTAGCCCATAAATTGAAATAAGGCATAATTTTCCTTAATATAATTTAACATTATTTAAAATAGGGTAATTAATAACATCATTGTTGTTATATAAATATTAGAAATAGTTATTACAGTCAGAGGATGTATTTCTTTTGTAACTAAGTATAGTGAGAGACTTAATGTCATTAAGAGAATCATTTCAAAAACACCTAAGTAATCCAATTATTTTTAACTTTTCAGAAATCAATGATTATTTTAAGTCTACAATATAAAATCCAAGTTGAGTATCAAACAATTCACTTAATCAGCAAAAGATAGACGTTTAACAGATGAACGCTGGTATTTTAGATGGCTTAATTTATTTATCTCCATGGTAACTACCTTATTAAAGTTAGAAAACGGTTGAAATAAAGAAATACCAAAACTTTCAGAAAAAAAAATTATCATCTCTTTCTAGCTAAAATAAAATTTCCCTTTATTTCTGATTGACTCTTCAAGGAAACCTATTCCCCATTAGTAGCCAGTAAGATTTCTATAATTCAATTAGCTGGATGTGGTGGTGGGTGCCTGTAATCCCAGCTATTCAGGAGGCTGAGACAAGACAATGGCTTGAACCCAGGAGGCTGAGGTTACAATGAGCCAAGATTGTGCCACTGCGCTCCAGCCTGGGTGACAGAGTGAGACTCCATCTCAAAAAAAAAAAATCATAATAATAATAATAATGACATAATTCAGAGCACCCAACTAAATTGTAACTATGTGAATTATCAACTGAAGATAAAGTTTGTCTTTGTTTACAAAGTTTTCCAGGAATGGTGTAGCAAAAGGAAACCTTCACTGATAGTTTGGTAACAAGTTTGTTACTATCTCTACCAAAGACTAATTATACAACCTGTCATGGAGAACCTCAGTATTCTCATCATTACAGTAAGAAGATAGAACTCAGCAATCTTCAAATTTACTTCTAATTCTTAGGTAAGAGGAGTTAATTTTTTTTGTGTTAAATCCTCTTACTACTTGTTCTAATTACATTTTTACTTAATTTTATTCGGTTTCAAGAACTGTATAAGCCAAGTAAGCATCTTATTAATTTGGATGACATTAAAAATATTAATTCAATTTTTAAAAAGGAAATTGTGAAAAAAGAAATTTAATTATGAAATAGGAAAAAAAATAGTTTCTGTATCCATTTCCTTTTCTGTCTTCTATCTTTAAGAACTCTACTGAGTTAGTTCTGTAAGTAATCATCCTCTAATACTCCATATTGTCCATAAAGTCAGAATTTTGTTTTGCCACAGTTCGGGTATCCACAATAAAATTTTATGTTTCATGAAAACTCTCCTAAGTAAAAAAACCATCTCAGGATGAGATCCATGGATATAATCAGACAGTATCACTTAAAAAGACATTTGAAAAAGAATGCCTAGGACTCTTTCTCAGCATTTTTTGGTAAAGGTAAATATATTGGGGTGCCTTTTTAATGACAACGCCCTATATTTGTTGCTCAAACTGAAGAAGTAACATGGTATAACCGATATTAATTGAATCGGGAATGGGAAAGTAATAGCTTCTACCTAGTAATAGTCACTATAGTACCTCGTAATTCTTCAGTATGTACTAAATATGAGAAATTGTTCTGTGCCCTCACTTATGTCCTTTTATTCTCATAACATCCTTATTAAATAAATATTATTGTCCTTATTTTTGGTATTGAAACCATCTCTATAAAATGAGTCAGGAAAGAAGGGAGGGGGGAGAAATGAAAATAAACCAAGCTTACAGCACACTTGGCATTAATCATTAGGTCAGCTTGCTCTCTGACCCGCTTCCTCATATTTTTTTGCTTATTGCCCCAGAAACATGGAAACCCTGTCACAAGATTATAGCTCTGCTCAACTGCTCTATAGATAACAACTTAAGCATTGTGAAACATTAAGTTTTCCATTTGTGATATTCTTTCAGTTGCTGCAAAGTAGTGAAACTACCAACACCAGCTAGTCTAATGGACCCCATGAGGAGCTGACCCTCCAAAGAATGCAGTTTCCACAGCCTGATGACTTCATCTCCCTTATCTTGACCAATCTATGGCCCCACTTTTGCAATCCTTTACCCACCATAATACACTTATGAACTCCAGCCCTGAACTCCTGGAGGAGATGGATTTGAGGGCCTCTTCCTATCTCCTCACTTGGCTGCCCTGCAGTTATTAAACATTTTCTCTGCTGCAAACCCTGCTGTTTCAGTGTACTGATATTTTACTGTGTAGTGGGCTTACGAACCTGTTGGTCCTGTAACGGTATGAAGAAAAGAAGGCATAAGAAGGTAAAGTAACTTCCCAGTGTTCATATATTTAGTAAGCACCTGAGTTGTAAACTGCCACCTTCAACTGCACCAAGGAATTACACCATTAATCACAAAGACACAGAAAGAACACATGGTATGGGGGATAAACTTTTAAAAATTCTAAAGGACTTTTAGGTTTTTCTCAACTTCTTAACTTACTTGAGAACTGGGCTAATTTGTATATTCAGAACGTTTATAACCAAAACTTTTTAGAAATTTTCAGTTTAATCATACTCTGTTACGGACCGAATACTTGTATATACTCAAAAATTCATGTCATAAATTTTGTGTTTTCTAACTGTACCAAATATATTAAAAGCCTATATTTATCATGTCACCATTTATTTTAAATAAAATGACAGAATGTACTAGTTATAATCAAAAAGTTGTGTATGCTTCTATAATCACCTGCTTTTTAAATCTTCATCCTTTCTGGAAACATACCAGATTTGAAAGTGTGGGTTTATTTTCATAGCTTTGAGATTATGAATCTTAATTGGCTTTTTTTTCATTTATGACTTGTGTGTCTTTCCATACTGATAGTAAAGTTTCCTAAATTGTAGAAAATAAGAAAAAGAGAAATCAGTGAAGTATAAGTATATTGATCTTACACTCAATGTCATAGTAACAAAGAGAATCAACTCAGAATCTGTTTTCTGCAATCAGATACATGCTTAAATATTCAGTAAATCTTTTCAGCTTTTTCAACTAAAAAGCTCTGATAATTAATGGAGAATGATTTATAGTGTATACTGTCATTTTCTTCTGGGATAAAATTGGCTATGTAACCCATGGGAATATTTCTATGTTCTTGTGATCTGAACCCCTCTATCACTTACTCACTGTTCCACTATTTCATGAAAGAGTAAAGCAGGCTACAATATCTTTTAACAAAGCATTTTCAAATTAAAAAGAAAGCATGACAATCATCTTTTTATAAAATGTTTTAATGAAGTTTTTTTTTCACTATAACTATTAAACTGGCCACCAAAATAGTATTTAAAAAAATCATTGATTATTTCAAATAAGTGCATTCCAGATGTGTTCCATGCTATAAAGAAAAGGATTTCTGAAACTGGCATTATGCATATTTGCATACCTTATTTGTAAAGAATTAAGATCTTAGGGGAGTTCAAATGGGAAATGATAATTCTAAAAATGAAAATTTTTGTATGCATTCTGTAGTACATTTGCATGAATTTTACCACTATAACCCTAGAGAACTCTTACAGATTTTTTTTATGCTAGATCTTCAGTTGAACTTATTAAGAAAATTATCAGATTTAAAGGTAAGAATTAGGTCATGATAAATGGTTTTTGCCTATTTATCAAATGTTATTACAGAATTTTATCTTTATTATATTCTGTTTAATTTACTAAAATTAAATATTATCTTGAATTCATATAAATTAATTCCACCAAAATCAACTTAGATTTTTATTCTACACTATATGTATGAGAGCTTAGTTTTTCACTGGCCTACATTTGTGGCTGATATTTAATGAATCCACATAACAATACAGTGAAAGATTATTAACTATATGTTCTCTACTTAAAATCTACCTCTGCTTTTAGAAACTAATTCGTGAATTTATATTACAAGTTGTGCATAGGAACAATAAACACCTCATTTTTTCAAGTTTATAGTCGATTATAAATAAACTAGTGAAGATTAGAGATAGCACTAAAAACTGAAATCCAATATTACTAAATCATCTTCCTTTGATGTTTCCTAATAAATCCTTTGATCTAATCTTCAAAGGAAAGATCATGTTGTCCATTTTTAATTTAATGTGCTTTTCAATGGTATATTGAGTAAACAAGTTTCATTTGAAAAAATAAAATTTTTTTCAGCACTTAAGTTTGTATTACTTTTAAAATAATGTTTTAAAATTAAAATTTAAAGTTTTAAAAGACAAGCATCGATACCAGTATGGGAAGGTGACGAGAGGATGGGAGGACAAGACATGAGGAAGGAATTCTGTTCAATTAATAATAAAGCTCCAGGTTCATCCCATCATGGATTTAGTAGTCATCCAGAGAGACACATCATCCATAAAAATCATGTACCATTACTTCAGAACAATCTGTTAATGTGTCCCAGTTTGGGCTACTGTCAGCTGCTTAAGGTTGCTGATAGTGTCATGAGTGATTTTCTACGGACCTTCTTTGAAAGCTGTCACTGCAGACAACCTCAGTCATCCTGGAGAGAGCTCAAGTCACCTGAAACCGAAGAACACAACCTCCAGAATTGTTTAAAGTGCAACACCAGCCTGCCCAACATGGCGAAACCCAGTCTCTACTAAAAATACAAAAATTAGCTGCACGTGGTGGCGTGTGCCTGTAATCCCAGCAACTCTGGAGGCTAAGGCAGGAGAATTGCTTGAAACCTGGAGGCAGAGGTGGCGGTGAGCCGAGATCGCACCACTGCACACTTCAGCCTGGGTGACAGAGCGAGACTCCGTCTCAATAATGATAATAATAAAGTACAACAAAAATGTGGAAACATGGAGGACATATGAGCTGTTATTATTAATTGATGTGTGAGCTGTTATTAATTGGAGAAATTAAATAATCTTTTTAAACTATCGGATTGGATTTTTTGAGATGCTATTTACATGGATCTAAAAACAGTGGATTGAAGCGGGCAGGTGAGTAAAGAAGCTTTGCAATACAGAAAGGGATCAACATCACTAGCACTGATCTTTGTGAGATAAATTTTGAAAGGGAAGTAAAAGTTGTTGACATTTCAATAATCAATACTTTTACAAGAGTAGCTAAAGATTTCCATTTCTGGTCAAAAATTGGTATCACAGAAGCCCTCCCAAGAAAAGTAAAAGTCATAAAAAACATATAGCAAATGCTACAGGCTCTTGTATCCCTTCCATCTTCATTCTTTCTCGCTGAAACAGCTGTGTGAAATATGAGTGGGGGAAGAAGATTAACATTTAGGCTAGAGGAAGACAAAATGTACAAGAAACTTCTAAGCCAGTTGGGCCTATGGTTGTCCAGCAGCCCAGTGATGAACAGCCTCAAAAAGAGGAGCCACTGACTGAAAGTAAGGATGTTATGCCTGGTCAGGAGATAGATGAGGGGGCACACAAGAGTCAAGGTCCTGGCTTGGAAGCTGATATTCAGGAAGTGTCTCAGGCAAAAACTGGAGGTAAATGGGGAGGTGATCCTTATGTCAAGGGGGAGATCTATCAAATCTAGAGCCTTGCTTAAGTGCTGAAAGCAGGCGAAGGGCAATCATATGTTTAAGTGAAGACAGTGGGAAAAAATGCAAGCTGTTCTTACATTTGTATATTTGACTTAAAATTATCTCCATAAAGTTTTACGGTTTTCATATATATATACAAGACAACTGTTTGCAGACATAGCAGAGCTACAAACTCACAATATAATTTGAGGAGAAAAATCTCTAAAGATAAAAAAGATGACCATTGGGTGAGCACTACATTCACATACATCTTTTTTTTCTCAGATAATTTGCCAATATCTGACCAATAATTTGCCAAATATTGGACCAAGATACCAAGCCAATTACATCAAAATTTTGCATATAATTTCCCCCCTACCCCCACCATCAGCAATTTACTAATTGAAAGCGGAGCATGAGAAAGGTGAAACTTCTAAAAATTAATGAAATACAAGAAAATTAGAGGCTATATTTGTTTTCTAAAGCTGCCATAAGAAAATACCACAGATTAGATGGCTTAAACAACAGAAATTTATTTACTCACCATTTTGGAGGTTCGAAGTCCAAGATTAAGGTGTCCTCAGTCTTGGTTTCTACTGACGCCTCTCTCCTTGGGTTTCAGAGGGCTGCTTTCTCACTGCTTCCTTACAGGACCTTTCCTCTTGGTGCCTCTTCTTCTACTTGTAAGGAAACCAGTCATAGTAAATTGTGGTCCCAGACTTATGCGCTCATCTAACCTTAATTACTTCTTAAAAAACCCCATCTCCTTATTCACATTCTAAAGTATTAAGGGCTAGGGATTCAACATATGATTTTGGGGGACCAAATTCAGTCGATAACAGAGAATAAAAAGTTAAGATTTCAACAGTTTTTCAATGCAAAGAAGGAAAGACTTCATTTCAGGGACTAGCAAGTTAAGAGGGTTAAGAGGGTGATGACAAATACCCACAATGTTCAGATAAGACCCCAAAATATGTGTACACTAGGAGGAAAACTATACACTGGGAATATGGACCATCAGATAGGGAAAAGGACTCCCAAACCTAAAAGCCATCTTCCACTATTAATTGGCCTTATTTGCCAGTACTTGTATCAGCTGGCCAGAGAAACAAAATACACAAACACCAACAATACCAAAACTTAAACGTCTTCAGAGGAAGATAACATCATTCAGTCTTCCCAAATTGACATATACAATATCTTACATTCAGTTAAAAATAATGTCATTTGAAGAAAAAATAGCAAATGACTGAAAAAGAATAGGAAAAACAGAGAACAGAATAATAATCCAGATATTAAAATTATAAGAAAGATATTAACCATACTGTGATTAATATATTCCAGAAAATAGAGAAAAGATCACTATAGAACTGGAATCTATTTTTAAAAGAGTCAAAGAGAACAGCTATAAATAGATAATACAATAACCCAAATTAAGATTTCACATGATACCTTAAAGATAAGACAAAGATCTAACTAATGTATTTGAAGACAATATAAAAAACTCAAATGACTGATAAAATGAAGCAAGAATAGAACATAAACAGACGTGCAATACACTCAAGTGTTCAAACATACATAGAATTGGAGTCTTAAAATAAAGAAGACAAAAAATGGCAGGAAAGCAAATTCTGAAAAAGTACTGCTGGAAAATTTTTTAAAACAATGACATCAAGTCACAGATCAAGAAACTCTACACTTCCAAAGTAGAGACTGTACAAAGAATATTTTACATAGGCACATTTTCAACAGATGTGAAAAGATAGACTAAAACTATAGAAATATGTTCTTTAAAGATAGAATTAAGCTAGAATTAAATAATAGACAGTTAAATAAAAAATCCATTAAAAAGCAAGCAAGCAACTTTTGAATAACCCATGGGTTAAAGAAGAAATAACACTGGATATTTGAAAGTGTTCCTAATTGAAAAATAAAAATATGACAAATAAGAATTGTGAAGGAGCTAGAACCATGCATAGAGGACAATTTACAGAAAACTATAGAAAAGAAGAAAGGCAAAATCGAAAATTAATTAAAGTGTTCTTTTTAATATTCTAGAAAAAGTCATAAATTAAGCACAAATGCAAGAAAAGAACTAATTAAGAGAAAACAAGTAATCAATAAGAAGAAAAGTGTCTGAAGATTAGCAAATGAAAATTTAAGTTCTTTCAAAATTTGAGTAAAATTATTAGACCTCTAGGAAGTCTTATCAAGAATAAAAGGGAAAATACATACTGCCAATACTGGAATGGAAAAGGAGATTATCCCTACAGAGCCTAGGAATATTTAAAGTAACAAAAATATTATGTTCAAGTCTAAAAAATAAATTCAACAATTTGTATGAATGGACATACTTCTTGAAAAAATATAACTGAAAAATACAATAAAGGTATAAAAACTGTGAGTCATCTTATATTTATTTAAAAAATTAAAATGTAAATAAAAACTTTATCATAAAAATATATTGCATCATAAATTATTTAAAATATTTAAGTAGTAAATATCATCAAACTTTTTACATTTTAATTTTACTTTTTTGTATTTTGGTATGAACTCAACATGAGATCCACCATTTTTAAAAATGTTCAAGTGCCTAATACAATACTGCTAACTATAGGCGCAATGTCGTACAGCAGATTTCTAGAATTTACTCATGTTGCGTTACTGAAACTTCGTACTTGTTCATTAGTAACTTTTTTTCCATCCCCCTGCCTCCTCCCACTGCAGCTTTGCATTCCACTTCTATGAGTTTGAGACTGGCTTATTTTACTTAGCATAATGTCATCAAGATTCATCCATGTTGTCACATATTACAAGATTTTCTTCCTTTCCCTTCCCTTTCCCTTTCCTTTTTCCTTTCCTTTCCTTTTTTCCTTTCCTTTTTTCCTTCCTTCCTTCCTTCCTTCCTTCCTTCCTTCCTTCCTTCCTTCCTTCCTTCCTCCCCTTCCTTCCTCCCCTTCCCTCCTTCCATCTCATCCTTTCCCTTCTTTCTTCCTTTTTTTTTTGTGGGTATTTGTTTTGAGACTGCAGCATCTTCCTATGTTGCCCAGGCTGGTCATGAACTGACAGCTCCAAGAAATCCTCCTACCTCAGCCTCCCAAAGTGCTGGGATTATAGGTACCATGTCCATTTTTCCTTCTTTGTAAAATTAAAACAATATTTCATTATATATATACTAAAATATACAATAAAATATTATATATATAATGAGTACAACAGGTCTGCCATAAGGTCTCAGGGACCTTATATATTCATATATAATGAAATATTATATATTATTAAATATACATAATAAAATATATATAATATACAAATGTGTTTGTATATACATGTGGTGTGTGCATATATATATATATATACATGGTTGCAGTATACATATGATTGAATTATAAATATATATGGTTGAAATATATATATATATATATATATATATATATATATATATATATATAACTTTTAAGTTTTTCCATGAATTTAAAGCTTTAATGGTAAGGGTAAATCAATATTTTTTTTCAAGCTTCTTAGTCTAAAGGTACTTTTTTCTAGTATCCTGGCAAAGTGGCAAAAATAATACAGAATTATACTTTCTGAGGTAACATTTACTCCTGCCCTTCCTCTACTTCTATCTAGATCTTTCTTTTCCTTTGCTCCTATTGCCCTTGTCCCACTCAGTGTGGGCTTCTAGATATTTAGAATGTCTTTGTATCAGAGAGATATTGTGATTTGTTAGCTTTGACAGTTCACAGGGCATGATCAGATTCAGCTTCCTGAGACATTATGGCAAATCTGTTGCACTCATGAGTGCATTATGGTCTACAAATACATATCCTAGTTTCTACTGCAGTTTTCAAATTGGCCCATTGTATTTCCTGATGAAGTCCTATTGGATATTTAGGAATCTCCTATTCTTGGATCTACCAGATGCCCTGTTTCTCAGTTCCATGTTCTACTTTTATCACTTAGTTTTTTGCAGACATCTGTGCATTTAGTTTTGCTATTGAAAAACAAATTAATGATTTACAATAAAAAAGAAGAAAAAGGTATAGTTGCATAATAGAGTGGATCAATTCAGAAGGTCCAACATCCAACAAATAACTTCTAAAAACAGGAAACTTAAATGACTAAAAAATTCTAAAAATATTTCTGCACACTAAAATAAAAACATACTGGAGCACATCATCATGAAATTCCAAATTACAAAACAGAATTTTAAAGAAGTCTAAAATTTTGAAGAAGAAATCTTCCAAAAGTTCAGATTTCTTTTTGGTGTCAGATTTCTCTCCATTAATGTTGTATGCTAAGAACAAGTATACAATACTCAGACAAATTGTCAATTGAGGATGACAGTAAAATAAATTTATCTGAAGACATGCAAAGTCTCAAAATATATCTACTTCAAAAATCCTTTTAAGAAAACAATTGAGAAATAAGCTTCAGCAAAATGAGGGCCAAAGCTCATGATTTTACAAAGTTGATCTGTCAACTCAAATGAAATACTGAGACAGGAATCTTAATCCATTCAGGCTTATTAAATTGGAGTTTGAGGGTGTGTACCTAAGAAGCAAGGATTACATTAGCCTGTAACCTGATGTCCAAAGTCAAGTACATGAAGCGCAGTTTTTATGCATTTTTTTCCAAACAGAGAGTTATGTGCAGCACAGAAGAGAGGCAGTGAAGCCACAGCCACATTCTTGTGATTTTGATTGGTGTTTAGTAATGTTATATAAGAAGGTAAAACAAATATGTGGTTGAGTGGGTAGGAGAAAAAAGTTAATAATTCTGTAAGGCATCTTAGGATCTGATGGAAGAATAATTGATTTTATCCTGTCTTGTTCTATATCTGATAAACAAGTTACAACCTGTACCTGTCAGACTCCAGTTACATAGGCAAGAGTCAGTTTTAAAGACCCTAAGATTACAGCTAAAATATTTCTATTTATGGGAGGTCACAACACTTATTCCTTGCTACTATAGCGGCCTTTGCACATACACACATTCCTGGACCAAAACAGAATTTAGAATAGGCTTCAGTTTTTCTTTTTCATCTATTTTCACAAATCTAACTCAGAAAGTTATTGGACAAAACCTATGCAACAAGCTTTATGATAAATTATTTCAATTTGGAATATAAAATGGAAAAGAACAGAAGGCAATTATTCTCAGAGAAAATTGATTTGGAGTTTATGGAAATATATACTAATAATTTTAAGTACATAGAAAAGAGGGAACTGTTAACTCATAGTACAACAATTGGTTCAGCAATGAAAAACTATGTTTTAATTATAAAACGTAGATGCCACTGACTTATCCAAATATTATGATATAAATCTACTAATGGATGAGGGAGGATAAGTGATACTGGTAATGTGGTTGAGATAACACATGATCCATCATAATATTAATAGGATCCAGTAATGATCCCAAATTGTGATGATGGGTTAGATTTATAAGCAAATTTTTAGAAATACATGCTGAATACTGGAAGAAAAATCTAGAGTAGTTGACAGCTGTCGTTTCTGAGAACAGAACTATTGGTTAGGCTGGGAGTTTCAAAGAATCCTTCCTTTATATTGTATGCCTTTTAGTACTATGTAACTTTTAAATATATATAATAACTACCTTGATTAAAATAATTAAAAATAAAACAAAGTAATATAAAAAAGAATTTAGAACTATACAGTTGTAAATTTGTCTCAGTGAAACATAATGATTATCATATGGGAGAAAGAGGAGGCTTGGTGATTATCTGATTACTTATTAATAATGGTGATAATGATATAAATAACATTATTATTATGAAAATTACATTTATCCCTTCATTGAAGCCAACGCTGTGTTGAGTTAAACTTTGAATTTTATCTTCATAGTAAAAATACTACACAGGCAAAGAGATATGTTTTAGTCTCTAAGGAATGAGAACAATAGTGTCACCTGATCTATTTGTAAATAGGAATGAAAAGTTTTCGAATTACCAATCCATATATTGAGGTATATATATTTATATATTAAAAACAACAACTACCATGGATAATAAGTGCAATATTTTTCCTTTCCTTAGGTGTTTAAATAAATCCAATTTTGTGATATTTACCTTTGTCAATAAACTTAAATATCTTAAATATCTTAGCTCAGGTTGTGTTTTTTCACTCAAAGGATTCTAGAACTTGATTTGTCTCTTTTATTCAATGATACCTAGAGACACTGCCAAAAGTTATGTTAGTGCTCTTCATACTGTGTTGAATGATCTCCAGTTTCCCAGGTATTAGATTTAATATGATGATTCTAGTTTGATTAGAACACCATTTGCCTTAGGAATCACCTGCATCATTTTTCTGCTCACGTTAATTAAAATAAATCATATCCTCACTTTCCATGGTCTTAAGATTTCATATAAAATATGCTGGAGGCTTGGGATTCTCTACGAGGGAAACTCATTATTGCAATTCTTTCCCTTTGGGAACATGAAATGTAGTTTTAGGGACAACTCAACCTTTTCAATTAACAGAAAGGCAACAGTAAACTCTAGATGGTTTTGATGTCAATCACGCCCTTAAATTCTGGGACCCCCTAGGCAAATATCCTGGAAGAAAATTTCTTGCATGCTGAAAATTTATCTATCAAAGTAATATATATTTGAACTTACAAAAATGTAAATACTTGTTTACCCAAATTTGACTGATCCAAGAGATTTTTAGAGCTAAAAGCCCTCATTTAATAATATGAGATTTAGGATACTAAAACATCTTAAATCTAGTGCTAATCCTTTAGTGTAACTGAAGAAACTTTGATCTCTATGAAGACAACAGAATATTTATTTTTGAAAAATTAAGCCTAGGCTAGGGAATACATAATATATTTACTAACCATGGGATTCTTATATACGATTATAAAAGATAATATAGAAAACCATGCAGAAATGCACTTTGTGTGACTCCAGTTAGTCATTCTTTATTGCCAAAATATCAGAGAAGCCCTTATAAATTGGCTGCCTGAGTTTGTCTTATAGCCCTTCCCACTGAAAACTTTTTTTTTTTTTTTTGGTTTCTCTTATAGCAAACATTTTTTTTCCCTCTTTTTTTAAGACAGGGTCTCACCCTGTTACCCAGGTGAGACTACAGTGGCATGACCATGGCTCACTGCAACCTCAACCTCCTGGGCTCAAGAGCTTCTCCCACCTTATGCCTCCTGAGTAACTGGGACCACAAGCCTGTGTGCAGCCACACTCAGCTAATTTTTAATTTTTTTTTTTTTTTTGTAGAGATGGAGTCTCCTTATGTTGCCCAGGCAACAAATATTTTTTACTCTTAAACCCAGCTTTTCCCATTTTTGCTATTGAGTTTTCTCCAGAATTGCCTATAGAATATGCAAGAAATTTATAAACCTAGAGTATTAATTTGTTCAACGTTCGTGAGTGAAAAGGATATTTAAATGTTTCTGAAGTTAAGATATCTCTACTTGTTTAAACTGAAGTTCATTAGACTAATTTTGAATTTGCAAACTTAAAAATCTTCAATAGGCTTCATCTCATTGTGGAAAAATCTTTTCTTTCAGAATGTCTTCTATGTGAACTGAACTCATTCAGAGAAATCATAATCATATTAAAATAGTAACTATTGAGAGCTTCAAAATTGCTAAACAATGATATTACCTTTTTCACTTCTCAGCCTCACCATCTCAGTTAAGTATTATTTTAACACAATTTTTTTAAATTTGTTTTTTTAGAGACAAGGTTTCAGTATGTTGCCCAGGCTGGTCTTAAACTCCTGAGCTCAAGGATCCTCCCACCTAGGCCTCCCAAGTAGGTGGGACTACACATACATACCACCATGCCTGGCTTGTAATCCAACTTTAAAGATGGAAAAGTTAGTTAAAGAAAGATTAAGCGGATGTACAATGTCACTCAGGCCCATACGACAGACTTGGAGTCTGTCCAAATGGCCATAATGCCATTATGATACCTTAAAAAAAAAACCTTACAATTAAAGACAGAAATTATATGTCAGGCTGTCCTCATTGTCTTGATTATCACATTTAGAAATGTCATCTCAGTACCCTTGACTTCCCCTCCTCCATGGCTCTCATCTCTGCTCTGCCTCAACCACTTACTAGACACACTCAATGTGTTTTAACCCATAACTCCACTTTTTTTTTTTTTTTTTTTTTTTGAGACGGAGTCTCACTCTGTCGCCCAGGCTGGAGTGCAGTGGTGCGATCTCAGCTCACTGCAATCTCCGCCTCCCGGGTTCACACCATTCTCCTGCCTCAGCCTCCCAAGTAGCTGGGACTACAGGCGCCCACCACCATGCCCGGCTAATTTTTTGTATTTTTAGTAGAGATGGGGTTTCACTGTATTAGCCAGGATGGTCTCGGTCTCCTGACCTCGTGATCCGCCCGCCTCAGCCTCCCAAAGTGCAATTCCACTATCTTCATTGCAAGTACTCCATTCTCCAACTGGCAATTTCTATCTCTACAGTTCACTTCTATTATTATCCTGTCTCCAGAAGTTATTTGACTTCCTGGTACTAAAAATACACATATTATACCAAATTTTCATCATTGCTTTTCAGTATGCAGTTTATATCACCACTTCCCTTCCAAGTTGAAATTCCATAATTTATTGTTAATTACTTCTTCACTTCCTTCAATATAATCTTCAAGTTTAATCGTCATAGCAAAATGAGGGTGGGAATGAAGCAGGTTTGAGCTTCTGCAGGGAGGATGTGATGAAAGTTATCAGTGGCAAAAAAAAGTAGAAGATTATATCTTTAACTAATCTTTCTTAAGTGCTCCCTATTTGAGAGGCTTAGGTGGGAGGATCCCTCCCTCACATAGTGAGACCTTGTCCCTAAAAAACAAATTAAAAAAAAAATTGGGTTAAAATAAAACTTAACTCAGATGGTGAGGCTGAGAAGTGAAAAGGGTAATATCATTGTTTAGCAATTTTGAAGCTCTCAATAAATAGTTATTATTTTAATAACATTATGATTTCTCTGAATGAGTTCAGTTCATGTAAGAGACATTCTGAAAGAAAAGATTTTTCCACAATGAGATGAAGCCTATTGATAATTTTTAAGCAACAATTCTGTATTTTCCTAGTCAACTAATTCACATGAATGTTTCATAACTTTTCATGTATTTTCAAATATCTCTTGACTTTCAGCTGTTGACCTTGGCATGCTATGCTATCCCATTGCATCTATGCAGATATTTTCCTCCATCTGTCCTGTTATTTCTCCATAAAGTTTTTTCACATTTGCAACACAGACCTTCCTTTTTAACTTACTGAAGAAACCATCTAGTGAATCTACAATACATATGGGTAATTTTTCTCACTTCAATTATTTGGACCAAATACTCCTTTAGCTACTACATCACTTCTTCTGTCCTGCTTCCTATTCCTCTCTTCCCATTCTTGCAGCAACTATTTGAATCAGACTCTTAACCCACATCTTCATTGAACTTGTTCTTATTATGGTTACCAATGATCTCAACATTGTTCAATATAATTGTCTATTCTCTGTCTTCATCTTATTTGGTCAGCAGCAATTAATACAATTGATTACCTGAATAATTTTTTATTTGCTAAGATACATGCTACTTCTTTTATTTTATTCCTACTTTATTGATCACTCCTCCTTAGTGCCCTTTGCTAGTTCTTATTTTCAAGAACTTTAAATACTGGAGTTCCCTAGGGATCAAGTTTTGTACCTCGTATTTTTCTAACTACATTCAATTTACTGTTTTATAATGATATCTGGTCTCATGACTTTAACACTCATTTCTACATGGAAGGCTTCCAAATATAAGTCTTCAGATGTGCCTCTCCTCTATACTCCAACTGCTTTCACTCCTCTTTATATCCAGACCTACTCTCCTTCTCTTTATATCCCACACTCCTTCTCTTTATATCCAGACCTACTCTTCTAGTCTCCTTTTCAGTGAATTTTGGTTTTTGCACTGAGTTAGGCAAAAAAAATTCAAGTCTCTCTTGTCTCTTCCTACCTCTCACACTCTGCAACTGACCTTTAAAAAATAAGTCTGCTTTTGAAATAAGTCTGTTTTATAACAACTTCACACTACTTCCATCGCTTCCACTTGTGTGTTTTAAGCTACCATCGCTTCCCTACTAACTTCTAAATTCTACAATCATATTGGTGTTCTTGAAATGCAAGCGCAATCATGTAAAACTGTTTAATATTCTCCAAAGAGTTTTTACATAATGGCAATGTAAAGGTAAATTCAATTAGATACAATGTCCTATATAAATAAGACACTGGCTATCTGATGGACATTAACTACTATGATTCTCTCCCTGGCTCACTCTTCTGTAACCAAACTTCCTTACAATACTGATAATACAGTGAGGATGTTCCTGTGGCAGAGTCTTTGCGCTTTGTGTTGCCTCAGCCTTAAATGCTCTTTCTTCTTACATCCATGTCCTATTGCGTCAAGTTTTTCAGCTTTCTGCTTAAATGACAGCATGTTAGAGAAGCCTTCCTGAACACATATTTAAAATAATAACTTTAGCAAAACCTATTCTCTTTCTTAGTTTTCTTTACAAGATCCATCACTATTTAACATAATGTATGTTTTACTTTTCCATTCGTTTACTATCTGTCTCCTTCATAAATATGTGTGCTGTGAGGGCATGAAATACTGAAAGATTTTCATTGTTACATTTTCTGTCCTTAGAAAAATGCTGCCAGAAAGGAAAGGCTCAACACATATTTGTTGAATTCATTAATTAAGCACAAATACACAGATGTCTTAAGTATCCAGATGGAATAATACAATATATGTTCAAAGAATAACCAATAAACAAAACAAAACAAAAGCATAATGATAAGTACCAGCTAGACCTGCACAGACAAAGTGGAATACAGAGTAAAAAGTATGAACTAGCTGGCAGAAAAATTCCCATCCCTCTTATCTTGGAAGGGAACTAAAACAGAACAAAACATAACAAAACAAAACTGGTGTTGCTGGAAAAGCATGATAGGCCTTAATCACTCATGTATGTATCACATACTGTTGGAGATTCTATAAAGAATAGTTCAACTCTATGTGGCATAGCTTTTCAATTAATTTTAATGAATGATTATAATATTCCAAGATGGTCCAGGAAGATTTCTCTTAATGTATCTTTAAAAGAAAAATAGATCAAACTTACAATGGGAAAGTATTAGGTAACTTTCTACAGTGTGGTTGCCAATAACACTGCTGTTACTTTCAATTCTAATCAATTTCTGATTTAAGGTAAGATTATAAATTCTGTTCGCTTTTTGATTGAGTACAGTTACTACTACTACTTCTAAATATGTGCCACTGCTGCGCCAAAATATTTGTTTTCTAGTGCAAAACCCTCCAGAGCTGTTTTTTCTGTCTAGCATACTGACCAGCAACATTTGAGATGGTAGCTACTTCATTAATAAACTTGGTTCTTTACTAACTTTGATGAATAGAGACCCAATTTCCAGTCCTCATAAGCCTGCAGTGGTGTGTAGCATTACATGGAGGGAAAATATCTATATCTATACCTGTATCTCTATATTTCTTTATCTCTTTCTCAACCTCTATACCTAACCTGTCCTGAATAATATAAAGACAAGTCAAGAAAACAGCCATATTTCTCAGCATAGTTATAGCTACACTTAAATTATATACAGCATGTAAAATCATTTTTAACTACACTTAGTTTTGAGTAAGCATTTAAAATATGTTTTGTAATCAACTGGTTTTTTTTTCTGTCACATATTGCTGCATAACAAATTCTCCAAACCTTAGCAGTTTATAGCAATAGAAATATATTATCTTACATTGTCTGTGGGCCAGGAATCTAGGAGTGGCTTAGATTCCTTGGTCCTCTGTCTCTGGGATGCAATCAAGGGCTGAGGTTGTCTCAAGACTTGATGAGGGAAGATCTGAAATCACTTACATTGTTGTTTGTAGGCCTCAGGTCCTTGCTAACTGTTGGAAAGAGTCATCTGTTCTTTGCCTCTATGCAGGACAACTCAAAATTTGACAACTGGCTTCTCTTTAGGGCAACCATAAAAGACAGTGAGAGACAGTAAGAAAAAAGTCACAGACTTTATAACCTACTCTCAGAAGTGACAGCTTATGACTTTTGCTGTGTTCTATTTGTTATAATTGAATCACTAAGTTTAGTCTACACTCAAGAAGAGGGAATTATATGAAGGGGAAATATTAACAGGTGAAAATTATTGGTTAACCAAACGCAGGTTCTACTGATTGCTGATTGCAAAATTGAGTAACAAGGACAAGGTGTGGTAGGAGAAAAGCAACCTTATTTTCCAATGCTGGCAGTGGGGAAATGATTCAGACTACTTCCTTAATAAAAGGGCTTCAACATTCTCAGGCAAAATGCTAGGATTTAAGAAGGTTTGGTACAGAGGGAATGCAGCAGGGGTGCAGCAGTGCAGGTCTACGTGACTTGTTCTGATGACTTGAGTTATTACCCCATCTGATAAATAAAATGGTGCCATCTTGGGCTCAACGGGGTTGTAAATTAGCCACAGCTTTGAATAATTTTCTGGTGGGGGAGAATTTCATAAGCACCTGGGTTGTCTCAAGGTTCAGTCTCTGGGACTTCTAAGCAAACGTAATTAGAAGCTAACAATGCAGGGGTGTGCCTGGTGGGAAGGAGACTAAAGGTTATTATTTCATTACTGAAATGTTAATACGAAAGTCTGAAGAAAGTAAAAAAAAAATCTTAAAAATAGGGTACTCAGTTATACCGGGACTTATTTCAAGGGCTGCTTACTACTACACAGTGCTTAGATCCATTCCTATCCTCTGACCTATTTCTCTGGCCAACTGGTGCTTAATTGGTTTTTAAGCAAGTGTCTTAAAACACTGATACAGTTTGGCTCTGTGTCTCCGCCCAAATCTCATGTTGAATTGTAATCCTCAGTGTTGGGGGAGGGGCCTGGAGGGAGGTGATTGGATCATGAGGTTGGACTTCCCCCTTGCTGTTCTCCTGAGGGTGAGAGGGCGAGCCAGTTCTCAGGAGATCTGAGTGTTTAAAAGTGTGCAGCACCTCCCCCTTAGCTCTCTTCCTCCTGCTCCAGCTACGTAAGACGTGCCTCCTTCTTCTTCACCTTTTGCCGTAATTTTAAGATTCCTGAGGCCTCCCCAGCCATTCTTCCTGTATAACCTGCAGAACTGTGAGTGAATGAACCTCTTTTCTTTATAAATTACCTAGTTTCAGGTGGTTCTCTATAGCAATGTGAGAACAGACTAATACAAGCATATTTACTATCTATATTTTTAAACCCATTGTTTTAAAAATTAAATTCAATATTCAAAACAAAAATGTACTTTATTGATCTTAACAAACTTAAAAAAATGAAAAAATACAAGCTGCATATAACATGAACGTTTCTGATCTCTTAGAATTTGCCTGGTAGAGGGTATATTTTTAAAGACTAACACCAGTCAATCTGCTTGCAGTTGCTTATTTTTTCCTCTTAAATCAAGTTATCTTTCAAAGTTTGAAGCGGTTGTTTAACTCGTTGTGAACTCTATGACATCTGAGCCTGGATTCCTTTCATGTTACAAACTTTGGTTTTCTGTCATTAATATAAAGCTCTTCAGTGTAAATTGTAATTATTTTGGGAAAAAGCTGAGAAAATTATACAAAATATAGACAGACCCAGGAGAGAGAATGCAAGAGGCTGCTCTGTTGCAACAAGAACTCTAAGCCATATAGCAATTATTTCAAAAATTAAAGGATTCCTACATATCTATAGCAATTCCACTACTGAATTAAAAATTAAAACCTAAACCTAATTTGGTTGACAGGTTTATCATTTCTTATACTACTTCTTGGCATCATCAATTATCCTCAGGTACATAATACTCTCTGGCCAAGTCATCCCTTATGAGGACTATGCCTTTTTATTCATTGTCCTATCAATTATCATTGCATAGAAAATTCTTCAAAGTCTAAGTGTCAGACATTGCCGAATCGTTTGGTAGGTTTTAAAATTATATTCAGAAAATAAAAACCTCTAGCCCATACACAATCTAGAAGATTCTCACTATCTCTCTAGTCACATTTTACACCGTCTCTCTATTCCTTTCTTTGGTACAGACACACTGACCTTCATTTCTGTTTTCCATTGTCACTTAGGTAAATTCACACAGAAAATTACAGAACCTGAACATTTTTAGAAGGTTTTATTCTGAATTGAAAATTACACATAAAATAAATACAATTGTCATTATTTTATTACATCCTAAAGCTTGCAGTTTTCATTTCTTGGTTTCTTATATGGCAGGGTCTGAAATAGAAAAATACATTGTGTTTTGAGAAAGAGTAAGCAAATAATTTACACTTTACATATTTATAGGGTTTAGGATACATTATCCAGAAATATGGCATCTTGGCATATTGGATATCTTAAGCTGAAGGAATTTGAGATATGATAAGTGCAGAAAGGTCTTTCTGACCTTCCCCTGAAGCAGGTTGAAAATCCTAGGAAAGATTTTCTGATCCCCCCACGAAGGAGGTCATATAAGCCCCTCATGTGAGAAGTGCCCCTACTATCCCCTGAGTAAAGGAGTATCCTTAATCTCCTGAGACAAAAGTATACAGAGCCTGTCTGTACAAACAGGCAATGCCAAGTTTTCTGCAGTATAAGTACTTACACCCTTTGTCTTAGGATAAAGGAAACTTTTTATCCTTGTATATTTCTTGTATCCACATTTCTCCACCACCCTCCATTCTTCATCAAACCTACTATTAAAAACAAACAAATTTACAAGAAGAAATCAAACAACCCCATCAAAAAGTGGGCAAAAGATATGAACAGACACTTCTCAAAAGAAGACATTTATGCAGCCAACAGACACATGAAAAAATTCTCATCATCACTTGCCATCAGAGAAATGCAAATCAAAACCACAATGAGATACCATCTCATACCAGTTAGAATGGTGATCATTAAAAAGTCAGGAAACAACAGGTGCTGGAGAGGATGTGGAGAAATAGGAACACTTTTACACTGTTGGTGGGACTGTAAACTAGTTCAACCATTGTGGAATACAGTGTGGCGATTCCTCAAGGATCTAGAACTAGAAATACCATTTGACCCAACAATCCCACTACTGGGTATATACCCAAAGGATTATAAATCATGCTACTATAAGCACATATGCACACGTATGTTTATTGTGGCACTATTCACAATGGCAAAGACCTGGAACCAACCCAAATGTCTATCAATGATAGACTAGATTAAGAAAATGTGGCACATATACACCATGGAATACTATGCAGCCATAAAAAAGGATGAGTTTGTGTCCTTTGTAGGGACATGGATGAAGCTGGAAACCATCATTCTGAGCAAACTATCGCAAGGACAGAAAACTAAACACCGCATGTTCTCACTCATAGGTGGGAATTGAACAATGAGAACACTTGGACACAGGGTGGGAACATCACACACCGGGGCTTGTTGTGGGGTGGGGAGCAGGGGAGGGATAGCATTAAGAGAAATGCCTAATGTAAATGACAAGTTAATGGGTGCAGCACACTAACATGGCACGTGTATGCATATGTAACAAACCTGTACATTGTGCACATGTACCCTAGAACTTAAAGTATAAAAAAAAATTCTAGTTTAACTGGTACTTCAAGTCTTCGTTCCCTAATGAAGGCTCAGTGTCATGGAAAACTTACGTTAAATAAATGTGTATGGTTTTCTCTTGTTAATCTGTCCTTTGTTACAGGGGCCCCAGCCAAGGAACCTAAGAAGGAAAATATAAATTCCCTCCATAATATCTATGGGATAAATACCATACAGTTAATAAAACTGTTTTGTGTTAATAAAACTCTTAGTCCTATAGTACATATTTATGAATTTAAAGGAGATTATAACACATACACACATACGTTTTCTCTGTACCCTAAAAACATCAGCTTGTAATCAAATGAACAGTGTTTTCCACTTTTTATAAATAAGTACAGTATATCTTCTTGGAAACTATAGGATTTGTTACAATTGTTCTCTTATGAAAGTTTTATCTACTAATTGTCATTGAATACTTCACAAGCCAGCTGCCACCTAATTACAGAACCTAAAAATATTTTAGAAGGTTTTACTCTGAATTGAAACCTCCACATAAAATAAATGCAATTGCCATTATTTTTTTAAATCTTCAAACCTGTAGTTTTTTTTTTAACTTGGTTTCATATATAGCAGGGTCTGAAATACGAAAAATATGGTGTAAGCAACAGATGAGAATAGAAAATAAAATTAAATCCTTTTGGAAAAAAATGATTCTGAAAATTTGAGTGAATAAACAATGACCATAATGCCACTTTCCCACGTGGCACTCACTATTTTCACGTAACTATGTGCAACTCTTGAAGCTAGAAAGTGAAATACAATGTTCTGGTTTACTTCAATAGAAAATGAAAAACCTGTATTTGTTTATTTCTAAATCAGTTACCTCTAGAATAATATGTCATTAAATTCTGGAAGATATTTGCCTTTGTCATTTTGTGAAAGACTGTCCTCCATAATAAAGAAATATTATTAGTAAGTTGGATAGAACAACACACATATCCTACAAAAAGTTGTTGTAGTGTCTGCAAATGCAAGCCACCTTATGTAAAAAAAGCTATTACTTACAAAATGTTAAACTTATAATATCTACAAACTTTAATTGTCACATTAGATATTTCAATATCCATATACCCATTATAAAGCAAAATAGTTTCTATCTAGTGCTGGTACATTAAATGGATTGGAATTGATTTGTTATAACAGGATAAGATAAACTATAGCCTAATATAGATAAATGACTTCCAAGTATAGCTCAGATATTGGCTGTATGTTTGTGTTCAGATTTTGCTGAACATTTGAGAGAATGGAAGGAGGTTCTTTTACAGCACCATAGCAAATAATTTAACCATCTCTATTTTTATGATTCTTTCATCAGTTAATATCCTTACAAATCTCTCACTCTACAGTTTCTCTACAGGACCTCCTCATTCTTTTCTGCCATTTTGCAGATTCACATACATTTTTATCTTTATCCCTCAACTAACCTATGTTTTTTTCTGTTAAATTCCATATTCTATTCAGAATACATATAGAATATTTTAGCTGCCTCTTTGTTTCACTGCTGCTTTGAAAGTCAAGCCTTACAAGACCTTTGATTTTATAGTCAAACAACCCAAATGTCCAACAATGATAGACTGGATTAAGAAAATGTGGCACATATACACCATGGAATACTATGCAGCCATAAAAAATGATGAGTTCATATCCTTTGTAGGGACATGGATGAAATTGGAAACCATCATTCTCAGTAAACTATCGCAAGAACAAAAAACCAAACACCGCATATTCTCACTCATAGGTGGGAATTGAACAATGAGATCACATGGACACAGGAAGGGGAATATCATACTCTGGGGACTGTGGTGGGGAGGGGGGAGGGGGGAGGGATAGCATTGGGAGATATACCTAATGCTAGATGACGAGTTGGTGGGTGCAGCGCACCAGCATGGCACATGTATACATATGTAACTAACCTGCACAATGTGCACATGTACCCTAAAACTTAAAGTATAATAAAAAAAAAAAAAAGAAAGAAAAAAAAAAAAAAAAACAATTATCAAGATATTTTCAAAACCAAAATTATGCATACTCAAGATAAATTATAACACTCTCTTAAGACAAATGGTTACATTCAAATGTGTGTGGATTTATCATTAATAAACTTTATATTTTAGTACAGTGCTTGAATTACGTAATAATCGAGCAAATAGTACATGGTATTCTATATACAACCCATCCCCAAAGAAATTCTTCTATTTTTATATTGCATTAATGTAGTATACTTGTTACAACTAACAAGCTGATATTGATAATTATTATTATAGTACATAATTTACTTTAGGGCTCACTGTGTTCTATAGTTCCTTGTGTTATGACATGTATATTGCCATGTATTCACCATTACAGTTTGATACAGAATAGTTTTCCCACCCTAAAAATTCCCTGTGTTCTACCTGTTCATCCCTTTCTTCCCTCCTAGAGAATGCCTGGCAACCACTAATCTTTTTACAGTCTTTATAGTTTTAGCTTTCTCATGATGTCATATAGTTGGATTTATGCATTATATTCCTTTTTTAGTACGGTTTCTTTCACTTAGCAGTATGTATTTACCATTCGTTCATGTCTTTTAAAGGCTTAACAGCTCATTCCTTTTTATTCTGAATAATAGTCCATTGTGGATATACCAGAGTTTATCCATTTGTTAATTAAAAGACATCTTTGTTAATAAATATAGTAGAATATTTATTATGCACTAGTATGGGGTAATTTTGTTTAAGGCTGCTATAAGCATTCCTATGTCCAGGTTATTGCACAGACATCATTTTTACATCATTGAGTAAATACCATAGGAGCTATGTTAATGCAATGGTGAAAGTTGCACGTGTTGGGGACAGGGCAGTGTTCTATACTCCTATATTTAAGTCTCAGTCTTATAGTGCTCTTGTGGACTGGGCTGTAATCTTTATGAGTGCTTCTCAGCATTTTTCCCCCTTAGGTGAAAGAGAAAGGCTAAAATGGGCTGGAACTGGGTAACTTCCCTTCCTCTAAGTCAGATAAAGCTTTGGTGAAATCTTTTCATGAGCTCATGTAGGAGCAGGAAGATATGATGCTTTTCCTTATTTATAAGGGTCATGGCCAGCACTCCTATAACAAAAGAGAGGTTAACAAGAGAAAAGCATAACAACTTTATTTAATCAAAGTTTTATGTGACATAGGAGACTTCATAAATGATAACTCAAAGACTTAGGAAAAACTTCCTATTTTTATTCTTAGGTTCCACAATAAATGGTCAGCTGTGTAGAAATATGATTGGACAACAGACTATAATCTAATGGTAATAAACTGAGGGAGAATCCAGCAAGGCCTCTCCGTTTAGGTCCTTCTTGTCCTCTCTTTGTATCATTGTTTCCTCCCCAGATATGGGGAAGACCCTTATGGGGAGGGTGATAGTCTGGTACTGTGACTGTACCCAAATTTTATCTTGAATTGTAATCAGAATTTTAATCCCCATGTATTGGGGAAGGGACATTGTGGTGAAACAGGATACTTTTCTTGACCCTTTCATGGGACTCGCAAAGAGGTTGGTTCATTTACTCAGGTCACAGCACTCAACCCCTTGCAGGAGGGGGAACACACAGGTGAGTGAGTTTAGAGGACAGGACAAGCACTTCTGGGCAGCTAGCAGGAATAGAACTCTGTGCAGGCCCACGGCAGCATCTAAGGGTTTCCCGTGACCTCAGAGCTCTAGAGGGCATGTGTGACAGTATGCTCCTTTAGCTTTGTCATCTGCGGATGGCTTAAGTGTTAAACAGCTTAGTGGAGGGTCCGTGCGACTGCCTCTTGCACCTTCACCCAGGTCCTTGTTTGGCGTCCAGGAAGAATCAGTTCATGTGAACGAATTGAAGGGTGGTAAATGTAGAAGATTTTATTGAGTGGTGGAAATGGCTCTCAGCGGGAAGTGAAGCTGGAAAGGGAATGAAATCTTACCTGGAGTTTGGCCTCATCCCTGGCCGAATTCTTCACTGAGATCTTGTCCTTTTGAAGTCACACTGTCTCTTTAAAGTCACATTGCTTCTCTCTGATGTCCCGGATGTTTCTTCTCTTCTCTCCTTCTCTACCACACTGCTGGTGGAGCCTGGGGTTTTTATGGGTACAGGATTGGGGGCAGAGTGAGCCAGGGTGGTTTTGGAAAAGCCAACAATTGGGCAGGAAAACAGGAATGCGTGTTCTCACTTTGGGCAGTAGGTCCAGGTTTATGGGTGTGGCGCTTGCTGGGGACCACTCTCCTGTACCCAGTTTTTTCCTGCCTCCTGTCCATATCAGTGGGAGGTGATTAGATTAGGGAGGTGGTTCCCCCCATGCTGTTCTCATGATAGTAAGTTCTCATGAGATCTGATGGTATCATAAAGGCCTTTTCCCCACTTTGCTTGGCACTTCTCCTTCCTGCTGCCATGTGAAGACAGATATGTTTGCCTCCCCTTCCACCATGATTGTAAGTTTCCTGAGGTCTCCCCAGACCTGTGGAAATGTGAGTCCGACTAATGGTTTGCTTTGGGAAAGAGGAGTTCTAGAGTTTTTGTTTCTATGACCCACCTTGAGGAAGAGCAATGCTAATGCCTATGACTCAATGCAGGGGAGAAAGAGGAGCAGAATATAGGAGGTCAGGAGAAGTTCAGAGTGCGTGTTTCCAAGGCCCTTCCAATGTCCTTGTTCAAAATACTCAGCATGCCAAGGTGCCATACTTTGGGGAATATATTCTGAACCCCAACACCGGGTAGGTATTGTTGTGGAGATCTCTAGGGGCTTTTTAAAAAATGATTACTTTTTCTCTGGGTATATGTCAAAATGCTTATTGTATCTGCCTCCTGGTGAAGCGCAAGGAAATTCTACTCTGATCTTCATCATGAGAACATATCAGGGCAACTGAAAGGAAAACCGACAAAAAGGGCTGGTGTGGGAAGGGATTTAGACTGGGTACGCTGGTTCCCAGAGTGCTGACATTTAAATGTAATTTTAATAGCATTTTTTTGGTCTTCGCTCAGAAGAAGAAGCATGTGGTAAAAGAAGAGGGGGATCAATATTGTCTGTAAAATTCATGTATTGAATATAGGTCTAGTATAACATACTATTAGCAGCTCATACAGTGAACACCACCAAGGTAGTGAGTTTCTATTTTTCTTTAAACCAGTGACCAAAATGGGTTTAATATTCTCCTCAGCTTGACTGATCTTTAGGTAAGTTCCTTTCTGATTCCAAGCCCTTGACTTTCATTATATAGAGCATTTGCTTTATTAATAGAAAACAGATAGTTGTAAATTCTTTACCTGTCTCTTTGACATGTAAATCTTTTTTAACGCCTCTGGCCAGCAAAAACCGCCATTACTTTTGCACCAATCTATAAAACTACCCTCTGTCATGAAAAGAAAGTTGACTTTTCCTTTGGGAAAAGCCA
This sequence comes from Pan troglodytes, assembly GCF_028858775.2. Taxonomy (NCBI): domain Eukaryota; kingdom Metazoa; phylum Chordata; class Mammalia; order Primates; family Hominidae; genus Pan; species Pan troglodytes. The sequence goes on along the minus strand of NC_072408.2, from coordinate 35,579,746 downwards.
ATTAGCAAACAAGGAGAGCCTATGTTTTCACTCTCACTCCAGGGCTTTAAAACCCTCCTACCCTTTGTTTCTCTTGAGTGAGCTCAGACTGAGTTCTGATCTTTTTCCTCATTGGAATGTCTCATACACAGAAGGGAGAAAAGTGAGGGAAAGGGAGAGGATGATGACTGAATAGCAATAGAACTTGATAAAGTGGTAAAACTTTGAGAGACAGTGAAAAACATTTTCGGCATTCTCAAATTTTAGCAAGAATCCTACTAAGTAGTGAGGAGTTATTGTTTAATGGGTACAGCTTTTCAATTTGGGATGATGCAAAATTTCTGGAAATGGATGGTTGGGATGGTTGCACAAAAATGTAAATGTTCTTAATGTTTCTGAAATATACATTTAACAATAGTTTAAGATGGTGATCTTTGCTATGTATTTTTATCACAATAAACATAAAAGAATGCTGCTAAGTGAGTTTAACCAGAATTCCCCATTCTCAATATCGAATCGCCCTCAATATCTAATCCCCTCATCCTCCAACATTCCCGAGGTGATGTCTGATCACCCTGCCCTGTCTTTAGAGAGAGTCCTGTTAGGTTGGTTTAGCCAGAATTCCCGTTTATCCTCAATGTTTCCTCTCAGTAATTGTCCATACACAGATGTCTACCCTGCTCCTTGGCTATCAATTTTTATTTTTCTTCGTTGTATTTAAAGTTGAGCTCACTCTCTCTTCCCCACTGTAAGACCTCATTGCAGAGGCTTCTACAACTGTCTCAATAGACACCACTTAATTAAAGTCTTCCTTATCATCTTTAACAAGTGTCATAAGTAACTTTTTTCTTTAATAGTAGTGTTAGAACTGTAAGTAGAAGATAATAAAGTATATATGAATGCACAGTAGAACTCTACAGAGCTTTATAGAATTTAGCTTTCCAAGGAGTGATTCAGTCTAACATGTAAAAATATAAATAAATATGAAACCATTAGATGTAAGTTATGCAAATATCTCATTTGTTTTATTGTGTAATGTAAAAGTATTTGGTCATTTACCAAATATGAGGCTGCTTCAATTTTATGTTTATTAGGTTGAGCCATAAGAAATTGCCTTTTATGTAGGGAAAAGTAGCTAAGTATTTGAAATTTACTTTCAGTTAACCGAAACACACTCCAATTAAAATAATGGTGTTCCACCCAGGAAATTCATCACAAAAAGATATTTGCCGAGGCACATTGTCATCACTGTCATCAAGTTATTCCAAGTTAAGACAAAGGAAAGAATCTTAAGAGCTGTGAAACAGAAGCACCAGGTAACCTACAAAGGAAAAGCTATCAGATTAACAGCAGATTTCTCACCAGAAACCTTATATGCTGGAAGGGATTGGGGCCCTATCTTCAGCCTCCTCAAACAAAACCAATTATCTGCCAAGAATTTTGTATGCAGTGAAACTAAGCATCATATATGAAGTAAAGATACAGTCTTTTTCAGACAAACAAATGCTGAGAGTATTCGCCATTACTAAGACACCACTACAAGAACTGCTAAAGGGAGGTCTAAATCTTTAAATAAATCCTGGAAACACATCAAAACAGAACCCTTTAAAGCATAAATTGTACAGAATGTATATAACAAAACTACAAGTTAAAAAGGAAAAACGAAAAATAAAAAAAGAAAAACAAAGTACAAAGGCAACAAAGAGCACAATGAATGCAATGGTACCTCACGTTTCAATACTAACATTGAATGTAAATGCCTAAATGCTTTACTTAAAAGATACATAACTTAAAAGATACGGTGAGTTTCATACGAGGGATGCAGGGATGGTTTAACATATACAAGTTAATAAATGTGAAACACCATATAAACAGAATTAAAAACAAAAATCATGTGATCATTCCAATAGATGCAGCAAAAGCATTAAACAAAATCCAGCATCCCTTTATGATTAAAACTCTTGGCAAAATCAGCATACTAGGGACATAGGTTAATGTAATAAAAGCCATCTATGACAAACCCATAGCCAACATAATACTAAGGGGGAAAAGTTGAAAGCATCCCCTCTGAACACTGGAACAAGACAAGGTTGTCCACTCACCACTCCTCTTCAACATAGTTCTAGAAGTTCTAGGCAGAGCAATCAGACAAGGGAAAGAAATAAATGGCATCCAAATCGGTAAAGAGGAAGTCAAACTGTCACTGTTTGCTAATGATATGATTGTTTATCTTGAAAACCCCAAGGGCTCCTCTAGAAAGCTCCTAGAACTGATAAAAGAATTCAGAAATGTTTCCACATACAAGATTAATGTACACAAATGAGTAGCTCTTCTATACACCAACAGTGACCAAGCAGCAGAATCAAATCAAGAACTCAATCCCTTTTGTAATAGCTGCAAAAGAAAACAAACAAAACTTAGAAATATACCTAACCAAGGAGTTAAAAAATCTCTACAAGGTAAACTACAAAACACCCATAAAAGATATCATAGATGCCACAAACAAATTGAAACACATCCCATGCTCATGGATGGATAGAATCAGTATTGTGAAAATGACCATAATGCCAAAAGCAATCTACAAATTCATGCAATCCCCATCAAAATACCACCATCAGTCTTCACAGAATTAGAAAAAACAATTCTAAAATTCATATGGAACCAAAAAAGCGCCCACATAGCCAAAGAAAGTCTAAGCAAAAAGAACAAATCTGCAATCATTACACTATCTGATTTCAAACTATACTGTAAGGCCATAGTCACCAAAACAGCATGGTACTGGTATAAAAATAGGCACATAGGCCAATGGAACTGAATAGAGAAAGCAGAAATAAGTGCAAATACTTAACAGCCAACTCATCTTCAACAAAGCAAACAAAAACATAAAGTGGTGAAAGGACACCCTTTTCAACAAATGGTGCTGAGATAACTGGCTAGCTACCTGTAGGAAAATGAAACTCAATCCTCGTCTCTCACCTTATACAAAAATTGACTTGAGCTGGATTAAGGACTTAAACCTAAGACCTGAAACTGTATAAATTCTAGAAGATAACACTGGAAAAACCCTTCCATACATTGGCTTAGGCAAGGATTTCATGACCAAGAACCCAAAAGCAAATGCCATAAAAACAAAGACAAATAGCTAGGACCTAATTAAACTGAAGGGCTTTTGCATGGTAAAAGAAACAGTCAGCAGAATAAACAGCCAACCCACAGAGTGGGAGAAAATCTTCACAATCCATACATCTGACAAAAGACTAATATCCAGAATCTACAATGAACTCAAACAAATCAGTAAGAAAAAAAAATCCCATCAAAAATTGGGCTAAAGACATGAATAGACATGAATAGATAATTCTTAAAAGAAGATATACAAATGGCCAACAAACCTATGAAAAGTGTTCAATATTACTAATGATCAGGGAAATGCAAATCAAAATCACAATGTGATACCACCTCACTCCTGCAAGAATGGCCATAATCAAAAAATCAAAAAATACTAGATTCTGGCATGGATGCAGTGAACAGAGAATACGTCTACACTGCTGTTGGGAATGTAAACTAGTACAGCCAATATGGAAAACAATGTGGAGCTTTTTTAAAGAACTAAAAGTAGAACTACCATTTGACCCAACAATCCCACTACTGGGTATCTACTCAGAAGGAAAGAAGTCATCAGTCGAAAAAGATACTTGAACACGCATGTTCACAGCAGCACAATTCACAACTGCAAACTTGTAGAACCATGTGTACACACACATGCATAGATACATATATACCAGTTTTTTTACTCATTCACTGATTGATGGGCATTTGGGATGGTTCCACAAGTTTGCAATTGTGAATTGTGCTGCTGTAAACATGCGTGTGCAAGTATCTTTTTCAACTGATGACTTATTTCCCTCTGAGTAGATACCCAGTAGTGGGATTGTTGGATCAACAATATATATGAATAATGGAATACTATGCAGCTGTAAAAAGGAATGAATTAACAGCATTTACAGTGACCTGGATGAAATTAGAGACTATTATTCTAAGTGAAATAACTCAGGAATGGAGAACCAAACATCGTGTGTTCTCACTGATATGTAGGAGCTAAGTTATGAGGATGTAAATGCATAGAATGATGCAGTGGACTTTGGGGACTTAGGTGGAAGAGTAGAAGGATGGCCAGAGATAGAAAACTACCAATATGGTGCAGTGTATACTGCTCAGGTGATGGGTGCACCAAAATCTCACAAATCACCACTATAGAACTTACTCATGTAACCAAATACCACTGTACCCCAATAAATTATGAAAAAATAATAAGTAAATAATAAAATAATGCTTTTCCTTTAACAGTAATTTTGGCAGCATCTTCATGATTTAGCATTTTGTATATTATAAAATGTGATAGTAGATATTATAATTAATAACTATTCAATGAGTTATTAAGGCCCAGTTGTATTAGTGTCACAATTTTGTGAAAGACAATTACTTTAAGAATAATTTCTGATTTTCTCTCCCTCTGAATTTATCCTCATATGTAAAGAAAAACATTGTCTCCCAAATAACATCTAATATTCCAGAAATAAACAGAACAGATGCACGTTCAGCTGAAGATAACACATAAATATGCATTTCAATCATTTGTCTCTTACCTATTTTTGCAATTGTAAATTATGGTCTTTTAAAATTACAGTACACAACAGATGGTGAAGAGTTAGTTTAAGTGATGTTTCATTTAATATAGACTACTGTGCCAACTGATCTCGCACTACAACAATTTACTCACTCACTACAACAATTTATTTACTGCATTAAAATACATTGGATTAAATAGGCATTTCAGCCACATTTGCATATCATGAGTCTGACTTTAGCAGGATGGCACTGTAGTGTACTCACTCTATCTAAAAGAAAGAAGAATGATGGATAATGTGATCCTAGTAAGAAAACATACTCTGGAAAATGACAAGATTCAGCATAAGAAATTCAATTTCTATCCTGTTTTCTTTTGTGGAGAAAAAATATCCATGGATTTAATCATAATGTGATTTTAACTAAAGTGAGATTCACAGAGAGCAAACTAATGTCCTGCTGAAGTTCATTAGTGTCTTTTTCTATATGCCATTATGTTTGTAAATAAAACTGTGTGTGTGTGTGTGTGTGTGTGTGTATACTCACACACACATAGACCATACATACAGCAGGGAATAATATTCAGTGGGTCTTTGACGAATGGGAGTGTTGGGGTTCAGAGAATGGTATCTCGAAGTATGGTGCTTTGGCATGCTGAGTACTTTGAATTGAAGGATGTTGGAAGTGCCTCAGAAACAAAGTAAAACTTTTTGTAAAAATTTTAACAGTTACAAAATTATGAGAGTGAAAGGGATCTGATCTAACCAACACCATCTTGCCTTTAACCTCCAAATTGCCCTTAGGTATTCTTGGGCTTGAGCCAAGCTAACTTTGGAAGAAATGTTGCTTGAAGTTTAGATGATAATAGCCCATCCCCAAAACTAAACTACCTATGTAAAACTAATAAATGACCACCAGGTTAGGAGGATGAGAGGAGCCTGAATTCTGCTAATGTGCAGACATAAACGATTACCAGCCATTATTCTAGAGGTTACAAGATTTGCAACTTCCCCAATTATGCCTGCAGATAACATCACTATTGTAGAACCTAAGACTGGCTTTTTGGGTGGGATGTCTTTGCATTTTGGTTTTTGCATTTTGGATGACTGATCACTCAACTGCCCTTGCTTCTACCCAGACCCCCAACCCATCCTGTAGCCCTACCCAGGAGCTGACTCAGCATGCACAAGGACCATTTTCCACACCTCTGTGATTACATTCCCAACCCATCAACAGCACCCATTCCCTTTACTGCCAAACTGTCCTTGAAAAACCCTAGACTACAAATTTTTGGGGAGGCTGGTTTGAGTAATAATAAAACTCCAATATCTCATTCAGTTGATTCACAGTGAATTAAACTCTTTCTCTATTGCAATTCCTCTGTCTGATAAATTGGCTCTATGTGGGCAGTGGGCATTAATGTAATAGACATCTAGATTTGTAGAAGTATAAAATGTTCAGATTATTTTGGCTATGGTAATGTGTTTTAGTTCTTCATTTTCTATTAAATTGATGTAATTTTGCTGATAATCACAAAAAAGTCTATCATTTTAAATCAGAATATTTGAGGCCCTTAATATAAATGTATGATTAGTGAAGTCAAACTAATTCTTAAAGTGGGGGAATTTCAGTATGTCCTAGAGTGTAACAATATAATCAGATTACTTGGGAAAAAGGTACAAGCACTCATGCACAAACACAATCATACATGTGTGTATATATATATATATATATATTTATATTTATATATAAATATATACTATATATGATATACATAAATATATATGAAATATATATATACATATATATGTACACATACACACACACACACATACACATATATTTGGCATCTGTGGAAATTGTAAGGTTTAGTACCTTTCCTTACCCAGCATAGGGATCATAGCCAACACAACTATAACAAAAGACAGGCTAACAAGATTAAAAATATCAGAAATTTAATCAAGGTTTCAGGTCACATGGAAGCCTTCAGAAATGCAGACCCAAAGACTCAAGGAAAACTGTCTATTTTTATGCTTTTAAACAATGAAGAATGGATAGACCTAGACATGTAATTGGACAAAAAGGATATGATCTAATGGTAATAAATTGATTGAGGAAACCCAGTTTTCTGAATTTGTGGTACACTTCCTTGCTAACTTCTTTGAACCACCTCTTCTGCTCTTGTCTGCTCTCCCCACAACTGTTCCTAAAGTAACACATTCTGCAACTTCTTCCTGTTTCTATTACTCTCTTCCAAGGAACTGCCTCAATTAGTTTCCAATCAAAATGGCCAAAGCCAAGCTCCTTTTCTGGATGCACATGTAGCCCACTAGAGATAGATGCTTTCTTGATATGATAATTATAGGTTTTATAATTTTATCTAATGTTTGTCTTTCTTCATCCAGCCATTTCAGGAATTTCCACTGGGTCACTACCCTCAACATTTCCTAATTCTTCTGTTCATATATGACTTACAATTTCCTTGCCCAGATGGTGACTTTTCCAAAGACTTCTCTCACAAGTTCCCTCTCTGGTGCACTGAGTGGCATACAATTTTCTGTTGCTCATTCAGCAAATATCTAGCCAAGAAGTAGGATACCAGTTTTCCCTTTGTAGAGATATCTCCTTCTGCCAAACACGTTCGTTTAAAGTAGGACAAAAACATTTCTGAAGAGAGAGAGAAAAAAAGATGTATAGTCATAATCTATTAGTCTAATACATCAGAGATTCTAGAGTTTTGTTTTTTTTATGTTCTTCTGAAGGCTGGAGGTAGGTGATCAGAAGCTATTATCAGGACATTTGTTTTCTTCTTGTTCTTCAATATAACCAAAATGTATTCGAACACTTGCTTAATCAGAATTATGTCCTAAAAACTTGGGAGAGTAAAATATTTTATGTTAATTATCCCAAGTCTGAAAATAAAGCATGCATTTTAAAAATGGTAATATAATTGCTACTTTCAAGACTCAGCCAAATGGAATCTATTAGGTGGATCTCATTTTTCTGGGATTTATTGACTGGAATTTATGATATATTTTATAACTATTATGCTACAATAAATATCTACACATATAACTTTTTAATATATACCTTCTTAAAAGTAATGTTTACATCTAATTAAGTTAAACAAATTTTCACAGAAGAAAGTTATGCCATCCTATTTTTTCCCAGAAGCTGAGTTATTTTTAAAGAAATTATAGATTGAAATACTTAGAATTTATAATGCATTTTGAAGGAGGCTTAAATTATTTTTATAGTTTCATCATTCCACTTTATTCTCTTTTCTCATAGAAAGAAAAATCTAAATTTAAATATTTGACAAAATCTATGTGTTTGAGTAGATATATTTAATTTGCTTGTCTGTGTGCGTGTGTGTGTGTGTGTGTGTGTGTGTGTGTGAAAGATCACAAGCAGAGAGAGTATGCTGAGTATTTTGGCTAGAAATCATTGAATAGTCTATGTTATTTCACCTATTGATGTCAACATTCACTAAGTTATTGACTCTATTATGTAACAAAACACACCGTTGAAAAAATGTTTCTTGTTTAAAGACTAATTCAAGATCAGAATATACATGAGAAAATGCCCCCTATCTACCGGGACCATCAAAATAAAATAAAGAATTCCAAACCTAGAGTATCTTACCGTGATAAGGAAGATATAGACTTTAAATATGTTTGATTCCCTGAGACCAATTTAAGAATAAAAAACATGAAACAACAAAACAAAGGGCTTTCTGAAAAAGAAAAAAAAACATATAGGGTGATGACATAAAAAAATGTAATTGAAATGCAAATTTTATAAAAATACCTATAAAACACTGCATTATATATATATAAAATTGAAAATATACATAGAAATATAGACTTTTTAAAAGTGTATATATACTTTTTAAAAAAGTATATATATATTTATGCATATAGAGAAGTCAGTTGCCTTGCCCAGGATCACACAGGTAGTTAAGTGACAAAACAGGGACTCTACTTGGTAGATTGACACCAGAGTTCATATTATGGACAATGTTACCTTCCAATTTCCTAATTCTCTTAAAACATCTAATAGCATCTCACTGCTTACCTTAAAACTTCTTATATATATATATATATATATATATATATGCATATATGTACTTTTTTTTTTTTTTTTGAGACAGTTTCACTCTTGTTGCCCAGGCTGGAGTGCAATGACGCGATCTCGGCTCACTGCAACCTCCGCCTCCCAGGTTCAAGCAATTCTCCTGCCTCAGCCTCCCAAGTAGCTGGGATTACAGGCATGAGCCCCCATGTCCGGCTAATTTTGTATTTTTAGTAGAGACGGGGTTTCTCCATGTTGGTCAGGTTGGTCTACAAACTTCCGACCTCAGGTGATCTGCCTGCCTCGGCCTCCCAAAGTGCTGGGATTACAGGCATGAGCCACCGCGCCCAGCCCTGTGGCATATATTTTAATCAATATTTTTTATAAGCAATTTTTAGGCTGATCATGTCTAATTTGCATTTGAATATAAATACCCTCACAATGCACATAGTGTTTCCTCTAATAAAAAAAACCCAGAGTTTTAATAATTATTTTGAGTAATGTTGATTTATATTATGGATAATATGATATAAATAGGTGATACAAAATAGGTGTCTGCAATGTATTCAACTATGTATTTTAAGAGTTGACCCCAATTTTAGTAATAGCTAAAACTTTAATAAAATTTGAAATTTTTAATGGTGCATTACTTTCAAAACCAACAATAGAAGAGTGATAATGAGAAAACACTTTATAGTAGAAAATGAGAAGCATTTCTGGAACTATTTCATTATGGCCACAAGTGATTATGGATAGTAGGTAGCAATTAGATACATAAATATTTACTCTGTGGCACTATTTTTATTCCTATAGTCCAATATCAGTGCAGTTTTATTATACACTCTCATTTTATGCCTCATCCCTATAATGAAAAACAGTAATTTTGTCATTCTGGGGTTAATGGGAAGAGTAGACTTGAGGTAAGGGTTGTTCTCAGGAAACAGAAGCTGAACTTGAACACACATAGCAATAGGGTAAAATCAAGCCTATGAATCAGAATGATGAGGACAATACAGGCTAATGAAAAAAGAGAGAGGGTAAGGATGAGTAATGTGTCAGAAGGATTAGAAACAAATAGTAAAGCATATATATTAAAGACTTCAAGTATCATACTTAAGGAAAGTGAAGTTTTAAGGTCAGTGGTGAGATGCTATTAGATGTTTTAAGAGAATTAGGAAATTGGAAGGTAACATTGTCCATAATATGAACTCTGGTGCCAACCTACCAAGTAGAGTCCCTGTTTTGTCACTGAACTACCTGTGTGATCTTGGGCAAGGCAACTGACTTCTCTTTGCCTCAAATTTCTCTTCTGTAAAATAGGAATAATAATTGTACCTATTTCATAATGTCATAAAGTTGGATAAACTAAGTTAATATTTATAATATTTATAAATCTTTAAAAATATGGCCTCTAACACAGTAACTGCTAATTGCATTTGATAAATAAAACATAAAAGTAAATAAAATAAGCAAATAAAATTTTATTGGCTTTTGGAAAATGAACAGTTTACTGGCAAGGCATTGAAATATTTGCCTAAGAAATTTTGAAAGCTGGATTGATAAAGCTTCTTGGGTGATTTTTCTTATCACTCCTTGGCCAAATGACCATCCACAAGAGGTTTCTGTTGTCCAAATTTATTTTAATCAGAAGACAGTGTCTTGTTCCCAACTTTCAGTTTGTTATAGTTGCTCAAGTATCAGGTAATTCTGTGATGACACATTAATCTATCTAGGTTTCTCACAGTTTAACTGATACCAAGTCAAGGATTCTAACCATGGATGGGAGAGATTCAATGATGAATCAACTGTCTTAACATGATACTGAAGTGAGGATAGGTGAAATGGAATGCCATGCCGAGTATCAACATGAAATAGTCAAAATTGAATGAGACACACACGCACACACACACACATATACACACACACACACACAGATACACACACACCCCACTATGGTTTCAGTATTAGTGTTCATCCAAAACTCATGTTGAAACTTTATCACCAATGCAATAGAACCAAGCATGAGGCCTCTCGGAGGTGATTAGGTCATAACGGCTCCTCCCTTGTGAATGGGATGAAGGCCCTTATAAAAGACGTTTCACACAGTATTCAGCCCTTTTTGCCCTTTTTCCTTCTGCTAGTTGAGGATACAGCATTTATTCTCTCCAGAGGATGGTACCAGGTGCCATCTTGGAAGCAGAGGGACTTGCTCCTCACCAGGTGCCAAATTTGTGGGCCCTTGATCTTAGACTTCTCAGTCTCCAGAACTGTGAGAAACGAATTCCTGTTATTTATAAATTACTCAGTCTTAGATTTTGTTTTAGCAGCAAAGATACACACACACACACACACACACACACACACACACACACACACACACAGTTGAGAATATTTGCCAAAATACAGAAAAATGTCACAGATATCATTGCATTTCACACTACATATTTCAGGATTTTAAAAATATAACTCAAATACCATTATCACACCTAAGAGATTTAATATTAATATACTACTATTACCCTCTACTCAATATTCACATTTCTCCGATTTTTCTCAACATGGCACAGCTATTTTTTTTTTAATCTTTTTGTCCAGGATCCAGTGACTAATCATGGGTTGCATTTTGTTATGTTCTTTTAATCTCCTTTAACTCAGAAAAGTTCTCTGGGGCTTTTGTCTTTTATTAACTTGACATTGTTCAATATTCCATGTCAGTTTTCTTAAAAATTGTTATACAATTCTAATTTGTCTGATAATTTTTTTCATTATTAGGTTCAAATTTAAACTTTTATTAGCAATACTGCATTGATTATATTATTTACTTTCTATTGTTTCATATTGCCAAGTACATAATGTCAGTTTGATCCATTTATAGTGATGTTAAGTTTAATAATTTGGTTAAGGTAGTGACTGTCCACTGCTAAATGTTACTTCCTTTAAAAAAATTATTCCTACAAGTATATATACATTAACTCATTCAGAACTGTTTGAAATTGAGACTCTCTCTCTTCAACTTGTCTCATAAACAAAGTTTTTCCATAAACATGGCAATTTTTGGCATTCTTAGCTCAAAATTTTCTCTCACATTAATTTGTGATGACAAACATGTCCAGAAAAGTTCACAGTGCCAATAATTGACCCAGGTAAGGGACTGTTTGCTTTATTACTCAGAGAGCAAAGTTCTCCTTTAAAGAACTATGTTTTACAGATAGATGTTTTACTATCTGTAGGTGATGACTTCAATTACCCCATTTGGAGCTTATTTTATCTCATATATTTTGTTTCAAGGTTACAGATGTCTATAATTTTTTCTAACTTGTACTTTTTAAAAAAAAATTTCTTTCAGCAGATTTCCAAAAGGAGAGGAAAGCAGAAATACTGTAACTCTAATATTTTAAAACCACAAATGTCTTAGCTCATTTTCTGTTGCTATAACAGAACACCTCAGATAGGGTAATTTATTACAAAAAAAGAAAAAAGTTTATTTAGCTCATGGTTATACAGGCTGAGAAGTTCAAGAGCCTGGCACTGGCATCTGGTAGGAGGCCTTCATGGTGTAACACCCCATGGTGGAAGGGCAAGCAAGCATTTGAGACAGAGGAAAAATGAAGACCAAATGTCATCCATTTATCAGGGTTCCATTCACATGATAACTACCCAATTCCCACAATAACAGCATGCACCTATTCACATGGGCAAAACTCTCAAATTCTAATCACCTCTTAAAGGTCTCATCTCTTAATATCATCACAATAGCAATTAAACTTTGACATGAGTTGTGGAGGGAACATTCAAACCATAGCAAGAAATAACTGGGACCTGGCTCCTCCCATGACTCATATTTTTCTCCCTATTTAACTTAACTCTCAGTCATTGCTTCTGATACAGACTTGCCCTTTATAAACCTTCCTGGATCCTCATATGACCATCAGCTTGGCAGCAAAAAGTCATTTCTGCCTAGATCATCTTGCTGTCATCCTATTCTCTACATAGTTATTCCTTACATTTATTAAATGTGTACAAAATTCCTAGAAGTATCCTAAGCATCATAGATGTATTAATCATTTACTCCTCATATCACTGCATGTGGTTTTAATTATTATCCTCATCTACACATGAACAACTCTCAGTACAGAGAAGGTGGGCGATAGGCCTATGTCAGAATTGAGGATTCCAATCAAGACTCTTTGTCTGTTGAGCATTTTTCCTTAATCTTTATATTCTGCTGCCTCATGATATCACAGCTTGAATAAGCAACACTGTCATAAATTAAAGCAATGTCCCTCAAACATTATAGCTTGAACTGTTGCCCTGGCTATCTCAATACCTCTTTACATCTATATAAAATAGTGAAAATTTCTCTCTACTGTGTGTTGTTAAAAAAAAAAAAAAAAAAAAAAGTAAACCACCAGCCTCCCTGACTCTAAATGCAATGAGTATGTGCAATGGCTTCAGGTGTACCTGTTGGCTATTTGTATTTCTTCTTTGGAGAAATGGCTACTCAACATCACTAATTATCAGGGAAAAGCAAGTCAAAACCACAATGACAGACTATCTCACATATGTTGGAATAGCTATTATCAAAAAAAAAAAAAAAGACAAAGAATTGGAAAAGATCTGGAGAAATGGAAACCTTTCTCCACTACCACGTAATTCTGCAATCCCACTTATGTGTGTATATACAAAACAATTGAAATTAGGATATTGAAGAGGTATCTGTACTCATGTTCATTGCAGGATTATTCATAATAGCCAGTGAACTCTCATGTTCATTGCAGGATTATTCATAATAGCCAAGATATGGAAACAACACAAAGGTCTTGACAGATTGAAGGATAAAGAAAATTGTGTGTGTGTATATATATATACACACACACATATATACACGTATGTATACATATACACATATATACACATATATACACATATATACACATATATACACATACATATACGTACATATATGCATATACATATACATATATACATATACATACATATATACTTATACATACATATATGCATATATACACATATATACACACACAGACACATGGTTGTACATATATATACATATATACACACACACACAGACACATGGTTGAATTAACACACACACACACACACACACATAGACACATGGTTGAATTAAAAAAAAATTAGTATAATATCCTACCAAAATTATAAGCATATAGTTAAAAATGCCCACAAAATAGATAAAACTGTAACCTAATATTCTAAGCACACCAAAATAAGTTAAGAAAGTCATACACTATATCAAAGATCAACATACATTAAAACTAAAAATATTAAAAAATGAGTTGTATTACTAAAGAAAATAAAAATTTAAAAAAAATCCAGGCATGGGAGTCACATCTGCAATCTCAGCACTTTGGGAGGCCTTGGTGGGATAATTGCTTGAGGCCAGGAGTTTGAGACCAGCCTGGGCAACATAGCAAGATCCCAAATTTATTTAAATAGATTTTTTTAAAAGAAAATAATTTTTAAAAATCACTTCTCATTCATACTAAAACACAAGAGACACAGATATACATATGAACAAAACAATATATAATATGAGAAAATAAAATTATTTTAAAAATGAACAGGTGATAAAAAATAATTTGTGAGAAAAGGACAAAAGGCAAAGAGAATTAAGCATGTGCATAATAGGAATCCCTAGTAAAACAAACAGAAGCAACAATGTAGAAAATAAGCCTTAAAGAAAAATATCATTATAAATATATATGTGTATAAATACAAATGAGAGAGATGAATATCAAGAAATATGTGAGATTGATCAAAACAGAGAAAGTAATAAAATTGTTAGAAAAAAAGCCTTTCATCATCTAGACAAAAAGACCAAAATTAACATCAATAGAAATGAAATAAGATTGAAATATGAATTTTAGACAGAAATTTTTATATCAAAAGACAATATAGGTCCTATTAGAGATATATTAAGGATAAAAACTATGAACCAAAGACATTATAGCCAATGAAACTGCTTTTTCTGTGTAAAGATAGAATATAACTGTTTTTTTAAATCGCAAAATAACTTTGAAAATAAAAATATTTTCCATGAGCTTTTCCTGAGGCATCTGCTAGAAAGAAAATTTCAAATATTCAAAATTAGTAGAAAAGCATTAGTATAAATCCTGGTATATTTCTACATATTATATGTAGAACTAAGACAAAAGTATCATCCCAAAATAAAAGTGTAGTATATAGTGACAATTCGCTTCAAAAATGTAGATACACTGCAACTCTCAAAAATTGAAGGAGGTTTGTATCTAGGGTATAGGAAGCTGCAGAGTGCAACTCCCACCTCAATAAGCAGAGGACTCCTGGGTTAACGACTAACCAGTGACTCTTCTGAATCATTACAGAGCTCAGATAGTTGAAGTGGGAGGGCAATCAAGTAGCCTGAATTCCAAGGAAGGAGAGAGTTGCTGAAGAGAGCATATGAAGAAGTATTGACAATTTGGAAATAGCTAAGAACAAAGTAGCTAACAATGTCATGAATTGCTAAATACTGAGTGCAGGCTAAAATAAAGAACCCTTGGGACTTCCAAACATGGAGGAGTTGTTGTCACTCAAGACTCATTTCCCTGGACCTCCACCAAAGCCTCATGAGAAAGACTGGCTACGTTAAGAAAATGGAGACAAGACCCCTCAGTGGTGTAGGAAAAGGCTCAGACCTTCCCTCTTATAGGAAGAGTCAAGCTTAACTAAGAAAAGAGCACTCATGGACCACAGGTAAAGACATTGAAACTAGGGAAGCATAGCAGGAAAATAATACTATGTATTAGGGAGAAATAGAAAAGGGGCTTTGGCCAGGATTATATGCTCATATCATCAGAAGTCTCTATTGCTGATTGAGGGACAAGAACTTTCATCTTACATAAACACACCGAAATAAATGGCAGAGTATTGCTGTCCCAGAAACTATCAGCAGAAATGCTGAGAAATATTCAGTCCTGAGGCTCAGGCACACAACATTTTGGTAAAAACCATTCAATAAGTCTCTAGAAGTTTCCAAACATTTGCACATCTGCGTGTCTTCTTCTGAGACCTCCAAACTGTTCCAAACTCTGCCTGTTACCCAGTTCTAAAGTCACTTTCACATTTTCGGTTATTTTTATAGCAGTACCCAAATCCTGGTAGCAATTATCTATATTAATCTGTTTTTACACTGCTGTAAGGATACTACCTGGGACTGGGTAATTTATAAAGAAAGGAAGTTTCACTTACAGTTCTGCATGGCTGGGAAGGCCTCAGGAAAGTTACAATCGTGGCAGAAGGGGAAGAAGGTATGTCGTACAGGGTGGCAGGTGAGAGAGAGCAAGGAAGTGTCACACTTTTTAAAATCCATCAGCTGTCATGAGAACTCACTCACTATTACGAGAACAGCATGGGGAAAACTGCCCCTGTGATCCAATCACCAATCACTGGGTCGCTTTCTTGACATGTGGGATTTCAATTTGCAATGAGATTTGGGTGGAGACACAGAGCAAAACTATATCACCTACAAACATTAAAATAATAATTTACTATTAAAGAACTATATACTAAAATACTTAAAATGGCTCTATGCCTGTGAATTTTACAACTTGGAAGAGATGCAAAAGACACATGGAAGGAACAGCCTGCCTTGTCTCACTTAAGAAAAAAAAAAAATATGGCCGGGCGCGGTGGCTCACGCCTGTAATCCCAACAGTTTGGGAGGCTGAGGTGGGCGGATCACGAGGTCAGGAGATCGAGACCATCCTGGCTAACACGGTGAAACCCCGTCTCTACTAAAAAATACAAAAAATTAGCCGAGCGTGGTGGCGGGAGCCTGTTGTCCCAGCTACTTGGGATGGTGAGGCAGTAGAATGGCATGAACCCAGGAGATGGAGCTTGCAGTGAGCCGAGATGGCACCATTGCACACCAGGCTGGGCGACAGAGCGAGACACCATCTCAAAAAAAAAAAATATATATATATATATATATATATATGTATGTATGTATGTGTGTATATATATATATATGTATGTATGTATATATATATTTACCAATTCCTCACAAAACTTTTTCAGAATACCGAAGTGGATGTAATAACACTTCCCAACTGATATTCGAAAGCCAGTATTATCATGATTCTAAAATCAAGAAAGACATTATAAAAAGGAAACTACTGACCAATGCTCTTCTTGAAAATAATTGTAAAATGAATAAGAAGTCCAAGTAGGATTTTTAAAGAAAATTCAATATGTAAACTATATATTAGACCAAGTAGGACATTTTTCAGAAAATTCAAAGTTGGATCAACATTCAAAACTCCATCATTGTAATTCAGCATATTAACAGAAAAAACCAAAAACCATATTTTAATAGATGTAAAATAAAAAGTAACAAAATATGTCATTTATTTATGCTAAATTATTTCAGAAAATTAAAAATAAAACCGATCTGAGAGAGAAAATCTGCCAAAAATATCTATTTCAAACAACTATTAATTTTACCTAAAAATCAGAAACAAAGCTATATTTTATTATTTTACTAGGTCTATCCAACATTTCACTGAGGTTCTTGCAAATTCAGTAAGACAAAAAAAGGATTCATACAGATTGAAAATTGAAAAAGAAAACTTTTTACATATAATATTTTAAAATAATATTTTTTAAATGTACTAGAAGTGATAAGTATATAAAGTCACAAAATGCAAGGCCAATTACAAAACTCTATCAGATTTCTACAGACTAGTAATGAACAGTTGGTAACTAAAATTATGAAATAAAAAATAGTGTATGCAATAGTATCCAAAACAATAATTATTTATGTTTAAATCTAACAAAATAAAAGTTCTACATCCTAAAAACACAAAACAGAGGTTAAAGGAATCCAAGATCTAACTAATTGGAGAGTCACACTGTGTTTTTCTATTGTTAAAACATTAATTCTGTACAAAACTTCAGTTAAGTAAAAGGAATAATATCTAGTGTTCAGTAGCCCAATAGGGTGGCTCAGTTAATAACTTGCTGTTTATTTGAAAATTACTAAAAGTAAAGTTGAAATGTTCTTAATATAAAGAAATAATAAATGCTTGAGGTGATGTATATCCCAGTCACTCGGATTTGATAATTGTACACTAAATGCTTGTATCAAAATATCATATATACCCCATAAATATAACTATTGTCAATAATTATTAAAAATAAAATTAAATAAACATAAAACCCATCAATTCACCCCATCTGACCTATTGATTCAATGCAATTCCAATCTAAACCTCAGTATTTTTTTTGTATAATTGACAAACTAATTCTAAATTTTATAGAAACTCAAAAAATTTTAACAGGGATAGAACGTTGAAAATGAAAAAAAAAAAAAAGGAAAACCTCCATTATCTGAAATAAAGACCTACTGTAAAGCAATAGTGATCAAAAGAGTGTGAATTTGGGGAAAAGATGAAAATATAGCCAAATGAAATACAATAGAGGGTTAGGAATAATCTAACACATATAGAGATAAATGATTTTAGATAAAGACACAAAGTCAATTTAATAGACTAAAAAATTAGGCATTCATACTCAAATAAAACATGCAGTATAATAATCCTCAATTAATATCTTGTACTAAATATAAAAACTAATTCAAAATGTATTCTAGACAATTTCTTAGGTCTTAGCATAAACATGACTTACTGAGAGATAAGTTCTACACCGAGATTTTAATGTAGGTATCTGTACTGTATTTTGTTTGTGTTTGCTTTAATTCATCCTCTACCTGACTTTTATGTGTGTTTCTTTATTAAACCATGTATTAATACCTACTTTCTTCATTATAATTAAATTTATAATTAGGACTCTCTTCATCTTTGGCCCTCAGGCACTTTTATGAAACAGTTTAATAGTGACTTCTTTCCAAATAAGCCTAGGTAACCAATCCCTGAAGCTGAACAGAGATGGTGTGCTATTCTGACCTCCAAGCCCTGTGTTTCCCCGAGGGCCCAAGCTCTCAAGCAAAAAATTAAGAGGTAAATATATGATATATTCCACAATAACAGAGGCATAACTCTCATATACATAAGAAAATCTTTTCTATTTCTAGTAAGAAAAAAAATAGTAACATATAAATAAGGTTAAAGGATATACAAGCGTAAGGATAAGACACACATTATACCAGCACACATGACTGCCTATTTAATTCCACTTACCTCTTTTGTTTATGTTTTCCTGTACCGCATATATTTGTTTGTATAACAGCTTTAGAGATATACATCATATAGCATGAAATAATACAATTTAATGATTAGATTAGTCAGAGTTGTATAACAATCAGAAAATAAATTTCGGAACATTTTGTAACCCTAAAAGGAGACCTGTAGTCATTTCTCTTTCTCTCCCATCGCTGTAACCACAGCTTTAAGTTACCATCAAGCTCCTTTTTGTCTCTATGTATTAGCTTATTCTAGACACTTTATATACATATATATAATATGTGATCCCCTGAAACTGTCCTATTTACATAAGATAATATTTTACAGGTTCATCCATGTAGTAGCCTGGATCAGGACTTAACTGGCTTTTGCTACATAATATTCCATTGTATGGATATATCTCCTTTATAGATATATCCCATTTTATTTTTCTGTTTTTCAGTTGATGGACTTTTGGGTTGTTTCCACTTTTTGGCCATTATGAATATACTGCTATGAACATTTACATACAAATTTTTGCGTGAACATATGCTTTCATTTTTCTTGATTATGTCTATAGGAGTTGACTTGCTGGGTCATATGATAACTATATGTTTATCATTTTGAGGCCAAAACAGCTGCACAATTTCACATTCACACCAGTAGTGGATGAAAAGGATCAAGTTGTAAATATTCTTACCAACACTTGTTAACATCTGCCTTTTTGACTGTAGTCATCCAAATGGGTGTAAGGTGGTATGTCACTGTGGTTTTGACTTGCTTTTCTCTGATGTCTAAAGATAGCATTTTTTATGATTAGAAGACGTTATATATCTTTATTTGGAGAAATGTAAATTCATCTCCGTGTTCATTTTTAATTGCATTACTTTTCTTTATATAATTGAGTTGTAATATTTCTTCATAGTCTAGATACAGAGTCTTTATCAGATATATGATTTTTCACTTTTTATTTGTTTGAAACAGGGTTTTGCTTTGCTTCCCAGGAGTGCTGGGGTGCAATTATAGCTCACTGTAGCCCTGACCTCGTGGCCTCATGCAATCCTCCTACCTTGGCCTCCCAAAGTACTAGAATTACAGGTGTGAGCCACCACACCTGATCCACTTTCTTGATGGTATCTTTTGAAATACATTTTTTAAAAATATTGAAGATGTTCATTTTTGTAGCTTGTACTTTTGGTATCGTACCTAAAGAAAAAGTAATCCATTGTTGCATAGAAATATGCCTATGTTTTCTTCCACAAATTTTAGTTTTAAATCTTACTTTCAGTTTTAGGATACAATAATTTTGTATACCATGTGAGGTAGTATCAACAACTTTTTGCATAGGATATCCAGTGGTTAATAACTATATGTACTGTTTTTATCCTGTGTGCATTTCTTTAAATATGTTTAATATATAAATGTATTAGTAAAAACATACTTGAAAGATTCTTTCCCCTGAATTCTAGCTTTCCCTGTTATCAACTCAAGAAATGGGTTTAAACTTCCTTGAATAAATGTTTCTATCTCCTGAATAGAGTCACCTGAAGACATGGTATAGAGCTAATGAAGAATCGTTTAGTCAGTTCTATGGAAATATTGTTTCTATTTGTAAACTCCTTCAATGTCAGCAAACATCTCAATGACCTGTTTTGCAAAAGTATGTTTCTCAGAACAATGCCGCAGGTGACATAGGTTTTACTTAATATTGGCTATGAATATCGATTAGCTTATACATTTTCTTTTTCTTATAGTACCAAGTTCATTGTTAATTACTCCATAACAACTGTGTGAGTGGCAAAATCCAGAGAGGTCTGCAGGTCTGCATCCATCTCTATGAGAGGACCCCAGTACCAAAAATGTCTTTTTTTTTTTTTTTTTTTTGAGATGGAGTAGTTTTAGTAGAGATGGACCCGTGTTGCCCAGGCTGGTGTTGAACTCCTAGGCTCAAGGGATTCATCTACTTCTGCCTGCCAAAGTGCTACGATTGCAGGCATGAGCCAATGCATCCAGCCAACAATGTCTTCTACAAGATAGAAAACTACATTATCAACTGATTACCTTACCAGCTTAAGGAAGAAGATAGTCAGCATCAGGTTGCCACTTTCCATCTAATGTCTAAAATATTCATGACCTGGTCTCTCTTAAAGTGTACAAAGAAGATAATTATCTGAACAGTAGATTGTTCTCTCATACAACTTATTTCCATAAATATTTATAAGTGCTTAAAATATTTAACTCTACAATAAACTTTAAATATAATATACCTTGCATTTTAGATGGTACAGTAACATATTTGTGGAGCCTCCACAAGTCTGGATCCCTAGGTGCTTATGTAGGGTAGGGTCCTCGCACTGGTCTATACTTTAAGTGAGATAGTTGGTTATGTAGGGCATTGAGATGTCAGGTTAGTTACTGCAGCATATCTTAGCCTCTTAGAAAAAAATAGGAGCATTTCAAGGACAAATTGTCTGTCATCTACTCTTAAAAGGTACAAAAAGGAAGGTTATTGTTGCGAGCAATCCTCCCTATAAGACAATCAAGGTTTTACAGTCCACAAAGAGTTTCTGCCAAGCATTTCTGCTTGTATTGTCTGAACAACTTTCTCTAGCTTCCTTTTGCAGAGAACTTTCTTTATTTCTCTGTCTAAAATACATCCTTATTTGGAAAAGCTACTTATTTTTGAAACTGTTTTAATAATGCCATCTGTCTTCCTTTTCCATTGAAAAATTAAATCTATATTCAATTATACAAGATATTTTTCATTGTTTAATCATGTCATTACCTATTTCCCGTTACCAACAGACTTCAAAATGAATATGGATCTTCTTATCTTATAGGTCTATAGCCATCTCATCATCCTCAAATGAATTTCAGAAAGCTGGTGGTTATTCTTTTTTCTTCATTCATAAACTGATACTTTTAGAAATCACATCTTATTAAATAATGTAATTCGGTTTAACTTTTCACTATTCAAAATTTTCATCCTCTCTCTTTCTATCTGCTATTGGCTTTTTCATGTCCTGATGCTATTTCTAAAAAGTTCAGAACTTAGTTTTTTTTTTTTTCTCTCTACTATTTCTACGGCATAAACTTATAATTATACTGCAAGAACCTAAGGTATCTTTTAGAGTCATATTATCCAAGTCATAATACCATGTTACTTCTTCTTATGGGCATCTTCATATACAGAATATATAATTGTGTAATTTATTCATCTCTCTATATATCCATACATATTTTTACTGTAATTGTAAAAAACATATATATTTTATATATAACTTTGTGTATAGATAGATAGAGATTATATGGATATATATGATAAATATTTCACATTTTTTTCTCTACCTTCTGCCCTAAGACTGGACACAGATCTGAACTGATCACAAATTATTTATTAAAGTTGGTGCTTTCAATTTTTTTTTAAAAGATACTAGAAGAGTTTCTCGTTAATTTGGAGCATCACTGCTATCGCTCCCACACATCTCAACATCTTGTTTAAGTGAGATTTTATTGTCTTATCTGCCATTTAGCAAAATGAAGTATTTATCTAAGGCAGCATGTGAAATGTTTCAGAATTTCCTGTATTAACCTCTTTGAATCCACCCATGCCTATTAATCGTATGACTGTTACAGTGACTTTCTAAAAATAGAAATCATAGTACACCTTTATTTTGCTCAAAATATTTTAAACACTTCAAAACATTCTTAAACTAAAATGCCAAATTCTGGTAATTGCTTTAGAAGGCCTTACATGATCTGATCCCTGCCAACTTCTCTGATTTTCAACCATGGTGTATTCAGCCTATAATATTCCAGATGAACTAGGTGGGGCTTCTTGATCTTTGTCAATTATATTAATCTGATTCACGCTTTAGAATTTTACTATTACTGTTTTCTTTCCATGAAATTCTTCTCAAGTGCTCCATGTCCTAACCGGTTCATTTCTTTACATTATTTATATCTTAGCTAATTTGAGAAACATACCTAGTGTGAACTTCAGAGAAAAGTCTTCTTTATCACTTGTCTTAGTCTGCTCAGGATGCTATAACAGAATACTACAAGCTGGGTGGCTTACATGGGACAAATTGATTTTTCACAGTTTTAGAGTCTGGGAAGTCAAAGTTCAAGATCATGGCAAATTTTGTTTGTGGTGAGAGCTCTTTTTCTGGCTTTCAGACAGCTGTCTTCTCACTGCGTCTTCATATAGCCAGTGTGTGTATGCTGAGAGAAAGAGGGAACAACCTGTCTTGTGTCTCTTCTGTAAAAGCACTAATCTTTTCAGATCAAGGATTCATCCTTATGATGTCATTTAACTGTAATTACTTCCTTTGAGGGACAATCTCCAAATAGAGCAATATTGGAGGTATCAATGTTTGAAATTTTGGGACACAAATATTTGATCCATAACATAACTAAAACAGTACACATCCTCATCGAAATTCTGTACCCCTCACTCTGTGATATGTACTCTTACTGAATTCAAAACTATTTAAAATAATACTAAACATTTTACTTGTTTATGAAACCTCAATAAGGTTAGGCATGTTTCATTTTTAAAAAATTATTTTCTTAGGATCTAGCAATTGACCAGTGCTTATTATTTTAGAAAAAATGAATGTTTCGAGGAGAAATAAATCCATTTCTGAATAATTATGGAGAAAATCAATAGAGCCTAAAAAAGATTTAGACAATCGAGTATGATGGTCTTTTTTTTTTTTTTTTAACTTGGACACTTCTCCTTAAGTCTTGAGACTTTTTATTCTAATTAAATATTTGATTAATAATATCTAAATGTGGCCAGGCATGGTAGCTCATGCCTATAACCCCAAAACTTTGAGATGCTAAGGTGGGAGAATCACTTGAGTTCAGGAGTTTGAACTGGCCTGGGTAACATACTGAGACCTCATCTCTACAAACCTTTTAAAATTAACCAGGTATAGTGGCACGCACCTGTATTCCCAGATACTTGGAAAGCTAAGGCAGGAGGATCACTTGAGCCCAGGAGGTCAACACTAAAGTGAGCCATGATTGCACCACTGCACTCCAGCATGGCTGATAAAGTGAGATCCTGTCTCAAAAAAAGTTAAAAATAAAAATAACATCTAAATCTCTGTTAAATTTCCAAAATGGCATGTAAGGTTGAACATGTAGTTATATAGTTTATATTAAACAAAAACATTTTTGTGTTTAAATAGTTGATATTGAAAGCATAATTTTATTTATTCTTAACCTACATATGAGTTCTCCTAAGAATGAGTGAGTTATGGAAGCGCTCCATCCATGACTCACTCATTTAACCCCATCCCAAATACTTTGTACTACTTACAATTCTATTAAGAAGCTTGTCCCATTCTTAAGCTATGTTTCTACATAATTATATTCAGGGAGTCAACAATATATCTCCCTTAGTGATTAGGATGCAAACCCATCCTTACATAATTATAGAGTGTACTTATAATGCAAATATCCTTTGATGAGAGGTAAGAGTGAAATTACCCAAAAAGAGAAACAGTTTGCAAAGCAACTTTTTTGGAGGCATACAAAAACCAGAATCATAGCATTTTTAAAGAGCACACATTTATTGAGACAGTTCTGTTTGTTTGTTTGGTCTTAGCACTAATGTCACATTTGTTTTCATTGATATGCATCACCCATATGTCCAGAGAACGATGAATTTTCTTCACTGTTCCCTTCACCTAGCACAAAACAAATTAACCAATGCAAAATACACATATATGAATCTGTTTTTTCTTCCAAGGTCCTAAAATTCACTTACTAGGGGGAGCAATTGGTTGGAACAAGTCATTAGGATAGCGTAATTGCTTCTGATATGATTATGGATCTTTTAAAACTTGTGACAGTTTCATCACTTAGTTCATTGATTGCAGGGAGCAGCTTCTAGTACTTAAACAAAGCTACATTTTCAGTGGATATTGGAAATGATGTCAGGGAAAGCCACTCCTCTAGGCATCACGTCTAACCTTCAATACCTCATTATTGACCAGATTCTGGCTCATTCACTCAAATTATTTAATTGAACAATTCAAGTTGAGGCATAAAGTAGACAAATTAATTTAGTGATCATCAATAGGCTGACATTCCCTGTGAAACTTTAGAAACTTTCTGTAGGTTTTGCAGTAGTGTTTAGTTAACCCATTAAAAAAACTCATTATTTGAGTAAATATTACCTTACTTTGCTTTAAATTCTGCTCTGAAACACCATTTGTTTTTTATGTTAAAGTATTTCCTTTAGTGTTGAAGAGTTTCACTTGTGTTCATATCTTGAACAATTAATATTATGACATTTCTTTTGACTTTAACATTTAGTAGTGTGGCTTCAGCTTTACTTTAACCAACATTATTTAAAAAGTATTCAAATTAATTTTGATATCAAAATTTCAGAGAATGGAAAGGACATTAGAAAGAACTGTAAAATACCCTCCATGTAGGAAATCTGGAATAAAGAAAGAAAATTATTTGTTCTACCTCTAATTAAAGACAAGTAAGTTGCTCTCCACTTCTCCAATTGTAAAAGGTATAATCATCTCCACTGAAATAGTAGATTTGTGATCTAATCCACACTGAAAATAAAGCACCTGGGTTTATATTCTCAGTGCTGATGTCATCATTATTTCAAAAATCTGTTTTTCTTCACAAATTGAGTTTGCTCCAATGAATTATGAATTCAAAATATTTTTTTTTATTGAGAAAAAATTATTATTTGGGAAAAGTGTTAAAGGAAAATAATTGATTATAGTCTTCTCATATTTCACTTTTAATTTTTCTTTTAACTCAAAATCATAAGTGGCATATTATGTCACTTAGGCCTCTATGCTGTATATTTTCTAAGAATATAATGTGCAAATGAAATGTCTTATATAAAATTTGCATATACCATATTTAAGAGAGTTATTGGAGCTTTTGGTGGAACAATTTAAGGCAAATTAATTATATAAGTTCAAAGTTATGAAATAAAAATGTTTTTATGTATTTAAAATATTTTAATGTAAGCGAGAATCCTAACAAAAACCTGAAAACAAAAATAGCAAAGTTTTGAGGCTCTTTGACTAAGTGAATTGTAAACTGCATAAACTCTTAATATAAAAGTACATACTGTCTGTCTAATTTTATATAATGCTCTAGTAAATGCAGAAGAATACATAGTGATGGAAAGTGAGTGTGTGGTTTCTTAAAGAGTTGAAGGGGGGAAATAAGAAGCGGGAAGCAGAGATTACAGAGGGGCATGAAGGAACTTGGCAGGGTAAACTACATGATCACAATGTTGATTGTAGTGATGGTTCTGCCGGAGTTTGGCATTTTATATATTTATCTTTTTGTATTATTTTTACCTCTTACCGCCCATTCTAAAATCTTATATTATGCAAACCATGGATCAGGAAACCAGTCATGGGATTGCTATGAGTTAAATTATGTCCCTCATAAAAATACGCTGAAGTCCTAACCCCTAGTACCTGTGACCGTGACCTTATTTGGAAATAGAGTGTCAGAGTACAAAGCTAAGATGAGTTTATACTGGATATGGGTGGGTCCTAATCCAATATCAGTGGTTGTCTTTATAAAAAGAGAAGGGATGAAGAGACAAACACAGGGAGAATACTGTATCACAAAGAAGGCAGAGATTTGAGTGATAATGTCTACAAGCAAAGCAATGTCAAAGATGGCTGGCAACCACCAGAAGCTAAAAGAGAAGCATTGAAAAGAATGTCCTCCAGAGAGCCCAGAAGGAACTAACCCTGCAGGCAACTTGATTTTAGACCTCTAGGCTTCAGAACAGAGAAAGCATAAAATCCTGTTATTTCAAGCCACCAAATTTGTGGTCATTTATCATGGTAGGCCTAGGAAACTAACCTTAGGGCCATATCCAGCCCACCGTCAGTTTTTATTAAGAAAGTTTTAAATTGCAATACAGCCACATTCTTTCATTTATGTATTGTCTGTGGCTGCTTTCATGCTAAAATGACAGGGTTGAATAGTTGCTACAGAGATCATATGGTCTGCAAAGCTTAACATTTTTACTGTGTGACTCTTTAGGGAGAATTTTCACTGTCCTCTGATTTGAAATGCATAGATTATTGCTCTAGGTGGTAAAACTTGGGCAGATATGTCAGTGAATGCTGTTTATAATATATATTATGCATATATAAATATATATTTTGTGTATATACTATATGTAGTATATATGCACAGACATACATAGGCATATATAAATATATGTATATATGTGTGTATATGTACATATCTAGATATGTAAAATTTAAAATTCTTGGCATAGGCAATATCTTAGGGGGAAAAAGTATGTTTCAAGTATCTTCCTATATAGTGAATACTGTTTGATAATACTCTATTGAAGTTTGGAAACTTATCAACCTGCAGTTAAATAATTTGCATTGTTTCTGTAGAGATTCTGATATAAACAGGTAGTATTTTTTTAGTATGACCTTGACCTGAAAACATTCAAATCAGAATCCTTTTTTATAGGGATAGTTTGTAACACAGTGTTTTGATTACTAAATAAAAAGGACCAGTTACTTTTATGGTGTCTCTTTACACATAGTCAAAAAAAAAAAAAAAAGAGCTGAAACTCTAGAGTTACTTTTAAATCATGTTTTGAGTCAGTAAAATTTGAATTAAACTTGTAAAATTATGAATCTCAGCAGCTTCTGCTCTAGTAACTACAGATAATTAGAGAAAATATTTTAGCATAAAATTTGAAGCTTCAGTCAGAATTTCCTAACTCTATAAAATATTAAAGTAAAGAAACTATGTTATGTAATACTACAGTTCATCTTTATATAATTGAGTTGGCCTTCACACTAATGAGCCATAGGAACCTCTTAAAAATGCACAAATTTTAGGATTTATGGAAGTCTCTATCAAGATACATACATTTTATATCTTCTGCATATTTATCCTGGGCCTAGACCAGAAACATATATACTTGTTCACCCCAAGTGAGTGTGACAGCTTCTGATTCTCCTTCAAGTTTAAGGAAAAGAACAAATCCACTATATTATTTCCTGCATTCTATATAATTGAGTCTGTTTGCTAGGGTAATGCATCTAGCAAAGCAAATACAACTGGGATTAATATTTGGTTAAATTTATAGCAGCCCATCATTGTTTGCCATAATCTATCCATTATTTGTCCAAATGAATAAAATGAGAATAACATGGAACCAACATTCTTCTATTCTTTAACTCTGAAAGTGGTACTAATCTCTGCCCTGTGCCTATGACCTGATATTATTATGATTAAAAACATTTATATCATGGTAAGAGGATGAGGACTCTCTACAGATCAAAGAACTTATGGGAACATTCTGCTAAATACTATTATATGCTTTCTAATTCTACATTTGCAAGCTAGAGAAATGGCAATTGAGTAGGTCTGTGAACCCAATAGGCACACTGTGAAACAAATATGAAATGGAACTTCATTACTTGGCCCTCTTCTACACCTATTCTAACTGGGAGGCCATGATGTCCCCAGCTATGGGTTTTCTTGGTTTAAATATCTACTTAGATAGACTTAATATACAATAATCCTAGAAGGGTCTGGGCATTTCCCTTTCCCTCATAAATGATTACCCAAGTAAATGACTCTAGGTCCCTTTGGGGAAGGCCTGGGGAAAGCTCTGCTATACACATTTACATTGGTGTTGCAATGTCTTTGCACATGAGGGCAAAACTCCCAGGCAAGGAGGCTCCCTTTTGGCTGAAGGTAATTGTCAGAAGAATGGGGGGTAGTTGTGAGTTATCAGCCAACATTTACATCAGGTAAATTGGATCTTGGTCAATCATACGTGCCATCCACTATGAATACATTTTTTCTTATCAACTGTACAAAGGTAAAAAATTTAATAATACACAATTTTGACAAACTTTGGAGAAACTGAAACCCCCATACATTATTAATGTTATTTGATATTATAATGCATATTCTTTGGAAGAAGAGTATGACAAAGTCTATTAATATTAATGATAAATACAACACTGATGCAGAAATTCTTAAGTATATCACAGATGTGGTCAAACATGTGCGTACATACACATGCACACACGCGCTCATTTTAGTCTTCAAACAAAAAACCGCAAACTATCAAACTATCTAAATATTATTGAATAGGAGCTGGCTAGCACATTATATCACATTCCTAAATGACTTTAATTCTAAACATATGCACCCATTGACAAAAAGACATTTCCTTTTCTTTAACAAAACTTTTATTACAGAGCATTTTAAATGCATAGAAATATACAAATGATTTTGTTTACTTTTATATTAATATATTGAAATTTCTCTGGCTTTAACTTTTTAAATTTTTTTACCTGCAAGCTCAGGTCTCTTACAGCCTTAAAAATAATAATAAAAAATCTTAAATCTTAAACCACTCCTTTGAACTACTTCCCAATTTCCTTACTTTTTTTGTAACTTTTGTTTAAGTTCAGGGGTACATGTGCAGATTTGTTATATAGGTAAACAGGAGTTAATAGGTCACAGGAGTTTGTTGTACTGATTATTGCCAAAATATTAAGCCTAGTATCCATTAGCTATTTTTCCTTATCCTTTCCCTCCTCTCACCCTCCACCCCCTGGTAGGTCTCAGTGTCTGTTGTTCTCCTCTATGTATCTAGGTGTTCTCATAAGTTAGCTCTCCTTATAAGTGAGAACATGTGGTATTTGTTTTTCTGTTTCTGCTAGTTTGCTGAGAATAATGGCCTCCAGCTTCATCCATGTTCTTTCAGTGGACATGATCTCATTCTTTTTTATGGCTGCACAGTATTCCATGATGTATACTTACCACATTATCTTCATCCAGTCTATTATTGATGGGCATTTAGGTTGATTCCATGTCTTTGCTATTGTTACTAGTGCTTCAATGAACATATATGTGCATGTGTCTTTATGAAAGAACAATATATATTCCTTTGGGAATATATACTCAGTAATGAGTTTGAGACCCCAGTTGCTTTTCCACCAATCTATAATTTACACTCCCACCAATAGTGTTCCCTTTCCTTTGCAACCTCACCAGCATCTGTTATTTTTTGAGTTTTTAATAGTAGCCATTCTGACTGATGTAAGATGGTATATCATTGTCGTTGTGATTTGCATTTCTCTAATGATCAGTTATGTTGAGCTTTTTTCACATGCTTATTTGCTGCATGTATGCTTTCTTTTGAAAAGTATATGCTCATGTCCTGAGAAAAAGATTTCTCTAAGCTCTACCAAACAAAAAATCAAGGTGTGATACATGTAATGTATATACATCCATTGTTGTTAAAATTGTGATTATTTATGTCATATGTCTATCTGTACATATATAAATATCTGTATTATGTTTGCTTATGCACACAGTATAAGAGTACACAAGAAATAAAAGTCTGTTGGCATTGGTAGAGGAGATGTTTCTTCATGGGAGGAAATTAAATTCCCATTAAATACCTATTTATATTATTTACTTATGTAAATCCTGTGTTTGTTATTTTCTCATATGAGAATTTTTTTAGGTAGCAGATACAAGCATATAAATGCAGTGACTTATAAACTGGTTCTATTTAAATAAAATAACAGTAAAAAGAAAACTCCAATGGATCAATGTAAATAAAATTACCAACATATATATATATGTTTGAGTGAATGTTTCATGTCGCATAGACCATAATTATTAGATGCAAAAACAAGTTCAAATTTAAGAGATACAGTCCACACACTGGCACCATTTATGTAAGCATGATCAGTGGGCTATTCTCCAACGAATTTCAGTAGGATATGGTAAGAATTTTCCTTTTAGGAAGAACAGATACAGTGACCCTCAAATATTTTAATATTTAGAACAACGTTTTCAAATTTTTCAAGACTGTATTGCCCCAGACCATTACTTTCAAATGTAGTTATTTGGGTTTATATTCCCTATACCCAATATCAGTTTCAATCTTACTACTCTGCTATAGCTGCTCCTTAATTATTTTCATAGAAATTTGTTCCTACTGTGTCTATAAGAACATCTAATTCTGAACACATGAAAGTATCTTGGATTATTAAGGTGAATAATTTTACACACAAAAAATACATTTCAGTGTCATCCTGGAAGCAAAAATACTGTTCAACTAATTTTCAATATTTAGGTTATGCGGGAATTCTCAGTTCCTTAAACTACCTTGGAAAATTCTTGGAGGACAAATAATATTTACGTACTTTTAAGCCAAATGTTAGCTATGATCTTTTTGTCCCTTAATATTTGAAATATATCTATTTAAATCCCTGCAGAAGAGCTATGCCCTCTTAAACACTGTTATACATTCCCTGGAGTTCACATTAGCATGATTGCTGCTGGCCTGAGCTCCTGTTTTGCTGAATTAATTCTATTTAGAAATTATATTGCAATTCACCTGTATTGTCTTGGTTATACCTTGGTAAAATTCAGACCTTTTATTTAATTTCTCCCTTAACAAACTATTTACATAGTTTTCATTAAAAATTTTAGAAAAAAATTGGAAAGTAAAGATCGATATTCTAACTCCAGTCAGTTCTTCATTCTTTGTAGAGCTGTGTGTGAAACATGATTTGGTATCAATCAGTATCCACATCTTCTTCACTTCTGAAACAATTGAAATACCTTCATAAATAGCTTTCTCTGGCTTGGTAGAAAATTTTTATTATTTGTTGTCATATTCATCAATAGGTTACTTTTTTTTCTTCTAAAGTGTTCAGTAGCATTTTATTTCAGATAGGTACAGAGAACTAGTTGTCCAATAATAGTCTCTCTATGACTCAGAGAAACATCATGATTAATAACAATCTCTTTTTTCTCCCTCAAAACCAAACAAAAACAGAAACACTAAACTTAGTCAAGAAGGGACAGGATATAAAAGATCTCTCTCAAAGGTAATTAGCATATTAATCACCTCAAATACCTATTTTTTTAATGATGAGAACATTTAACATCCTCTCATTTAGCTATTTTTAAATATACAATACATTAATTATTATCTGGTCACCTTGCTGTTGCCATAGAACACCAGAACGTTTTCCTCCTAGCTAACTGTAACTTTATACCTGTTGACTAATGTCTACCCTTCTCCAGTCCACTTCTGCCTGCTTCTCAGCTTCTGGTTACCACCATTCTACCCTGGACTCTATGAATTCAACTTTTTTTGATTCTAGGTGTTTAGTGCTACCCTGAGTATATTCAGTGGAAATGCCTTCTTTGCTATTCTAGTTATTAGCTCCTGCTCAGAAGTAGGAGACTTACTCTAATCTTAACATGCAGAACCAGTTTTCATCTAAGCAAAAGAGCATCTATTAGAATATCATGGCTTAAGAAGGCATAGGAAAATCACAGAAGGAATCCGAGGGATAAAGAAAACCTGAGAGATGACCTTTGGGAGGAAATGAGTATTATCCTTGCATGAATATGAAACACATAAAGTTCAATTTATTTCTGGGCTGAATTACATCACACACCATTTAATAGCATCATTATTGAATAATTTGAGTGATTCTTCAGATAAATCTCACACTGTTATTACCTTCATGCACACTCACTGTAATCATCTGAAATTTTCCAAATATGATAGATATATGGAATGTTGAACTTACAAGGAAACAAACAGCATACGTGAACTCCAATCTCTTTATTATGAAAATTGACAAATTAAGCACAAAATGGTAAAATTTATTTATCAGAATTATGCAGAGAAATGACAAAGTTAGGAATAAAATCCAGATACAGTGCTACTGACCCCTGAACTCATTCTAATACTTTTTTTTGGCTGAAGTTTAAAAATTTATACTGTTCACTTATTCAAAATAAAAATATAAATATTAAGTTGGTGCAAAAGTAATTGCGGTTTTTGCCATTAAAAGTATACATGGATATAGACTTAGCTAGATAGAATATTCCTAAATAGAAAAATTCCTCCAGATTAACCTTGTCTTTATTTAGCGGAAATGTAATTTAAGGTGTTCCCTAAAGCAAACATTAAAAATATCCTTTTAAAAATCTATATATGTAATCTCTATCTCGGTGTGGCAGATATTTACTAAAAAGCTATGCCAAATAAGTGTGTTTTTAAAACCAAACAGACTTATAAACATAAATGTTCAGATGTTCTTAAGAACAAAAGTTCTGACCTTGTGAAGGTTTGCTTCTTGCAAAAGTAAAATTAAGATAGTAATATTTTCAAAATGTGCATCTAACATTTACATTTGTAGAAATTTTCAGTATACATTGAAAATATAAATATTAATAGCTTTTGAGATAATTTTATTAAACATTTTTGATACGCTGTCTTACTAGACAACAATCTTACTAGATATATATAAAACAACTAATATCTGCAGAGAAAACAGATAGTAAACTTAATTTAAATAGTCAAACATTATTTTATCACTATCATATTAATAGTCAAAATGTGGACATGAAAAAACAGAATTTTGTTCTTTTTGTTCAAATTTCTTATAAAGTTAAAATCTGAAAAATAATTAGCTCAAACATGAGTATTGAATTGGCTTAGCATAAAAGACTCATTATTTTGTTTTAAATTTGGACTTGTAATATGACTGATTCCTACATCCATTTCAGGAGAATTCCCTTTCTTGTAAGAATTCACATGAATTTAGGAAAGTAAAATATTGAATGTCATTATATATGCATGTAAAACCAATTAGATCACCAAGCATTATTATTATCGTAAAAAAATTACTTTAATTATCTTGTAACTTGAACTGAATGTGTTTATGGTGACCTACATTTTGTGGACTTCCTTTTTAAATTTTATTGGTCCTGTTCTATCATAGTTTTAATATTGTATGCATAAAGAAAATTGCAAAAATTGCTTGGGCAATAATTTTTATCTTATTTTCTCTAGAAAATAACTTATTTCAAACAAACATTACATATCTCAGGAAAATTGGTCTTCTTATCAAATAGAATGATGTATCATAGAAAATATAGACTATTCCTTATAAAAGGGAACAATGAAATTTAATGTGATTAAGAGTGAATAAATACCATGATAGGTTTTAAAAAAGTGAATAGTGTATGATAGGTAAAGAAAGAAAGATGAATCTGTTTACTATTTTAAATAAGGTAGTATATGTAGATCTACATGTAACTAAACACTAGAAAACCAAATCTAGTAAGCTTAATCATACTATAAGCTTTGAGAAATAAATGAAAAATAGAAGCAGTATCAGGATTTCAATAATTGTTTTAAATTTTTGTAAAAAGAAAGGAGGAAATAATAGATTCCTTTAAAGCTTTTAACTGCTGAGCATGATATTCTTAAGTATAATATTAGATTTTGTAATATTTAAGAGTTTATACATGTTTTCGTTATATTTTTCTCATTAAATCTTCCAAATCAGCCCAGTATAAAATATATGGAATTCTTGGCACATAGCACATTAAACAAAAGTGTTTATCTCTTCTACCATACTAAAATTTTGCTAATGTGACAGCAACAAGAAGAAAACAATATATAAACATATGAAAAGAAAGAGAGTAATAGAAAAGAGAAGACAGTGATGAATAAAAATTATCAATAGGTAGTGGAAATAAATAATAAGATTTAGCATAGATGAAAATTCTAAACCAAGAGCCTGCACAGGGGGACATTATTGACAAGAATGACAATTCACTGGGCGCGGTGGCTCACACCTGTAATCCCAGCACTTTGGGAAGCCGAGGCGGGCAGAACACAAGATCAGGAGTTCAAGACCAACCTGGCCAATATGGTGAAACCCCATCTCTACTAAAAAAAATACAAAAATTAGCTAGGCACGGTGGTGCACGCCTGTAGTCCCAGCTACTGAGGAGGCTGAGGCAGGAGAATCGCTTGAACCCAGGAGGCAGAGGTTGCAGTGAGCTGAGATCGTGCCACTGCACTCCAGCCTGTGCGACAGAGCAAGACTCTGTCTCAAAAAAAAAAAAAAAAAAAATCAACCACATATTCCCAGAGAAATTTAGAGTTTGAAGCCAGCAGCTAATGATGAAGGCAAGGTGAGTCAGTTGTCTAAAAACAGGGAAAATGGATGAACTCCTCTATAAGTAGTAGTAAGATCCTCAGGTCCCCTCCGTAGTCTGATACATCTGCAGAATAACCTCTCCTCTGACAAAGACTGATATATTTTTCTGTAAATAGATTGGAATAAAGAAATTAGAGTGCTAGGGACGTAAGACACAGTGAAAAGCTAGGGAAAGGTGGCATAGAGCAACAGGAATAAGTGAAAGTCTTCATCCATCACCCTTTTGCACGGCTAGGCTTCAAGAATACTAAAATCCACCCAATCGTGCATCCTCCAGAAGGAAATGAGAGAATTCTTTAGAGAAAATGAGTAGCCTCAAAGGACATGCAAAAAATGAAAAAACTATGGATTCTGATATGTGGGTTCTCAACTAATCATTTTACAGTGAGGCACACTAGGTGATTTGCTTTCCTCATGCACACTGATTTCAAACACTGTACAATGGACAACAAAGATTTCCAGACATTTGAGAAACACATCTAGGACAAAGTTCACAGAAACCAACACCAAAAATCAAAGAAAGAGAGAGGAGCTTGAGAACACTCAGACATGAGGTAAGAAATATAAGAATAAGAGTATATAATATATCCTAAGAGAGCTAAAAGAATGAACTATATTCATGAAAAATCATTCAATGTTATTAAAAATATTTTAAGTTAAAGCTGCTGGGAATTAAAAATATAGTTACAGGAATAAGACAATTCAACAGAAGTGATAGAAAGTCAAATTAAGGCAGGTTAAGTAAAAAGACAGATTTACTTCACGTTTCATATCTGAATACTAAGAGTTACAGAGAGGCAAAAGAATATGGAAGGGCAAATATCATCAAGTAATAAAATAAATTTATTTAGCATGAAAAGGCATATTTGTAATTTGAAAACACCATTGAGTGTCAAGACTATAAATGATTAGATGACTGGAGGGAGGAAACAACAGCAATATATCCCATTATAAAATTTCAAAACACTGGCAAAGGTTAAAGCCTGGGTGGGGGTAAATATGTTACTTACCGAAGATAAAAAGTCCAAATTGGAAAGGATCTCTTATTAACAACAAAACATATTATAACAGAAGACAGGGAAAATTTTCTTTAAAATTCTGAGCAAAATATGTGATCTAAAAATCTATACTGAGTTCTCCCCTCCCCGACAAAAAACAGAAGAGTATATTTAAAAAAAAGAAGTAATTTATAAACAGAGAAATTGTTAAAACAGGTAATTCCTCTTCTTAAGGAACTTTGAAGAATGTGATGCATTACAATGGTAGAATCAAACATGAAAGAAATTAGCAAGGAATCTGAGAAGCTATTCAACACAGGACTGAGGTAAGATAGTCTCAGGGAAAAAGCTGCTTATCAAGCCTAGAGTGAAAACAGTGCAGACTGGAGAGGGAAGATGAAGGTCTTCATGGGGCTTCATGATGATGGAGTGAGGAGAAAGTAAAGACTGAATACCTGATGCGTAACACGATATGGAGAATATTATTAACAGAGATTTATAATTTCATTAGAAAGAATTAGAGACAGTGACATAGGAAACAAAAGAGGTACAAATCAAGTTAACGATTAACTCCAGGAAGTTCAAAAATATTATTGAATATAGGAAAATGATCGTGGTTCACTACTTGAGTCAGCAGTAAACAGCACATAAATAGGCAGAATAAATATTGAAGATTGAGCGAATTTAAAACTATGTATGTGTATACCTACAAAAATACATACACACAAAATTTTAAGACAGATGGAAAAAGAAGTATGTATCTGAGTTAGTAATTATACCAATGTTAAATCCTCATTTTTTCTTGAGAGAAATTCTGTACATAATGTGGAAATTAATAAAAAAACAGTAAAATGTTTATTTGTATTTTGAAATACACAGTGAATTTCTGTAGGAAAAATCAATAGGAAATATTAGGGGAACTCAGGGTTTAGGAACTACTAATTGTGATAAAAATACACATAACATAAAATTTACCATCTTAGCCATTTTATGTCTACTGCTCAGTAAAGTACATTCACGTTGTTATACAGCCTTTCCAGAACTCTTTTATCTTGCAGTTCTATACCCACTGAACAAGAATTCCCATTTCCTCTTCCCACCCATCCTAGGCAACCACTGTTCCATTTTACTGTCGCTGTGAATTTGACTACTGCAAGTACTTCATACAGGTTCCAATTTCTCCATATCTTCAACACCTGTTTTTAATTTTTTTATTGTAGCCATCCTAATGGGTGAGGGACTACTTTCTTATTTTAAAACTTTTGTCTAATTTAATTTTTATATACTTTTATTACTTAAATATTTTAAAGTACTTTTTAAAAATAAAAATTTCATATGATACTAACCATTGTGTTTGGGTTACACATATTTATAAATTGCTTAACAATTGTACATAGGATGTATTAAATAATAAATTCACATCAAACTCAAAAATTTCCTTGCAAGAGTGACAGAGCTTTATTATTCATATACTTTATGATATTAACTTCAGTTACTTGGGTTAATGTAGAGATGAAATATTATTAATTAGTCTAGATCATCCACAATTTCAGTAATAAAACACAATTGGAGTGGCAGTTATAATCCATAGGTGATAATTAAAAGAACAATTACAATTTAATGTTCAACACAGAAAGTGGTGAGTAAAAGGGTGGCCAATAACCCCAGCCACAACATCTTCCTTATTCAGAAAGGCAATAGCTTTATCAAAAACCCACACTAGTGTTCCATTAATAAGACTTCTCCATGGCATATGGCCATTCACTGCATTAAGAGAGACTGTGAATGTGAGTATTAAGATAAGCCTGTTCTGGATTAATTTTAGCATTCCATCTTCAAGAGAAACTGAGGGAATGAATAATGAGCAAATTATTAAAACAGGTATTAAATCTGCATTCATTAAATTTATAGATTTCAGAGACTGATAACATCAATAGAATCAAAACATTTAAATATCTTATAGTTGTGAATAATGAATCAAATTTAATATAGCATAAAGAATGGAAAGAAGAAAAATAATATTTTATATATCCCTTGTGCTAGACAATTTACATACATTTTCTTATTTAAGTGATCAACTGAGATTCAAACACAAGTTCATTGAATTCTAATTTTCATATACTTTCTACTATGCTTCATGTTGGAATTTTTTATTTTTTCATTTTAAGGTAAGGAGGGGCATAGACCTAAGCTCATACAATTATGTGATTTTTTTAAAGTAACAGCTCAGGTAGAAGTTCATTAAAAATCATTTGAAGAATGTTTAGAAAGCTTAGTTTACTGTAAGCTCATTATAAGCCAAGATAGTAAGATAACCAGAAATTTCATATGCACTCTGAGGCTATCTAAATAGAATAACTTCTCTCAAACTTTCTATCAAAAGGGAATTCTTATGTGGTATACTAGCCAACTCACATGCAAAGCATAGTGATTATGGTTTTTATAAGCCACATATTCATATGTGCAAAAATCAGAACTGTCGGTTTTCATTTATATTGGAACTTCATGTTTATTTCACGTTTATTTCAACCTTCTGCCAAAAACCTAATTTAGTCATTGCTAGAAAAACTAAATAAAATTCAAAGATATTTTTTAATTGTGTTAGGTTTAAAACTCCCAGCCCAATTTCCCTTCTCCCTGGGGTTATTTCTGAGTGCCTATCTTATATAATTCTATGATATCAGCAGCGAGGTTGTGAAATGGTTAGACTTAGATCAGTCTTATTCAGTCCTGAAACATACACTACTAACTTTGATTTTGGGGATTGCCTCCCCCTGATGTTTGCTGAAAGGACAAATATTCTGCTGGCTTCCAATCTCTAAATTCAATAAGTTATATATAACTCTGTCTCTATTCAATCCTACCACCTGCAGACCATAGCATCCTTCTTTAAATGAATTTATCTGCCCTCTTTGGAGGAATAGGGAAGGTAACATCCCAGTCAATTTTAAATCCCAAGAGAAATTCAGATTCACCTTATTCAGAAATTCTTTGCTCTTGATCATTTATTTTCCTCTCTGAGGCTGCTGATTCTAGAATATTAAATGGCCTAGAACACATGATCACGTTTATGCCACCTAAGGGATTGTCACTAAAGACACTCTTCTATGAAAGCTATGAAAGTTTGTTCTCTCCCTGGATTCTCTCTACTGCCCACAATAAAAAAAACAAGCAAACAAACAAATCCCCCAAACTAAAACATCTTAGCAATGGGAATGGAGATCATCTTGTGGGGAAGGTATATTCTCAGTCTTATCAGGAGCTCATCTTGACATTAATAAATATATTAACTTTTGTGGCATGCGAAAGATCAGGAAAAACAAAGGTAAAAATAAAACTACTGAGAAAATGAAATATGGCTTTAGTGGACAATACAGTACTAAATCAAAGACAAGCTTTCTCTCTTTCTTGGTCCTTTTTGTAATAAATAGTTTTTCCACTCACTTAAATATTATTATTTCAAATCAGAATTTTAAAAATTCAAGTTATATATATATATATTTTACACCTGATCTCTATGGTGCTGAAACTGAATTGTATGCATCCCAGTAAATTAATTTAATGAATTCCCACTGCTGTTTAGGGAAAAGTACATTGAGGACTGCACTGTTTGTTTAGGAAATACAATTTGCAAATATCTGCCCTAAACTATCTTTTTTCGTGATGATACAGCTCAGACAGCTCAGAGATAGGCTTTGCTGCCAACGTTATGGAGGCAATCACTGTAAGGAAAATTGTATATATTGTCCACAAACATTATTATACTAGGGCTGGGAAGTTCTCTTTACTACAAGAAATCTCTTTAAGCCTTTGTAAATGGTACATTGTACTATGCAAGAAGCAGATTTCAACAGAAAAGGTAAAATTTCTCTCTTTGTGTATATAACAAAAATTAGAAACATGCATTCTTCAAAAAGAAATGCAATGATGAGATATACCAGCTGTGGCTGTAATAAACACCTGAGACCTGTAACTCCTAAGTCCCAAAAAAGTTACTGGTCTCTTCTTATAAGAGGGTAAAACATACGGCTTTCTTTGGATAAACTATTTTTACTAATTTGGTAACTTCCAAGGCATTTTAATCCTCTAGAAAATAGTGTAAATCTTCTATTTTGTTTTTAAGGTTAGTTTAGTTGTTTTTTTTCACAATTCATAGGTGATAATTAAAAGATCACTTGAACTCCATTAGGTCCTCCACTTAAAAAAAAGCACCAGTCACATTCCCCTGAATAGAAACCTATAATATTTTAATAGTTCATTAGAAACCCATCTATACCTAGCTTAAGTTCTGCAAGTAAGAAACCTGGCAGCACTGGTTTCTTCTTGAGGAATTCAAAGTCTCTCTTACTACAAACGTAGTGGTCTCATTATGTGAGTGAGATATGGACATTGTGTTTAAGATCGTCAAGGCATAGCAATATGGAGGCAATCATATAGAGAGGAAAAGGTAGAGAGCTGAAGATGACTGGTATTGTGAAACTTGAGAACAAAGGGACAGTACCTTGGAAGCCTATTAAATAGAAGAGAGAGCAGAGAACTCCACTGAGGACCAGAAATGGGGGAAGTATCTTTATAAAGGACCTATGTCTGCTGCCTCCTGGGATGCTCTGGCCTTGTCTATTTATTTATTTTTGTTCACTCTGTTGGTTTCATGTTTGATGAAGACTGGTAAATAAATAATCTTTAGTTTGCTATGGTATCAGTTGATACTGTAGTCCTTGCTATTGCCCTGTGGCAGGCCCTGAAGTTTGTATAACTGCTATCACGGTATAGCTTATATTTGAGGTGAATATACAGGGCATTCAATGAACAAAGTATATGTGGAGGCATGTTGGGTTCCCTTGCTTGTTCCCCCAGCATAACTAAAAGTGGTGGTCTCAGATGGCTCAGAGATAGGCTTTGGTGCTAACTGTATCCCAATCTCCTTTTTGATGAAGTTTCTTAGGCCTGGAGCTCTTCTTGTTCTGTGCCATTAAGATATATGCCCATTGTGTTCCCAGCTGGTATCCTTAAGAAAAAAATGATTTTTTCCTAATAGATGAATTTATCTTCAGGCATAGTTGCTGTTTCTCAAGATCCATGGATGGAATCTTTACAAACTTCAAAGCAAGGATTCTGGTTAGCTGTAAGGTATTTATAGACATGCATAAGAATTTTTTCCCCTTTGTGGCCTGAGCATATCAAGCAAAGAATCAGAAGAGACAATTTAAGTAAACTGCCCAAGAGCAAATAACTCATGAGTAACAGATATGAGATTCAAACCTAGACAACCTAGTTGTAAAATCTGTGATTTAAAAAGTTCATTGTACTTCATACTAATGGTCTTTCATGACACTTCTCACAGTTGCAGTTTTGCCTTTGTGCCATCTTCATGGTCAGCACTCAAATATTTGTTGAATAAATAAATAAACCTCCATATACAGGAAGGTGGGGCAAAGATGCAAGTGAATATAGTGGCAGCTGATATTTAAGGATAGCAGGTATGCGCATACCGACGTAATGGGTTGTCAACTGCAGAGGATATGTGAGGCTCCCAGGACACCGGCAGTCACTCAGTGTAAGCGAGATCAGGCATAACACGATGCATATGAGCCATGGAAGTGGAGTTTAGGATAAATTTCATTTCCCAGGAAGTCAGTAAAGCTTACTGAAAGTTAGAAATAACCTAAAGTAGCTGAAATTGTGTGAAAACATATACTTGGACTTAGTAAAAACTATCAAGGACTCAATCATAAAATGAATTCATCAAGCCAGAGCCAGAAAAACAAGAACGTGTATTTGTTTCTGAGTTGCAGGACTGTATTCACCTGCCAAGAAAATATTTGTTCTGAAAACCCAAGGAGCCAGAGAATTGGAGCTAGACATCAATAATTTTTTAATGCATCATCTCAATCTGGTACCACTGATAAATTCTTAATCAAATTCAATGCTTGTGGAATGGAAATTTCTGGTAATTTGAGTTCTTGGTTAATTGCAAAACTTGCCTCAAACATTTTTGAACAATGTCCTATATTATGTCACAAAAATTTATTCTTAAAATCTTATGTCTTAGTAGATTAGTACAATAACATGCAATTTATTTCACTATATTTTAAATATAGTTTATTAAAAAATTACTGGTTAAGCTGAATCCTCATTTATTATTTAATTCATTCAGTATTCAAATTATTCATTAATCATTCAATAAGCAATTATTTTGTTAGCTTCTGGGAATAAGATAATAAAAAATGTAGGCGTTATTGCTATCCTCAAATATGCAGCCTAGTGTGAGAGAAAGAATAAGATAGGATGTTGTAGCAGAGTGTGAAAATCACTTTAACAGGAACATTCAGGGTGCTATAAGAACATGTAAAGGAGTGCATGACTCATTCCAGAGTAGTTATAAAAAAGTTCCCAAAGAAAGTAACATTTAAGCGATTATATAAAACATGAGAAGAATTTGCTAAACAAAAATAGGTAGAATGTTCATGACAGAGAGGACAATATAAACCAAAGCTCAGAAATGAGAACAATTCTAATGAGTTTGAGAAACTAAAGGAAGTTTACCATAAATAAAGTGTTGGTGACAAGGCAGGCAAGGCAGGGAGAATGGTGAGAGATTAAGCTATATGTATAATAAGAAAGAACAGATCAAAGTACTAACTAATCCTATGCCAGTTATATTTAACAATATCCAGATGTCAAAGGATGCTACCAAAGGTGTAGTAGAAGTGGGATAGTTATAAAGTATCTGTTTTAATTGGTGGAAGGACAGCAACAAGTGGAAATTTTCTACAGAGTGTTTCTTTAACCAAGGGATCAGCAAAGGAGGCAGAGGATCCAAATCCAGAGAATTAAATGAAAAAATAATAGTGTGGTATTATAGAATCAATACAAAACATCAAGTTGAATCAGGACTGGAAAGGATAAGGATACAGAATAAATGGAAGACATCAAGTTGAATAAGGTCTATAAAAATAAGTTGAGCAAGTGAGTGATATTACGTTTATATTTCATACAATTTATTCAGACTTCAGAATTGGAAATGAGAGAGCTAAACAAAATGTGTTATATGCATACAAAGGACTATTATTCAGCCTTTAAAGGATGCTTATCCTGTGACATGCTATAACATGGATCAAATTTGAAGAAGTTACGCTAAGTGAAGTAAAAGAATATCACAAAAATGATAAACACAGTATGATCCCACTTACATTTCTAAACTAGTCAAATACATAGGAAAGTAAAGCCATGGTTATCAAGGGCTGGGAGAGGGAAAAATGGGCATTTAACACAGTTTCAATTTTGTAAGGTGAAAAATTATGCAGATCTGTTGCACAAAAAATGCAACTATAGTAAAACTACTTGAATGTACACTTAAAACTGATTAAGATGGTAAAGTCTATGTTATGTTTTTTATCATAATTTATAAATATTTTAAAATAAATATGAAAGACAGATACAACAATAATAAGACTCATAAAAATCCAGATAAGAAACCTGGTGACCTGACCTTGAGTAGCAGTAGTGTCTATGAAGGAAAGTCATTATATTCAATATTTTTTTTTGAAGTAGAATTAATTTGACCCATGACATTCATTGCTCTAGGGAAAGTAAGATGCAGAATTAATTTGAGAAAGAAAATGGTAATTTCACTTTGAATATATTGGGTCTGAAGTGTCCATCAGACATCCATACATATAGAAAATATGTTTCTGGACCATAAGAAAAATGTTAGCCGTTGAAATAAAGTTGAGGGTCACCAACATTCAACAGTTACCAATATTCTTTCTAAAGCAGACTTTTCCATGGCATTAATTCACTGTAAGAATGATCCCCAATCGGAAGGCAAGAATCCTCTATGGGAGACAATATTGGGTAAAGTCGTGAAGAAGCGACATATAATTTGGAAATACCTTTTGATGAATTTGAATGAATTTGATCTAAGCCTTCTCTTTTCCGGTGGAAGATACATCACCCTCTTGCCATTTGAAATAACTGATTGATAGCAATTAAAAGTATGGCAGGAGATGAGGTTATTTAGCAGAATTTTGTTGAATGAGAAAAGAGCTAGGGGAGAATCCTGAGGCACATTAAAATGTAAGAAATGGGTAGAGGA
The DNA here is from genome assembly GCF_028858775.2 of Pan troglodytes. Classification (NCBI taxonomy): domain Eukaryota; kingdom Metazoa; phylum Chordata; class Mammalia; order Primates; family Hominidae; genus Pan; species Pan troglodytes. The sequence continues at coordinate 35,535,735 of NC_072408.2, read as the reverse complement.
AAAAGTGTCCTTTGTTTTGAATAGAATTCCAAAGCTCCAGTTTCGTTCTCTAACTTTTCTCTGTAGCAGCTTATTTTACAACTGAGGTTAGGTAGGGGTAAAAATTAGGAGAAGAGAGATAGTCTGGGGGATTCGGGAGACACAAAATTCTATAAACAATTTTCTTTGTTTTGCTTTGATTTGTGTTTGTTTGTTTGTTACTCTTCCTTCTTCCTTTTCACCCCATGGAATTAAAAGCCAAATGAGGACAATGCCGCCCCAGTAGTGTACCAAGGTGCTCCACCAAATTCACAGAGGTGCTGTCAAATAAAAATTGCACCAGATAAGTTCAGCAGGCAAGGAAGATTTTATTCAGTACTATCGCAACACGGGAAAAGAGACTGAATTCAGTGGGCTGGGGAAGGCAGAGCCATCCTTAATCTTGTGGGCATGATCTAATCAGCTTCCAGTGAATATAAAGCAGGTTGAAAAATGTGAAAATGAGAGACAGGCTGGTGGTGTGCCCTCAGCAGACTGGAGAGGCCTTAGGAGAGACTGAATTCAACTTTGCTGAACTAAAATCCTATAGTGTGCCTTGGTCAGCTAATGGAAATGTACTGAGGGCATTACAGGGTGGGGTTGGTCAATGTGATCAGGCCATCTGTGTTTGCTAACTGGCAGTTATTGAAGTGAGGCTTATATCCCCAGCCCACTGACTCAAATGTTAATTAATGCTTTGTATCCCTGAATCCAATCAAGTTGACACTCAGTATTAACCATCACAATTGTGGTAAGAAAAAAATTAATAAAATATTAAGAACAGAGGCCAAATTGCAATTGGTGAAGAATAATATGAAAAGAGGAAATAATGAGAAAAACATATACATATAATGAGAAAAACATACATAACTATAGAAGTGTGACTTTGAAGGGAATTAACTAGTGCTTTAACTGAACAAGGAATTAGAGTTAAAAGAGGCCATGGGATATGAAGTAGATATAAATGTTAACTGTAAGAAACAAATAGGAAAAAGTTGATGTATAGTTAGACATATAAGTATATATAGCATATCTTATATAACATATAAGCTCATTTTAATGGAAGAAAATGGAAAAAATTTATAGTTAATTTTAAACATCTCATTTTATACATATCAAGATGTATAAAATAGAATGTTCTTTTGTAGGAAAGAGGCAGAGTTTAGAGCTTTGATGAATGGGGAGAAATTTATAAAAAATACATTGGAAACACTAGAGAGAGACTTATTTAATAAAATGCACTACTTGAAGACTTAATTGAGAGTACTCATATGGTTTGGCTGTGTCCCCACCCAAACCTCATCTTGAATTGTAGCTCCCATAATTCCCATATGTCATGGGAGGAACCCAGTGGTAGGTAATTGAATCATGGGGGCAGGTCTTTTCCATGCTGTTCTCATGATATTGAATAAGTCTCACAAGATCTGATGGTTTTACAAATGAGAGTTCCCTCACACAAGCTTTCTCTTTGCCTGCCGCCATGTAAGACATCCCTTTGCTCTTCCTTTGTCTTCCACCATGATTGTGAGGCCTCCCCAGCCATGTGGAACTCTGAGTCAATTAATCTAGTATGTCTTTATTAGCAGTATGAAAACAGACTAACACAATTACAGACAAAAAAATTTAATCCCAATTTTTAGAGTTGTCTTATTTTCCCCACCAGGGCTCAGCAACTGTATTATTGCTATGTAACTAATTACCCGAATCCTTAGCAGTTTAAGATAACAAACTGTTATTATGTGCCAGGAATCTGTGGGAAGCTTAGCTCTGCGGCTGTTGATCAGAATCTCTCATGAAGTTGCATTTCGGTTAGTTTCTGAAGAGTTGATGAAGGTTGAAGGATTCCCTTCCATGCTTATTCAGAGGGCTGTTGCATGAGGCTTAGTGAAGCTTCCCCAGGAGGACCTTTCCATATGGCTGTTCACAACATGGATTTCCCCATACCAAGTGCTCATAGAGAAGATAGAATAGAAGTTGTAGTGACTTTTTGATCTAATCTTAGAAGTTACATATTATCACTTTTGCCACATCCTATTCTCACACAGACCAGTCCTAGTCCATTATGGGAGGAGACTGCATACCAAAAGCTGCAGATCTTCAGGGGGCAACTTAAGGCTAGAAAAAGAGGATGCAGTCAAATCCACACAGAAGAATACTGGAGTTGGATAATAAGGGAGTCAAAATAGTGGAGTTGGGTAACTAAAGGATAGGAGTCTTAATTTATTATTTCAAGGACCAGAACAAGGGGGAAGGCACCTTCATTGGTTGTTGAAATGATGTGTGGAAAATATATTTGACAATGATTAAAATGAAATTGTTAAGTCAGGATAGCAATTGACATTGTATGGAAAGAAAGACCATTAAGTTCTAAAGTCTTTATTAGAAAAAGTGACAAGAGTTTAAGACAAAGATGAGGAGAAGGTATTTTTAGTTAAGTGGACTAAGTCTCAAAGTAACAGCATTTAATTATCACTCTCTACTCATAAGTAAGTAAATGAAACAGCCTGGAGGCATCAAAGCAGAAAAACCGTAGGTCACAATTTTGGTGTTCATTGAAGGTGGGGCTTGAAAAGACTTCATGGCAAGCAATTTTTTCATTAACAGATCATTGCTCAAAGAAGAACAAAAATGAAGAGCCTGAGGATTTAGGGAAAACTATTATCCATAAACTAGGATTTTCAGAGAGCATGTTTTGTAGGATTAGAAAAAATCAAATAAGAGCAAGAGTACAGCAAAGGTGCAAGGTAGAGTATGGGTAGAGTGTGGTGATGGCCTAAAGGGTTTCAGACTGGGGAGTGCTCAAAGATTAAAAGAATGTAAGACAAAGTGGAATTAACTGGCTGAAAATTTAATAAGAAAATTATTCTCAGCATCCCACCAGCCCCTTGGTGTCTGAGGGTAGAGTAAGTAGGCTATAAAACTCCCTCTGAGTTTCAATCCTCTCAGGATTCAGTTGCATCCCTGGATGTTATTCTTCTAATACAGTTCAACTTGGTAATAAATACAAATTCCCTGATATTTGGGAATTTTTATATGAAAATGCCACATAATGCTCAGTAGCTGAAGTGACCAGAATTTCTGTAGCAATGGTCAAGCCTCTAGTGTGTCATAAGACTCTGAAATAAACGCAAAGCTTAGTAAAACAACATAATCTATATGATATATGGTTGAGGTTGAGGGCACAAACCTAATATAACAGTATCAAGGAAAGATAAATCAATTGTGAAAGGTCAAAGGTGTATTCTACCACATGCAAGTTTGAAATAGCTGGAAATGATTTTTAAAGCCACTGACTTTCACTGAGCTAATTTTTTTTAATTTGCTACATTATTAAACTTTTTGACAGTGATGGTAGTAGTGAAAAAATGAAGAGAAGTAATTCAATAATTACGTCCATTTTTAAAGGATAATTCAAGTACTCTATTAAAATACTCACTTCATAATAAGGCATTCATTATTTTGACATATTTGTAAACTGTAAGTTTCTTAGAGCACAAACTATGTTTAATTTACATTTATAGTTTTAGTGCCTACTATAATACCTAACCCATCACAGCCCAAAGTCAGTATGCAAGAGATATTTTTTTATTGCAAGTTTTAAGAAACGAAAAAATGTAGTCAAACCTCTTGCTAAGTTACAATCGTCACTTTAAAAGCTAGAGGGAAAAAAACTAGACTGTTCACTTTGCTGACTCAGTGTCTATTCATTGTATTTGTATTTCTCTGTGTATGTGTTTTTCTGTCAATTTAGCTTCATTGTATTTTGAAGATTAGATTCTACCAAAGGCAATTGAAAACCATTCCCACTTTATTAGGAAAGAGCTATTTGAATCCTGATTCCCATCTTGAAAATAAAAACCACCTTCTAATTTCTTTTAGAGATAGATATAAAGCATATCTGAAGATTTTATTAGTATCATTTTGCTATTATTAGTAATTACTTACATTAGTAAAATAACTAAGTTCAGGTAATTGCAAAAAGTTGGCAATCCCCTGGGCTTATCTCTCTTCTAATATTTTTCCTCATTTCATGAATTTTCTAGTGTTGCAAACTTAATTGTGATGTAAATTAAATGAAAATAGGTTGCAGATTGTTTGGGGACTTGTATTTTTCAATTCTTAATGATCACATAACGAACACATACATATGAATTTCTCTTAACAAGATTTTTTTCAATGCATCAGTATTTTTATCATTCCAACCACCCTCAATCCCCAGCTTGGAATTTCAATAGGAAAATAAAGCCTACAAAATGAAAACTAAAATCAATCTTCTTTTATTTTGGAACAAATTAAATTCCCCTTCTCAAGTAATGATTTTTACCTTAAAGCCATGATAACTATCTTGTTGCTCTGTCAAGGTTTCTCACCTCCTTATCTTACAACAATTAACCTTAATAATCCCCTCACTTTCAAACCCTTCCTGATTTATGGCTCTTTAAGCACTTCTGTTAAGCTTGATCATTTACTTACACTTGGCCTCTAATAGAGTCAGTGTCACTTTGAAGATTGTAAGTGGATTCTGCTGAAATCAAGTTCTTCAGACACTCCTAGACCAATGTTTTGTTATGCTTTGTTTTTTCCTTCTGGTAATTGGTATCTGTGAAATATATTTGTATCATGTTTTTGTAGTTCCCTAATCATAATGAAAAGACACTAAATTTGAAATTTTTTAAATCTGGTCCTCCAATGTTTGATAATACTAAATACATAGATAAAGGGTGTGGTCTCATACTTTAAAAATATGTGTTTCAATGTGAAAATTACATTTCCAGAGTCTCAAGGGAAGTTTTGTGCTTAGCAATTTTATCTATGTGGATAGGCTAACTATTGTCCTAATATTCTTTAGTATTTCTAGCCACTAAAGCATAATTTTACTACTTAAGTGCATGGCACTTATTATAGAGCAATGCCTTTTTTTTTTTTCAGACAGTGGACCCCCAATTGCCCTATGGGAAAATGAGAAAAACTTTTCTGGATTCACTTTAAGCTTTATAACTATCATTGGTTTTACGTATTTATTTATTTATATTTATATTTATATTTATAAATGACTACATATGAGTATACATACATATATGTTATATCTATATCTATATATCTATATATATCATTGTACTTCTATGGAAGTTGCTGAACAGAACTTTAGCTAGCCAGATGAAAAGAAGTAAGGCTGTAATAAATTAAAAGTTGAGGGTTTTTTATTCTTTTTTTCTAAGATTATACTAGCTATTGATTAAAGCCATTTCAGATCTCACAATGTCACAAACAATAACAGTGGCACCTACTATTATGAAATGAGTACAATATATGCTAAACACTCTACAAAGTATTTTAAGTGTTTGAACTTGTTTTAATTTTATAAAAATTCTATGAAGTGGGTATTATTAACCTTTTATAAGAGAAGAGGGAATATATTCTAAATCAAGTAACTTGCTCAGTATCACCATGACTAATAAATTGTAGGGCAGTAATTCTGACTCAGATGTATTGCATGTTATACTTATAAGTATTGTAAGTATAAGAGAAAATAAATATGAAGGAAAATACAAATCCTAGATACAGAGAGATTCTCAGAAGTAAAAAAAAAGCTTCTCTTTGTCAAGCTCAAGGAGATTGTTACCTTGCTTTTAGATAATAAATTGGTGCAAAAGGAAACATCTAGTTTCTGTTAAACTTTTAATACGTGTTTACTTTATAATATATTTACATTCTATTGATATTAAGAAAATATACCTTTATCAGTTCATATATTGCTGTTAACATTTGGTATGATGCATATTTTGAAAAAAGCTATTACTATAGATTTATGAGAGTCATAGCAAAAGGGTTTATAACTGTTGTCCTGGAACCTGAAGATGGAAGGAGGGGAGAGAAGCTGCTGTGAAAATGTTGTATATAATCACTTGCATGTGAGCTTATACAAGCACTGAAAAGGGACCTATCCTATACTTTCTGATTTCATAAATGATTTAAAGAGGTCTATAAGTATTGATGACATCTCTTTTGATACTATAAACTAAAAGAATTATGAGGCTGTAAAATGGATTCCAAGTCAAGGCTAGGAAATTAAAGAGTCAGTGAAATGTATATGAGAATCTGTTTCCACCTGAGGGCAAAGAACAGAGGTGTTAAAACTGAAGAATGAAAGGTTACAAAGAATTCTCCTCTAACTTTGCTTCTATACCCTCACATATAAGCTGGATTACAGGACCATACCATACTTTACAACAGAGCACAGAGCAAGGAAAGAAGATATATTTGCGGTGAACAAAAAGAGACCAAGTGTTATTGTGTTTCATATTCTATAATGTTGTTTGGTGCAGAAAATAATCTTTCTGAAGTAAGATTCATACATGTTCATACTCTTCAAGACATGAATTCTATTGTAGTTCTCATCTCCGCTTTATGATTATATAGTAAATAGGTCAACAGATCTCAGCATTTCAACTCTGAATAAAAGTAAGATTGACTTGTGTCTCATTTGTCTTTTTTTGCAAGAACAACAACCAGAAGCTACCATTAAGTCGCAGCAGTGGCTTTTCTCATGGTTAATAGTGGAAAAATTTCCCCAACCTTTGGAAATATATTAAGTACTTTCTATGTGGCAATTAACTCTAATTTATGTATTTATTTATTTATTTTTGAGACGAAGTCTTGCTCAGCCACCCATGCTGAGTGCAGTGGCCTGATCTCGGCTCACTGCAACCACTGTCTCCCGGGTTCAAGTGATTCTCCTCTCTCAGCCTCGCAAGTAGCTGGGATTACAGGCATCCACCATCATGCCAGCTAATTTTTGTATTTTAGTAGATACGGGGTTTCACCATATTGGCCAGGCTGGTCTTGAACTCCTGACCTTAGGTGATCTGCCCATCTCGGCCTCCCAAAGTGCTAGGATTACAGACGTGAGCCACCACGCCCGGCCTTAACTCTTATTATTTTCAGAGATATTCAGCAAACGAGAAGTGGCAAATAAGTTATAATATACAGACACCATCGTAATTAGTTTCAACTTTGCTCGAAAGCTATCTTTATTCTAGGTTTATACCTAAGTTTAAAGCTAATTAGGAATGACAAGAATAAAACTATGATGAGCTTTTATGTACTTTCTCTGTACATATCAGTGTTTTCATAGTTAATTATTATTTATATCTAAGACACTCCATCCATTGATCAGTGAAATCAAATAATATTTTCTGAATTTTGTCATGGTATAGTATAATATTTCAGAGGACAAATGCTGGCATTACTTTGCCTGGTTTAAATCTCAGCACCATGATTTATTTACTGAGAGGCCATACTCAATTTACCTAATCTCCCTATTTTTAGGTTTACTCAATTTTCATTCCAGTATGCTAATGAGTACCTGTACCTCCAAAAATTATGCTAGAATTAAATTTCTAAAATTATATATAAGTCTTGAAGTTTGTTTTAAATATTCTGGAAGGTTTCTAAAAATAATCTATATATGCAAATCTCTCCTACATGTATTGCTACACATTTAAGTATATACTATAAATATTTGCATGCATTCAATTATATACTGTAGACACCTTTGCATACCTATACACTACCAGTATCCATTCTTTTGCATATTTAACTATATAATGTAACAGAGATTAAGTGGCGTATACCTAAATCTCTCTTTAGAAGTGGAGTTGAAAAGACTAGAAATATAGCCAGGATTTTTATGGCTATGATAGATTTGTACTCAAAGACTTGATTTGTTTTTAAATTATTTAATTCCATTATAATAAACTCAAAATTTGAGTGTATTTAGTTATGGCCTTTTCCATTTTCCATGTGATAATCAACAACTGTGATAATCAACAACTGTGTATTTCTCTTTGAGAAACTGTGTTTCTCAAAGAGAGAAACAGCCTTTATGCAAAGGTGAAAAAAGTAGAGCAAATGGAAGATTTGAGACAGTTACTACATAGGAGATCTTTGTTCTCAAACAAATACATGTTAGGTGAGTCTTCAGATTTTAAAGAGGTCAATGTAGGCTGACAGTTCAAAAAAAGATGAGATTATAAAGTAGAGAGTAAAATGATCCATGGGGGAATAAATATGGGCAAGCAGTACAAAGATAAGAGAAAAACATAGGAGATTAAATTGTTTTTGAATTGTCAAAATACATGATTTTATACAATAAAAAAAATAGATTCCTCATGACCAGAAAATAATTTTAACCAAAGAATGGCAATGAATAATCTCTTCAGCATATATAAGCTTCATGAATTTAAATATCTATACTTATGGCTGTATCTATTTATGGATGAAAAAAAGTAACATTGACTTGTCTTTCATTTATCTTTTTGCAAGAACACCATAGAGAAGCTGTCATTAAGTCTCAGCAGTAGCCTCTCTTTTGATTAATAATGGATAAATTAAAAAATCTAAAATATAATTTAGCAAATGTATAACTCATATAAATATATATTTACATAAAGAAGTTTATATATCTTATTTCTGTATCTTAATATGGAAATAAAGGCATCATTTAATATGCAAAAGTGGTTTTTAGAATAAGCATATGACATAATCCTTTTCTTTAAAAATATTATCTTTAAAATTATTGAGTTGCATTTTTAGAGTAAAGCAAAAGGTTTTAATAAAGAGAAATGGTATGATAAAAATAGGTGATATGTTTCAAAGTGTGAAAATATTATAAAAAGAGGAAAATTGGAACTATCCAGACATATGATTTTTAAAAAGTTATTAGAAATTGATCATGTAGGAATTTTAAAGAATAAAAGAGTTGAAATTTTAAAAAAAGTTCTTTAGCACTAGGAAATGTTTAATTTTTTTTTTTTAGATTTAAGATTCAACTGGGAATGAATGTAATGACTATTATTGGTGCTTTGTTGTTTTGTATGTGTATAGAATTTAATTTCAGTAGTTTAGCAATAAAAAATGGAATGTCTTGTTAGACTGTTATTTGATAATAGATCAATTTAGTTCAAGTCTTGGAAGATGCTCTTGCAAGATATTTATTAAACATCAAAAGTTATAGTCATTATCTTTCCATATTTCTAATGTGTTTCATTAACAAAAAATAAAATATTTTATATAACAGAATGCATGCATATATAAGTATGCAACATAATTTTTTGTTATTTTTCTTTTAAAATAAAAAGCCATTTTGATATATTTAGTAATCTGTATTTACTACCTTCACTGACTTGCCCTTTACCCACAACATATTGGCTTTTGATTCTATAATCTTAATAAAATAATATTGAGATGATATATATCAGAAATAGCTCTGGGTACTGAGTAACAGTAGTAACAAATATAAACAAGACAAGACACAGTCTCACACAATTTTTATATCAACAGACAAAGATAAATAATATAAAAATAAGCAAAAGAATACACACAAAAAAACGAAGTACAGAACTAACAAAATAGTGTGGAATGATATGAAATAATTTTTAACAGTTTGAGCAGGCCTCTCTGAGGTTGTGATATTCTAATTTTCTTCAGAGAAGCTAAAAGCTTTATTATTATGTGAAACCTGTTGAATTTAAAATGTTGTGAGCTAAGTAGAATGTTTCAAAGACACCATGAAGGACAGTACTTTATAGGACAAATGAAACAAATTTGTGGGCATCTCCAACCTGTGAGCCACTCTTTTTTGTTTTCACTCACTACTCCAAACACTTCTTTTGGAATGATAGATTATTTTATTTATATTATCTAAATCTGTAATTCTTCCCTCTACCCCTCTTAATCTATACATTATAATTGTCAAATAACTAATATAAATATGACCCAGATACTGTATCTATAATCAAATACTGTATTTCTCTATAGTTAATTTAATATGTCAAATATCTAGTTCATTCTTGTCAGTTTGGTACAAACCACTGGCTGAGAGAACAAATGTCAAAGCCAGTTTGTTTGAATAATGATTCTGCCAACTACTAGCTGAGTTAACTTGGCCAAGTCATTTAACCTTTTTGTGCCTCAGTTTTCTCTTATGTAAAATGCATATATCTGTCAGGGTCCAATCAAGAGACAGGATCCACATAGTGATTTGAAAAGGGGCTATTTAACATAAAGAATTACGAACCATAACACAATTACTTATAAAGGGTAAATACTCTAGGGCTGAGGAGCATACCTAAAGAATGAATTAACTTGTAAGGGGTCCACACTCCCTACAGTTGTGATTCAGAACTCATTAGAGAAGATGGGGCTATAGCCAAATGGATTGTGAAGTTCACTGGGTAGTCCTGGGAGGGGGACAGAGTTGGTCACATTATCTAGGGAGAGGCTGGTGGGTGGAGAATTGTGTCCAGATTCAACAAACACGCAATAACTCTTTGAAGTATGGGCAGGCTGAGATTGGGAGGTCTACCTTGGGGGCATCTTGGAGTCTCACTGGGAATCTTCCTGTGGGGTTGCAGCTGAAACTCAATGCCAGAGAATTCCACTGGATGCTCACAGAAACCACTGGTAGTCATGCCATAAAAGCAACAAACGATGGAGAAGCAGAGGGAGCAGGGGAAGGAGTAGGAGGAGGAAGAGAAGGAGAAGGAGGAACAAGAGGAAGAGAGGATAAAGAAGGAGCAGGATAAATGAGAGCAAAACACCAGGATTGAGAAGAGAAGCTCCTTCTTCCTATAATGTCTGTCCATTGCCACCTACTGGCAATGCTTAATATTGTTCCAACTGCAAAGGAGAAATATTCAGAGCCCATCAACAATTTTCACAGAGCAGAAAGGAAGGTTGAATTTGGAGGTAAGAAGCAATAAATTGATAACTGGCACATTAGTTTTCAGGAGATTCTGTAACAAACTACCAAAAACTGGTTTGCTGAAAACAATAGAAATCATTCTTTCACAGTTCTGTGGGCCAGAAACACAAAATCAAGGTGCTGCAGTTTCTTGGGGAGTTTCTAGGGGAGAATTGTTCCTTGTCTTTTCCAGATTCTGGTGGCCATCAGCATTTCATGTGACTACCTCACTCCAATCTCTGCCTCTGTCTTCCTATGGCTTTTTCTTCTGCGATCTCATGTAAGGGCATGTTTAGGACCAATCTGTGTAATCTAAGATAGTCTCATCTCAAAATATTTAACGTAGTAAAATCTGAGAAGACCTCTCTTCCAAAAAGAAAATCACATTCCTAGGTTTCCAGGGCTAGGATATGGACATACCTACTTGGGGGCCACCATGGAGCCCTCTAAATTGGAGATGATAATGACAGTGTTTAATTTATAGGTTTCTCAGTAGTGATACATGAATTAATATATATAAAATACTTGGAACAATGTCTGGTTCCTCACATAGACTCTACAAGTATCATCATCACCACCATTGTCGTCACCATCATCATCAACACCGTCACCATCCTCATGGTGATTGTTCCATCCCGCTATCTCTTAATCCTTCTCCAACTCCCCACTCTTCTCTTTCCCTTATAGACAGAATAATACACTTAGAAATTATACCTTGACTCTGTTTATCAGATAAGTGACTTTTTCTCTAATTTTTAAAATGGAGATCTTTAATTTCACTTAAATTATATGCCAGATGATCTTACCCTGTTTAAAGATAAATAAGTCTCATAGAAGTTACATAACTTATTCAATGTCACTTGACAAATGGTGATGACGCCATTCAGTTTATAGAGTTTGTGGTACAGTAAGTAATTACTGTTACCATTACTAATAATACATGTACTACTACTGCTATTACTATTATTATCATCTTTATGAATACTATCACTATCTACCTTTTTTAAAAAAGCACACAGTAAGATTTCTCTGTTTCTCTCATTTCCTGCACTCTCTCTTTTAAATAATTAGCTATTTTTGGAAGTCTATCAATTTGAAACACACACACACACACACACACACACACACACACACTTTCCTGAATTGGCTTTCTCTCCTAATTTTCTCTTCAATTGCCATTATCATTTTGTACCCTTTTTAATTTAATAACCTTTTAATTGATCTTCCTCATATTTTTGTCTCCCTTTCTTAATCTTTCTTCAACATAGTGAAAAATATGTTTATGCAACATACATCTAGTGTTACCCTCATGCTTTAAAGTACTTTCATGAGTTTCATGGTTCTTTAGTATCTGGAGCCAAAATACTTTTTAGCTTTCTCTTCCATCTACATAAACTAGGTTGCTCCCACAAAGTACTGTTAGTGATTTCTCCCAAAATATTATAAACTCCATATATTTGTTCACGGAATCTTCCTTTTCGTACTATTTGAAATTCAAATCCAGCTCAAATATCACCTCTCCTGTAAAATCCCACTCCAAGTCTCAAAGATAAAATAACTTATGTCTTCTATGTTGAAACCAAATGTGAGTTTGGATTTTATCATAGGGAACACCTTATCAAATGGACCATACCATGAGACATCTAGTTTCTCTCCTCTGGAGAGCGTCTGGATAGTTATCTTCAATCTTCTGTAAGAATGTCTTCTGTTGTCAAATGACTAGATGACAAAGATGAATTTTTTTAAATTAAGGGTCCATATTTTATAAATATTTATATGATTTATTAGATTTTACAACATTGTTCCCTTGCCTTTTTACCTCATAGTACCCAAAACTCCCAAATAAAAGATATCAGATTATTATTTTTTTAAATATTTACCAGGAATATAGTCTAATTCCATTATTTGAAGTTACTTTGCAGTGCTCATAGTTATTAATGCCCACTATTTTTTTCAATTGACCTGCTATCAAGTAAGTAATTTGTTTGCTAAAAAAATTTGAGCCCTCACTATGTGTCATGCAATATAATAATAACTGGATATACTAAAATAATATTTTATAATGATTTGATTTATCAAAATTAAACTAAAAGGATAAATGTCACTCAAGCAGTTGCATATCATGCCTAAGATCCAAATATCACATTTTGATATTTTGACTTTAGCTTTTATTTCAATTTTAATTTATCTAACAGTTTTCCAGTAAGATGCTGATTTCCATTATTTAAAGACTTAAATGTTAGATCTAAAACCATAAAAACCCTAGAAGAAAACCTAGGCAATACCATTCAGGACATAAGCATGGGCAAGGACTTCATGACTAAAACACTAAAAGCAATGGCAACAAAGGCCAAAACTGACGAATGGGATCTAATTAAACTAAAGAGCTTCTGCACAGCAAAAGAAACTACCATCAGAGTGAACAGGCAACCTACAGAATGGGAGAAAATTTTTACAATCCACCCGTCTGACAAAGGGCTAATATCCAGAATCTACAAAGAACTTAAATTTACAATAAGAAAATCAACCCCATCAAAAAAAAGTGGGCAAAGGATATGAACAGACACTTCTCAAAAGAAGACATTTGTGCAGCCAACAGACACATGAAAAAATGCTCATCATCACTGACCATCAGAGAAATGCAAATCAAAACCACAATAAGATACTATCTCACACCAGTTAGAATGGTGATCATTAAAAAGTCAGGAAACAACAGGTGCTGGAGAGGATGTAGAGAAATAGGAATACTTTTACACTGTTGGTGGGACTGTAAACTAGTTCAACCATTGTGGAAGACAGTGTGGCCATTCCTCAAGGATCTAGAACTAGAAATACCATTTGACCTAGCCATCCCATTACTGGGTATATACCCAAAGGATTGTAAATCATGCTGCTATAAAGACACATGCACACATATGTTTATTGCAGCACTATTCACAATAGCAAAGACTTGGAACCAACCCAAATGTCGATCATAGACTGGATTAAGAAAATGTGGCACATACATACCATGGAATACTATGCAGCCATAAAAAAGGATGAGTTGTCCTTTGTAGGGACATGGATGAAGCTGGACATCATCATTCTGAACAAACTATTGCAAGGACAAAAAAACAAATATCGCATGTTCTCACTCATAGGTGGGAATTGAACAATGAGAACACTTGGACACAGACTGGTGAACATCATACACTGGGGCCTGTTGTGGGGTGGGAGTGGGGGGGCGGGATAGCATTGGGAGATATACCTAATGTAAATGACGAGTTAATGGGTGCAGCACACCAACATGGCACATGTATACATATGTAACAAACCTGCACGTTGTGCACATGTACCCTAGAACTTAAAGTATAATAATAAAAAAAATTTTTCTTCCTCTTTTTCTTTCCAACGATTTATGTTATATTTGTTTGTTTCTTTTCCTGTCAGTCGATACAATTCTAATCCAACCAAAATATATTAGGTTCTTACTATGTATCAGAGATTGTGCAAGGTGCTTTCTCAGGCAGCATTTTATTTAACCTCCACAACAAACCTATGAAAGAAGATACTATTTTTCTTTTGACAACAAATTGTCAGAAAGATTAAATAATTCTCAAAGTCATACAATGATTAAAATTATAGAGGTAATATAAAAACAAAGCAATATGATTTTTTCCATCATTTATAATTTTTCCATTTTATTCTTATGCTTTCTTTCTTTAAATTGTCCTTAAATTCTCTGGAGATATTGTGTAGTATAGTTTTCTCCAATACATGAAATAGGATATTTCATCTGTGCCAAGACCTGGGTTCTGATATAGTAGTTATATTTATATACTCTATCTCCAAAGTACCCTTTATCCTTTATAGTTTGGATATTGCCAACAGAGTTGGCAATGTGCTTTATATATTTGCATCCAAGAATCTACCTAGAGGTGTGGGAGGGCATTAAAAGACAGGAGGTAGGGCATGAGTCTCCTTCCTTTGGGTATTAATGTTTAATTAACATTGTTATTAAGAAGTTTATAAATTTATGTGTAGTTTTAAGAAATAGTGTGCACTTAACCTAGTTTCCACCAATGGTAGCAATATCACAACGAAGATATTGAAAATAATACAATCAACAAATCTTATTCAAAGTTCTCCAGTTTTACTCCTGTGTGTGTGTTGGTTGTGTATGATTTCATCTCATCTGTCATTCAACATCACAGTTAAGATACTGAATATCTCTGTGACCACAGAAGTTCCTTATGTGGCCCTTTTATAAAAACCACCTCACCCTTCCACACAACACCCCCTCCCACTATTTCTAAGCCCTGGCAACCATTGATCTATTCTCCATAATCCCTTTGTTTAACTATATTGGCACTGACAGAAGCCAGATTGTTACCAAAGTCTACTTTCCTGGAGGATAGATAACTTTTGACCCAGTTTTCCTGGTAGCAGTTTGCACCATAGAGAACTGGCTATAAAAATAAATCTAAAGACTGATAAAATGTGGAGTCCACACACTAACATTGTCGTTTGAAAATATACAGCATTTAGAAAGGCAGTATTTTACATTGTAGCACTAGGAATTCATTCATTGAACGAATATTTATTATACTGTTAGCATCCTGGAGGTTTTACCACAGATATGCATCAGTGGCCATGAGTTGGGCAAGTTAACAAGCTAGATGAAGTGAATCCATCAGCCTTCAGCAAAGTTACCCCCAAGCCTCCAACTTCCATGACAGAGGTGCCACGAGCATCAGAGATGAGTGACTTTGTCAGAGCCTCAGCTGCTTTAGGCTGCCCAAGTGTCTGACCAAGGTAACCCTACTGTACAGAGATCATGCCCTTTATGCCAGGCACCTTAGGGGCACCAACTTTTTCAAATTATCTTCTATCTTTTAAAGGAATGCATCAGAAAGAGAGTATCTTCTTTCTGTGATGGTGACATGCTTTGTGCACTCATGTGCACAGTCATATTTGTGCTCCTCGATCATTTCCTAATTTCCGGCTATGTAAATTACACTAGTAGTAGTGGAAGTCAGGGAGGTAACAGTGGCAATGCATGATATGTAATGAAACTTTCAGGACAACTGTCATCAATCTTGGCAGTCATGGGGTCTTTCAGCCTCAAAGACACATGTTTGCTCCTGTGTACTTTGCAAATTAGACTTGGAGACACCATGTCCTACAGTTACAAAGATACATATCTCTGAAATTCCCCCATTTTCTTCCAAGGGATAGATTCATAGATGTGAATGAAAACTCGGGTTGATTTGAGTTTTTACTAGATAAAAATAGGGACTTCAAGAGACAATTACATCATCTGATCTCTGAGAACCGACATTTCTCACAACTCTGTAGGAAATGAAGAAAAAGCCAGTGAGAGACTGGCAGAGCTTAGTGGGAAAGGTGCTTGCCTAGCAGCAAAGCAGCAGGAAATGATTGTGTCTGAGGGGAGTTTCACTGAAGAAAACACCTACAAAAATATATAGAGCACCTGTTCTAGGCAGTCACTGAAATGATAGCGATGAGATGAACAACTGCACATATACTTGAGAAGAAGTTTATATGGAGAGTTCTTAAAGCATTCTTTATGTTTAAGGCCCATTAGGATATAGAAATTGTATCATCCTGGTATGCAGATTTTATATTACATTGTTGATGCTACTATATGCCTGAATAGAGTAAGAAGTATTATAAAGTGAAATTTGTTGTTCACATGAGAATGTGAATAATAGGCTTGTTAATACCAGAGAAACCTAGACAAAATATATTTATTACTAAGCATTGGCAAACTTTCTTTTAATCAAAAGGAAAACACAGCAATTGAGGCAAATAACAAGTTTCTTCCTTCCCTGAACTTGCCTTACAAGGAAATAAGGTAATTAGGTACAATCAAATCTCATTCCTGATTTATTCCTTGCCCTCCTTCTGATATTATAGGCTTAGAAATTAGAAACGAAGAAGCAGCTTCTCTTGCTGTCATGGATAGAAAGCAATGGTGAGAAACAGGATACAAAGTCAATATCGTAGTTTTTGAAAAATACTTCCTTTTAAACTGATATCCAGAATTCCAAGGATGCTTCTCTGATTTATCCAGGAAAAAGTTAAGTGAGGAAGAGACATTGCCTCTGCAAAATCTCCTGACACATTCTGAACAAGAAAAACTTTGACTATATAAGATTATATTCATAGAGAAAATATTTTTAAAAAGGTAATTGCATTTATTCTTTTTTTTTTTTTTTTTTTTTTGAGATGGGGTCATATTCTGTCACCCAGGCTGGGGTGCAGTGGCACAGTTACAGCTCACTGCAGCCTCCATCTCTGGGCTTAAG
Organism: Pan troglodytes; assembly: GCF_028858775.2. Classification (NCBI taxonomy): domain Eukaryota; kingdom Metazoa; phylum Chordata; class Mammalia; order Primates; family Hominidae; genus Pan; species Pan troglodytes. The sequence goes on along the minus strand of NC_072408.2, from coordinate 35,518,662 downwards.
TGATCCTCTTACCTCAGCCTATGGGGTAGCTGAGACTACAAACATGTGACACTATGTGTTGCTAATATTTAAATTTTTTATAGAGATGAGGTCTCCTCATGTTGCCCAAGCAGGTCTGAACTCCTGACTCAAGTAATCCTCCTGCCTTGGCCTCCAAAATTGTTAGGATTATAGGCATGAGCCACCGCACCCAATTTGCATTTATTATGTTTTACCCTAAATGGAACACTCCCATCATTCTAAGTGTTTTGGTTTTAAGTTCTCATTTTAGTTTATACATGTGGCTAGGTTAAAGAGCTTTAAAATAGGTGATATTTATTCTTCTGTGAAGAATGCAGAGGACATTTTTGCCAAAAGAAACAACAGCTCTGTTTGACAGATTGACGTTTTCTGGGACATGGGCCATACCAACTTATCTTACCTCATGCCACGCATGAACTACAAAGCTTTTGAGTGGGAAAGCTTCACCACAGGGGTGAGAACAGCTATAGTGGTGGCAGAAAAATCTGGAGTTTCTATGGTTCACAGGGCAGTTAGCCAAACATTGGTCTCCCAATAATCTGAAAGCCAGAAACATGAGAAACAGAAAGAATATGGCTTGAGGTGGTGCTGACTTTCCAAGTCCTTTAAACCAGAGAAACACAATAGAAGAACTGTCATTTCAGCAAACAAGCTCATGGGGGCACAACCACATGCTGTTGATGTAATCTCAAAGCACTGTGCCCCAGATAAATATATGTGCTGATGAGCTATTGTGCTGTGAGTCTTTTTCTTCAATGTTTTACTTTCTCATTTCCTCTGATTTCTGTATACAGACTATTTTATAGTTCAAACCAAGAAACAATGTAGCAAAGTAGTATATTTACATAAAGCTATTACCGGTTTTGTTTTTGTTTTTTGGGTTTGTATTTTGTTTCCCCCTCTTGTTTTTTGATATTTCCGTGTTGATTTAGGCATTGATGACTTCGAAAAATAAATGAATCATTTTTTAAAATGTAAGCCCTAAATTTCAACAATACGATGAACTACAGAATATCAAAAATAATGAACAGCTACTTTAAGTCATAAACAATTAGAAAAAACATTTTAAAAATTGCACAGTGTATAGGTGAAATGACTTTAAGACACCCAAATGAAATTTAAGAAAAGACCATTTAAAGCTCACTTTAACTCTAATTATTGGGAGTCCACATAATGGGGGGAAAAGTATCTATTCTGAGTCAGTCTGTTTTCATTACATGCTAACATTCCAATAAAAGAGGTATAGTGTAGTTGTAGAAAGAGTTCTAAATAGCAGTCACAAACACCAGTTGCTGTTTATGCTATACTATTAATTAGTTTTCTAATGTTTGTAAAGAAAATTTATCTTCTCTAGGCTACACTTTTTAATTTATAAAAGTACAAATGCTAGACTAAATATTACGCAAATTCCCTTTCATATCTGACATGATGTAACTCTGATGTTAAAACACTTATCTAAATGCATTTGCAGGCGGGCTTCTGGCTCATCTCTTTTTTTATTGTATTTTATTTTATTATTATTATGATTTAACTTTTAGGGTACAGGTGCACAATGTGCAGGTTTGTTACATATGTATACATGTGCCATGTTGGTATGCTGCACCCATTAACTCGTCATTTAGCATTAGGTATATCTCCTAATGCTATCCTTCCCCCCTCCCCCCATCCCACAACAGACCCCAGTGTGTGATGTTCCCCTTCCTGTGTCCATGTGTTCTCATTGTTCAATTTCCACCTATGAGTGAGAACACGTGGTGTTTGGTTTTTTGTCCGTGTGATAGTTTGCTGAGAATGATGGTTTCCAGCTTCATCCATGCCCCTACAAAGGACATGAACTCATCCTTTTTTATGGCTGCATAGTATTCCATGGTGTATATGTGCCACATTTTCTTAATCCAGTCTATCCTTGTTGGACATTTGGGTTGGTTCCAAGTCTTTGTTATTGTGAATAGTGCCGCAATAAACATATGTACGTGTACATGTGTCTTTATAGCAGTATGATTTATAATCCTTTGGGTATATACCCAGTAAAGGGATGGCTAGGTCAAATGGTATTTCTAGTTCTAGATCCCTGAGGAATCGCCACACTGACTTCCACAAGGGTTGAACTAGTTTACAGTCCCAACAACAGTGTAAAAGTGTTCCTATTTCTCCACATCCTCTCCAGCACCTGTTGTTTCCTGACTTTTTAATGATTGCCATTCTAACTGGTGTCTGATGATATCTCATTGCGTTTTGATTTGCATTTCTCTGATGGTCAGTGATGATGAGCATTTTTTCATGTGTTTTTGGCTGCATAAATGTCTTCTTTTGAGAAGTGTCTTTTCATATCCTTCGCCCACTTTTTGATGGGGTTGTTCATTTTTTTCTTGTAAATGTGTTTGAGTTCATTGTAGATTCTGGATATTAGCCCTTTGTCAGATGAGTAAGTTGCAAAAATTTTCTCCCATTCTGTAGGTTGCCTGTTCACTCTGATGGTAGTTTCTTTTGCTGTGCAAAAGCTCTTTAGTTTAAGTAGATCCCATTTGTCAATTTTGGCTTTTGTTGCCATTGCTTTTGGTGTTTTAGACATGAAGTCCTTGCCTATGCCTATGTCCTGAATGGTATTGCCTAGGTTTTCTTCTAGGGTTTTTATGGTTTTAGGTCTAATATGTAAGTCTTTAATCCGTCTTGAATTAATTTTTGTATAAGGTGTAAGGAAGGGATCCAGTTTCAGCTTTCTACATATGGCTAGCCAGGTTTCCCAGCACCATTTATTAAATGCGGAATCCTTTCCTCATTGCTTGTTTTTGTCAGGTTTGTCAAAGATCAGATAGTTGTAGATATGTGGCATTATTTCTGAGGGCTCTGTTCTGTTCCATTGGTCTATACCTCTGTTTTGGTACCAGCTTCTGGCTCATCTCTATTGAACATCCAGCAGAAAGTTATGGCTGAAAAACATTTCAGAAATTAATTTAAAAATTACCTTCTCCCATAGGAAAGTTTTTACTTCCATTGAATATTATGAATAAACTTTTTTCAAAGACGTTCTGTAATGCTTCTAGTTAATAATTGTCCATGTGTCCCACAAATATTTTTCACATTGTCTGAGAGAAAGTCTACCTCAATGTCTTATCCACTAACAATAAGCAATTTTTAAATGAGCAAGGCCAATAGAGGAGAACTGTTAAACTTAAGTTATTAAAACCACATTTAGTCTATTTTATGACAAAGGCTCTCAGAAAGGCAGACTATCATGTGGGAAGAATAAATATTATACCTTAAGTATTATCTTTGACTAATAAATATCAAGAAAATATAAGAGGCTTTAATAAGTGCCTTTGCTTAAAGTTATATTTTTGCAAGTAATGCATTTCAGAGACAACTTTTCTCATAACCGCATCTGATAAGCATGTCTCAAACAATGGGGTAGATTTAAATATTCTGTATAATATTTACTTTGGTCAAAAATTAACAAGTAGTACCTATTATTTTTTCTTAACATTTGTATTTACCATATGGATAATTTTACATAAAGTAAATATTTAAAATATGTTTGGTCACTAAGTGGGGTTGCCAAAGAAATCAAATTTGTTGTTTTCTGAAATTTCAATTAAACAGTCCTGTGTTTTTGTTTTTTATTTATTAAATGTGGCAATCCAGTCACCAAGTTCATATCCTCACATGAGTAAAATAAGATCTGAAAAAATTGATAGCAACAGGAAGATACTATGTATATTAACATGAAAGCAGCAGAGCCATACAAATCCCCCTTAAAAAAGAAAAATCTTGCATTGATTATGTAAAACCTGGTCAGATTTTGGATTAATAGAGCAGGAATGGAATTATTCTAAGTGAAGTGTATTCTAGCATTGGAAATGGTATAAATAAAGGAAATAGTATCACTTGTTTAGGAAAAGTGTGCATGTTGACCTGACAGGGGTAGAGGTGAGAGAATGGAAGTAGTATGGAGAAAATTGAAATATATTGTATGAGTTCACCTTATAATGGTTCTTAAAATTGGTCAGATGCAGTGGCACATGACTTTAATCCCAGCACTCTGGGAGGTTGAGGTGGGAGGATTGCCTGAGCCCAAGAGTTTGAGACCAGCCTAGGCAATATTGCAAGGCCCCATCACTATAATAAAAAAATAAAACTACTTAATGGTTAAAAAAGTGATTCAGGAAACACAGAAGAGCCATTTTAAGTTTCAAGGGTAGATATGATAAAAGCACTTTTAGAAAGATTGTTGAATTTCTTTTTATGAATATATTATAAGGTTTTTAAAATTATTATTATACTTTAAGTTTTAGGGTACATGTGCACAATGTGCAGGTTAGTTACATATGTATACATGTGCCAAGCTGGTGTGCTGCACCCATTAACTCGTCATTTAGCATTAGGTATATGTCCTAAAGCTATCCCTCCCCCCTCCCCCCACCCCACAACAGGCCCCAGAGTGTGATGTTCCCCTTCCTGTGTCCATGTGTTCTCATTGTTCAATTCCCACCTATGAGTGAGAATATGCGGTGTTTGGTTTTTTGTTCTTGAGATAGTTTACTGAGAATGATGATTTCCAATTTCATCCGTATCCCTAGAAAGGACATGAACTCATCATTTTTTATGGCTGCATAGTATTCCATGGTGTATATGTGCCACATTTTCTTAATCCAGTCTATCCTTGTTGGACATTTGGGTTGGTTCCAAGTCTTTGCTATTGTGAATAGTGCCGCAATAAACATACGTGTGCATGTGTCTTTATAGCAGCGTGAAGAAGACATTTATGCAGCCAAAAAACACATGAAAAAATGCTCACCATCACTGGCCATCAGAGAAATGCAAATCAAAACCACAATGAGATACCATCTCACACCAGTTAGAATGGCAATCATTAAAAAATCAGGAAACAACAGGTGCTGGAGAGAATGTGGAGAAATAGGAACACTTTTACACTGTTGATGGGACTGTAAACTAGTTCAACCCTTGTGGAAGTCAGTGTGGCGATTCCTCAGGGATCTAGAACTAGAAATATCATTTGACCCAGCCATCCCATTACTGGGTATAAGGTTTATTTTTTAAAGATTTTCTTTTATAAGACATCTAGAAATATTATACAAAATAGAACGAATGTGTTTTTATTTGTGTAGTTAACATTATAATGCTGGAATGAATATCCCCAAAGGCAAATTATTAAGATAGATGATAAAAGCCAGAGTTATAGGCAAAAGTTGCTATTTCAACAGCCTTTGGGCTTTTGGTGAGTTTGGTAATTGAAGGGTAATAAAAAACAATACCTGGATACTTGATCTTGCATGAGGCAGGAAGCTTGAACTGTGTTCCATCCTATGTAAAATTATCCAATTCTCAATCCCATAGGAAAAGATAGGCTTAAAAAAAATTACCTGTTCACAGACAAAAGAGCAAGGAATGTTTATGCCATCCTTAATTCTAAATGAAAAAAAAAAAGATTCCCTCAAAACTTCATAGCTATTAGTCTATCTTACCGCTACTCTGAATTTTAATGCCCTACTTATATGATCTTGAAATAAAAAAGAAAAGATATCAATTATTTTCTCTCCTATTGTAATAATACAGTGGCAATTAGTAGTAGTAAAACAAATCATTGTCAACCGAGTCTACAAATTACCTATGTTCACAAAACCAAGCTAAACAAAAACAGAACCATGAAACATAAAATTGCTGTATCTGCAAGCTTACTTTAAGGGACATATACATGGCACTTTAACAAATGAAGTTTCTAAAAATGCTAAACATTTCAATTAATATAGGTCTCCATTGCTCTTGCTCAATTAAATAGCAGTGAAAATTATATACGGAGGCTGAGCAAGATAACAGAATACAAGCCTAAACCACTCATCTCTCCCCCACAGGCACACCAAATTTTAACTACTATATGCACGCACACACACACACACACAAGTGTCACATGAACCAAAAATCATGAGAGCAATCTTACTACCTGGTTTTAACTTTATATTGCTAAAAGAGGCACTGAAGAAGGTAGAAGAGACAAGCTTGAATCATTGACGTCGTAACTCCCCCATCCCTCAGCAGTGGCATTCCAGAAGAGAAAGTCTGTGCACTTGGGGGAGGAAAAATGCAGCGGCTGGGGGCCTTTACATTGAATTCAGTGCTGCCTTGTCACAGTGGAGAGCAAGGCTGTACTGGGTTTAGCCAGTACCCTTGTACAGAGTGAGCATTTGGATCAGACCTAGCCAGAGGTAAATCACTCATCCCAGTGGCTGGACCTTGAGTTTTTTAGCAGGCCTCACTATTGAGGGCTGAAGTGCTCTGGGGTCCCAGATAAACTTGAAACTCAGTGTAGAATACAAGGAATTCTGGGCTGGGCTCAGAACCAGTGGAATAGGGTGGCACATGACCTAGAGAGTTACCCACAGGGGTGGCTAAGAGAGTGCTTACACCATTCCTCTCCCAACCTCAGGGAGCATAGTTCCCAGCAACAGAAGTGACTCCTTCCTTCTGTTTAAGGAGAAGAGAGCAAAGAGTAAAGAGGACTTTGTCTTGCATGTTGGATACCAGCTCAGCCACAGTAGGATAGGGCACTGGGTAGAGTTTTAAGGCCCCAGTTCCAAGTCCTAGCCCACGACGGACATTTGTAGATAAATTCTGGACCAAAAGTGAACCCACTGCCTTGAAGGGAATGACCCTGTCCTGGCAGAATTCATTACCTGCTCACTAGAGAACCCTTGGATCCTGAATAACCAGCGGTGATTCCCAAGTAGTATGCCATGGGCCTTGGGCTTTGTGTGCTGACTTCATTCAGGTGTGACCCAGCACATTCCTAGCTATGGTGACTATGGTGAAAGACCTCTTCTGTTTGAGAAAAGCAGAGGAAATCATAAAGTGAACTTTGTCTTGCCCTTTAGGTACCAGCTCAACCACAGTTAGGTAGAGCAACAAGGAAGCCCCTGGGGAACCTGAGTCCAGGCTTAAGCTCTTGGACAGCATTTCTGGACCTGCCCTGTGCCAGAGGGGAGCCCACTGCCCTGAAGGGTGAATCCTAGGCCTGGCAGCATTCACCACAAACCGGTGGAAGAGCCCTTGGGCTTTAAGTGAACAGCAGTGGTGGCCTGGCAGAAACCTCTGTGGGCATGGTGTGATGGAGGCAACATGGAGAGGCACCTCTGCCTGTAGAAAAGGGAGGGAAGAGTGGGAAGAACTTCGTATTTTGGTTTGAGTGCCAACTTAGCTGCAGTAGAATAGAACATCAGGTATATTTCTAAGGTTTTTTTTTTTACCCCAATTCCTGGCTCCCAGACAGCATCTCTGGAACTGACCAGGACCTGTGGCAGCTCACCACTTTGAAAGGAAGTAAACATACCAGGTTGGCTTCACCATCTGCTGATTGTAGAGGCCCAGGGTCTTGAGTGAACATAGGTGGTAGTCTGCTGGTTGTTACAGAGGGCCTTGGGAGCGACCCAGTGCTGTGCAGGCTTCAGGTCTGATCCAGCACGGTCCCAGTAATGGTGGAAGCAGAGGTGCTTCCATCACCACACCCCTAGTTCCAGGCAGATCATCACAAAGAGCGACTGTGAGAAAGTAAGGAAAAAGAGCAAGAGTCTCTGCCTGATACCCAGATAATTTCTCTGGATTTTTTCCAAGACCATCGAGGCAGTACCTCAGTGAGTCTGCAAAAACCACAGTGATATTAGGTTCGGGGCCAAAGACTCCTCAAATACCTGGAAAACCTTCTCAAGAATAATAGACTAAAACAAGCCCAGAATGAAAGACTACAATCAATACTCAACTCATCAATGCCCAGACACCAGTGAACATCTATAGCATCAACACCATACAGGATAACATGCCCTCACCAAATGAACTAAATAAGGCACTAGGGGCCAGTCCTGGAGAAACAGAGATATGTGATCCTACAGATAGAGAATTCAAAATAGCTGTTTTGAGGAAACTCAAATTCAAGATAACACAAAGAAGAAATTTAGAATTCTATCAGATAAATTTAACAAAGATACTAAAATAATTTAAAAGAACTAGACAGACATTCTCGAGTTGAAAAAGGCAAATAACATACTGAAGAATGCATGAGTCTCTTAATAGCAGAATTGATCCAGCAGAAGAATTAGTGAGCTTGAAGACAGACTATTTGAAAATACAGTCCAAGAAGACAAAAGCAAGAAATTAAAAAGAATAAAGCAAGCATGCCTATGACATCTAGAAAATAGACTCAAAATGGCAAATCTAAGAGTTATTGGCCTTAAAGAGGAAGTAGAGAAAGAGATAGGGGTAGAATGTTTATTTAAAGGGATAATATCAGAGAATTTCCCTAACCTAGAGAAATATATAGATATTCAAGTACAAGAAGGTTAGAGAACACCAATCAGATTTAACCCAAAGAAGACTTCCTCAAGGCACTTAATAATCAAGCTCTCAAAGATCAAGGGTAAAGAAAGAATTATAAAAGCAGATGGGGAAAAGAAACAAATAACATATAAAGGAGCTCCAATACATCTGGTGGCTGACTTTTCAGTGGAAACCTCACAGGCCACGAAAAAGTGGCATGACGTATTTAAAGTGCTGAAGGAAAAAAAAAAAAAAAAACCCTTTTACCCTAGAATACTATATCCAGTGAAATATCTTTCAAGCATGAAGGAGAAATAAATACCTTCCCAGACAAAAATAAGGTAAGGGTTCATCAACACCAGACCTTCCTACAAGAAATGCTAAAGGTAGTTTTTTAACCTGAAAGAAAAGGATGTTAAGGAGTAAGAAGATATCATCTAAAAGTACAAAACTCAGTGGTAGTGGTAAACACACAAAAAAGTATAGAATATTAGAACACTGTAATTGTGGTATGTATGTACTTCTACCCTAAATTAAAAGACTAAATGATGAATCAAAAATAATAACTACAACAATTTTTCAAGACATAGAGCATATAATAAAACATAAAGAGAAACAGCAGTTAAAAATGAGGGAATGAAATTAAAGTATAAAGTTTTTATTAGTTTTCTTTTGCATGTTTATTTGTTTCTGCAATCAGTATGAAGTTGTCATCCATTAAAAATCATGGCTTATAAGATAGTATTTGCCAGCCTCATGGTAACCTCAAATAAAAAACATACAATGGATACACAAAAAATGAAAAACAAGAAATTAAATCATATCACCAGAGAAAATCACCTCCACTAAAAGGAAGACAGTGAGTAAGGAAAAAAAGAATAGCACAAAACAACCACAAAACAAATAAAATGGCAAAAGTAAGTTCCTACTATCAATAATAATACTGTAGGTGAACTAAACTCACCAATCAAAATATATAGAGTGGTTGAATGGATGAAAAAGTAAGACCTCATGATCTTTCACCTACAAGAAACACACTTCACCTATAAAGATACACAGTGGCTGAAAATAAAGAGCTGGAAAAAGATTTTCCAGGTCAGTGGAAAGCAAAAAAGAGCAGGAGTAGCTATATTTATATCACACAAAATATATTTAAAAACTGTGAGAAGAGACAAAGAAGGTCACTATATTATGATGAAGGGGTTAATCCAGCAAGAGGATATAATGATTATAAATATATATACACTAAACACGAGAGCACTCAGATATATTAGGCAAATATTATTAGAAGTAAAGAAAAAGATATACCCCAATACAATAATAGCTGGAGACCTCAACTTCCCACTTTCAGCATTGGACAGATCTCTGAGATGGAAAATCACAGAGAAATATCAAACTTATCTGTACTGTAGAATAAATGTACCTAATAGATATTTACAATATATTTTATCCAATGGATGCAGAATACACATTATTCCCCTATGTATGTGGATCATTCTTAAGGGTAGACTATATGTTAAGTCACAAAACAAGTCTTAAAACATTCAAAAAATTGAAATTATATCAAATATCTTGTCTGATCACAATTGAATATAACTAGAAATAAATAATAAGATGAATTTTGAAAACTATATAATCACATGAAAATTAAACAATATGCTCCTGAATGACCAGTGGGCCAATGAAGATATTAAGAAGAAAATTGGAAATTTTTTTGAAATAGATGATAATGGAAACACAACATACCCATACCTATAGGATACAGCAAAGCAGTTCTAAGAGGAAAATTAGTAGCTATAAGTGCCTACATAAAAAAAAAGAAAAACTTCAAGTAAATTACCCAATAATGCATCTTTCAGATCTTGAAAATTAAGCACAAACTGAACACAAAATTAGTAGAAGAAAGGAAATAATAATTATCAGAGAAGAAATAAATGAAGAAAACAGTATAAAAGATGAATGAAACAAAGTTTTTTTTTTTTGAAAAGACAAACAAAATTGACAAATCTTTAGCCAGACTAATGAAGAAAAAAGGGAGAAGACAAAAATAAATCAGAGATGAAAAAAGTGAGATATTACAACTAATGCCACAGAAAGTCAAAGGCTTATTGGTTGCTACTATAAGCAACTATATGCCAATAAAATGGAAAATCTTGAGAAAATGCATTCTTAGATATATACAATCAACCAAGATTAAACTATGAAGAAATCCATGCCTGAACAGACCAAAAACTAGTGATGAGATCAAAGCTGTAATAAAAAGTCTCCCAGTAAAGAAACACCCAGGACCATATGGCTTCACTGCTGAATTCTACCAAGTTTTTCTTTAAAGAAGAGCTAATACCAATCCTACTTAAGCTGTTGTGAAAAATAAAGGGGAACACTTCTAAATTAATTCTGCAAGGCCAGTATTACCCTCATACCAAAGCCAGGCAAAGACATATCAATAAGAAAAGGAGAACTGCTGGCCAATATCTCCGATGAAAATTGATGCAAAAATCCTCAACAAAGTACTAACAAAGCAAATTCCACAATACATTAAAAAGATCATTAATCAGTCAAGTGGGATCTATCCAAAGCAGACAAGGATGGTTCAATAGACACAAATTTATCAATATGGTATATTGTGTAAACAGAATGAAGAACAAAAGCCATATAATCATTACAATTGTTGCTGAAAAAGCATTTGATAGAAATTCAACATTCCTTCTTGATAAAAACCCTAAAAAATCTGGGCCTAGAAGAAAAATATCACAACATAATAAAAGTTATAGATGACACACCCACAGCTACTATCATGCTGAATGGAGAAAACCTGAAAGCCTTTCCTCTAAGATCTTCAATATGACAAGAATACCCACTGTTACCACTGTTATTCAACATAGTACTGGAAGTCCTAGCTAGAGCAGTCAGACAAGATAAAGATAAAAAGTGCACCAAATTTGAAAACAAGTCAAATTATCCTTGTTTGCAGATAATATAATGTTATCTTTGTAAATATGTAAAGACTCCACCAAAACACTATTAGAACTGATAAGTAAAGTAGCAAGATAAAAAATCAGTAGTATTTTTATATGCCAACAGGAAACACTATGACAAAGAAATAAAAAGTAATCCCATTTGCAACTGCAAGAAATAAAATAAACTACCCAAGAATTAACCTAACCAAATAAACAAAAGATCTCTACAATGAAAACTACAAAACAATGATGAAGAAAATGGAAAAGGAAGCAAAAAAAGAAAAGTTATTTCATATTCATTGTTGGAATAATCAATATTGTTACAATGTCCATACTGCTCAAAGCAATCCACAGATTCAATACAATCTCTATCAAAATACCAATGACATTCTTCACAGAAATAGAACAAAAATCCTAAAATTTATATGGAACCAAAAAGGACCCAGAATAACTAGAGCTATCCTCAGTAAAAAGAACAAAACTGAGTGGATCACATGACCTGACTTCAAATTATACTACAGAGCTATATAACAAAAACAACATGGTACTGGCATAAAAACAGACACATAGACTGATGAGATACAATAGAGAACTCAGAAACACATCCACACCACCTATAGTAAACTCATTTTCAACAAAGGTGCCAAGAATATACATTGGGGAACAAACAGTCTCTTCAGTAAATCATGCTGGGAGAACTGAATATCCATATGCAAAATAATGACTCTAGACCCCTATCTTTCACCATATACAAAAATCAAATGAAAATGGATTGAAGTCTTGAATCTAACAACTCAGACTATGAAACTACTACAAGAAAACTTTGGAGAAACTCTCCAGGACATGGATCTGGGCAAAGATTTCTTGAGTAATAGCCTATAAGCACAGGTAGCCAAAGCAAAAAAGGACAAATGGGATCATATCAAGTTAAAAAGCTTCTGCACAGCAAAGGAAATAATCAACAAAGTGAAGAGACAACCCACAGAATGGGAGAAAATATTTGCAAGCTATGCATCTGACAAGGGATTAATAACCAGAATATATAATGAGGTCAAATAACTCTATAGGAATAACATCTAATAATATTTCCCAAAAGAAGACACACAAATGGCAAATGGGTATATGGAAAGTTTCTCAACATCATTGCTCATCAGAGAAATGCAAATCAAAACTACAATGAGATACCCCACTCCACTTTAAATAGCTTCTATCCAAAAGGCAGGGAATATAGCAAGGATGTAGAGAAAAGGGAACCCTCATACACTTTTGATGAGAATGCAAATTGGTACAGCCACTATGGAGAATAGTTTGAACATTCTTCAAAATATGAAAAATAGAGCTACCAAACAATCCAGCAATCTCACTGCTGGCTGTATATCCAAAGAAAGGAAATCAGTATATCAAAGAAATATCTGCACTCCCATGTTTATTGTAGTCCTGTTTATAATAACAGGATTTGGAAGCAGAACAGATTCATAAACAGATGAACGGATAAAGAAAATGTAGTACACAATGGAGTGTTATTTAGCCGTAGAAAAAGAGACCTTGTCATTGCAACAATATTGATGAAGCTGGAGGTCAGTATGTTACATGAAATAAGCCAGGCACAGAAAGACAAAGATTGCATGTTCTCACTTATTTGTGGATTCTGAAATATCAAAACAGATGAATTCATGGAAATTGACAGTAGAAGGATGGTTACCAGAGGCTGAGAGTGCCGGGTGTGGGGGAGGTGGGGATGGTTATTGGGTACAATAAATAGTTGGAACAAAATTAGACCTAGTATTTGATAGTATAACAGGATGACAATAGTCAATAATTAATTGTACATTTTAAAATAACGAAAAGAATATAATTGGATTGTTTGCAACATAAAAGATGAAAGCCTGAGGGGATGGATACCACAGTTTTCATAATGTAATTATTATGCATTGTATACCTGTATCAAAATATCTCATGTAACTTATAAATATATACACCAGGCAAATAAATAAATAAATAAATTGATTTCTTATTTATTATTTTAATATTATTAAATATTAAAATATTATTATTTTATTATTAAATTTTATTATTTTAATATCATTTAATATATTTTAATATTTAATATATTATAAATTAAATTTTATTTAAATATTAAATATTAAAATATTAATATTTTATTATTAATAAATAAATCATTTATTTATAATTTAATTTATAAATAAATTATATTTAATTTAATTTATAAATAAATTATATTTAATTTAATTTATAAATAAATTAAAATTAAAAATTAAAAATCATATGTAGCTTATACATTCAAGAAACTTATATAGAAATCAGAAACAAAAATTATAATGTCAAAACATCATTTGCAAATTCAAAAATACACCTACATATAATTCATGGATCAGAAAATAATTCATAATAGAAATTAGAAAATACTTGAAATATGAAAGACATATACATAGATGTTAATTATTTTCAATATTCTAATTCTTGATTTTAATTTTGGGCACAGAAGTATTTTACTGAGTATTAAGTATGTATTGTGTAGTTAAATAGACATAAATTAGATAGTGATAGTTATGTAATAAATACAAATAAAAAATGAAAACAAAATAAAATTAAAAGGTCTGAATGGACCAATGAGAATAATGTATCATAACATATGGATTTTGATAAATACATTTTGGTTAGTCTGAAGTAAAAGAAATGAACTAATTATAAGGATTGTTGTAAATTATTAACGATCTAAAAGTGAAATAGTAAATGCTTTTTGTACCATGAAACATGGAACTTAGTGAAATCTGTACTGAGAGAGAAATATATAGTCTTATTTTTACTGTCAACTTACACAATTAATAGAACCATATATTTATTTTAAAAGCTAGTAAAATAATATGAAAATAAACTTATGAAATAATATGAAAATTTTATAAAAATATGAAAAAAATAAAATGGACTAGGAACTATACAAATATAAAATGAAAACATATAAAATAGAAAAAAACGCTAGTTTTAATAATGTTAATTAATTCAAAAGTTACTTATCTTAAAACACCAGAAGACGTATAAATATGATAACAAGATGGATTAGGATGATTTAAAACTTAAATATTGCCCAAAGAGACAAGAGGGATAAGATTTATGTAAGAAATAGCCCATGAAACATCGTGACAACAAATTTTTAAAGATGGTGAAAATAATTTTAAACCAAAATTGACCCAGAGAGAATTGATGACATCAATTATCATGAGAAAAATTGGAAAAGTAGTTAAAATTACCTTAAAACTATCAGAACGAGACATGTTTAAAGCTATGCTATATCTACTTAAGTAAAGATAATTACAAGGTTAGTTAAAATATGCCTTATCTGAGAAATGCATATACATCTCCTGGATTCATTTTTCCTTTTTTTTTTTTTTTGAGATGGGGTCTTGCTCTGTCGCCCAAGCTGGAGTGCAGTGGCGCGATCTCGGCTCACTGCAAGCTCAGCCTCCCACGTTCACACCATTGTCCTGCCTCAGCCTCCCGGGTAGCTGAGACTACAGGCACCTGCCACCACACCCGACTAATTTTTTGTATTTTTAATAGAGATGGGGTTTCATCGTGTTAGCCAGGATTGTCTCGATCTTCTGACCTCGTGATCCTCCCGCCTCGGCCTCCCAAAGTGCTGGGATTACAGGCGTGAGCAATGGCGCCTGGCCTCCTGGATTCATTTTTAAAGGCAGACAAACTTTAATTCTAAAACATATTGAGAGAGTTTAGTGTAAACTTTCTTGAATGTTTCCACAGAAGCTGGCTCTCTGCAAAACTTGATGGTACTTCTACGGAAGATGGTTGCAACATAGTGCTAAAGGCAATTAATATTATAAAATGCTACATTTATGGGTTTATTCACAGGTTTTATCATATCATATGCCAAACTAACACTGTAGCCTCTGAACCTCCAAGAGAAAGAAGCAGTTGATCCTACTATCATAAATAGCGGGATGCCAGAATAAGGTCATGCAAGTGCAATCTTGTAAGTTGGCCTCTGATCATCTCATGGATTTCCCAAACAATATAAGCACTGGTTATGGATTTTGATTTCTCTATTGTATTGCTGTGAACCAAATGCGTGGAGCACAGCTCTCTAATAATACGTTGGATTGAATTATACTTACAAACATTTCGGCCTGAGGGTTTGTTCCGAAAATTTGGCCTACTTGATTATTGCTCAAACTGCAATGGACAACAGGAAAAGCTCCCACTATTCATATCTCTGTGAGTTTTCCCCAATAAATACTGATCGGGAAGGCCTGGACTGTATTATAATAACAACATAAAATAAGAATGTAGAAATTCATTTTGAATTTCTGATTAAAGTAACAGATAAAATCCAACCACATTTTGTTGTATAATAATTTTACATAAGCAGGTCTTTTTTCCCCAAAGATGATTACAATGAAGTTCCAGTATCCACATAATCTGTTATGTCAACAATTTAAAAATATATAATTCCATAAGTAGATGTCAAAAAGATATGAGATAAATTTCATCAACTATTCTCAAGAATAATTTTATTAAAAATGTTTAAGTAAAACAGGAATGAAATAAAATTACTTTAAAATGGTAAAGTCCAGAATACACACACACGCACACAAACACACACACACACACACACACACACACACAGAGGCAATACATGTTTAATAGTAAAGGGACTATTACTAAATAAAGAAATTGTCTATGACTTTTATTTTTAACATGTTTGGGAGTTGTATTTTAGTGAGTATGATAAAAAGTCAAGAAAATGAAATAATTGGTGTAAACATTAAAAAGGAAGAGATAAACCAATCTGTTTTTTCTACAACTTATTTCAAATGATGCAATTAACTAAATATAACAAAAGGTAATAATAGTAAAAGCTAAAAGACTTCAAATTAATAAATAATTGATATAAAGTTTTAGATTTAAAACACATTATTACCTATGACCTAGAAATTGATATCAGAAAATTTTCCTTTTCAGTATCTACATACCATAAAACAAATGAAAAATATTTAAAACAAATGAAAAACTATAAAATCTTAATGAAAGAAATATGTATGATCAAAATAAGTTGTATACCATATAACTGTAATTTGATTGATATATTAACTATTTAATTCTAAATTAGTATAGCTCCAATTTCAATTGAAAAATAAGAACAAGCTAAACAATCTATGAAGTCATAATTTTTCTTCATCCCTTTAGAGAGCGTAGTTGGCAAGCAAACAAAAGAAGTGAATTCCAATGGCCCAACTCTGCAATGAGAAACACAATACACAAACCATTTTATCTTTTGCAAAGCCAGGAGAAAGACGTGACCATCTTAAAAGAGGGTAAGGAAAAGGAACTTGAATTTTAACAAATTCTTATGGGCTAAGTGTGAGTAGTAATGGTTTAGAACAATTGGGAGACCCAGATTGTGTAGAATAATTGGGTGACCCAGATTGGGTCTGCACCCACTTTCTGTTCTTTTCTCTTTAAAGAGAAATATTTTTAATTGTGGTAAGAACACAATATGAGTCCTACCCTCTTAATAACATTTAAATGCACGACACAGTATGGTTAGCTATAGACACAATGTTGCACAGCAGATCTCTAGAACTTGTTCATCTTCTATAACAGAAACCTTATTCTTGTTGAACAGCACTCACTTTCAAGCTGATTTCCACAGATTAGTACCAGGTACTGCTGAACAAGATTGGAGGCAGAGCAAGAGACCAAAGAGAAGCCCCAACGGTGTAGTCGACATGCAAGTAGGGATTGGCTGCCAATGAGAAAAAACCTGGCCCACTTTCCTGGACTCTTGTTTCATACAAATAAAAATCTCTAAAGTGATGGAGGACTAGAAAATCTTCTACTGCTTAGGACTAGGTGAAGATTCATTCCCAAGGGAAGGCAGAATCAAAACATTCCACCACTAGGAAAAGGGTGGGAAATATTATTGCCCCAAATCCTAGGCAAAATCCACCATTCCTAAGGGAGAGAAAGAAGCAAAAATCATATACTTTTTGGATTACATGGAAGATCATCATAATATCCCTTGGGCCCAGGGTCCTGATAATAAAAGGTATGTTCCATCTGGGTAGTAACAGAAAACAATGTCCTTCCCAAAAGCTCATAGATGTAAGAAAAGATTTGAAAGGCTCAGGCACAGAGGACCTGCTGAAGATTGAAGCTGGAATAGAACTGAGAAATCCTGTTCCCCCACCATGAGTCTACCACTGAGTAACTGGAAACATCAGTTCCACTAGGGACCTGCAAAAGCATGAGGAGACTATCTCTTTGTCACAGGTGACAGGGGACAGCTGGAAGCCTAGAGTGGAGCTGGAAACCCTCTAGTACCTTGGACCTCACACAACACTCAAAATAACAGCAGACCACCAACGAAATAAATTGAAGTCTGCGTTGGAAAAAGGATTTGAGGTTTAGACCCACTTAAGTGTTCCCAAAAGTTATTAAATCCCAGATTCCTAGGTTATGAAGATCTGTAAATGCCTCCGGGACAAACATAGATTGAGCTTAGCTAGCACTGAAGTTTTCTGTTTCCACATTATTTTTGTTCATGGGTTGGCAGTAACAATTTGGTCTTACTTTTTTTGAAAACTAAGGTTTGGACCTACATAAATTATGAGTTAGAACTAGGACTCCTATATAAAGATATGACTCCTAAAGAGCCACAGCTTCTATAAAAATAAACATAAAATCTGAATACAAAGGAAGCTAGCATTTTCCTAAAAATTCATATGAGAATTCATAAGTAAAGCCTGGCTCTCTTAAGATATTTTCACTTGGATTTACATTATCTGTAAGGGCAAGAAAATAAAGCCCCTCACAACAAAAGTTAGCAAAATAAATTGGCTTTTCCTGAATACAGAGTTATTCATGAGTAGAAGCAATTCAGTTTTTTAAAAATACGATCTGAAATCAGACCTTTCAAAATTCTAATAGATAAACCCTACGAACCACAAGTTAATAATTTAATGTAAAGCACACAAGAGAAAAGCAATTATGAGAGATATTTGACAGAAATAAAAATCTATCAGCATGGTTTAGATGTATACGGACCTCAGATAATAGAATTATCATATGTATAATATAAATACAATAAAATGGTTAGTTCATATAATCAAAACCTAAGTAATAAAAGCCTATACTATAAAATATTAGGCAACTTTGAAAAGAGCAAATTAGAACTTCTAAATATAAAAGTTATATTTAAAATAAAGCTCAATACAGAAGCAATAGAATAGATGTAGCTGAAGAAGTAAACTGTTTAATAGATCTGATGAAATTTAGAAGACAAAAAGTAAACAAAAAATATTATTAGAAATAACAACTGAAGGAACATGAAAAAGGTTCTAGACTCATCTAAATAGCACTTCAGAAGGATAAAGTAGAAGAAAGAGTAAAGAAATAAGCTAACATATAAAGAGAACTTCCTGGAATTAAAAAAAATCAATAAAATTTAGATATTAAATTATGAACCAAGTTAAGAGAACCTACACACACATCCCTAGACTTGTTGCAATTAAACTAACACCTAATACAAAGGAAAAGTTTTAATATAAATAGGACAGAAATGATAGTCTGATTAGTTAAGCACTAATAATAGCCTGACACCAGACTTATCAATGGCAAAAGAGATGCCTGAAAAAAGTATGATGTTACTTTTCAAAATATTAAGAAAAAATACCTTTCACAAGAGTACTTTAATTAGAAAGGCTGACTGTTTAGCACCAAAGCAAAATGAAAGCATTTCAGGCAAATGCATTTTCCATACCTAAATCTTCACCAAAGAAATTTCTAAACCTACTGGGAAAGGAAAAATATAATCCCAGAAAAAATTAGTGATTTGCAGGAAGAAATGACAACAAAGAAATTGATAAATATGCTATAATGAAATGAACATTGAATTGATAATACATTGATAGAATTGTTAAAATGTGAAAATTGAAAACAAATGGACAAAAATATTGAACTGGCATTAAATATTAATGAAAATATTAGTTGACATTAAAATGATTCAAAATTTTTGCATTGTTTTGTAGGTAGAAGTATTTTCAATAGCTTTTTACTTTGTCAGCATACATGTAAACATATTAGTGGTGAGAAAGAGAAGGTACAGCAAATTATATAAATTCTGAACTACACAGAGAAAAAAGGAAGAAATAATTTAAAAGATGACAAGAAAAGAGGAAAAAGAGAAACAAGCAGCTGAAGTGGAAAGCAGCAAATAACATCTTAGAAATATATCTTTGTCAAGAGCTGTGTTAAATGTAAATGGAACAAATTAGCAATTTTAAATTGAGATTTTAAAATTAGCATTTTATTCAAAATATTTTAAAATTAATGCATTAGTTGACAGCTTTATAATGTATCAGAACAACTGATGAAATAAGAAATATTTTACTTTATATGAGGATATACAATTTTTTTAATCATGACTTCAATATTTACTTCTCTTGCAATTGTTACAGGTGTACTCATTCTTGTAGGTTGTATTCGTGGGTTGGTGCAAAGGCTTATAGAAACATCTCTTACCAAAACCTCCCTCAATTCTCCCCCACCCTATTTGGATAAACTCCTACTCTTAGATCACCAACAGCAACAACAAATCCAAATTATGTTAGAAAAATTTGAAGGGGAAAAACTATAAAAGCAAGAGGGGGAAAATTGTCAGGAACAGTAAGTTCATCTTCAAACTTCCTCATTCTTTCTTGTTCTGTAAACAACCCCTCCCGCCTTTCCCACACCCAGACATGCCTTCCCACCTAATTGGTAATGGGCAGTCCCTCCTTTCCTGCCTAGTTAACCATATTCAATTCAAAGTAGTAGTCAATTGGGTCAGCTTAGATTGTGCCGTCCAACTCCAGTCAACGGGGAGAGGACACAAGAACAGGAACTCCTTTAGGGCTAAGAACCCCTGCCCTCCCCTGCTCAGTGTACTCTTGCAATGGCCTCCGACACAGGCAGCACCCTTCTGCAGAAGTAAAGTTGCCTTGCTGAGAAAAAAAAAAAAAAAGTATAAGTGACAGAAAAAAGAATAAAGATTTTTTTCCCCAAATTTTTGAAAATTAGAGAAGAAATACAAATAATAAACTGCGTAAAATTGACAAAAGGTTAGCAAACGTTGGCCCTAGCATTTACAGAATATACATGCATCATAAACTCAGATGGAATAGCTTATAAAGCTGACTATACACTAGGCCTTAAAAACATATCTTATTATTAAAAAATCTGTAATGTAAAGCTCATGTTCTCTAGAAATAATACAAATTAACAGTTCACAACAGAAAGAAAATCTGAGAACCTCAAAGATCTGAAAATTAAAAACCAACACATGTATAGAAACTACTTCTGGGCAAGACAGAGTAAGAGGGAGTAGATACACAACTAAAAAAGTGGACAAAATGCATATATGAAATGAAGACTTTCAAAATTGGATAACATACAGCACAGGACTGTAATTCCTCAGAGAATGAAAACAAATGAATTTCAGAAGAGTAGTAGTTTGCTACCTAGAGATCATTTCCAAGTCCCTAGCATAGTGAAAGTAAACATAATTGCAGCAAGCTCTGCAGATATTAGGAAATTTTTAATTCTTTGATTCAGTACTGATAGCCACATGCTTAAGAGGACATGACACAAGCTAGAGAAAGAATAAGTCACTGTAAGTAGTAGGGAAAACAGTTTTAGGAACTCACAGAAATCTAGGAAAAATTTGTGTTCTCATGAGCCAGAAGGAGAGATATTGCGATAATGGGGCATGGGAGAAAATCCTAAGAAGAATATCACCTTACTAGTGGTTTAAATTTTCTCTAGACAGTCATTAGACTGCTCTGGACTCACCATAACAAATCTTAACAGAAAGTCTCAAAATAAATCAAATTTCTTGTAATTTAATCATATGCCAGTATATAAACCAGAACCTAAAATATAAAACTCATCATGGCCTGCATCCAATCAAGAATTATCATGCATGCAAAAATAGGAAAGCATAACCCCCATCAGGAGAAAAATATTGAACTAGCAGACAAGGCTATTAAAGCAGTTATCATAAATATGTCCCATAAAGATGTACAGATGACTGAAACAAGTAGAACTAGAAGATGATAAAATACGAGGGCATGTAATTCAAGGTAGTTAGAGTATAAGAGGTGAAAGAGTCACCAAACAGAAGGTAGCAAGAGATGCAATGTCATCAAAGGATAGTCAAAATTTCAATAAAAATGAAAAAGTCAAGGGAATATTCCAAAAAGTGGTTGAGGACTTAGCTGGTATTGCTGATGGTAGTGTGTGAGCTTTAGAGGCCATAGTAAAAAGGATTCATGGAATCTGCGATGGGTATAAAAATAGGCAGAAAATTGGCACACAGAAGCTAAAAAGGATAAAAGTTACATTCGATGTGGAGTACAAAGGAGGCCTGGTTTTTTGTTAATGACATAAAGATATATAAGGCATGACATAATTAGTCCCAGAGGTCTATTGATAAAAAATTATTAATATTTTTTATTGTAGCCTCCCTCTCACAGTTGGTCTCCTAACCAATTTGCCCTGGTGACAAGGTTATATTCTAGTCCTAGTGGTGGGGATGAGGGATGGAGATGGGGATGATGTGTGGGTTTTACCATTGGGAGCATGTGAGCTCCTTCAGCTTCCTTTTCACTGAATATTGTTGAATCTGGGAGAAGGGCAGTGTTGGGGGAATGATGTGGAAATATGTAAACTTCTTTTAATTCCTCCTACATGTATTAGTAACTCAAATTTATCTCAAGTAATAATGACTTAGAATATTTTTATTTTAATATTAGAATAAGGGCTTTAGATTTGAAGATATCTAAGTTTCTTTCCATCTTTTCAATTTTGTGAGACATGCCCACTCATTCCAGTATTTGGACAAAATGTTTCTACCTAATAACATAATATTGAGGGCAATCTTCATTGGAACAAGGAAATACTAAGATAGAATGTTGATCACATCAATCTTATTTGCTCATGAACTGAGATTTAAAAGTTTCAGAAAGTCTTTTGCCTATGATAGATAGGTATAGATGCAATCCATTATCCTCCTCAAAATATATTACTTAATTTTTTCTTTATTAATTGATTTCATAATATTGAGCATTAACTATGTAGCTATCATTTGACTAATACTGTCAGTTACAAATTCAATTACAATCGTGATAAAGAGGAATCATGATAATGACAAATTGCTTAAGAGTACTGAGGATGACATTGCAGAGAGAGTGATAATTGAGCTTGAAAGTTGAATTAGGTTTCTAAGATAGACATGGACAAAAGTATTTAACACAGTAGAAAATAGCTGTTAAAAGCAATTGAGATATTAATGAGAATAGCACCTACAGGAAGGTGGAAGACCATTGGCAAAAATCTATTATAACAAAGTATTTGTTGGTGCATGAAAGGGGCAGAAAGTTATGTTAGGAATGTAGAAAAGTGTGAGACTATATAATACAAAGATTGAATATAATTTCAAAAATTTAGACTTTATTCTATACCAATGGGAACTAACAAAATACTTTAAAAAGAGAAAATGATATGATCAGAATTCAGTTTTAATTTAGTTCCATGTAAATTATGAGTTATAATTATACTGGAGATATGTTGATGAGTAAAGCAATAGCATGTTAGGAGAAATATTGACATAAATGGACAGTGACTGTATGATAGAAAGAAAAGGAAGTTAAAATTTAGTATTTATGTCTAGCTTTGCTACTTACCAGGTGTGTGACCTTGGTCAAGTTGCTTATCTTTTCTCTGTCTCACCTTCTCTATTTTTGAAATAATATAATAATTGCATCTCACCATCTCTATTTTTAAAATAATATAATAATTGTATTTATCTTATGTATTTTATGAATATTAAAATTAATTAACACAGGTAAAAAGCTCAGAATTATGCTAGGCATACAGTGAACAGTTGAAAAAAAACAGCCTTAGTTATTATTGAGAATATTTCAGCTGATAACCAGAGAACATAAGCCATTCTTATATCAAGACAGACAAGGCCATGCTACTATGCTGAAAGAAACAAGACAGGGACAAGGTTCTCCATAACTATAAAAATAACAAGTTCTTTTGTGACAAAGATGGCCAATTTCTGCTTTTTTTAAATTATTTTTTTTACTAGCTATAACTGTAGTCCCTGTTTAGTTCTTCCACCAACTAAATGGTTGGTAAGATATCATATATCCATATTCACCCCACTTCTTAAGAGATTTAATTCCAGGCCTCTAATTTCTTTTTTTTTTTTTTTTTTTTTTTTGACATGGAGTCTTGCTGTGTCGCCCAGGCTGGAGTGCAGTGGCACAATCTCGGCTCACTGCAAGCTCCGTCTCCCAGGTTCACGCCATTCTCCTGCCTCAGCCTCCAGAGTAGCTGGGACTACAGGTGCCCGCCGCCATGCCCGGCTAATTTTTTGTATTTTTAGTAGAGACGAGGTTTCACCGTGGTAGCCAGGATGGTCTCGAGCTCCTGACCTTTTGATCTGCCCGCCTCGGCCTCCCAAAGTGCTGGGATTACAGGCATGAGCCACCACGCCCAGTCCAGGCCTCCAGTTCCTTCATTTCTTCTTTAACCATCCAAGACAATCTCAAATCCTATAGCCATTGATGTAAACTTCCTTTTTCTGAAAAATCTGCATTTCCTTAGATTAAGTTCTTTCTGCAGTAAGCTAAAGAAAATGGAATTTGTTTGACTACAAGGGTTTTTCCAAAGATTTTGCCTTATGCACATTAATATTATCATAATTATAAATATTATTATTAGCATTATCCAACGAGGTGTATTCTTAACCTAACGTAATGCTTTGCATCAAAAAGCATTCAAACATATTTATATTCTGAATAAGTGAATAAGGAAATTGGCAATTAGGAAGCATTTGGCTTCAGGTAGCTCATTGGTTCTTGACAGTAAATCTCACTGGATCTTTAGGGTATCCCAATTAAGAATTCATTCTACATAACTAACAGTTAAAGAATCTGAAAAGAATGAATTCAGGGACTCATTCAAACTAAAAATAAATAATTAAATCAACATTAAGTCATACAAATTAATCCTAATGGTTTTCTGGCATTGATAAAGTTACTTTCCATTTCTGCTTCTCTGTTTTATTGTCTGTAAGATATGCACATGAATATTCATTTCATTATGTTGTAGAGGAGATTAAAATCAATAATATGCATGAAATATACTGTAACTGGTAGTGTCCTTGCTGATTAGTAACCTCTCAGTACATGTTAGCAGTCTTCCATTTCTTGCCTCAAAATGACCAAACTGTGGTTACGGAGTCAAGCCTCAGCTCATTAAGCCATGTTAACATCATACATTAAGTATGTAAGTTGGTAACTGTCTTTAGTGCAAAAGAATCTGTAGAATTTCCACAAGCATTTAGAGTGTTATTTAAAAGTCAGTTCAGTATTTAAATACCAATTCACTGTATTAAAAATAAGTTTGCTTGGATTTTCCTAAGCTTCCAAATTTTGTCTCCTCCTTTAAAATTAGATGTTAATTGATAACATGTATGAACCTAATTTTAGAAAATATGCCTTTTGATATAGAAAGTAGTAAAAGACATTTAGCATATATTGGTAACCTAAGCAAATTTTTTTTAAAACATCGGCCGTCAAAATGTCTAATTTATAGATTTTGTGAAAGTGATGGTTTGCATATTTTTTGTTTTTTTATGAGTACTATAGCATTTTCAATTTGACTAAGGTATGTATTTCACATTTTTCAATTAAAAACAACATTTTAAAAAGCTTTTTATTTGAACAAAGACAACATAGCAAAGTATTTTTATTCTTTAGCTTGAAGGCAGGTTATCCTGTTTGCTTAAATTGTTGAATCACTCTTTATAACTATCCAGCATTCAGTCTGTTTCTTCTGCCTAAAACAAGCAGTCAATTTTAATTAACTTGGTGCACAGAGTCTTTGGCATTTGTGGAAACTGGGCACACAGCCAATCCTCAAAACACCACTGATCAATTTGCCTAGAAAGAAGTAAAAAAAATGGAAGATATTGTCTTGGAAGAGCCTCCGAATTTTATTCTAAAATCAAACAGATAGAAATTAAAAATTAAAATTTGAAAATAATTTTAACTCAGGCAAAATGTAATACCTTGTTTAAAAATTATAGGTTTAATAGTTACTTGGAAATTTGGGGATATGAATAAATTTTATTATTACTTATTTTTGAATCTATAAACCGTATCCTCTGTATTTTAGTGCAATCGTTTTGGAGCAAAGTCAATGAGATTTGGCAATCTTCTTGAACTGACTCTGTGAGGAATTGTTAAGATGGTAGAGTTATAATTGTGTTTCAAAGAACAGCCTACTATTATATTGTCTAAACAAATACAAATCTCCTGATATCTAAAATATTCAGCTTCATTTTTATAAAGCAGGATATATACGTTTAAAAAGCCACTTGTTATTTTCTGATTTTTTAAATAGGTATGCTAGTGGATGTGAAGTGGTATTTCTGTGTGGATTTGATATACTTTTCCTAATTATTAGTGATGTAGAGCATCTTTTCATGTTCTTTTGGCTATTTGCTTGTTTCTTTTAAAGAAATGGGTATTTCAGTTTTCAAGTCTTTTTTTTTTTTTTTTTTTTTTTGAGACAGGGTCTCCCTCTGTCACCGAGGCTAGAGTACAGTTGTGCTATCCTAGCTCACTGTAGCCTCAGCTTCCTGGGTTTCAGCAATCCTCCCACCTCAGCCTCTCAAGTAGCTAGGAATATGGGAGCACACTACCATGCCTGGATAATTTTTTTATTTTAGTGGAGATGGGAGTCTTGCTATCTTTCCAGGCTGGTCTCAAACCCTTGGCCTCAAGTGATTCTCCCATGTCAGCCTCCTAAAGTGTTGGAATTACAAAAGTGAGTCATGATGCCTAGCCTTTGCCCATTTTTGAATCAGGTTGGTTGTTTTCATTGTTGAGTTTTGGAAGTTCTCCATATTTCTAGACATTAAGTTCTTATCAGTTATGTGATTTGGAAATATTTTTTCTCATTGTGTAGGGTGCCTTCTTACTGTGTATATGGTGCCTTTCGATACTCCTTAAAAAAGATTAAGTCAAATTTGTCAACTCTTTCTTTTGCTCTCTGTGCCTTTTGGTGTCATATCTAAAATATCATTGCAAAATCCAATATATTGAAGATTTTGTCCAGTTTTCTTCAAAAATATTTATACTTTTATTTGTTATATTTAGGTATTTGATTCATCTTGAGTTTATTTTTGTATATAGTTTTAGGTAATGGCTCAACTTCATTCTTTGGTGTGTGGACATCCAGTTTTCTCACCACCTTTTGTTGAATAGACAGCTTTTTCGGCATTAAATGGTGTCGGCATCTTTATCAAAATCATTTGACCATATGCAAGAGTTTTTTTTTCTTTGTTCTTTCTATTTTATTAAATTGTTTTATATGTTTGTTTTTATTCCAGTGCCACCCTGTTTGGATAGCAGAGTTTTGTAGCAAAATTTGTACTCAGGAAGTGTGACTCCTCCAACTCTGTTTTTGAAGATTGTTTTTGCCATTCAGGGTTTCTTGAAAATCCACATAAGTTATAGGAATGGTTATTCTATATCTGAAAAAATAATATAATTAAGATATTGAAAGGAATTGCATTGAATTTGTGGACTGGGTACTATTGACATCCTAAAAATATTAAGTTTTTTTAAGAGTGTATATAACTTAATTTCTTAATATCTTTTTAAATTTCTTTCAGTAATGTTTGTTTCCACTACACAAGTATTTGTATTCATGTCAGTTAATCTTTGCTTAAGTTAATTCATAAGTGTTTTATTCTTTTTAATGCTATTATAAGTGAAATTGCTTTTGTAATTTTCTTTTTAGATTGTGCATTGTTACTTAATAGAATGCAACTGATTTTTGTGTGTTGAGTTAGGTTCCTGCTACTTTGCTAAAATCATTTTTAGTTCTAACAGATTTTTTTCTCAAAGCTTTAGAATTTTCTAAATATGACATGATATCATGTATGAGTAGAGATACATTTACTTCTTCCTTCCCAATTTTGTTGCCTGTTATTTCTCTTTCTGCCTAATTTCTCTGGCTAGAACTTCCCATACCATGTTAAAGATAAGTGGCAAAAGGGGGCATCCTTGCCTGGTTTTTGATCTTAGCAAAAATATTTTTAGCTTTTCACGATTGATATAATTTTCACTATAGGTTTTTCATACATATAAGGTTTTATTATATTTAAGTATTTTATGTCTGTTTATAGTTAGCTGAGTGTTTATGAAAGGGAGTTGAATATTGTCAAATCCAATTTCTGCAAAAATTGAGATGATCTTTTTTTTGTATTTCTGTTAATGTGACTTGTTACATTGATCAATTTTCATGTGTTCAACCATCGTTTCATTCCAATAACAAATCTGTATGGTCATCTTATATAATCCTTTTAATATGCTGCTGAATTTAGTTTGCTAGGATTTTGTTGTGGATTTTTCTTCAATATTCACAAGAAACATTGATCTGTCATATTATTTTCCAGTTGTATCTTTGTGTAGCTTTGGTAAGATAATGGTGGACTCACTGAATAAATTAGTAAGCATTCCCTCACCTTTAAGTATTGGGAAAAGTTTGAGAAGGATTAGTGTTAGTTTTTCTTTTAATTTTGGCAGAATTCACCAATGAACACATCAGGTTCAGGGCTTTTCTTTCTTGGAATATTTTGATCACTGATTCAATCTCCTCACTACTTATAGTTCTATTCAGGTTTTCCAACCATTTTTAATTTAGTCTTTTAAGGTTTTGTTTTCCTATGGCTTTTTTTCATTTCATCTATGTTATCCAAACTGCAACTATCTAGGTGGGAAGACATATGTCTGATAATTTCTACTCCACCATCTTCCAAGAATCCTCTCTTGCTATAGATTTTTTGATAATCAATTTTACTTAAAAAACTAAGAAGTATATTAATTACATAGCATTGACTAGAAATTGAAAACTACACATTTGTTTTTACAAGTCATTTAATATGTCTTGCTATTTTAAGATTTCCCAAGTTAGAAAATTTCTGTTGTCATACATTTTATTTGTCCTGAATCCAGTGCCAATTTGTATCCCATGGTCAGAATTGAATGGAATAAATTGAGTTAAATTTGGTCTATTTGTTACTAAAGGCTGTGTGCAGCATGTGGAAAGATAAACTATTAATATGCTATTGAAGAATTTTCATATGACAATGTGAGAGATATTATAGTATAAACAAACAGGCATGCAAACATACATACACAGAAGTGTATTTGAGGTCCCATCATGATCACCAATTAAATATTCAAAGAAAGATTACAAAACTAATCAAAGTTTATTGTTTATTGAGAAGAATGTCAGATTGGGGGAAAATTTCAGAAACGTGACAATAGAGAGGTTATTCTGTAGAGACTAAAGTAGACTTCAAGCTTTGGATATCATCAAATATTTACTTTTAGGAAATATTAAAAAGAAATACAATATAGAAAACAAACAAGAAGGGGAGTTCTGATCCAAAAAGGAGGAGGCTACAGTTTATAAGCTTTTCCCACATATAACCTTCAGCATTTAGTTCAAACACATTTGATAAATATCCAGATGTCTAGGGATTAGTTTGAGAAAAAATTGCCTAATCTGTCACATTTAATTTAAATTCACCCACTTTTTAAATAAATAATTTTTAAAATTTAACAGATGTTCAAACTTAATCAAATTATTTGACTTTACTGTGTTTATTTCTGTTTAAAATTAATATGAATTTTACATATAAAACAATTTTAAATATTTACAGTATAGAATGTGATGTTTTGATGTATGTACACAATGTGAGATGATGAAATCAAGCTAACATATCTATCACTTCATCTACTCATCATTTTTGTGGTAAAATTTTTGAGATTTACTCTCAAAAATTTTGAAATATACAACAAATTATCATTACATATGGTCACCTGCTGTGCAGTAGAACTCAAAAATTTATTCTTGCTATCTAACTGAAAATTTGTACCCTTTGACCAACATTTCCCCACCTCCCCAACCCATCTCAGCTTCTGGTAACCACCATTCTACTCTTCACTTCTGTCAGTTTGACATTTTTAAATTTCACATGTAAGTCAGATTGTGTGGTATTTCTGTGGTTGGCTTATTTTACTTAGTATAATGTCCTCCAAGTTTACCTGTTATTTCAAATAATAGATTTTTTAATAGGTTGAATAGTATTCTATTGTGTATACATACTACCTTTTCTTCGATCATTCATTTGTTGATGGACACTTTGATTGATTCCATGGCTTCCTGTTGTGAATAATGCTGTAATAAACATGGAAGTACAGACACTGTATGACATACATTTCATTTCATTTGGATTTCATTTTATTTGGATATATACCCAGAAGTGGGATTGCTGGATCATATAATATTTCCATTTCAAGTTTTTTGGGGGGGATTCTTCATACCTTAACCATAATGGCTATATTGATTTGTAGTCCCAGCAACAGTATACAAGGGTTTCCTTTTCTCTACGTTGTTTCAACAAGTATCTGGCATCTTTCTAATCATAGCAATTCTAACATGTGTAAGGTGATATCTCATTTTGATTTTAATTTGCACTTCCCTAAGGATTAGTGATGGTAAACATTTTCTTTTAATAAACCTGTTTGCCATTTGTATGTCTTATTTTGAGAAATATCTGTTTAGGTCCTTTGCCTATTTTATAACTGGGTTATTCTTTTGTTTTGTTTTGTTTTTGAGTTAAGTTCCTTATATATTAATGTTAACCCTTTATCAGACCTATATGGGTAGCAAATTCTGCATTATGTTTTTTCCTTCGTTGTGCAGAAGCTTTTAGGTTTGATGCAACCTCATTTGTCTATTTTTGCCATTGCCATCTGTGCCTTCAGGGTTATATCCAAAAAATTATGCCTAGACCAATGCTTTTACCCTGTGTTTCTTGTAGTAGTTTTAGAGTTTCAGATCTTGCATTTTAGTCTTTAATCGATTTTGAGTTGATGTTTATATTTGCTGTGAAATAAGGATCTAACTTCACTCTTTTGCTTCTGTATCCAGCTTTTTTCTCCACATCCTATCAACACTTATCTTGCATCTTTTTGATCATAGCCTTTCTAACATGTCTGAGGTGATATCTAATTGTGATTTTAATTTGGACTTCCCTACATTTATTGACGGATGTGTCCTTTTCCTATTGTGTCTACTTGGTACCTTTGCAGAAAATCAATTTCTTATAAATATATGGGTTCATTTCTGGGCTTTCTATCATTTTCCATTGGTCCATGTTTCTGTTTTTAGGCCAATACCATGTTGCTTTTATTATAATTGCTTTATAACATATTTTAAAATGAGAAAGTCTTATGCATGTATGCAAGTGGCAGCCAAAGTTGTATCTGGGGCCCTTTGAGCCACAACTAGAGCCAGAGCAGCTGGAAGGTAGAGAACACTGTCCTGAGGCCATACAAGACATCGGGGCCCTGGGCTTGGCTCATGAAACCACTTTTCCCTCCTTGGCCTCTGGTGCTGTTAAGGGAGCCATAAATATGTATGTAAGAAATGTATCTCAACACAATAAAGGTCATATATGCAAGCTCACTGCTAACATACTCAGATGGAAATGAGAAACTTATTTGGAACTGCAGTAAATGTCACCCATGATATGCCTTAGCAAAGAACTTAGCTGCATTGTGCTCCTGCTCTTGGGCTCAGCGGAATGTTGAGCTTCAAAGTGATAATTTAGGGTATCTGGCAGAAGAAATTTCCAAGTGGTAAAGCATTCTAGATGCGGCCTGGCTGTTTCTAACAGCCTATACTCAGATGCAGAAGCAAAAGAATGACTTAGGCCAAGCGCGGTGGCTCATGCCTGTAATCCCAGCACTTTGGGAGGCTGAAGCAGGTGGATCGCTTGAGGTCAGGAGTTTAAGACCAGCCTGGCCAACATGGTGAAACCCCATCTCTACTAAAAAAAAAAAAAATACAAAAATTAGCCGGGCGTGGTGGTGCATGCCTGTAATCCCAGCTACTCAGGAGGCTGAGGCAGGAGAATCACTTGAACCTGGGAGGTGGAGGTTGTGGTGCTGAGATCATGCCATGGCACTCCAGCCTGAGTGACAGAGCGAGACTCCACCTCAAAAAAATAAAAATAAAATAAAATAAAATAACTCAAAGTTAGAACATGTATTTAAAAAGAAAGCAGAGCTTAAAAGTTTGGAAAATGTATAGCCAAGCCATGTGGCAGAGAAAGAAAATGCTTGTCTTGGGAGAGGAATTCAAGCAGGCTGTGGAGCAACCACTTGTTAGAGATATTTGCATAACTAAAAGGGAGCAAAGTGCTAATATCCAAATCAGCGGGTAAATGATCTTGAAGCCATTCCAAAGACCTTTGCGGCAGGTGCTCCCATAACAGCCCCAGAGGCCAAGGAGGTAAAAGTGGTTTCATGAGCCAGGCCCAGAGCCCTGATGCCCTGTATGGCCTCAGGACAGTGCTCTTCACATTCCAGCTGCTCTGACTCAAAGGGCCCTAGACACATCTTGGGCTGCCACTTTGGAGAATGCAAGCCATAATCCTTGCCAGCTTCCATGTGATGGTAAGCTTGTAGGTGCACAGAATGGATGAGTGAAGAATGCCTTTTAGCCTCTACCTAGATTTCAGAGAATGTATGAAAAAGCCTAGGTGTCCAGGTAGAAGTCTGTTGCAGGGGTGGAGTTTTTACAGAAAACCCCTCCTAGGGAAGTGAAGAGGGGGAATGTGAAGCCCCACACAGAGTCCAAATTGAGGCACTTCCCATTGGAGTTATGTGAAGAGGGCCGCCATCCTTCAGCCCCCAGAATGGTAGATTCATTGACAGCTTGCCCCCTCAGAATGGAACAGCTGCAGGTACTCTACTCAATGCCAACCCATGAGACCACCCACTGGGGCAGCACCCTACAAAGCCACAAAGGGAGAGATGCCCAAGGCCTTTGAAGTACACCCCTTGCACCAGTGTGCCCAGGATGCCCAGTGTGAACCTGGATGCAGGACATATGGAGTCAAATATTATTTTGGAGGTTTACAATTTAGTGACTGCCCTGGTGGGTTTTAGACTTGCATAGGGCCCTTTGCCCCTTTCTTTTGGCCGATTTCTCTTTTTTGGAATGGGAATGTTTACTCAATGCCTGTACTCACATTATATTTTGGAAGTAAATAACTTGTTTTGAATTTCTTAAACTCATGAGAGGAAAAGATTTGCCTTGTCTCAGATGAGACTTTGGGCTTTAAACATTTGAGTTAATCCTAGAATGAGTTAAGACTTTGGGAAACTATTGGAATGGCATAATTGTATTCTGCAATGTGAGAAGGACAAGATTTGACAGAGGCCAGGGGTGAAATGATATAGTCTGAATATCTGTCCCTGCCTCAATCTCATGTTGAATTATAATTCCCAATGCTGGAAGCGTGGTCTGGTTTGGGTCATGGAGGCGGATCCCTCATGACTTGGCGGATCTTCGTAATAGTGAGTTCTTGCAAGATCTGGTCATTTTAAAGTATGTGGCACCTCCCCTGCTACACTGTCTCTTGTTTTTCTCATGCTTTCACCATTTGATATACCTGCCCCTGCTTAATCTTCCATCACGAGTAAAATCTGAGTCCTCCCCAGAAGGTAGCAGATGCAAGAGCCATGCTTGTACTCCCTGCAAAACAGTGAGCCAATTAAACCCCTTTTCTTTTATATATTTCCCAGTCTCAGGTATTTCTTTATAGCAAAGCAAGATCAGCCTAACACAGATAGTTTGTTCTTAGTGTACAGAGATGCTACTGATTTTTATATGTTGATTTTTTATCCTAAAACTTTACTAAACTTGTCAGTTCTAACTCTCTCTCTCTGTATATGTGTGTGTATGTGTGTAATCTTTAGAGTTTTCTATATACAAAATCATGGAATTAGCAAACGGACACATTTTCATGTCTTCATTTCATACTAGGATTTCTTTTCTTTTGCTCCCTTGTCTAATTCATCTGACTTGGCCTTCCAGTATTATTTTGGAAAGAAGTAGTGAGAGTGTGGGAATCTTTGTCTTTTTCTTGATTTTAAAGATAAAGCTTTCAACTTTTTTACTGCTGAGTATGTTAGCAGTGAGCTTGCATATATGACTTTTACTGTGTTGAGGTACATTTCTTACATACATATTTTCGAGAGTTGTCGCCTAAATGAATGTTGATTTTATTTTCAAATGCTTTTTCTGCATCTATTGAGATAATTGTACAATTTTTATTTTTTAACCTGTTAATGTGGTATATCATATTTATTGACTTGCAAATGTTGAACAATTCTTGCACCATGGGGATAAGTCCCACTTGATCACGGTGAATCTTTTAATATGTTGTAGAAATCAGTTTGCTAGTATTTTTCTGAGGATATTTGCATCTATTTTTGTCTTAGACATTGGCTTGTAATTTTATTTTCTGGTAGTTTTGTATATGCACAATCATAGGCTTGTCTCCTGGCCTGGAGAAGCCTTATTATGCAGGAGACAAAGGTTCAGCAGAAAACCTAAGGACTAGAGCCTGGCAGACCTGTTGGCCATGCTTTCCGTAGAGTGATTCTCTTGCCTGCTTTTTTTTTTCAGTCAGGCATCTCGGTTGGCTGGAATGCAGAGCCACAGCCAAAGTCCAGGCACGATTATCTCCATCTCACTTCTTGGTTTCTAGCTGGCCCCTGGTGGCCTACACCTGCTGATACTGCCAATATTTCCTTTGAGTTGATACTATGGTTTGAATGTGTCTCTCATTTTCACATATTGGAAACTTAATACTCTAATTAATATGTTGATGGTATTTGGAGCTTGGACTCTTGGTAGGCAATTAGGATTAGATAAAGTAATCAGGGTGGGACCTCTCAATGAGACTTGTGGCTTTGTAGGGTAAGGAAGAGAGATCTGGGCTAACACAGAAGCTCTTGCCTTCTCACCATGTGATGCCCTCTTTTATGTTATGACACAGCAAGAAGGTCCACACTGGATGTGGACCCTTAATCTTGAACTTCTCAGCATCCAGAACTGTCAGAAATAAATATCTTTTCTTCATAAGTTATCTAGTCTGTGGTATTCTGTTATAGTAACAGAAAACAGACTAGGACAAGTTAGACAGAAATGAGCCTCCCGTGAATTGTCCCAGAATGCTAGGGATGCTAGATGTCTGCTTTCAGCTCTTTTTTCCATTGTAGAAACTATGAGCCCAGGAGAATCCTCTCTGGTGCTGTGCCAGTTTGTGGAAGGCATGGTCAAGGTGAAACTAATCCTTAGTCTTCTAATGCAACTTTTCTCAGTTCTGTGGCTTAAAAGGTTGTATCAGCCTCACTCCTGAGTTTGGAATATTCATGAAGATATTATTATCCGTGGATAGTTGCTAGTTGGATTTACTTTAGTGGGACCGGAGCCAGGGAACTCCTATTCCGCCACCTTGCTAATGTCACTTTTCTTACTATGTTTTTCTTTTCTTACTATTAAGCCAGTAATAATTCTTACTACTTCCCTGACTCCCTCTCAACGTACACATACATTTGCAAGGTTTCTGTGAAAATTACAAAGATAAAATGGATTTGAATGTCCTCTGATGAGAGAATGAGGAGGACCTAAAGGGATTGTAAGTATTTACAGATAAGGTCTCTCATGGAGAAGTGAAAATATTTAGGTATGAAACTGTGTAGGTGAACACCATTTTGTCATGGGGATAGTTACTGATCTCCAGCATTATCTCATCTGAAGAGCCTTTTCTGAGGCACTGGTGCCACTCTTTCCTCTTTACTGAGCTTGCTCATTGTCCTAGACGTGGCATTATTACCATTAGTTTGTGTCTCTTTCTTCTCTACTAGATTTTGTTACAATTCATGGCTGTAGTATTATTTACTTATCTTTATACAATCCTATAGAATATAGCATCCTCAAATCTACTTATGACATAGATTAGCTGTCCAACCTAAGCTTGCTGAAAACTTGCTAATTATAAAAAAAGAATCTAATGTAATCATATCATTAAGGTATCTTTCGCATTGCAAATCCTGATCTGTGATTCATCAAGCAAAACAATCTAGTAGCTTAATATTCATTTTTTTTCTTCTTTGCCTTTATTTTCTCTCAATCAAAAGTTGGATAGTTTTAACATTATTTAAAGTAAGCTTTTAACTTTAACTTGAACATTTAACATTATTAAAAGTAAGCTTTTAACTTTAACATTATATTAAGCTTTGGAGTAATAGATAATTTTCACTTATCATTATTCATTAATTTATTAAACATTTATTTAGCAGCTGTTACGGGACAATCACTGTATTAATTTCTGGGAATACACAGATGACTAGCATAGAGACCTTATCCTTAAAAACTTATAATCAATTGGAGAAGAGAGAAAGAGAGATATAACTGTTTGTTTCCCCAGCCACCAGAATTGACTACTAAACCAGGGCCGCACTAACAATAGTAAGATACTATCTCTATTTTTCTCCATCCAACAATTATAGAAAGGCCAGTCCTTCATGAAAGTATCTCAGAGAATCCTCAGAAAGTTGTTTTTATGTGCTCCTGAGTTCAGTTCTTTAAGCTACATTGAAGTGTGCATTTCACTTCTTATAATCTGTTTTGTATGTTCATATTTGTGGAGGAGCCAGATGCCCGCATGCAGTTCACTGTACACACTGATATTTAATATACCTGTGTTCAGTACATACTTATGTTATAGCTGCTGTGTCTTTGCAACATTGATTAATCTGAATCAGCCAATGCTGCATTCTGCTGTTATGTTTCTTACAGTGAAATAGTGTCAAAACACATGAAAATTTAAGTACAACAAAAATGAGTCCACATTTTCATTTCTTCTGTGTAAAGATGAAAGCATTTTAAGTATGTTTCCTTAATTTTTCTGGAGTGTCATCTTATTCATCCATAAAACAGAAATGCCTGTTTTGCAGTGTTTTGTACCGAGTAAATTTGTATTACTGTATTTGTATTACTGTGAATACTTAATTATAAATTTCCTAATCTCCAGGATTACGGAGATTGAATTTTCTTTTTAGGTCAGATACATAAATTGTGTAGTATCTCAATAAATAAGTCTGATAAATCTAAATAATTTTTATTGCCTCACCTCTCACTTTGCCTTATATACCTGCCCCTAACTTAATTCCATAACCTATTTATAATTCATTAACATCTTTATAATTCTTATAAGTTTAAGGGCTAAAGATGAAAGTGAATGTATATTGACTGGATTGTGGCAACTGGATGATACCAAGCAAGTCTCTTTAGAGGATTAGCATGGAAAAGGGTAATATGCAGTAATATTCATCTTGTGTTAAGTATCATTTGCATACATTTCTTTTTCTGTGGAAAAAAAACGTAATTTAGGACATACCTTGACCATCTTAAAAAGGTCAATATTTTCAAAGTGCCCCCAAATTCGAAATGTGACACTACTATAGCTCCTCTTTGTGACACTAATTCTAACCTTCTTTATTTCTGAATATTGACTATCAAGAACCATGAAGGGTCTGAGATTTTTTATCCTATTTGCAAGCTAACAAATCAGTCTACCACATTTTTGTGGATGCTGGTAGAAGACACAAGATTCCTGGATCAAAGATGAAGTCCAGTTTATTACTCATAGAAATAACAGTAGCCAGAATATCAGCATTCTTGCATCTGTTCCAAAAGTTCCTGTTCTCACAGCATGTCACAGAATGGACCATATGCCACCTACACACTACAATGTGCGACATTATATAAGGGAAACACTTTGTTTAAGGAACCTAAATCTTTTATAATAGGTAATAAGCCATATTGCCCTTTTATCTAGAGGGAAAGCATTCATACACAATGCAGTAAATAACCTTCTCTTGGCTCTGGAGATGTCTCTCTCTGCCAAGGCCATTTGCTATACAAACATCTTTAAAGAGATGATAAAAGACAAAGTAACTTGCTCACAAGACATGCAGAAACACAGTGTTTGAGTGTTGTCTAACCCCTTAACTCCTTCAATAATAACAAGAATTATAATAATACATTTCTATGTTAGATACATACATAAAAAGTAATCCACCAAGCAGCACGTTTTCTGCAGTCTGTGGCAAACCATAATCACATTACGAAATGTTTTTCTATTGAAGTCAAAGTAACTTTTACCCACATTGTTAAGAGTTTGTTTTATATCCCTTCCCTCTACATCTCCCCCCTTCTGGAATTAAAAATAATGACATTTTGTCTGTCCTTTGAAAAACTATACAGTTTGTTTTATTTTGATTCATATCATAATCCAATACAAACTGTCCTATAGTTATGAGGTAATATTACCCTTGTCTCAAGCAATCTTTTGGTAGTTGATTCCCATTTGTTTACACACTTCTGGTATCTTTTGCTAGATGCTCCTTTATAATGACATATTGATTTTATTTCCATTCCATCATGTAACTGCAAACAAGCATCTACAATTCAAATATCTGTTCATTTTCTTGTTTTAAGCAAGCAATATTTTCAGAAGATTGCATCATAAAAACTAACTAGATTGAATAGTACAACCAGTTGCTGGAAGGAATGGACTTAGTGTGCTTGTTAAGGGACAGAATGGCCATGATTATAACTAGAACATATTGCTTAAGTAGCAGAATCTGCACAATGGCTCATTGGTAATAATGGGTTGGGAGTTGGGAGGAAGCAATGACATTGTCCAAGGTTAGTATTTTCTCTTACATGCATGGTGGTTTTGAATAACTGAAAACAGCTGTAGAATAAAACCCCTGCCCTGGCTTATTATAAACCATTCACACTTTGGCATTAGAGATATGAATAGGCCCTCAAGGAAAGAATGGATTTCAATTCAACAATAGAAAGGGACCATCAGCCAAATGAAGGGGAAAAAAGTGCATGAAGCTATGTTATTTCCAGAATTGAACTGCTTCACCAACTGGAAGTCAGGAAAAAAACATCTGCTCCTGATTTGTTTGGAATTTTTGTTTTCCTGGGCTAGCAGAAGGGAATAAACATAAAAAGACAGAAATTGATTCTTTGAAGTCATGCAAAAAGTAGAAATATTTTCTCAAATTTCTCCGATACACTGGGAAGAGTAAGACAGCTATTTGCTAATCAGATCCATGAGTATTGAAATCTGAACACTCAAGTTAATCCATTGACAATCACTTAATATTGTGTTTAATGACATGTTCAGGATATAGTGCAATTAGTCCTTTTAATTTTAAAATAATATAATATTTGAAAAATTATTTTAAAATAAAAGTAAAAAACATTCCAAAGCTAGCCTCTAAATCTTCATGTAATATATATGTGCGTGTGTGTGTATGTGTGCATGTGTATGTGTATTAGAAGAAAGGCAACTAAATTTATTTGAAGGTCTTGTATACACGTTCACATTCTTCATATTAGTGTAAATTAAAATCTTCCTCTTGGCGTAGTGGCTCACACCTATAATCCCAGCACTTTAGGAGGCTGAGGTGGGCAGACCACTTAAGCTCTGGAGTTCCAGATCAGCCTGGACAACATGGAGAAGCCCCACCTCTACAAAACATGTACACACACACAGAAAAGTTAGCCGGACATGGCAGCATGCACCTGTAGTTCCAGCTACTAGAGAGACTGAGGTCTCTACCAAGAGACTGAGTTCTACCAAGTAAAATAGAATTGCAGCGTCTCTATTTGGGTGGGATATGACTTACATTTGGATCGCTTGAGTCTGGGAGGTCAAGGATGAATTGAGCTGTGATCATGCCACTGCACACCCACCTGGGTGACAGAGTGAGAACCTGTCTCAGGAAAAAAAAAAATCTTCCTCTTAAAATTATATGTGGCAGGATATCATATTAAGAATTTCATTATCGTTGGGCTATCTAGAAAGTTCATAGAATCTGGATATATAGCAGATGAAGAAAATGTTTGGAGGCCAGACATGGTGGCTCAAGCCTGTGACCCCAGTACTTTGGGAGTCTAAGGCAGGAGCGTTGCTTGAGCCCAGGAGTTTGAGACCAGCCTGGGCAACAGAGTGAGACCCTGTCTCTACAATTTTTTTTTTAAATTAGTAGGGTGTGGTGGTGTGCACCTGTCATCCCAGCTACTTGGGAAACTGAGGCAGAAGGATTGTTTGAGCACAGGAAGTTGAGGCTGCAGTAAGCCATGACCACAACACTGCATGCCATCCTGGGTTACAGAGCAAGACCCTGTCTCAAAAGAAAAGAAGAGAAAAGAAAATGTTTGGGAAATATACTTTGTTTGTAATATGCTCTGGCCTTAATGTTGTTCTCATTTTTATATTTTTGATATTGTGTCAGACTCCAAAAACAAAGGCCACAAAAAGGAGATAAAAAGAAAATTTCACTAAAGTCTCCCAAACCTTGAAAGTACAAAGAAGAAATATGTTTTGATCTATGTATGATGTGCGGTTTCTGATTACAGCTGAGAAGTCAGTAACCTGTTCAATTTGTTCTGTGTATCAATGTGGCAACATCAGCACACACTGTATGAAGGATATTTCCTGTTTGCTTCTAGGAACTGACCTCCACCCTTTTCTGTCTTACTCTGACAGAAGCTGAATTCTACTGACCAAATTATGTAGGTCCTTTGTTTCATACATACAAACTCATAGGTTTTCTTTTTGATTTGTTTTAGGTAATAACCTTTTGATCTCAGGAGACTACAAAGCTAGCTAAAATTTTCAGACCCATAACATGAAAATCTGTGTGAAAATTAAGAAAATTTATATGTGTAAAAATTAAGTTTTGGGTTTATAAATTTAAAAAATTAGATATTTGAATTACTTCTACCGAGTAAAATAGAATTGCAGCTTCTCTATTTGGGTGGGATATGACTTACACTTGGAGAAAATGTAGAAATAACAGAGTAATTCTATTTTTTTATTCTTTCAGAAAATAGCTTAACTATTTTATATCTTTTTAAAATAATAGCAAAAATGCAAATTACAAATATATACGTATATTTTTTCCTTGCATCCAAAGTTCTATTTCAGAATAGGATTGCAAAAATAATACTGCCCCACTGTGTAAAAGAAATGAGAAATGCAGAGGCCATTAGAGAGGATTGTGAATTTATACAGTACATTAGAACCAAAGGGCAAAGCATGAATATTTCTTAAAAATTCACAGTGTTTAATGCCACTTGGGTTTGTACTGCTTTTTATCTGAAATGATAAACCCACGAGGCCATAATTTACCCCATCTTGCCAAAACATTTTAGGTGATTTTTTTTTCTGTATCAGTTTATCACTTTGTTTATGCCCTTTATTTAACAATAAAAAACTGGTTTACACTAAATGGTCTGAACACAGGAAACACAATAGCACATCATTTCTTGTCTGATTAAGCCATAACAATATTAAATCAGAACCATCTATGTTGTTTGATGGTTCAAGTTTCCAATATTTTGTTTGGTACCTATTATTACTGAGGATTGAATGAAAACAGTAGAACTCTTGTCTCTCTCTTTTTTTTTTTTCTAAACCCATTCCAATTTCATATCTCTTAGCCACTTCTACACCCTCAAAATAGAAAAGAGTGAACTGGTACAGTAATAAAATATCTTTTTAAGTCATATTTAACTCAATTGTGAGTTTTAAGTCTTTTCAAGCTTTATAATAACAATTTTTTTCTAAGTGTTGTATTTGATACTTTTGGTATCAAGTTATTAGAATTTCAAATATTAATAAAACATAGTTTTTAATAGATTTTGAAAGTAAATAATATCCAATGTATTTAGAACAGCTCCACATTCAAGTAAGACTTAACCTATCAGATGATATTCATAAATTTCCTTTTCTAAATAGCTTTATTAAGGTATATTTGATAGGCAAATAATTGCATGGATTTAATGTATACAATTTTATGATTTGGGACATATGCAAACACCTGTCATACCATTACCACAATCAGGATAATAGACATATCCATCACCTCCCAAAGTTTCCTTGTGTTCCTCCTCCCTTTATCTGTGAATAAAAACATTTAACCTGAGACTTACCCTTAACAAATTTTGACATACACCATACCCTATTGTTAACTACAGCTATTATACTATATATGGTTTATTTTGCTTAGCATAATGTCCCCCATGTTCATCCATGTTGTTGCAAATGGCAGGATTTCCTTTCTAAGGCTGAATAATATTCTGTTACAGATCTCTATCTATCTATCTATCTATCTATCTATCTATCTATCTATCTATGTGTACATATATATACACACAGGTTTTCTGTATCCACTCATCCAGTGATGAATACTTGAAGTGTTTCCATATCTTGGCTATCGTGAATAGTGCTGCGGTGAACATGGAGGTGTGGGTATCTCTTTAAGATCCTGATTTCAATTCTTTTGAATGTATACTTAGAAGCAGAATTGCTGAATCACATGGTAGGTTTGCTTTTAAATTTTTGATCTCAGTACTGTGTCCCATAGCTGCTGTATCATTTTACATTCCCACTTTTCTTTTCTTTTTTATGTGTTTCTTAATGTGCTGTGCAATTTCACTTTCTGCAGTACATGAGGTGCCTGGTTCTCAAGATGTTTTGATTTTCACATACATTTTTTAAATAAAACATATTTGTATTATTAAATTCAATTAAGTTTTGCCTAAGGTGTCTCGATACTTTGAATCCCTACATAGCAAACTGAAACCCAACTTAGTTTGTAAACAAGCTGTAGCCTAAGAGTACAATCTTGTAACAAATAGCTGAGTCTCAGCCAATCACAACGAGTGAGTTTCAGCTGTTTACAGGCTGCCAGCTGACCAGATCATGTCCTTATGAGGCAAATGCCTTATCACAACACACTCAAATAAGGAAAATGCCCGGCTATAATCAATCAAGCTGTTTCTGTATGTCACTTCCATTTTCAGTTTACAAATACTGTCTGTCCATGTTGCTGGAGCTTTCAGCCTCTTCTGGTTCTGAGTGCTTCTCAATTCATAAATAGTTTTTTGCTCGAATAAACTCAGCTAAATTTAATTTATCTGAAGTTTTTGTTTAATAGTATCCATATAAGTTATAAAAAGGAAAGTTATCCATTTTCAAAAGATACTCCCTAAAGTGCTGGTTTAAAGATGGTGTTCTGTGTTCATGCATTATCACTCCTAGCATAATTAACAGTAATTCCACCCGGTATTACAACAAAAGCCAATAAGGATACCCTCATGGCTCTGGCAAGAAGAGAAGAAAAGTAAATATTATTAAATGCCCAAGGATGTCTTCTGTAACAAAGCACTACTCTCTAGGTAAAAGACTACCAGAGTCTTATCTCATCTGGGGGAAGATCATTTATTCCACTGCAGCTCCTTTTGGCTTTTTTTTTTTTTTTTTTTTTTTTTTAGATGGAGTCTCGCTCTGTTGCCCAGGCTGGAGTGCATTGGCGCGATCTCAGCTCACTGCAAGCTCCCGGGTTCATGCCATTCCCCTGCCTCAGCCTCTGGAGTAGCTGGGACTACAGGCGCCCCCACCACACCCGGCTAATTTTTTGTATTTTTAGTAGAGATGGGGTTTCACCGTGTTAGCCAGGATGGTCTCGCTCTCCTGACCTTGTGATCCACCCACCTTGGCCTCCCAAAGTGCTGGGATTACTGGTGTGAGCCACTGCGCCCAGCCCCTTTTGGCTTTCTGATCTCAGCTAAGGTAAGAGGGGAAGAAAGCTAAGATACATGTGGAAAGGTCATAGTCCATATACTGAAGCCGACAAAAGACTGATGTTTAATTAAAAGATTAAAAGAAACACTTCTCCCTCATACCTCATCATCATATTCATAGAGTTTCAGCATAACAAAAGTGAATTATAGCTAAAGGAGTTCAAACTTATATCTGAAAAGAAGTTCTTAGGGAAGCCCAAAGTCAACAGATAAGACAACGAAAACACTAAAGAAATTCCAAGTCTCTGGTCCTAGAGAAACAACAAAAATTAAAGACAGTTCAAACCCTTGCCTGATAAACATAAAACCTAATACTAAAAGTTTGTTTACCCCAGTTTTTATTACCTGATACATGAAGACCAAGATTAAACACAAAATTAAAAACATGCTAAAAGACAGAAAAAACAAAAAGTGATCCAAAGAGACTGATTCAGAATTAGATTTCAATTTGATAAAGATTTTGAACTTATTGGATAATTTAAAATAACAATGACTAAGACATTAGGGCCCTAATGGATAAAGTAGACAACACACAAGAATAGAGAGGTGATATAAACTAAGATGGAAACTAAATAACAAAGAATACTTAAAAGTCTTGTTCTGTTGGATTTCAAAAGAAAATGCAAAAATAGAAAAACACTGTAGCAGAAGTAAAGTATGCCTTTGATGGCAGTAGATTAGATTCAGTGAAAGAAAGAATTGATTACCTTGAAGACATGTCAATAAACACTTAGTAAACTTAAAGGCAAATAGAAAAAAAAACAAGAAAAATAAACCTGCAACAAAGCATGTAAGATCTGTGGAACAATTTTGAAATGTATAATACAAACACGATTGAAATATCAGAAAGAAAAGAAAGATAAAATTGTCAAAAAGATATTTTTGGAGAAATAATGGCCAAGAATTTTCCAAAATTAATGACAGACCCAAATCTAAAAATCTGGGAAACTCAGAAACTTTCAAGCAGAATAAATAAACATATAAATCCACACACAAACACACACATTATATACTATATATGTACTTACAGCTAGGCATAGTATATGCAAACCACATAACGGTGTGATGAAAATAAAATGTTGAAATAAGTGAGAAGATAAATATGTATTTTACCTATGGTGAAAATGGATAAGAATCACAGATGACTTCTCATCAGAAGCCATGCAAGCAAGCAGAATCATATATCTAGAGAAATTATCTTTCAAAACAGAAAGAGAGATAATTTCTTAGACAAACAAACACTGATGAAATTTACTGCTGGCAGATCTTCTATACAGGAAATGTTAAAGGAGATTCCTCAGTGAGAAAGAAAATGATATAGGAAAGAAACAAATTCACATAAAGAAAGAAAAGATTATCAGAACAATAATAAAATAAAATATTTTATTTTATTATTCTAAGCAGATCTTAAAGTTTGTTTAAAGCAATAATAGTAAAATTGTATTGGTACTATTGCGTATGGATAAGTAAAATCAATGCCAGTAAAATGTT
Organism: Pan troglodytes; assembly: GCF_028858775.2. Classification (NCBI taxonomy): domain Eukaryota; kingdom Metazoa; phylum Chordata; class Mammalia; order Primates; family Hominidae; genus Pan; species Pan troglodytes. The sequence goes on along the minus strand of NC_072408.2, from coordinate 35,474,164 downwards.
TGGGAGAGATTGAGAATACTGTTATAAGATAATGGTGATACCCATGAAGCAGGTAGTTTTGCTTAAAGGTCAACTTACATTAGTTAAAAATGTATATTGCAAAGTCTAGGACACACACACACACACACACACACACACACACACACACACAGAGAGAGAGAAAGAGAGATTTATATTATTCTAAAAAGGAAAATAAAATGAAATCATATAAAATGCTCAATTAAAACCACATAAGGAAAAAAAGAGAGAAATAAGAAATACAATTTATATAGAATAGTTGAAAGATGGTAGATATGAACCCAACTATATCAACAATCACATTAAATGTGAATGGTAAATACAACAATTAAAGGACAGATCTTCAGAGTGAATAAAAGATCAAATATATATTGTCTGTGAGAAACCTACCTTAAATATAAGCACTCACACAAGTTAAAAGTAAAGAAATATGTATACCATGTTAACACCAATTCAAAAATAGCTGGAGTACCTCTATTTTGGATAAAGCTGACATCAGAACAAAGATTATAAAAAAATGAGGTTAATTCATAGTAAGTCAATTATCCAAGAAAACATAACAATTTCAAATGTGTATTTCTCTAACAAGAGTGTCAAAGTGCATGAAGCAACGACTGATAAAACTGCAAAAGAAATATGTAAATTCAGTACTACAGTGGGAGACTAATGTTCCTTTTTTAGTAATTGATAAATAAAGCAGATAAACAATCAGTAATGATATAGAAGACTTCAACAGCATTATCGGTATGATCCAACTAGCATTTATACAATGATTTATTCAACAAGAGCATAATACACATTCCTTTAAAATTCAAATAGAACATTAACAAAGATGGAGCACATTCCAGGTCATAAAACACATCTTAACAAACTTAAAAGCGTCAACTTTTTATAATGTATATTCTCAAACCACAATGAAATTGAGATAAAAATTAGTAAAAGAAAGTCAGAAAAATCTAAAATATGCCTAAAATATGTGATGGTTAAATAATATAAGTAGCACACAGGTCAAAGAAAGCTCTCAAGAGAATTCTTTAACGAACAAGATTAAATTCAAAATATAATTTATCAAAATTTGTGTGTTGCAGTGATAGCAGTGATAAATGTAAAGGGGAAATTCATAGGACTAAAAGAGGATGTAAATCAATAATTGGAGCTTCCACCTTAGGAAATTAGAGATGCAAAACAATTTAGCCCCAAAGCAAATATTACAAAAGATATAATATTAGAGCAGAAATCAATAAAATTGAAAGCAGAAAAACAATACCAAAATTCAATAAACCCAAAGCCTGATCTTTAAAAAATAATCAACAGAAATTATAAACCTCTGGAAACATTAGCAGAGAAACAATGAAGACGCAAGTTGCGAATATCAAAATGAAAGACAGATCATCGCTACGGAGGCTATGGACATTAAAATGTCTACAAAACTACCGTGTCTACAAATTTATTAACTTAGCTGAAATGGACCAATTCCTTGAAAGACATAAACTACCAAAATGTACACAATAAGAAATAGACAGTATGAAAGGCCTGGGAAAATGGAATCATTAATTAGTTAGCTTCCAAAAATTAAAGCACCAGACCAAGATGATTTTGCTAGTGAATACTATCAAATCTTTAAGGAAAAAAAAGATTCTATGAAAACTTTTTAAGGAAATAAAGGCTGAAGTAATACTTCCTAACTTATTCATGAGTTAGGAATACCTAATATTAAAAACAGATAAAATCATTATAAGAAAGGAAAGCTACAGGGCAATATTTCTCATTAACATAGATGCAAATTTCTCAACAAAACATTTACAAGGTAAATTCAACAGTGATTATAAGGATTATATACCAGGATCAAAGAGATTTTAGTCCAGGTTTGCAGAGTTGGTACGACATCAAAAATCAATACAATATACCATATCAACAAGAAAAAGAGGAAATATCACATGGTTCTATCAACTGATGAATAAAGCGTTTGACAAAAATCTAACAGCCATTCATCATAAAAAATACCTCCTAGCCAAAGAGTAACAGAAGATACTTTCCCAATTTGATTTTTTTAAATCTACAGACAGAATACAGCTAACATCACACTGAATGATGAGAAACCAGATGTCTTTCCATATTCTTGGAAACAAGGCAAAATTATCCTCTCCCACCATTACTATTTCACATGGTAATGGAAGTGTTACTTAGGAAAGGAATTGAAAATAATGGGAATTTTTTAAGACAATAAAAAGGAAATAAGAGATGCAGAATGCAAATGAAAAAACAAAACTATCTCTTTTTGGTAGATGACATAATTATCTGTGAAGAAAATTCCAATGAATCAACAAACTTCTGGAACTAATAAATAAAATAAAATTTTATGTTTTTATAATTATATGTGTATATCTAAGTGACCTTGGATGTGAAAATTAATTTTTAGATACAATGCCAAAAGCATAATCCATGAAAGAAGACATTGAAAATTTGAACCCTATGAAAAATAAAAATTTCTGCTCTGTAAACCACAGTATTAAGAGAATAATCAGTTAAGAATAAATTGAAATAAAATATTTCTAAGATATCTTTATTGTAAAAAACTTGTATCTAAAACATACTCAAACTCATAAAACATAACAATAAGAAAATCAGCAACCGTATTAAAAAAAAAATAGAAGGGTATTAACAGACACCATGCCAAAGAAGATATACTAATAACAAATATGAAAAGACCCAACATTATTTTTCACTAGGGAATTTCAAACCAAAATTAACATAGACCTATTAGAATAGTTAAAATCGAAAACTCTGACAGCTCCCTTATCTCGAAGAATGCAGAGCAATAGGAACTCTAATTCATTGTGAGAATGCAAAATGGTTCAGGAACTTTGGAAGACAGGTTGTCAGTTTCATACAAGGTTAAACATACACACGGTGTTCTCGTATCATCCAGCAATATGCTGTTAGGTATTTACCCAACTTATTTGAAAACCTACGGCCACAAAAAAACCTGCTCGTGAAAGTTTATAGCAGCTTTATTAATAATCACCCCAAACTGGAAATAATCAAGATGTCCTGCACAAATGAATGTGTAAACAAACTATAGTATACCCATACAAATTTACATTGCATATGTATATTTCTGTCACTTGAATATTATTCGGTGATAAAAGAAATAAACTATAAAGCCAAAAATATACGTAGACAAATCTTAAATGCACATTACTAATTAAAAGCAGTCAGTTTGAAAATGCTACATTCTGTACGATATCAACTATGTGACATTCCCAAAATTTTGAAAAGACAAAATTATAATGACAGTAAAATATCAATGGTTGCCAGAAGTTTAGGGAAGAGGAAAAAGGGCTAAACAGATAAGGCACAGGGGATTATTTGGAGCATTATATCTATTCTGTATGATGCTGTAATAGTAGTCATGTGACACTAGACATTTACTAACTCATAGAACTTTCCAGTACAGAAGAGTGAACCTGAATATACCCAAAGTAAAAAAGAAAACAAAACTATAAGTTTTCGTGGGGTGATCTCAGGGTGGATTCAATATATGTCAAAATAAACTGTGTAACAAATGTATGAAACAACCTCACTGAAGTGGATGGGAATGGAAAAATGCTGAACTATATAACCTTTGGACTTGGTGGAGTCTTTACAGTTTAAGGCAAAACAAGCAACAACAACAACCACAAAAAACCTATGCAGAAGCCCACTTTTCTAGTCGATAAAGTTGTTCCTAGGCAAGTATGGATTAAATATTTTTATACTGCTACACATGTATATGAATTTAAACTTTATATAAACATAGGGTAGATGGTGGGAGATTTCTGAATGCTGAAATGGAAGGTCACAGATAAGTAAGGGGAAGAAGATAGAATTATTGATGTGGTCATGGATTACATTTGGAGATATCAGTATGAACTCATGATTAACTTTATATAGATACAGCTATTTAAATAGAGAGCTCTTTATAAATATGTATATATACTTGAATTAGTATATAAACATTTATCTCCTTGATTTGTCAGCTGGAAATGCCTACAAGGAAGAACTCACTGGCAGCAGTGACTATACCTCGTACCCAGATATTAATGATATTTATACTTTTCTCCATGAAGACAAATCAGGTATTCTTGGATACATAGGTTTCCTAGGACTAGGGAAGAAACTATAAAAGATGAGCCTGGAGCTTTCTGTAATGCTGCAGAGATCAAGGAAGTGCTAAAGACCAATCAACCAACAAGCAAACATATTAATAAGCTGTCAGAGAAACAACACTCAACTGAAAGTTTTCCCAGTGGTCCAAGATGGGACAATTTGAACACCACCAAAGCAGTTTTGATAATATTGGTTTAAAAGCCTAAATATAAATATTTACTTACTAAGATCCACACTACTGTAGATCAATGATTCAATAAATAAATAAATGAGGGAGAAGAAATGAATGTCCCATGCAGAAGAATTCCAAATATTGTTGGTAGAAACTCTGCCCTCTAGGAAGTATAACTATTTACTCCTTAGGTGTAGTTTGCACAAAGTGACTTCCTTCCAAAGACTGCCATATGAATAGGGAGGAAAAGGCGTAGCTTTGCAGTGGAGAAACCTAACATACTCTATTTCAGCCAGATGATCAAAGTCAACATCCACAATTATAAGTCATGTCATCCTATAATGAAATAAAAACAGTTCAATGTTCTCCCTCTCCAAACCTATAAGCATAGTCTAGTTATGAGAATAAACCAGACAAATCACAATAGAGTGATACTCTACAGCAGGGGTCCTCAGCCCCTGTCCACAGACCACTGGTAGCCTGGCCGCACAACAGGCAGTGAGCAGTGGGCCAGCAAACAAATTTTCATCTGTATTTACAGCCGCTCCCCATCACTTGCATTACTGCCTAAGCTCCAGCATTAGATTCTCATGGGAGCAGTAACCATATTGTGAAATGTGCATGTGAGGGATCTAGGTTGTGCGCTCCTTATGAGAATCTAATGCCTGATGATCTATCACAGTCTCCCATTACCGTCATCTCAGAGCACCATTGATTCTACATTATGGTGAGTTGTATAGTTATTTCATTATATATTACAATGTAATAATAATACAAATAATGTGCACAATAAATATAATGCACTTGAATCATCCCGAAACTATTCCCCACCGTCTGTGGAAAAATAGTCTTCCATGAAACTGGTCTCTGGTGCCAAAAAGTTGGGGGCTACTGCTTTACAGACTACATGAGCAGTGCTCCCCAGAAGTCTCAAGGTCACCCCCAAAGATGAAAAGAGTGAGAAATTGTCATAGCTAGGAGCAATGTTAGAAGACGTGATGTCTGAATGTAATGTATCCTGAATGAAATCCTGGAACAGAAAAATTATATTAGATAAAATGAAATCTGAATAAAGGAGGGATTTTATTTAACAATAATGTATCAATATTGGTTCATTAATTGTAAGCAGTATACCATCCTAATACAAAATTTAATAACAGGAGAAACTGTGTATGTGGTTAATGGGCACTCTATAAAAGCTTTGTAATTTATATAAATATAAAAGTGTTCTGAAAAATGAAGTTTATTTTTAAAGTTTTAAAAATCAATCAATGAATATTTTTTAAATGCCTACCATGTGCAAAGGAATGTGATAAGAACTGCTTCAGGGTCTGAAGTGTTTTATCGACTCTTATTATATTTCTCCATTATTTAAAGTTCTGAAAAATGACATATAACATTTATTTGGCACAGTAAAAAATTGGGGGCCGGGTGTGGTGGCTCACTGTAATCCCAGAACTTTGGGAGGCTGAGGTGGGCAGATCACGAGGTCAAGAGATGGAGACCATCCTGGCCAACATAGTGAAACCCCGTGTCTACTAAAAATACATAAATTAGCTGGGCATGGTGGCGTGCTCTTGTAGTCCCAGCTACTCGGGTGGCTGAGGCAGGAGAATCACTTGAACCTGGGAGGCAGAGATTGCAGTGAGCCGAGATTGTGCCACTGCACTCAGGCCTGGTGACAGAGTGAGACTCCATCTCAAAAAAAAAAAAAAGGGGGGGTTGTTTTTGCTTTAAATATTGTATGCCTTTTTGAGATTGATGAAAATAAATTGATTTATTTGAAGTTTCAATTGTGTTTTCACATATTAGACTAACTCACAAGAGTTTTAATATATTTCTTAATTACTGTAATCTTGCAATAAATCTTGCAAAAGTAAATGAGAGATCAAAATACTTTTCTGTTTCATTTTCATGAAATTCAATTCATAAAACATTTCAAAACAATTTATAAAAAATTAAGTGCTTACAAAAATATATGCTCTCAATCTTCTGCATGCCTCTACATGTACTATTTTAAATCATATTTTAACAACAAATATTTTTATGTTAATTTCTTATTCTTAATATTAAATGAGAAGTCAAACTTTTAAAAAAGTTGAATGACATGCCTGCATTGTTTTTAATGCTCTTGATGCTGAATGTTTCTTTCTAATCTTTTTCTAGTTTGATTACAAGACTCCATGACAGAGAGTAAAATGCTTAAAACATTTCTTCTCATTTTTCATTTACTCAAATTTCAGTCTACTTTAATATTACATTGTCCAGCATTTCATTTAATAATATTAAATTTTTAATCAAAAAGAAGTCTTAGAAGTACTTTAATGGAGGGTTTATTATAACAGCTTAGTTTTTTTCTCTTGCCTTAAATGTCTTTCTCCATCATTACCACCTCCTGTCAGCTTGGATCACATTTGCCTTTCTTTGAAGATGTAACTCATGTATTACTTCTTTTATAAGACTTGTATGAGTATTGTAGTGGAAGGAGACCCTCTTTGTCTTGAGAATCCGATGAATCTCAAATATATTTTTATCAGAGCCAATCACTGATACATATTAATTGTTCAATAAACCTCTGTTGATTTTTTAAATTCATGTCATATGATGTCAGTCATTTGATAATATTTATATGGCTCACCACTAAATTATAAGTTTTTTAATGTTCCAAAACATTTTAGATTTATTTCTGGATCCCCAATTGCTTTGTATGGAATATGAACACAAAATAGGCACTGAATAAATTTTTGCTGAAGAAGTGTCTGAGTCTAAGGGTTTTGGTGACTTCCCCACTGTCTACATAGCCACCACATCTGGTAGAGCAGTGCCAATATGGAGTACATTTTACACTATTTGTATAATACTTTCAAAGATTATTACATCTCTATACACAAGTATGCAATCAACCGTTTGTAGCTCATTGCTGCAAGCAAACATGAACTTCTTTTGAGCATTAGCAAGAATAGCTGGTAATAATATAGTTAGATTTAGGAACGAATTTGCATTTTAAAAATCATGTTGTGTAAAAAAGCCAAGTGAAACGTATGATGATTTTATAATTTGGGAAAAACATTAACAAAAGGTGGAATGGCTTCATTTTTGCTAACATTACCTGAACCCTTAAAATTCCCAAGCCTGGTTCATAAATAACTCTGTGATTAACATTATTCTAGGGACCTCTAGCTCACCATAGAAAGCTTTAATTGTGGCCAGGCGTGGTGGCTCATGCCTGCAATCCCAGAACTTTGGGAGGCTGAGGCAGGTGGATCACCTGACATAAGGAGTTCGATACCAGGCTGGCCAATACGGTGAAACCCCGTCTCTACCAAAAATATAAAAATTAGCTGGGCTGGTGGCGGGTGCGTATAATCCCAGCTACACGGGAGGCTGAGGCAGAAGAATCGCTTGAACCGGGGAGGGAGAGGTTGCAGTGAGCCGAAATCATACTGTTGCACTTCCAGACTGGACATCTAGAGCGAAACTCTGACTCAAAAAAAAAAAAAAAAAAAAAAAAAAAAATCACACACATTCCTATAGAGATACCTCTTTCAAACCATTAGTTTTTTGTTTTTCGCTTTGGTTGGTTGGGTTTTTTTTTTTTTTTTTTGATGGAGTCTTGCTATTGTCTCCAGACCCACGCGCAGTGGCGCGATCTCAGCTCACTGCAACTTCTGCCTCCCGGGTTCAAGCAATTCCCCTGCTTCAGCCTCCCAAGTAGCTGGGATTACAGGAATGCGCCACCACGCCTGGCTAATTTTTTGTATTTCAGTAGAGACGGGGTTTCACCATGTTGGCCAAGATGGTCTCCATCTCTTGACCTCGTGATCTGCCTGCCTCGGCCTACCAAAGTGCTGTGATTACAGGCACGCCCGGCCTCAAACCATTAGTTTTTACCGATGATTTTTCTCCAGAATTATTGTTAGGTTCGTATTCTTCTGTAACTGGTAGTAGACATTGCTGTGGGATTATAGGTAAGAGAGTGACCTAAGACGTTTTTTTAACCTGAATTATCAAATTAAGGGCAAAAGCCAGTGATACATCATGAAACTCTATACATGATGAGGCCTAGAGAAATATAGAGCGCCAAATCAGATCTTTGAAAGAGTCATAACTAGAAAAAGAAGAAAGTACGTCGTTGAGGGAAAAAAAGCAGTTCTGAGGAAAATGATAAAGAAAAAAACTTTAAAATCATTTAATTTTATAATTTTCAATTAAATTCCAGGGTGCTTAAATAATTTGTGTGTAAATGATGCCAGAAGATTAAGGTGTAGGTTTCAGATATTGTTGATTTAAAAAATCTAGATTTTCAGAAAACATAAATTATGCATTTTATAATGACCAATAAGCTTGCTAATGGTCCATAAAAAATTATTCTATGATTAGATATATAATGTAACAAATTTTTTCCAAAAATGACTTAGTCTGATTTTCCAAGAATAAGTGATGCCAATAAAATCTCATAAACAAGAATTTTTATTACCTTTATATACATTTATTTTAATATATCAGCATCAATACCTGTGAGGGCAACATGATTAACACTAAAATAGTGTATTTTCTTTCAGTGGTTACCTGTCCAGTGTGGATGTTACATATTGACTACTCTCACAACATTAACCTTGGAGGTAGTGAAAGATTGTAAATAAGCTTAAAAATTAATTTTCAATGGCACCCTTGAGGGGATTATATATCTTGGGGTCCATAAAATGCAAGACTAATATTAATGGGTGTGGTAACAATTGACTAGATGCTCTCTAAAAGTGAATTGCCTTTACTTCATGACTGTATAGCTAGACTAAATTTATCATTCTCTCTTTCAATAAGATATGGTCAAATAACTGATTTGTCACCAATATGGATAGAAGTATGTATGTCACTTGAAAATAGGGCCCATAAAAACTTTTTTCAGAAGTACTGATTTCATTATTTGCTATTAAGCCACAGTAATCAAACCAGTATTGTACTGGTGTAAGGATGAACATATATATCAATGGAATAGAATTGAGAGTCCAAAAATAAACTCTCTCATCTACAGCAAATTCATTTTTAACTAGAATGCAAAGATCACTCAATGGGAAGAGAATAGTCTCTTCAACAAATTGTGCTGAGACAGCTAGTTATCTATAGGCATAAAAATAAAGTTGTATACTGATCCCACACTGTATAAAATACAATTCAAAATAGATCAAATAACTATAAGAGCTAAAACTATAAAACACATAGAAGAAAATACAGGGTTAAATCTTTAATACCTTGGATTTAGCACTCATTTTTTTAGATATGCTACCAAAAGCACAAACAATAAAAAAGGTAAATTGGTGTTGATCAAAATTTAAAACTTCTGTGCATCAAAGGGCACTATCGATGGAATAAAAATACAACCCACAAAATGAGAGAAAATATTCGTAAATCATATATCTTGATAAGGGTCTATTATCCAGAAAATATTTTTAAAAACTATTTCAAGTTAACAACAAAAAGACAACCCAATTAAAATTTTGTCAAAGTCTTGAGTAGACATTTCTCTGAAGAAGAAATATATTTGAACAATGGGCACAGGGTAAGATGTTCAACATCATTAATAACTAGAGAAATACATATCAAAACCACTGTGAGATACTCCTCACCACCCAAAAGAATATAATTATTTTAAAATTTGAAAATTAAAAGTTTTGAAGATTTAGAGAAATTAGACCTTATGCAATGCCAATAGGAACGTAAAATGACACAGCCACGTTTGAAAACAGTTTGGCACTTCCCCTGTAAGTGAAACATAGTCTTTCAACATGGTCGATCAATTCTCCTCCAGGTTATGTACCCAAAATATCTAAAAAGAGGTGGCCAAAAAGAACTTCTACAAAAATGTTTATAGCAGCCCTATTTACAATAGCTAAAGATGGAAACCAATCCAAATGTCAAGTGGTGGACATTGAATAAACAATATATTGTATACCATTCAATGGAACATTATTCAATCATAAAAAGGAAAGAAATCCTAATAAATGCTGTAACATTAATTAACATTAGAAAAATTATGGCAAGAGGCCAGATACAAAAGGTCACTTATTCTATAACTCCAGTTATATGATATTATCCAGACTAGACAAATCCACAGGGACAAAACAGCAAATTAGCAGTTGCCACATGCTGGAGGAGGATGAGAATAGGGAGTGACTGCTTTAATGGATATAGATTTCCCTTTGGAATAAAGAAAAATTTCTGGAATAAGATAATGGTGAAGGTTGCAAAAATATAGTGACTGTTATAAAAGTCACTGAATTACTCTTTAAAATGTTGAATTGTACACATGTGAATTTTACTGCAATAAAAAAGCTATTGAATATAAAGAAATAATTCTATTCAGAATAAAATATTTTGTAGGTTTTCCTGCAACATATGTTCCCACGGCATGTTTTCATGCCCTGTTAGAATTCAACACTGAACAAGCAATTGCCAGAGATAGTCTAATTCACCTAAATTATTACATTTTTTGTCATCCTGTTATATATGAACATATAGTACTCACATGCAATATTACTTTCAAAGTAGAATTCATTTACCTTTTTGTAACCTATGGCAGCTTATAAAATTTTTTGTTAATATTGAAAAAATAAATAACATGAATATGTTGAGGAATTCTTTTCTGTCTCCTACAATGAGATTTCATGTCTGTTACATATCAAAGGAAGCATATACTCACTCTTAATAAATATTTTATCCTTCAGGATATATGGGATTATGTTATATGCTCATAAATATAGTAAACTCAGTTATATTCTGACCATTTAATGGATCTGTACATTCTTCTTCATAGTTATTAGAAATCCATAAAACAAAGAAGTTTAAATGGCTGTAATTTTGTGGCATAGTGTTTAAAAAATAACAGTCATTTGGCCGTTTTTGTGATTATCAGCATCAGTTCTTTAACTTACTTAAATCCAGCCTTCCATAATCATCACAATGAGAAGGCCACTCACTACTGTCACGTGCTCTCTTGAAATAAGGTAAATGAAATAAATGAACAGCCTATAATTAAATAAAAATCTCTTAAGCCGTATTTATTCTGAGTCCAAAGAGAATTTATTTTAATTATATTCTACCCACTGTGTAATTATTCAGTCTGTAATACTGGTTCTAACCCCTTTGTTCAGTATTTATCAAGGGCAGAAATTACAAAGGTAAATGAAATACATTTTGATAAGAAGGTATTTGCATTCCACTAGAAATATGCTTTCCTTATACATATTCATATGTGTTAAACGTTTTATATATTTTTATGGAATGTTGATCACTTAAGTTCATATATCCCTCATATACTTCTCTCCCTTACTCTTCCTCTCTCATTTTTGTAATATGGCTTCCACTTCTGGCGCAATTTCTGATGTTATATATTTTCTCTATGTCTGACATTGAAGTCAGGAATATTTTCCATAACATTCTCATGCCCCAAGTCCCTTCAAAGTGTTTGGGTATGCCCTAGGCCAGGAAAGCACCTCTCTTTGGCTGATCATACAAGGGAAAGGAATTGGAATACCAAGTAAAGATGGATTCTAAGTATCTTCTGATATATTACCAATTTCTCCTTTTTCCCAGCACCAAAGGATTTCTTTCTTTCAGAATGTTGCAATGACCTCTTCACTGATATATTTTCCTTGTGGAACCACCATTCTGCAATTCATTTTCTCACCATCATCTTAATGCTCTTTATGATGACAAACTCGATAATACCATTTTTCTGCCAAATTTCTTTAATGGCTTTCCAAGTTTACATACTTTCCAAGTTATTTATCATGGCACTGACCTTTCAAAATCTGCATCTACTTATTGTATCTAGGGATTATCTCAGCTCCTCTTTTTCATTGTGTGAGCACCAGCTACATGATGCAGATATCAGACTGCTCCAAGTAACACATATTCTTTCCTTTCTTCATTTGGAAATTAGGAAATTATGTTATTTTAGTATGGATTATTCTTATCTGCGTAGTGAACATTTATTCAAACTTCAATACGTATGCTGCAGTTTCAATATCTTTGAGAAGTTTTATCTTCTTTTTGAAGGCGAATATAAGACCTTTCTTTTTTTGCTTCTTTCCTGCAGCACTTTGTAAATGTCTCTGTTGTTTGTCAGTGTGCTATTGTAGTTGATTGATTACCATCTGTCTTATCAAGTAGATTTTTCTCTCATGGTCATCCTCCTATGTCTTTGATCTTATTTTCTCTATCTCTTTTACAGTTTTCAGGGGCTGATATTCATTACTTTGCATTTCCATGTATATTTTTCTTTAACATGTGATGACATTGATGCTGACAATACCTATGGAGAAAATGATAATTATATTTAGTATCTACAATTTGACAGGTCCTGGGAGAGATGCTTTATGTGCATTAATTAATTTAACTTCTTAGAAATTTCTTGTTTTCTTTCAACTCTGCAAAGTTTATTAATTATTGTAATTCTACATACAGACCATAATGACAGTATTCAGAGAGCATACCTAACTTCTTTAAGACCACACAACTTAACTACCTATTGGGTACTATGCTTATAATGTGGGTAACAAAATAATCTGTACACCAAACTCTTGTGACATGTAGTTTACCTATATAACAAACCTGTACATATACTTCTGAACCTAAAATAAAACTTTTTAAAATAAAATAAGGTTTGTTAATGGAATCATAATTAATTAATTAATTTTTTTCATTAAAAAAAGACCATGCAACTAGCAAATGTAAGATTGGGTTTTCTCCTTAATCATGCAGAATGACAAAATTGTCAAGGACAGACTTCCTGGCTTTGACTGTGGGTTTTGTCATCTGTTGGATATAGGACACGGTCATAGTATATGTTTTCTCTGCCTCAGTTTCTACATTATAAAATGGACCAATATTAGTAAATAACACATAAATTGTTGTAAGTCTTCAATGGATTTACAGTTGTAAAAAGTATTTAGAAGAGCATTTGGAGTGAAATAAGGACCATGAAATTGTGTTATTTTTATCACATCCCATTCTCTTATCTGTTTTGTGTATCTTTATTTCCACTCTTTGTGATTTCAAAATTCACATCACTCTATACCGTGCTGCTTTCTTAACATTTCTTCCTATGTGAACAATAACTCAGTAACAATGAAGATAAGTATTTTATCATACCCTGACTTGAGTATGCAGGTAGAGTGAAGCTCTGGAGCAGTCAAGCACATTATCATGATACATGATCATATTTAGTAAAGTTAAAGAGAGAGTGGATGGGAAAAGTTTACATTAGAAGTTAGAGAACTTTTTTTCTTTTTTCTGGTAAGGACCAGGTAGTGAATATTTCATGTTTTGCAGGCTATATATTCTTTTCTGCAGCTTCTAACCTCTGTCCCTGATTTGGAAAAACAACCATGAACAATATATAAATTAAGGAGCATGGCTATGTTCCAATAAAACTTTGTTTATAGACAATAAAATTTGAATTTCACATAATTTTTATGTTAGAAATAATGACTCAACTTTTTTTTTTTTTTTTTGAGATGGAGTCTTGTTCTGTCACCCATGCTGGAGCGCAGTGGCACGGTCTCCGCTCACTGCAAGCTCCGCCTCCCGGGTTCATGCCATTGTCCTGCCTCAGCCTCCCGAGTAGCTGGGACTACAGGCACCCGCCACCACGTCCGGCTAATTTTTTTTTTTTTTTTTTTTGTATTTTTAGTAGAGATGGGGTGTCACCGTGTTAGCCAGGATGGTCTCAATCTCCTGACCTCATGAAGCACCTGCCTTAGCCTCCCAAAGTGCTAAGATTACAGACGCGAGCCACTGTGCCCGGCCTACTCAACTTTTTTCAACCATCTAAAAATGTAAAAAAATATCAATAGGAACTATACAAAAGTAGCTATTAAATCAAATTTGGTTTGTGGACTATAGTTTGCTGATCCCTGATTTAGAAAAAACCTCATTCTAGAGATTTCTATATTTAGTTCTCCTCCCAAAAGTTGCTGTGTTAGTGGCTATTCAAACTTTCTTCTACATGTTTTTGTTTAATGACCAGTAAGATTTTTTCCATATTTTAGGAAGCGTCTTTTCCCCGGAGGCAGGAATAAATAAGGTCTGTTTTTCAAATATCTGTGGAAGAAAGAAGGGTGGTGAAATAACAGAATTGCAGGCACTAAACATGTACTTCTATAAAAACTGAAAAATGTTTTCTTATCACATGCATATCATTGGAGAAACCTGATGAGCAGAAACTCTGAATTGGAATAAATACTTTCTGAATGAAGTGAATAGGGTAGACACGTTGCCACTGCTTTCGTTATTTCTTCAAGCTGATCTGTTCATTTACTACTGTGTAGATGATTGTAAATATGAAATTTATTTGATACTTAGACCTCAAGAAGCTTAGCGAGTCTTTAGTTACTCCTCGCAAAAACTACTCCCTTTGGAAATCAGGGAGTTGAAAGTTGAAGCAAGAAAGTGACTTTCTGATGTAAAGTGTTGCTTTGGAGTTGTCCTGACAAAGAGTAAAACAAACATAGAAAGTAAATATCTGACAAAAGCAGAAACATCAGACAGGTTTAGTTTTTCACTTCACTCCCTATCTTGCAGATCAGTTCCATTGAAATCTATGAGACTCTTTAATGCTAGGGAAATCTTCACGTGGCCAAGAAAAATAAAAATCTGTTCCACAAAGTCCAGTATTTAATAAAAGATTAAATAAAGTTCTGCTGTTTTATTTTATTATTTAGTTTTTAAATTTCTCCTTCACTACCAAAACAAATGATTTGGGGGGTAGTCATTTAATAATAGAATTAATCTGCATAATTGTTATACAGTACCACTTAATCTTTAGCTCAATTTAGCTTCAGTGTGAGTTAGAATATTCTGGAGATTCCAACAAGAACAAAGAATTTGGTAATTGTAAATATTAAGCTTATAACAATTACATAAAAAAAGCTTTGTGATTGAACCAGTAAGGAACATACAATTATGTGAGGTGTTTTGGTTTTTGTTGTTGTTGTTTTTAATGGTTCTATCCACAGAATAGTTTAGCAGTCATAATAAAATGATCTCCCAAACAGCATATTTAAGTCTGTACATCCTGATATCCTTGCTTTGCTTTCCATCTACTCAATTTCAAGTCTTTCATGGACTCATGATTTAGGGCCAGTGCAGCCCTTGTCATTCTGAAAATTATAACAAAACACACACACACACATATAAATCTTTAGATTATTACACTTTGACAAGTATGAGTCCTTATGATTATATATGAAAAAGTCAAGTGAAGTGAAACAATGAGAAAAGAAATGATGTTAAAATAACCACAAGACCCTGAGTCTATTAATTTTAAAGCAAATACATATTAGGAAAGCCTACATGTCAGACTTTCTTGCCTATCAAATCTCTGTAGCCCTTCCCCTATTGTAGAAAAGGAAATATATGTTTATACCCCCATAGAAAAGTGTATTTTTGTATTTCTCTCACATTCCCCACTGCCCATGTTACTTGGTCTTACGGACTAATCTTACTCTACAGCAAAACATTGTACACTCAGTCCTTGAACATCTTGTAAACTGGCCATATCAAAAAATAATGAACAAGCCAGCCACTGTCATTGCCGTTCACTCTTCTGAAGGCATTACCTGCAAGGAGTGCATTAAAAAATTCAGAACAAAGTTAATTATTGAAACCCATAGGTTTTTAGTGATTTAGATATTATATAAGAAAAACTGTTTAGTACTCTTTTCCTTTTAAAACTAGGGAAAAGTTTTCTTCTCCATAAATAGTAACTTTTGTATTCCTCATTCTACTAATATTAATGAAAACTTTTTTTTTTTTCTTTGAGACGGAGTCTTGCTCTGTCTCCCAGGCTGGAGTGCAGTGGCGCAATCTCTGCTCACTCCAAGCTCCGCCTCCCGGGTTCATGCCATTCTCCTGCCTCAGCCTCCCGAATAGCTGGTACTACAGGCGCCTGCCCCCATGCCTCGCTAATTTTTTGTATTTTTAGTAGAGACGGGATTTCACTGTGTTAGCCAGGATGGTCCCAATCTCCTGACCTCATGATCCGCCCACCTTGGCCTCCCAAAGTGCTGGGATTACAGGCCTGAGCCACCATGCCCGGACGGAAAAACATAATTTTATATAGACTATGATAGTCCTAGGACTACAAGGTCTTTCTTTTTTCTTTTTTAAATTTTATTTTAGGTTCAGGGGTATATGTGCAGATTTTTTTATATAGGTAAATTTCACATCATGGGAGTTTGGTGTAGAGATTATTTTGTCACCCAGGTAATAAGCTTAGTACACAATAGGTAGTTTTGCAATCTTTACCTTTCTTCCACACTCCACTCTCAAGTAGGCCCTGGTGTCTGTTGTTCCCTTCTCTTTGTCCATATGTACTCAAAGTTTTACTCCTACTTACAAGCAAGAACATGTCATATTTGGTTTTCTGTTACTGTGTTAGCTTTTTAGGATAATGGCCTCCAGCTACATTCATGTTGCTGCAAAGGACATGATCTCATTCTTTTTTATGGCTGTGTAGTATTCTTTGGTGTATATGTACCACATTTACTTTAAGAAGCCTACTATGTATGGGCATTTAGTTTGATTCTATGTCTTTGCTGTTGTGAATAGTGCTGTGATGAACATACACATGCATGTGTCTTTATGATAGAATAATTTATATTTCTTTGAGTATATACCCAATAATGGGGTTGCTGGGCCAAATGGTAGTTGTAAGTTTTCTGAGAAATCTCCAAACTGCTTTACACATTGCTGAGCTAATTTATATTCCCAACTGCAGTGTGTAAGTCTTCCCTCTTCTCCACAACCTCATCAGCATCTGTTGTTTTTTGACTTTTTAATAATAGTCTGATGACTATTATGACTGATGTGAGATGGGATCTCAGGGTGGTTTTGATTCAGATTACTATAATGAATAGTAATGTTGAGCATTTTTTCATATGCTGTTTGGCCACATGTATGTCTTCTTTTGGAAAATGTCTGTTCATGTTCTTTGCTCACATTTTAATGAGGTTGTTTCGTGCTTGTTAATTTAAGTTCTTTATAGATTCTGGGTATTACAGCTTTGTCAGATGCATAGTTTGCAAATAGTTTCTTCCATTCTGTAGGCTGTCAACTTATTCTGTTGATAGTTTCTTTTGCTATCCAGAAGCACTTTAGTTTAGATCCCATTTGTCAGTTTGTTGTTGTTGTTGTTTTTGTTGCAATTGCTTTTGGCATCTTCATCATTAAGTCTTTGACCAGTCTTATGTCCAGAATGGTATTTCCTAGATTATTTGCCAAGTTTGTTATGGTTTTAAGTTTTACATTTAAGTCTTTCGTTTAACTTGAGTTTTGTTTATATATCATATAAGGAAGAGGTCCAGTTTAAATCTTCTGCGTATGCCTAGCCAGTTATCCTTGCACCATTTATTGAATAGGGAGTCCTTTCCCCATTGCTTGTTATTGTTGACTTTGTTGAACATCAAGTAGTTGTAGGTGTCCAAAATCATTCCTGGGCTCTCTATTCTATTCTGTTGGTCTATGTGTCTGTATTTGAACCAGTTTCTTGAAATTTTGGGTACTGTATGTAGCCTTTCAGTATAGTGTCAAGTCAGGTAATGTGGTGCCTCCACCTTTAATTTTTCCTTAGGCTTGCCCTTGGTATTTGGGCTGTTTTTTGTTCCACATGAATTTTAAAATAGTTTTTTTTTCTTTTTTTGAGGGGGTCTCACTCTGTTGCTCAAGCTGGAGTGCAGTGGCGTTATCTCGGCTCACTGTAACCTTTGCCTCCTGGGTTCAAGTGATTCTCCTGCCTCAGCCTCCCTACTAGCTTAAGCTACAGGCGCCCACTACCACGCCTGGCTAAATTTTGTACATTCAGTAAAGATAGGGTTTCACCATATTGGCCAGGCTGATCTCAAACTCCTGACCTTCTGATCTGCCCACCTCGGCCACCCAAAGTACTGGGATTACAATCATGAGCCACCACGCCCGGCCCAAATAGTTTGCTTTCTAATTCTGTGAAGTGTGCCATGTCATTGGTAGTTTGATAGGAATAACATTAAATGTATAAATTATTTGTGGCAGTATATCCATTTTAACAATATTGATTGTTTCTATTCGTGAGCCCGGACTGTTTTCCCATTTGTTTGTGTCATCTCTGATTATTTTGAGCAGTGTTTTGTCATTCTCATTGTGGAGATTTTCAACTCTGTAGTTAGCTGTATTCCTAGGTATTTCTTCTTTTTTGTGGTTATTGTGAATAATATTGCACTTTTGAATTGGCTCTCAACTTTTATGTTGATGGTATATAGAAATGCTACTGATTTTTGTGTATTTTTTTATCTTGAAATGTTGCTGATATTATTTATCAGATCAAGAAGTTTTTGAGCAGAAACTATGTAGTTTTCTAGATACAGGATCATATTATCTGCAAATAAGAATACTTAACTTCCTTTCTTTCTATTTATATGCCTTTCATTTCTTTCTGTTGCCTGATTGCTTTGGCTAGGTCTTCCAATGTTATGTTGAATAGAAGTGTTGAGAGAGAGCATCCTTGTCTTGTTAAAGAGAAATGCTTCCAACTTTTGCCCAATCAGTATGATTTTGGCTGTGGGTTTGTTGTAGATGTCTCTTATTAATTTGAGGTAAATTTCTTCAATGCATAGTTTGTTGAGGGTTTTTAACCATGAAAGGATATTGAATTTATTTGAAAGCCTTTACTGCATATATTGGGATGACCATGTGGTTTTTGTTTTTAGCTCTGTTTATGTGATGAATCATATTTACTAATTTGTATGCTGAATCAACCTTGCATCCCAGGGATAAAACCTGCTTGGTCGTGATAGTTTAGCTTTTTCATTTGCTGCTGAATTATTTTTGCTAATATTTTGTTGAAGATTTTTGCATCTATGTACATCAAGGATATTGGTCTGAAGGGTTTTTTTTTTTGCCTTTTTTTTTTTTTTTGTCTTTGCCAGGTTTTGGTATCTGGATGATGCTGGCCTCATAAAATGAGTTATGGAGGAGTCCCTCCTCTTCAATTTTTTGGAATAGTTTTGGTAGGAATGGTAACAGCTCTTTTTTACTCATCTTGTAGAAGTTAGCTGTGAGTCTTTCTGGTCCTGGGCTTTTTATAGTTGTTAGGCTTTTTATTATTGATTCAATTTCAGGAATCCATATTAGCCTGTTCAGGGATTTAATATCTTCATAGTTTAATCTTGGGATGCTGTATATTTCCAGGAATTTATCCATTTCTTCTAGGTTTTCTAGTTTGTATGCAGAGTTGTTTGTAGTAGTCTCAGAGTGTGTGTGTGTTTTTTTCTTTTTTTATTTTCTGTGGGACCTGTGGTAATGTCTCTTTTGACATTTCTGATTATGTTTTTTGGATTTTCATTTTTTTTTATTAGTCTAGCTAGTGGTATATCTACGTTATTTATTCTTTCAAAAAACAAACTCCTGGATTCATTGGTTTTTTTTTTTTGTTTTTGTTTTTTTGACAGAGTCTCGCTGTCTCCCAGGCTGGAGTGCAGTGGCATGATCTCTGTTCACTGCAAGCTCTGTCCCCCTGTTTCATGCCATTCGCCTGCCTCAGCCTCCTGAGTAGCTGGGACTACAGGTGCCTGCCACCACGCCTGGCTAATTTTTTTTTGTATTTTTAGTAGAGATGGGGTTTCACCGTGTTCACCAGGATGGTCTCAGTCTCCTGAGCTCGTGATCTGCCCGCCTCGGCCTCCCAAAGTGCTGAGACTACAGGCATGAGCCACTGAGACTACAGGCGTGAACCACTGCGCCTGGCTGATTCATTGATCTTTTGTATGGTCTTCTGCATCTCAGTTTCCTTCAGATCAGTTTTGACTTTGGTTATTTCTTGTCTTCCGATAGCTTTGGAGTTGGCTTGCTCTTGTTTCTCTAGTTCCCTTAGGTGTAATGGTAGGTTGTTAATTTGAGATTTTTCTAACTTTTTGATTTGTGTGTTTAGCACTATAAAGTTTCCTCTTAACACTACTCTAGCTATGTGCCAGAGATTCTGGTATGTTGTATCTTTGTTCTCATTAATTTTCAAAAAAATCTTGATTTCTGCCTTAATTTCATTATTTACTCAAAAGTCATTCAGAAGCACATTGTTTATTTTCCATGTAATTCTGTGGTTTTGAGCAATCTTCTTAACATTGTTTTTTGTTTTTGTTGTGCTTTGGTCCAAGGTTATGGTTGGTATAATTTTGGTTTTATTGAATTTTATGAGAATTACCTTGTGGCCAATCATGTGGTCAATTTTAGAGTATGTGCCACGTACAAATTAGAAGAATTTATATTCTGTTATTTTTGAATGGAGTGTTCTATATCTATTAGGTCCATTTGGTCAAGTGTTGAGTTCAAGGCCACAGTATCTTTCTTAATCTTCTGGCTTGATGATCTGTCTAATATTGTCAGTGGTGTGTTGAAATCTGCCACAATTATTGTGTGGTAATTTAAATCTCTATAGGTGTCTAAGAACTTGCTTTATGAATGTGGGTGTTCCTGTGTTGGGCACATATATATTTACAATATTTCTGTTTTCTTGTTGAAATAAACCCTTAAACATTATGTAATACCCTTCCTTGTGTTTTTTTTTTTTTATCTTTATTGGCTTAAAGTCTGACTTTTGTTGTTAAATTAGAATAGTAACCTCTGCTCTTGACTGTTTATAATTTTCTTGGTAGGTTTTTCTCCATTTCTTTACTTTGAGTCTACGGGTGTTAGTGCATGAGAAATGAGTCTCTTTAAGACAGCATACCATTTAGTCTTGCTGCTTTATCTAATTTGCCACTCTGTGACTTTTAATTGGGACATTTAGCCCATTTACATTCAGGGTTAATATTTAGATATATGAATTTGACTCTGTCATCATGTTGTTAACTGATTATTATACAGACTTGATTGTGTAGTTGCTTTCTAGTGTCAATAGTATATGCATTTAAGTGTGTTTTTGTAGTGGCTGGTAACTCTCTTTCCTTTCTATATTTAGCACTCCCTTCAGGATCTCTTTTAAGGCAGGTCTGGTGGTAAAGAATTTCCGTAGAATTTGCTGGTCTGAAAAGGTTCTTATTTCTCCTTTACTCATAAAGCTCAGTTTGACTAGATATGAAAATCTTGATTGAAGTTTCCTTTCTTTCAGAATGCTGAATATAGGCCCCTGACCTCTTCTAGCTTGTAAGACTTCTGCTGAAAGTCCTACTGTTAGCCTAATGGGATTTCATTTGTACTTGACTGTCTCCTTCTCTCTAGCTTTCTTTAACTTTTCATCATTTATTTTGATCTTGGAGAATCTGATGACTATGTGTCTTGATGATGGTTTCTTGTGTAGTATCTCACTGGAGTTCTCTGAATTTGAATGCTGAACCCTCTAGTGAGGTTGAGGACATTCTCATGGACGATATCCTAAAATATGTTTGCCAAGTTGCTTGCTTTCTCTCCATTTCCTCCAAGGGTTTGATCTCTTTTATAATTCCATATTTCTCAGAGGTTTTGTTGATTCTTCTTTAATCATTTTCTTTATGTTTGGCTGAATTATTAAAGAAAACCAGGCTTCGAACTCTGACATTCTTTCCTCAGCCTGGTTTATTATGCTATTATGCTATTAATAGTTGTGATTGTATTCTGAAATTCTTGAAGTGAGGTTTTCTGCTCTATCAGAAAAATTTGGTTCTTTCTTAAGATGGCCATTTTGTCTTTCATCTCCTGTATAATTTTATTGTATTCCTTAGAAAGTTTGGATTGAGTTTTGACTTTCTTCGGAAACTCAGTGATTTTCCTTCTTATATATATTCTGAATTCTATTACTGTCATTTCAGCCATTATGGCCTGTTTAAGAGCCAGTGCTAGGGAACTAGTGGGTCATTTGAAGGTAAGAAGACACTCTGGCTTTTTGAGTTTCCAGAATTCTTGTGCTGGTTCTTTCTCATCTGTGTGAGCTGATGTTCCTTCAGTTTTTGAAGTTGCTGTCCTTTGGTTGGGTTCTTTTGCTTTTACCTTCTCTGTTGCCTTTACATGTTTGATTGTGGTATAAGGTGGGTTTAGTCAACTGGCTTTATTTTTGGAAGATTATAGGGAGACAAGGCTCAGCTCAGCACTCCTGGTCTGCATGATCAAACTCTGGGGCACCAGTATTAGGCCCACAGCTTTGTTCTCTAGCCTCTCAAGGTTAGTAACCTGCGTGCCAGAGGTGCTGTGGTATTCCCAGACTGCTGACCACAATATTCCTATGGGTCGTGCCTGTCAAAGTGCTTCGTCAGGGAGGTGACAGCACGATTTGTGCTCAATTGCACATGCCAGCAGCAGTGGGAGCACAGTGGGGTGCATGCTTGTTGGCTGCTGCAGGGTGCTGGTAGGTATGCCAACCTCTGTGTGCACATTTGTACCAGTGGCAGTGTTGGCACCTGGGTTGGCACTGGCTCTTGCTGGTTGGGGGAGCCCAGGGATATGTACTCACTGTGGCAGCAGTGGCCTAGTGTGTACACATGCACACCAGTGGGGAACTGGAGACAAGGTCTGTCTGTGTGCACACAAGCCACCAAAGCAGTGGGAGGGTGGCTGTGGGCTACTGTGTCCTGACAAAGTGGTTTGGGGAGGCTGCAGTGGGGGGAAGCTGCAGCTGTACTCGTGTGCATTGGTGGTGGCTTCTCTAGTAGAGCTCTCCAATGGTCAGGCACAATCTGCTGGCAAAGGAGCAATGATGTGGGCTCCAGGGAGGAACTCCAGTTGGAGATCTGAGGCTGCACTGCAAGTGTGCATGGCCAGCAGACAGTGGGGTGCTCATATCTCACTGGCCCCATCTCATAGGCAAGAACATTCTACTTTGTTTGGGTCTGGCAGATTCTCTAAGGCTAAAGTATCCTAGGGGAGCATGGCAAGTCTTGAGGGTTGGGTATCCTTGGCCGTGCTTCACTAGAGAAATTCTTACACCAAATCCTCTGGGCTCTGCATAAGCTGGTGTCCTGCCTCCACCACCTCTCTAAGCAGTATTTATGGGGTCATGGGTTCCCCTGCTGCTAGGGTTCCAGAGGTCCATGTAGAGAGTGGGTCTCTCCTTGCCTGTTCACCTCATTCCTTCCCCAGGAACAAGTCTTGGTGTGCAATAGCTTTATATGGGGTTCCCAACTTCTTCCCCCTTTACACTAGCATCTGTGTCTTCCCTCCGTGCACTCTCAATGTCTTCCCTCCGAAGATTGCCAGGAGTGCACCAGTCTTCCTGACTTCCCAATTCCTCAGTGGCAGATGATCCTCCTGGCTGCACTTAGTCAACCATCTTGCCACAGAGTTCGCAAAGTCTTAAGATAATGACTTGAGAAAGATTATGACTTAGTAGAGAAGATATAATTTGTACTTAATAAATGTCTTTAATATAGAAGAATTCAAATGAATTATGTAGACACCTCCTCCCTTAAGTAATTGGAATATAATTCCCTATTTCTTAAGTGTATGCTATTCCCAGTCATTTGCTTTCAAAGACTATAGCATAGAAAGGAGGAGAAAATATACTTTACAGTGGAGAAACCTGAAAAATAATACTTTTGTCATGTGATAGAAGTTAACATTACTGTAATGTTATGTTGATAGCATGTATCCTTGATATGATGTGTTGAGAATGTAGCTTTATATCTCAACTTCTTCCCCAAAACACATAACCCAAATAAATTATGAGAAAACATCAGACAAATCCTAATGAAGTAACATTCTACAAATTATCAGACCAATATGTCTCAAAAATGTCAAAGTTATCAACAATAAGTAAATTCTGAGAACTTGTCACAGCCAAGATAAACCTAAGACATGATGACTAAATGTAATATGATATCCTAGATGAGATCCTGAAACAGGAAAAAAGGACATTACAAAAAATCTAATAAAATACGAAGAAATTATAGATTTTGGTTAATGATAATATATCTCTATTGCTTTATTAATTTAACTAATGTACCACACTAATATTAGGGAAACCTGGGTGTGACATATATGTGAACTCTCTGCCCTGTCTTTTAAATTTTATGTAAATATAAAACATTTCTAAAATGAAAATTTTATTAAGGTATTTTTTAAACCATCAGTTTTAAGAATCAAATAATGTAGAACAATAAAGAAGGTCACATATTCAGTAACTGCTTGAAAAAAAAATTATAGGGAGCCTAAGAATCCTAGAATTAGTGGATATATTTTTGACTATTTAGAAAATTTATCTCAAAATATTTGCATCTGAAGTTTTGATGTTATTATATCTGTTATAAAAATAATAAACAAAAAATAAAGTTAAATATGTATATCCCATAACACACAATTTATTTACATATTTATATTTGGCATGAAAAATAAGAATATAAGAAGAAAGAATATACCCTTCCTCTATTATTATGCTTATGGCATTTTGTTTTAGGTCTCTTCCAATGAGAAGTATAGACAAAAATTCTGTTTAAAACCATGTGGTTCTACTGTTGCATGTTTTGTTACATTTAGGTTATAATTCATATTGAACAAAAGGTTATAAAGATATTGATGAGGTTTAGATCTGTATCCCCACCCAAATCTTATGTTGAATTATAATCTGCAATGTTGGATGTTGGAGCTGGTGAAAGGCGGTTGAATCATGGGAGTGGTTTCTCATGGTTTAGCACAATTGCCCTGATGCTGTTCTCATAATAATGAGCAAGTGGGTTGTCATGAGATTTTGTTGTTTAAAAGTGGTTTGGAACTTCCTAGAGAATTGTTAAATTGTTGTGACCAAAATACTGATACTAATATGGACAGTGAAGGCCAGACTGCAGAGGTCTCAGATGGAAATAAGAAACTTATTAGTCACTAAAGCAAAGGTCACTTTTTTATGCATTAGCAAAGAGGCTGAAGACATTGTGCTCCTACTCTAAGGATCTGTGGGACTTTGAACTTGGCAGTAATGATTTAGGGTATTTGGCAGAAGAAATTCCTAAGCAGCAAAGCATTCAAGAGGTGACCTAGCTGCTTCTAACAACCTTTACTGACATGTGTGAGCCAAAAAAAAATGACCTGAAACTGGAACTTATATTTAAAAGAAAAACAGAACATAAAGGTTTGGAAAATTTGCAGCCCAGCCATATGGTATAAAAGAAAAAACAACAACAACAACAACAAAACACTTTCTGGGGAGGAATTCAAGCGGGTTGCAGAAATTTGCATAAGTAAAAAGGAGTCAAATGTTTACAGCCAAAACAATGGGGAAGAGGCCTCCAAGGCATTTCAGAGACCTTTGTGACAGCCTCTCCCATCACAGGCCGCAAGGCCGAGGAAAATGAAATGTTTTTCTATGCCAGAACCAGGGCCCTGTTATGCTGTACAGTCTCAAGGCATGGCTGCCTGCATCCCAGCCACTCCAGCTCCAGTTGTGGCTAAAAGGGGTTCAGGTACAGATGGTACAAATAATACAAATAATAAGCCTTGGCAGCTTCCAATGTGGTGTTAGGCCTGCAGGCGTGCAGAGTGCAAGAGTTGAGGCTTGGGAGCCTCCACCTAGATTTCAGAAGACGTACAGCAAAGCCTGGATATCCAGGCAGGAGCCTGCTCCAGGGGAGGAGCCCTCACAGATAACTTCTACTAGGGTCTTGCAGAGGGAAAATCTGGGGTTGGAGCCCCCACATAGAGTCTCTACTGGAGCACTGCCTAGTGGAGCTGTGAGAAGGTTGTCACTGTCCTCCAGACCCCAGAATAGTAGATCCACCAGCAGCTTGAATTCAGGTTCTGCAAGATCAGTAAGCACTCAACACCAATGCCAGCCAATGAGAGCAGCCATGGCGGCTGAACTCTATAGTCTCAGGGGCAGAGCTACCCAAGTCTTTGGGAGACCACTCCTTACACTCACATACTTTGGAGGTGGGATATGGAGTAAAAGAAGATTATTTTGGAACTTTAAGATTTAATGACTTCCCTTTTAGGTTTTGGATTTGCATGGGGCCTGTAGCCCCTTTCTTTTGGCCAAGTTCTCCCTTTGGGAAAAGGAGTAGTTACTCAATGCCTATACCCCACATTGTATTTTGAAAGTAACCGATTTGTTTTTTATTTTACCGGCTCATTGGCAAAAGGGACTTACTTGCCTTGTCTCAGATGAGACTTTGGATTTTGGACTTTTGAGTTGATGCTGAAATGAGTTAAGACTTTGGGGGACAGTTGGGAAGACATTAATTGTATGTTGCAATGTGAGGAGAATATGAAATTTCGGAGGGGCCAGGGGAAGAATGACGTGGTTTTTGTCTGTCTGTCTCCCAAAATCTGATGTTGAATGGTAATTCATAATGTTTGAGATAAGGCCTGGTGGGCTGTGGCTGAATTATGGGTATCGTTGCCCATAGTCTGGCACCATCTGCTTTGTGCTGCTCTTGTCATAGTGAGTGTGCAATTTATTGTGAGATCAAGTTGTTTAAAAGCATGTAGCACCTCCCTCCACCTTCTCTATCTGTCTCTTACTCCAGCTATGTGATGTGCCTTGCTCCCCTTTGCCTTCCACCAAGATTGTAAGTTTCCTGAGTCCTCTCCAGAAGCTGAGCAGAAGCTGTCATGCTTCCTATAAAGCCTGTGGAACCAATTAAATCTGTTTACTTTGTAAATTACCTAGTCTCAGATATTTTTATTTATAGTAGTGTGAGAACAGACTAGTACACATATTTAAAGTTTTATTGCCAGCATTCATCATATTAAATTGCACTGCTTCAAGTGGGGCTACAGCAGTTACAATACCTATAAGTTACTTAAAATATTTCTACAGAAACATAATTGTACAAATATATGTGTTTGTTTAAACCATATTCTAGAAAAAGCGAGGTGCTAATCACAAATTCTAATCCAGAGGTAACCAGCTAGCATTTAATCCAAAGACCACAAAGATAAATGTTTCTGATAGCTACTATCTATACCTTGACCATATTTATCTCAGTCAACACTGGTGTCTTTCATAATAACAGAACGAACATTGGAAATTAGTTTTTATTGGCCAAATATGTAGTTCATCAACTAAAACATTGGAAATGTGATATGGGTTACCATTAGTGATATGATTTATTTTTAAATAAAGTTGTGATGTGCAGTAAAAATATAATAAACACCATATTATTTAACAGTTTTGGTGGCATCATTAATAAAAGTTTAAAAAGTAAAATTAATGTTATTAATATATGTTATTTAAAACAATAAACTCAAAATATTAGCATTTAAATTTTGAATCACTTTTAAAAATATTAATGAATTTTTTATAGTTATTTTCATATTTAGACATTCAATCTGTATTGGAATACACATTGAAATATAGCACATCTCAATTTGGAAGCTATC
Organism: Pan troglodytes; assembly: GCF_028858775.2. Lineage (NCBI taxonomy): Eukaryota > Metazoa > Chordata > Mammalia > Primates > Hominidae > Pan > Pan troglodytes. The sequence continues at coordinate 35,446,518 of NC_072408.2, read as the reverse complement.
CTTAAATTAGAAAAATAGTCTGTATTTAGATTTCATGTAAGTTATAGCTACAAAAGTAGATTCACATACTCAAATATTACTAAGCATAACTGTTAGCCAAAAATTAAGTAGAGTGTAAAAACATTTTTCTTTACTATTTTTGTATAATCTGGTTAAGTTTTTATAATAATTGATTTGATTTTGAATCTCAGTGTAATTTATTAAATAATCCAAAATGCCCCCATCACTTGAGATAATATTTATTAAATTTTCATAACCATATGATTCTATTTTTTGATTTCTTATTCAAACATAAACTTTGGTCTATTTGTCTACTGATGTCAATATCAAAGCTTTGACTATAGAGATTTTATAATGTTTTAAATATTTGATGCGATTAGCCTCCCACATTGCTCTTTTCCCCAAAATTTTGACAATCTTTTCTTATTAATTTATTTTCGTGCCAACTTCATATAATGTAGTTCCAAGAGATAAATACATAGCATTTTTATTGGAATTGCACCACAGTTATAAATTTAGTCAGGGCAAAATGACATCTAAAGAATTGAGTTCTCTGCCAGGTGCCATGTTGTACTCCTGTATTTGCATCTATTAGGGAAGCTGAGGGGAAGGATTGCTTAAGCCCAACATTTGAGGTTTTGAGCTATAGTTGTGCCTCTGTACTCCAGCATGGGAAACAGAGCAAGACCCCTTCTCAACATCAAATGAAAAAAAAAAGAATTGTTCTCTTGTCAAAAACATATTATGTCTTCCCAATTATTTAAGTCAACTTTGTGTCTTTTATTAGAATAATGGCAATCATCATCTATGTAAAACATCAAAATGACAAAAATACTCCTGGAGCTGGTAAGTGATTATAGCAACATTACAACAAAATTACAGAATACAAAGTAAATGTATAAAGTAAGTCACTTTCCCTTATACTAGCAATGAACAAGTAGAATCTGAAATTGAAAACACAATATCATGTAAATAGCACACACAAAAATGAAATAGTTATAAATCTAACCAATTTTGCATAAGACCTGTATGAGGAACCCTACAAAATACTGATAAAAGAAATCAAGAAATAATTAAATAAACAAAGAGATATTCCATGTCATGTCCATGGAATAGAAGACTCAATATTGTTAAATGTCTGTTATTCCCAACTTTATCTACAGATTTAATGAAGTTCCAATCAAAATCCCAGGAAGTTATTTTGTGGATATCACCAAATGAATTCTAAAGTTTATACAAAAAGGCAAAAGTCCTAAAGTAGGTGCGATGATTAATACTGAGTGTCAACTTGATTGGATTGAAAGATACAAAGTATTGATCCTGGGTGCGTCTGTGAGGGTGTTGCCAAAGGAGATTAACATTTGAGTCGGTGAGCTGGGGAAGGTAGACCCACCCTTAGTCTGGGTGGGAACCATCTAATTAGCTGACAGTGAATATAAAGCAGGCAGAAAAACATGAAAAGGTTAGATGGCTTAGCTTCCCAACCTACATCATTCTCCCATGCTGGATGCTTCCTGCTCTAAAACGTCGTACTCCAAGTTCTTCAGCTTTGGGACTTGAACTGGCTTCCTTGCTCCTCAGCTTGCAGATTGCCAATTGTGGGGCCTTGTGATCCTGTGAGTTTAATACTCCTTAATAAATTCATATATATATGTTTATTAATAAACTCATATAGAGTTTAAGTTTATATACATTTATTATTTATAGTAGGTAATACAAATTTGAAGGAGAGAACAAAATTGGAAGACTGACACTACTTGACTTCAAGGCTTACAATAAAAGTACAGTAATTAAGGCCCGGCGCGGTGGCTCACGCCTGTAATCCCAGCACTTTAGGAGGCCGTGGCGGGCGGATCCCGAGGTCAGGAGATTGAGACCATCCTGGCTAACGCAGTGAAGCCCCGTCTCTACTAAAAGTACAAAAAATTAGCTGGGCATGGTGGCAGGTGCCTGTAGTCCCAGCTACTTGGGAGGCTGAGGCAGGAGAATGGTGTGAACCCGGGAGGCAGAGCTTGCAGTGAGCCGAGATCGCGCCACTGTACTCCAGCCTGGGCGACACAGCCAGACTCCATCTCAAAACAAAACAAAACAAAAAGAGTACAGTAATTAAGACAGTGTGATATTGACAAAAGAATGGACAAATAGATAAAGGGAATAGAATAGAGAGCCCAGAAATTGACCCACATAAATAGAGTCAGCTGAAGTTTTACAAAGAGGCAAAGACAATACAATGGAGCAAAGAGAGTCTTTTCAACATGAAGTGCTAGAACAACTGGCCATCTACATTTAAACATGCAAATATGGACAAATCTTTCACCTTTCACAAAAATTAACTCAAAACAAGTCACAGATCTAAACATAAAATGCAAAACTATAAAACTCCTAGAAGATAGGATAAAATGTACTTAAACTTGGATCTAGTGATGAATTTTTAGATACAACACCAAAGACATCTATGAATGGAATAATTGATAAGCTGGACATTATTAAAATAGAAAATGTCTGCTTTGCAAAACACAGTGAAGAGAATTAAAAAAAAGCCATATACTCAGAGAAAATATTCACAAAATACCTATTAGGAAGGACTGTTATGAAGGACTGCTACCTGAAATATGCAAAGAACTATTAAAACTTAGCAACAAGGAAACAAATAACCGAATTAAAAAATGGGCCGACTCAAGTGTATGGTGTGCACATATTTTCTCCCATACTGTAGGATATAGTTTCACTCTATTGATTACTTCCTTTGCTGTGCAAAAGCTTTTTTAAATTTGATACGATCACATTTGTCTATCTTTGCTTTTATTGCCTGTGCTTTTGCGGTCATATCCAAAAAATCATTGTCCAGACCAATGTCAAGAAGCTTTATCTCTGTGTTCTAATAGTTTTGCAGTTTCAGGCCTTACATTTAAAGCTTTAAGTACTTTGACTTGATTTTTTTCATATGATATGAGATAAGGGTCCAATTTCTTCTGTATGTGGATATCCAGTTTTCCCAATACCACTTATTGAAGAAGCCATTATTTCCCCACTGTGGGGAAATTTTATATATGTATTGTGTGTGTGTGTGTGCATGGCTGTGTGTGTGTGAAATCATTACCTTGAAGAGATGTCTGTAATCTCATGCATATTGCAGCATTATTCCCAATAGCCCAAAAACGGAAACAACCTAATTGTCCACAAATGGATAAATGAATAAAGAAAGTGTAACACTCACACCCACCTACCCCCCACAAACACCCACCACCATACACAAGGATATTATTCAGCCTTAAAAAAGAAGGAAATCTTTCCATTTGAGACAACCTGAATGAAACTGAAGGGCATTATACTAAATGAAATAAGCCATACACAGAAAGGCAAATGTTACATGAACTCACCCACCTACATATGAATCAAACTCATAGAAGCAAGCAGAGAGTAGAATGCTGGTGAGTCTAACTCATAGAAGCAAGCAGAAAGTAGAATGCTGGTGAATAGGAGTTGAGGGGTGAGGAAAATGGGAAGATGTCCTGGAGATCTAATGTACAGTATGGTGACTACATTTAGTCATTCTGTATTATATAGTAGTAATTTGCAAAGAGAGTAGCTCTTAAGTGTTCTTGTCACACACAAACAAACAACAACAAAAAAGAGATAACTAAGTGAGCTGATGGATATAATAACTAGCTTGATTGGAGTAATCATTTCCCAATATACACATACATTAAAACATTATGTTTTACACATTAAATTTATAAAATTTTGTCAATTACATGTGAATAAAACTAAAAAAAAAAAAACCAAAGACCTTAACAGATGTATCACCAAAAAAGATATACAGATGGCAAATAAGCATATGCAAAGATGCTCCACATCATATATTATTAGGATAATGGAAAGTAAAACAATAAGATACCACTGCATACTTAGAATGGCCCAAATCTAGAACACTGAGCACCAAGTACTGGTGAAGATGTGGAGCAACAGGAACTCTCATGGCTGGTGAGAATGCCAATGATACTGTCACCTTGTGACATTTTGTAACCATTATAGAAGAGAATGAATGGTTTCTTAGAAACCTAAACATACTCTTACCATATAATCCAGCAATCACATACTTTGGTATTTACCCAAAGAAGTTGAAAACAGGTCCACACAAAAACCTACAGATGTATGTTTATAGCAGTTTTATTCATAATTGCAAAAACTTTGAAGCAACCTAGATGAACTTCAGTAGGTTAATAGATAAATATACTGGGACATTCAAATGATGGAATATTATATTAAGTGCTAAATGAAATGAGCTATAAAGCCATTAAAAGATATTGGGGAAACTCTAACGTATGTTACTAAATGAAATAAGTAAGTCTGAAAACGTTACATACTATATGATTCCACTATATGACATTTTGGAAAAGGCAAAACTTAAAAGACAGTAAAATGATTAGTTTTTGCCAGAAGTTAGTGGGGAGGGAGAGATGAATACATAAAGTGCATAAGACTTTTAGGGCATTGAAAATACTCTAAATGATACTATAATGTTAGATATGTGTCATTATACATTTATGCAAACCTACAGAATGAAGAACACCAAATGTAGCTTCATCAGTTATAACAAAGGTATCACTCTGGTGAGAACTGCTGATAAAGTTGGAGGGTATGCATGTGTGGGTGCAGGAGGTGATATAGGATATCTGTGCACTTCTCAATTTTATTGTCAACCTAAACCTAACAAAAACAAAGTCTTAAACACATATGCACATTCACACACACACACACACACACACACACACACACACACACGCACACAGCCTGGTATCTTACGAAACTTAAAACACAGGTTGTGTGAACTCTGTGGGTGCTTCCTAGTGCTTATTTAATATCTATGGGGCAGATTTTTGTCTTGGATTTGTTTACTAATATCCTTGTATCCAAGCTGTGTAGAAATACTGTTTGCCCACATCTATTCATTGGCAACTAATAAAATGAACTTATTCTTTTCAAACCAAATTGGATTAGGTCGTTTCAGCAAAATATGTAACATAAATTGCTCTTACCCTCCTGTCCCTCGGGAAGATATGTTTTCTTTCTACATGAGAATAAAGTAGCAACTTTTGCAGAGCTTTAAGGTGTTAACAACAGATACAGACAATCACTTTAATATACTAATAGATTCCATCAAGGAAGAGTGTCTCAAGCTGGGAAGCTACTGCCCAAAGTTGCTGTATCTTTTAAAAATATAATAATTTTAGAAATAGAATGATTATTATATTATAATGAAACTTACTGGGTATAGTTATGGACAATGCAAATTTTAAATCAGTGTACTTTAAAATGCATTTTTTAGTATTAATGAATTCTGTTTAAATGGACTCTAGAAAAACTGAAAATGAGAGCAATCATTAGAAAGGTTTTATTTTGTTTTTTATTGTTGCTGCAGGAAATATGGCATTTTATAAAATAAGATTTCCCCGTATTGTTCAGGACAATGTTTTTTAAAAAATACACTTTACTGTTGATGTCAGCACCAACACTTTGGATTATAATTTACTATTATTAATACATCTTCATGAGTTTTTTTAAGTGTACATTTATGTTCAGCTTCCAATACATAGCGTATAAAGATTTGAAAATTTAACAGTAGGTGGTTCTTAAACTAATAATCCATCATTCCAGACTGAAATGTCTTTTTCTTTTTTTAAATTTTCTTACTTTTTCTTACTATAAGCAATACATTTCCTATAGCAGAGATTTTGTTGTCTTTTACCCATTCACTGAGTTTGAAGGGATTCTTCTAGTTTATCCCTGCAAATGATGCAGTTTATCCTTTTCAATTCAATTCAAGAAGGTGTGTGTCTCTTTGGAAGCTCTGGATATTGAATACTTTCAATCTAAAAATAATTTCGCCGTACCTTTACAGAACTTTAAAGCTTATTTAGATAGGTTGTTATAAAACAGACATGAAGAGCCCCGAAAATGATTTCACATCGTCTTCACTTTTAGGTAGGGTTTGAATCAGGACACTATATTTGATCTAAAACAAGGGTGTCCAATCTTTCGGCTTCCCAGGGTCACATTGGAAGAATTGTCTTGGGCCGCACATAAAATACACTAACACTAATGATAACTAATGAGCTGGGAAAAGTCACAAAAAATTTGCATAATGTTTTAAGAAAGTTTAAGAATTTCTGCTGGGCTGTATTCAAAGCTGCCCTGGGCTGCGTGAGCCCCATGGACCACAAGTTGGACAAGCTTGATCTAGAGGGTCTTTTAGGTACTGCAGAGCAGTCTCTGTTCCAACTACTCAACTCTGTCATTGCAGTATGAAAGTTGTCATAGAAAAAACATGTAAAGGATGAATGTGACTATACAAACAAACCTTGATTTATGGACACTGAAACTTGAAATGCATATTTTCATGTGCCACAAAGTATTATTCTTTAAAGTTTTTTTCAACCATTCAAATATTAAAGCATTCTTAGTTTGTAGGATGTACAAAAACAGGCTGTAGGCAGGATTTGGTCCAAAGGCCACAGTTTGCTAATTAAGGAATTACTTTATTAAGTTGACATTACTATTTCACTGTTTATTAGCATAACATTTCTGTTCCGGGGACGCTCACTTAGGAATAGAAAAGTGGAAAATAATTTTATTTTCATTCCTGAAGCTTCTGGAATGAACTAGAGCTTATCAACTCTTTAATAAACATGTCAGCTCTTCTGATGGTTGCTACCTTCAAATTCTAATAATCTTTTCACTCCTAGCCACAAATTCCTCTTTGGTGCTATGAGGGTTTTTTTTAAAGTCCATGTTTTCAAAAGGAAAAGTGACCTTTTGTCCTCTCCCTTTTTTTTTAAAGAGTTCCTTAAGAAAATGTATAATTCTAAATCATTTATTTATCTCTTTTATATATGTACATGTTTTTAAAGGCTAAATAAGGTATTGCCAACATTACAACTCAGTAATGTTTTCCTTAAGGGTCTGGGAGCCATGTTCTTTGAAATGTAAACATCAAGGAAGATAGGACCCATTTCTGTCACCATGCGAGTTTAGCTTACAGTTCTTGCTTCAAGCTTTTCATAAAAATAAAAATTTTGTTTTCCTTTAAATGAAGGAAATTATCTAACACAAATGGCGATCCTGTTTATCAGGTAAAGTTAGGGTGAACTATGAAAGAATGTGTGGCAAATAGTGCTGTATCTTGAAAACATGTATGCAATGAGTTATATCTCTGTGGTTACATAAAAGGTTGAGATTTCATTTTCCTTTGCAACCTCATTAGCATGTTGCCTGTGATGTACATCACAACATGGCTTAATGTTGATTCTCTAATTAATATTGCTTTCTTTCTTTTCTTCATTTGTGGAGAGAATTATCTGAGTTAGCCAAAAATGTTTTATTTTTATATTTTCCCCAAGATTGTATCCACCAATCCTAGATGATCATATTATGATTCTTACCTGATCATAATCCAACAACTCCTCAGTTCCCATTAAAAGACCATTATTAAATCATACCTCAAGTTCTCAGTAACTGTCACTGGTCTTGTCATTCCTCCTCAGAGATACTGTCATATCAGACTGTCTTGATAGCATTCTCCATTATCAGGGCAAGTAAAAAATTCAGATTCATGTAATCAATAGGTAGCTATAGGGATATTTATGGAGCTTCATTTTGACCTTAATTCTCTTTTTTAACAGTTTTATTGAGATATAACATACTACAAAATTTACTATTTAAATTTTACAATTTAATTTATTTTTGGTATATTCATAGACTTTTATATGCACTCACCATATGTTGTGATTCGCTCAGAATGGTGGCAGAAATATTTAAGGGAAATATTAGGGAAAGTTAGAGGGAATAGTCACAAACCTTTTGGAAGACTGAAAGGTTACATAGCTTGTAATAACTGAACAGGCTGAAGGCAGCCAACTCTTATCTTAGAGCATTAGGTCATAGGGTAAATACTAGGGACAAGATAGGCTTCCATAGTAAGTCTGTTTATCCTACCTCCATTAATTAACCTTTGAGCCGGGTGACCCTCTCCCGGGGAGGTCGACCAGGGAAATTACCCTCTAATGGTATTTACTTTAGACCTCGTACCTGAGCTTTAATCATTGGTAGAACTACTCTCTTAACCACGTTAATTATCCCCACACACACTGTCACTAGACAGTGTGTTTACTCAAAGCTCCTGTTGTTAATTGTTTACTAAATAAATGCCTGGAGTGCGAGCTATTCAGGGCTGGCCGCAGTGACAAACCTCTCTTGGTGTGCAGGCGGTCGGACACTCAGCTGGACTGGCAAAACAGAATATCTGTGTGTCAATGTACGTCTGATTCATCTGTTGTTTGGGTCAGGGTCTGAGGGCAGACCCCTGCAGCTAATGCCCACTTGTGAGGAGCACTACCTCAACCATATAAGTTTAAGTTTTCATCACATTAACAAGAAATTCTACTTCCATTAGCAGTGACTCTCTATTAATTTCTCCAAACCTAGCAACACGTAGGCAACCATGAATCTACTTTTAGAATCCATAGATTTTTATTCTGAACATTTCACATTAATGTATTAATGCAATATGTAGCTTTTGGTGACTGTCTTCTTTCAATTAGCATACATTTTTATAATTCATCTCTCTTATAATGTGAATCAGTATTTTATTCTTTTTATTGTAGAATAATATTCCATTGAATAGATATGCTATATTTTGTTCATTTATTCATCAGTAGATGGACATTTGCATTATTCTACTTTTGGACTATGATCAATAATCCTTATATAAATATTCAAATATAAGTTATGGTGTTAATATGTTTAAAAATAACATGAGTAAAACCTAGGAGTGTAATTACTAGGTCATACACTAACCATACATGTAACTTTTTTGGTGAACTGTGAAACAGCTTTCCATAGCAACTACACTCCAACTATGTATTAAAACACAGAGATATTATTTAAATTTATTGATAATTTGTGCAATCAAGGAAATACTTATATTTTAAGGAAATAAAATAAGAACAACAGAAATTACCAGTCAAATACTTAAAAGGAGGCCTAGCAATCAAATCAGATTTGTTGGTTTAATCTTAATCTTTAAAACTGTCTAGATTATTTGTTGGTTTAACATAAAATAATTTGTATTGACTTCTATAGCCCTTAATATTTTTAAATGGAAAACTCTAAATAGTATCCTATGAGCTATTTTGTGGTATTAAAATTTTACTTTTAATAAAATATCTCTTCGTGTTATTTTCAAGTCAAAAGTCCATTAGAATCATCCGAAATCGATGGGTTCACTACTTTTAGTTGTATCCATTTTCTCAGTTTTTTCTCCTGTACGTCATATTATCAGATTTACCCTCAATAGGCTATTATCTTTGGGACTTATTAAAATATAATTAATTTTATGGTCAGCTTGTTTTGTAGTTCCTTAGTGAAAAAGACTATCATATCAGACTCATATTTAGTTTGATATTTCAGTATCTAAATTATTTCCTCACCTCTCTTTAGAACATTAACTTTAATAATTAGCAAAAGTGACGTACCACAGGGAGCAAGTCTGCGCAACCTACCTCCCGAAGGCTGAGGGGCCAAAGAAAGAGGCTAATATACTCAGTGTCTCAGAAAACATACAAACAGACAAACAAAAAAAACATGTAATAGGGACTCACAAACAGGAGCCATAGTCTATAGACTTCAATGGTCACTAGAGAGGTGGTGGGTCCCTGTGCCACTTCCCACCAGACGCAGGGCTTATATGCCATAGGAAAGGGATGTGTGGGACAACTCAAGTCGACCCTCCAAGGAAAGGTAAGAATGCTATGTGCATCTGCCTAGGGGAAGGGGATTTGGTCAAGGTTGTTTTATCTTGAGGGCGAGATTTATGATAACAGTATATAAATAGAACGCGTATAAGCATTCTGGAACAGGGGTTAGTGAGAAGTTAACATGGTGGATTCACATCCAAGATGGAGTTGCTTTATCCTCTGCAAATGACTTTCAGAGAAATGCACATAATTCTCATAAAAATTGGAGGATGGGGGAGACAAAATAACTCTGTTAGGTCAGCCTTAGCATTGCAATATTGACTGAAAATCTCCAATTAGAAAATATTCTGTTCAGCAATAGAAAATTATGCCATTTTTTACATTTCAGAAAAAAATCATAATTTTGAAATGCATTTTATTATGGGTCACATTTGTAATGTTATGTTTAAAAATATCAAACATTACAATTCTTTCTAAAAATGTATAGAAAGAGACTAATGAATTCCAGTGCTACTTATTTAAATCAAACTACCTTTTTCGACACAGAGCCTAAAGTCAAAATTCTGTCAATGTGCATTTATCTATAATGAAAATTACCTTGTTTCTCTGGGTTTTACTCTACATTGGTAACTATTGGAGCATGTGGGCTTAGGTACTATTTAAGAAACAAGTAGCTTTTAATTCACAAACCATTTTTCATAAATAGATGATCAAAATTTTGCCTAAAGGCAATGCACTCCAGACTCCTAATTTGAGTATTTAAGAGGCTGAGGGATAGAGAGTGGATGTGACATGACATGGTTCTACTGTGTTTTATAATAGAATGGCTTCTAGAAAACAGGCTTCCTCATTTTCAGTCTACTGTTTCTTTTCTTTGCACTATTTTGCTCACATTGCAAACTGCTTTGTAGATATACTTAGAAATATAGCTAGAAATATTTTCTTGATATTTCATGCCCAGCTCAGTGTTTCAAAATTCTAACACCCTGCATTTTGAACCACATGAGCATTCATTTTGCATTCATATTATTATAAGGCTCATCTGTGCTTGCAAGTCTATGGCTATTGTTTAGCTCCATTATATTATGTTCAAACCATATATTAGGATTTGTCTTGCCTGGACAAGTTGAATTGTCTATTAAGAAAACCTGAATTCAATGAATAATTGTATAACCTTCTGTTGCCTTTCTTTGTCTTGAAATGATTTTTAACATGTTCTCATTTCTATTTAGACAAATACAAGATATTGGTATCTGCTTTTCTCAGATTACTTTATTTGTCATTGTTAATGTAGGATCTTTATTTCTACACAGGATTTCAAATGCAATTTTTGTAGCATTTATACTGAAGAACTAAAAGGATGATTTAGATCATATCCTGAATAATATTTTAATGGACTATAATACAAAATAAAGTGATAGCTACACTTAAAACTGGTAGATATAAATTGTAACACCATTTAAAAATTATATTGGTGGCTAAGATGTATGGCAATGCTTTTTATTTTATATTTCAAACATTTAGGTCATTGCTTAAAAGGTTTAAGTTGATTTTTAATTCATTTTCTTGTGCGTATCTTTTATTAAGATGTATATTTTTACAAATCCCATTTCTTCAGATATGAGCTGATAATAGAGAAGCTATAGGTAAATTTATGTATTTAGTTTTATTATCTGAAACAAAATATGTAACAAAAATAATTTTTTAAAGAGCTAGAATCCTATAAAAGTTACATATCAGAAGAAACCAAAGAAGGATTTCCACTGATGTTATTTTTAGGCAGTGAGGCCAATGCATATATTTATTAATCTTCTCAAATTTTATTGGATATCTATAATGTAAAGTACTCTATGAGCTGGTAGAGAGTATACAAAGTTGAATGATCCCTGCCTTAAGGAAACTATATAGTATAAAGAAAAAATATGTGTATAAACAATTTATTTTATTTTGTTTATGTTTGTTTTGGAGAATGAATGAGTAGAAAATAAGTAGGAATCTGAAAACCCTCATAACACAATTTAATAGCTAATACTAACTGAGCACTTATTAAGTGTCAGGCTCTTTGCCTACAGTAATTAGCATATTTCATTTTTATAAAACCATGTGAAGTAGTAGTATTTTAACCCTTGATTTACACTTGGGAAAGTAAAGGCACAAAGGAAAGGAATGAAACAGCTTTGGCCTAATCGCAGAGAGGTGGTTCTGTGTTTGAGATCTGAGTTTTCCAAACTGTCTTTCAGGGCCCTTTACAACCATTACTGTAATTGAATCTCACAAACCTGGAAAACAGGGATTTTTAAAAATCTTCATTTTTAACAAATAAATAGGATGTCAGAGTATCAGTGATTGAGTAACATCTGTTAGTTACTATATGCTTACCTAGGTCTTGACTCCAAGTATTCTGACTACAGAGGCTGTGATATTATCTGGGTGTGAACAATCATCTGATTTTCATACACCATGCCAAATCTGTTATTGAATTAATGACATTTCCTTGAAATATACAGCTTTTCTCTCTATAAACACTACCCCCAACATCTTACATACTTGTAAAGTTCAAAATGCCCTCGCTTTAATCTGCATAGAAGGAACTGTCTGGCAGGTAAAGAGTCTAAGGAATTCCTGGGAAACTCTGGTAATGAATTTTACCATAAACATGCTAATTACTGAAAGCATGAGTTATCTTGTGTCTGTGAGAAACTTTCAAAAAATAGTGTCTAAAAGAGAACATAGGGTGGGCATGCAGTGGCTAGAAGATGTGTAGGCTTCATTGGGTGATACTGGATAACTCTACCTAAATGTTTAAAAACATTCCAACTGTGAAACTGTCTCATTTGTGAAATGTGAGAACAGGGTTGCTTTGGTAAAGAGGTTTATGGAGATGCTATTTCTATCACTTTCAAATATTTTCTTTTCGAATGCACATAATAATTTCTAGATAATATCTTAATTGATTATTTTATTATTAAAGTTATAATTAATTTTGACTCATAGAGGACTAATTATAAATGCATTTTTTGTGTTTGATCAATACCTAAATGTTTACATTTCTAATTGATTCTAAAGTTTAGCAAAATATCAATTCAGATATCTAATACAATTAAAGATTTCTTTACTAAGTATTTATAGATATCTTCTAAAATATACTTATAAAATAATTCAGTAATTATTCACTTTCATATTGTAAATATTAAATATATATCTCCATAGATTACTTAAGTATAGGTAATAAAGGGAGAGATCTCTGAATTCAAATTTTTTTTGTGTTACAACATATAAGTTCTGTGGCATTGCAAAGAGAGACAAATGCATGTATTGATCATTTACTATGAGCTACACATTGTATTAAGCATTTTATACTTGTTATTTTCTTCTCTAATATAATTTTAATGCAAATATTATTTATCTCATTGTATATCTGATGAGGTCAAAACTCAGAGAATCAAATAGTTTGCCAAACCATAAAATCAATAGTAGGACAATTGGGATTTAGTCTGTATCTGAGTTAGTCTTGAAATTGCTTACTGTTTACCACATGCAGCAGTTATTTAACTTTACATAAACTTCTTCTGTAGAAACTGAGTTAGTTATTTTGCAGATTCAATAAACTAATATATATTAGTGTGCTGTATAGGTAATATCTCTTTTGTCTTCATCTTCTTTCTTCTTTTATGTCTCCCATTTCTTATAACCACTCTTTTAATTTTTTTTTAAGAGATAGAGTCTCGCTCTGTCACCCAGGCTGGAGTGCAGTGGTGAGATCTTGGCTCACTGCAACCTCCACCTCCCGGGTTCTAGCAGTTCTCCTGCCTCAGCCTCCCAAGTAGCTGGGACTACAGGTGCACACCACCATGCCCAGCTAATTTTTTGTATTTTAATAGAGACGGGTTTTCATCGTGTGCCCAGGCTGGCCTCGAACTCCTGATCTCAGGCAATCCACTCGCCTCGGCCTCCCAAAGTGCTAGGATTACAGGTGTGAGCCACCATGCCTGGCCTAACCACTCTTTAAAATATTAATAGCCAATTATAATTTTTAATGTGTGTCTAACACCAAGAAGTGGTAAAAACTAAGTTTATTGTCATTAGAAATGCTTATTTGTCAGCACACAAAATGTATACTGTATACAATATACAAAATCTGATATCTGGTATTTCTAGTATTAAAAATAATAATAATAATAACCATATATATGTATACCAATTTTAAAAGTTTTTTTCTTATTTTACTTCCTGACAAAGAAGATGTGAGAACAACCTCTTTCCCATTGCCAAGTAAGTTTTGATGTTACAGAGTGTGAATGTTATAAAACACACTTTTGGATGTATAAACTAAGCTGCAGAAAATCTATAAAAAAATTAGAAGATAGAAAAAATATTACATTTAATAAAACATGATTACTGGTGGCTTCTTCCTTAGTTTCTTGCTTTTAATGTCAGATTCTCAAGTTAAAATCACTAAATCACAATTGTAACCAAGCTTACTGAAATGTTATTCTCTTTTTATAAAACAGTGCTTTAGAGTTAATTTTGGAAGGGCTTTCTCTTCCATTAAGTAGTGCTATAGATACTTTTATATTATGCTACAGAAAAAAGATTTGCACAGTAACAAGATTTAAGACAAATACCAGTGATCTTTTGGGTTTGTCAGAATTTATTTTGCTCAAACCATTTCTCAAATTACTTTTGTGGACTTATATTTCATTTTAATTGAGACAAAATGAGAGGTGTCAGGTGAGATATTGATCGCTTTTTAAATATGTTGACATGGAAATATATCTTATTAGATAGTGGATTTACTTTTTAAGTGGATCTGTGTTTTGAATAAAACATTTAAAACATACTCACTAAATATTAAATATCTACCCATAACTTATTAAATGAGTATTTATATCACCTTATTGTAATTAAAATGTTTCTAATTTTACTTTAGAGAACCCCAAATTTAATTGATTTCTCTCAATATTTTTGTTTGTGTTTCATTTGTCTTTAATTGCAATAAGATACAACTGTTCTCATTAAATTAATCTACGCCTAGGAAAACATATATGACTTATTTAGAAAGCTAAGCAAAAATAAACTTCTGAAATTTTTATTTCTGATACTCTATTAAAAGTGATTTATTCTATATTTTAACAAATAACCCATCTACCCCAAATGGATATCTACATGTTTTCAAGGAAAAATTATATTTTTATAAAGCTACCATTCCTTTGAATTAGTTAAAACCTAGGACTAATGTGGTAGCAGGATTCAATCTTCTTAAATTTTACTTCTTAGAAACATAATCATATTTACTCTGTAATGTTCTTACCTATTGCTGCAAGGGCTGCCTTTGAACAGAGAGGTGCTGAAGTAGGAGCTTTATCTTATCGTGTCTTACACATCATTGGTAATGATGAAAGATTTTCTTGCCCCTTAGTTTAGCTAAAGTTCGTGTTCTTGTCTCACAGCCAGAAGAAATTAGGCACACGAACACATTAAATGGTAAGGAGAGCAGAATTTATTAAAAGAAAGCTGTCAGTGAAAAAAAAAAGTGGGAAGGTCCTGTCAACAGGTTCCCACAACACGGGCTGAATACCAGGCCACCACACATGAGCTGAATTGGCCAGGCTCCTCCCCTTGAATAAGGCGTGAATTTCCAGTAGCTCCACCCATTCTCCCAGTGGGCAGGGGTGCCCTTAGTCTGAGCCACTCCACGTTGATTTATTTCTCTTTCTGCACATGTGTTAAGGGACAGAATTTTTCATCATGGACATGTTTAGGCAAGCCCCCTGTGCACAATGACCTCCCTGGCATTTGGCTCTTTCCTGTCTCTATCAGTAAGATAAAAAACACCAATACAAAAGTTAATGCCAACAGAAACTCAGATATTAGGTTTCACATCTAATTTTACATAATTTTATTTTAAATATTTTTAAAAGATCAATAATGAGGTACTACAATCTACAAAACACTGATGAAGTAATTAAAGACGATGGATCCATTGAGCCCAGGAGGTCAAGGCTCGAGAGAGCTGTGTTCATGCCACTGCACACACTACACCCTGTCTCAAAAAAATAAAATAGTTTCTATTCCAAACAACAGAAAAAGAGGGAATCCTCCCTAACTCATGAGACCAACGTCATCTTGATACTAAAGCCTGGCAGAGACACAACAAAAAAAGGATATTTCAGGCCAATATCCCTGATGAACATCGATGTGAAAATCCTCAATAAAATACTGGCAAACCGAATCCAGCAGCACATCAAAAAGCTTATCTACCACGATCAAGTCAGCTTCATCTCTGGGATGTAAGCCTTGTTTAACATATGCAAATCAATAAATGTAATCCATCACATGAACAGAAACAGTGACAAAAACCACATGATTATCTCAATAGATGCAGAAAAGGCCTTCACCAAAATTCAACACCCCTTCATGCTAAAAAGTCTCAATAAACTAGGTATTGATGGAATGTATCTCAAAATAATAAGAGCTATTTATGACAAACCCACAGCCAATATCATACTGAATGGGCAAAAACTGGAAGCATTCCCTTTGAAAACCGGCACAAGACAGGGATGCCCTCTTTCATCACTCCTATTCAACATAGTATTAGAACTTCTGGCCAGGGAAATCAGGCAAGAGAAAGAAATAAAAGGTATTCAAATAGGAAAAAATGGAAGTCAAATTGTCTCTGTTTGCAGATGACATGATTGTATATTTAGAAAACCCCATCGTCTCAGCCCAAAATCTCCTTTAGTTGATAAGCAACTTCAGTAAAGTCTCAGGATACAAAATCGATGTGCAAAAAATCAAAAGCATTCCTATACACCAACAACAGACAAACAGAGAGCCAAATCAAGGGTAGACTTCCATTCACAATTGTTACAAAGAGAATAAAATACCTAGGAATCCAACTTACAAGGGCTGTGAAGAACCTCTTCAAGGAGAACTACAAACCACTGCTCAGTGAAATAAGAGAGGACACAAAAAAATGGAAAAACATTCCATGCTCACGGATAGGAAGAATCAATATTGTGAAAATGGCCATACTGCCCAAAGTAATTTATAGATTAAATGCTATTCTCATCAAGCTACCACTTTCTTCACAGAATTGGAAAAAACTACTTTAAACTTCATATGGAACCAAAAAAGAGCCTGCATAGCCAAGACAATCCTGGGCAAGAAGAACAAAGCTGGAGGCATCACGCTACCTGACTTGAAACTATACTACAAGCCTACAGTAACCAAAACAGCATGGTACTGGTACCAAAACAGATATATAGACCAATGGAACAGAACAGAGCCCTCAGACATAACACCACACATCTACAACTATCTGCTCTTTGACAACTCTGACACGAACAAGCAATAGGGAAAAGATTCCCTATTTAATAAATGGTGTTGAGAAAGCTGGCTAGCCATATGCAGATAACTGAAACTGGACTCGTTCCTTACACCTTATACAAAAATCAACTCAAGATGGATCAAAGACTTAAACATAAGACCTAGGACCATAAAAACCCTAGGAGAAAACCTCAGCAATACCATTCAGGACATAGGCATGGCCAAAAACTTCATGACTAAAACACTAAAAGTAATGGCAACAAAAGCCAAAATTGACAAATGGGATCTAATTAAACTAAAGAGCTTCTGCACGGCAAAAGAAACTGTCAGCAGAGTGAACAGGCAACCTACAGAATGGGAGAAAATTTTTGCAATCTATCCGTCTGACAAAGGGCTAATATCCAGAATCTACAAAGAACTTAAACAAATTTGTAAGAAAAAATACCACAAAAAGTGGGCAAAGGATATGAACAGACAATTCTCAAAAGAAGACATTTATGCAGCCAACAGACATATGAAAAAAAAATGCTTATCATCACCGGTCATTAGAAAAATGCAAATAAAAACCATAATGAGATACCACCTCATGCCAGTTAGAAAGGTGATCATTAAAAAGTCAGGAAACAAGAGATGCTGAAGAGGAAGTGGAGAAATAGGAATGCTTTTACACTGTTGGTGGGAGTGTAAATTAGTTCAACCATTGTGGAAGACAGTGTAGTGATTCCTGAAGGATCTAGAACCAGAAATACCATTTGACCCAGCAATCCCATTACTGGGTATAGACCAAAAGGATTATAAATCATTCTACTATAAAGATACATGCACATGTATGTTTATTGTGGCTATTCGCAATAGCAAAGACTTGGAACCAACCCAAATGTCCATCGATAATAGACTGGATAAAGAAAATATGACACATATACACCATGGAATACTATGCAGCCATAAAAAAGGATGAGTTTATGTCCTTTGATGAAGCTGGAAACCATCATTCTCAGCAAACTATCACAAGAACAGGAAAACCAACACTGCATGTTCTCACTCCTAAGTGGGAGTTGAACATTGAGAACACATGGACATAGGGAGGGGAACATCATACACCTGAGCTTGTTGGGGCATGGGGGGCTAGGGGAGGGATAACATTTGGAGAAATACCTAATGTAGGTGACGGGTTGATGGGTGTAGTAAACCACTATGCCACGTGTATACCCATGTAACAAAACTGCATGTTCTGCAAGTGTACCCCAGAACTTAAAGTGTAATAATATATATAAAGAAAAAAATATAAAAATAAACTAATAAAAGAATAATTTTTAAAAACTTAAAAGTCTCAGTTATGCCAGATGAACAAATTCTAGATATCTGCTATATAACAGTACCTACAGTTAATTACATAATATTGTGTACTTTCAAATATGTTAAATTTTATATATACACACAGAAGATCACAAAGAAATTTTTGTAGGTGATGGATATGTTTAGCAGCATTTTGATGATGTTATCGTGGATATATACATATGTCCAAATTCATCAAAGTGTATACATTATATATACATTGATTATGTACATTTTTGTACATCAGTTATACCTCAGTAAAACTTAAAAAGAAAACATGGAATAACAACAATTAACAATGAGGAATATTAGGAATCCTGGGACATTTGCAGTGGTCCCCAGGAGCAGGGGAATGGGTTATGTTGAAAGAGTAAACAAAGGAGTCAATAATACATTGGTTCATTCCTATCTCTTTGTCCATTTTTTTCCAGATAATTTTGTGTATTTAAGATAACTCTCAGCTGTTCTGAACGTGTAGATCTTCATAGACAGACTTGTAGAAAACAAGACTATTTTTACTGCATTTCTGCTAGGAGAATTAAAATTTCACCACTATGGTGCTAACCATTTAAATGGTTAACAACATTTTGGTCAAATAATCTTTTTTTTTTTCTTCCACAAAATGCTACACATATGAAATGCTGTGAAGGTCCCCACTTAATTACTGATTTCTATTACTCATTTTTCTTCTCCCCCTGTGTAAAACCTGAGCTTCTAGCATGTGTATTCTACCCAGAAGGTAATAGTGTAACTGTGTTTCTCCGGAAAGAAAAGTGCCTATTCAAAGATAGATGGCCATCCATAGACAATACAATACAAACTGATGGCCATAGTATGAGAGCAAATTGTCTCTCACTGTACTCAGAGCCACTTCATACACCTATGGTTATATTAACACCTCATGAGTAATACTATTATGCCCAAACTCTGGTGGAGATGAAGTTATGAATTAAATGGTGTAGTTCTTTTTCATATATTCATTATGTACAATATTTATCTTTTATAATTCATCAATTACCAAATACAATTTCCTTGTACATGCTCTTGATTCCTCTCCACAAGTAGCTATCTCCTCTTTATAGACAGTTATTTTTAAATATGGCTCATAGGCTGCTTTTAATGTCAGCAGGTACTATGTCTTGGCCTGGTTGCATGCTCCCTCAAAGCTAATACGTTGCCAAACTCCTTTTGAAGTCAGTAAAAGTGTCAGACTTGAAGTAGCTTAGGAAAGGTGCTGGACAGATAATAAATTGATGCAGGGAGAATGACTTCTTTTTGCACATAATTCAGTTGGCTGGATAATCTCTCTTTTTCAGGCACATGTTGACCTCAGGAATCTCCTCTGTCTAAATGAAATATGTCAGCCTTAGTGCTGACCTTATTAAAAAATCATGGATTGATAATTTGAGATGCATATGCCATTAAGTAGCTGAAACAAGACTTGTCCTCTGCAGGTTAATCATATGAAAAATTTATTGTCACTAAAACAAACCTACCCTAGGAAATATTACATATTGTCTAACTGTGTTCACATAACTATTATTGTTACAGCCAAATGTGTTTTTTAAGGGTTATCTTATTCTAAAACCTCCGGCCTGA
Organism: Pan troglodytes; assembly: GCF_028858775.2. NCBI lineage: Eukaryota > Metazoa > Chordata > Mammalia > Primates > Hominidae > Pan > Pan troglodytes. The sequence goes on along the minus strand of NC_072408.2, from coordinate 35,426,500 downwards.
CTATGCCTCACCTTGAGTAAAGACATCTCAAAATTATGATACATGGTGGGTTGTTGCAGATTTGAGGACTTGCAGGTATCCTAAAAAATGTACCAGGCAATGGCAAGATAGGAAATCAACCTTAGTGTCCCCTGATAAATGAATAAAGAAAATGTGATACATACACTACACACACACACACACACGAATATTACTGAACCTTATAAGAGAACAAAATCTGCCATTTAAAACAACATGGATGAACTTGAAGGTCATTATACTAAGTGAAAAAGCTGACCCCCCCCAAAAAAGACAAATACTGCATAATCTCAGTTTTAGATGTGTCAAACTAATAAAAACAGAGTAGATGGCTGGTTATCATGAGTTGAGAAATGGAGAAAATAAAGCATTGGTCAAAAGATGCAAACTTGCAGTTACAAGATGAATAAGTTCTGGAGACCTAATGTACTATATAGTGACTATAGCTCATAATAATGTATTGTATACTTGAAATTTGCTAAGAAAGTAGATCTTAATTACCCTTATCATCAAAAACATTCTAAATATGTGAGGTGATGGATATGTTAATTAGCTTGGTTGTGATCATCATTTCACAATTTATAGGCAATTTATAATATCACATTTTTTACCTTGAATATCATAACTTTTATTTATCATTTCTACCTCAATGAAGCTATAAACAACCCCAAATTTTCTTGAAAATACCTCTCTCTTTTATTTATTTTTCCTCCAACTTTGTTTTCCACTTCTTTGGTTAAAAGTCATCAGAAGAAATGTTTTTTATACCACCACTTCTGAGATTAACTATTATTAAAGATGGCTTAAATGTGAAAAAATAAAGAATACTGACCAAAAAAGGAAAAAAGGAAATTAATATAAATTTAATTCACAATATATGTAAATGACTTGCCATCTTATGTATGTGTGTGTGTGTGTGTGTGTGTGTGTGTGTGTATGTATAAAATAATACTGTGGAAAGAGAAAAATAAAGTTTTTCACTCCAGTCTTTATTAAAACTTTGCAACATGAAATCAATTATGAGATGAGTACTCTGCAAGGAGCAAGGGGTTTAAAGATTTTTATGGGGAGGGGGTAAATAAGCGTTTACCCAGTTTTGTAGCCATTGATTGATGACTTTGGGCTTAGCAAAAGGGATAAAGAGAACATTTGGGAGTAAAAGTTTTGCTAGGATCAGTGGAAAATGTTCAGTTTTTCAGCGTTTTTCACAATAGATAATTCTTGGATGTTTACTTTTTCTAGGCAGAATTTCAAAAGCTTTACATCCATTATCCCTTTCAATACTCCCAACAAAACTATGAGATGTATACTGTGTAGCAAAGAATTTAACTTTGCCCTAAGAAAAGTCACTTTTGCTGTTGGCTACCTGGAGAGATCTCTGAGCTCTTGGAATATCTTGCCTGATAAGAGCATTTTTGTTTACCTGAGGGTTTTGATTCACACCAGAAGGTCTAACATGATTTATGGGAGCATTTTGAGTCACATGGTATTAGATTAACCTCTGGAGAGGCTGGAGATAGAGGTCAGCCACAAGAGTGGTTGAACATGGAGTCCCCATAAAGGGGACACCTTACTCTGGACACCAGCCTTGGGTAAGCTTCCCTGGTTGGCAATACTCCATGCACATTGTCATATATCACTGATGAGAGGAGTTAACACTGTCCATGAATCTGTGGAGTAAAGGCTGGAATTTGAAAGTCTGTGTTTGGAAACCTAGACACTTTCCAATGTGCTTGTTTCCTTAGGTGATTCTAATTTGTATCATTTCACTGTAATAAACCATATCTGTGAGTATAACAACTTTTGATAAGTTCAATGAGTCTTTCTAGTAAATTATTGAAGCTGGGGTAGTTTCAGGAGCCCCCATAAATACTGCAGTTGGTGTCAAAGTGAGGTTGGTCTGGTGAACTGGTCATTAACTGCATATATCACCCCATGTATACAAATAAGAAATGCAAAATCATAAAGAACTTTCTTCAATATTTACATGCACTAGAACAATGAACAAATATTTTTAACAACTACTTTATAGATATGGAAACTAAAACTCAGAAAGATTAGGGAATTTGCTAAAATTTACACTAGTTGATAACGGGAGAATAGGGATACCAGTCTAATGCTATTGTCTTTTCACTATTTTATATTGCCTCCTTGGAAACAGATGGGGGGACTAGATTACGCCTGTGAATATTTTAGCAATTGGGATAATTTATATCTCGATTTTTAAGTAATGTGTGTTTATAGTGCATATGCTACAGTCCCTCAACTTGTCAAAGTCTCTGCTAGTTATTTTTCCATGCTAGGGAACCAAATCATTTAAAAAAGAAAGTAAAAGAAAAACAAACCTTGGAATGGTGATTTGGATTTACTAATTATACTCAGATAAAATTAGCTTTAAAGCATAATTTTAATTTCCATAGACTTCATAAATTTGGTGATTAGCTTCAAGAAAACTGTATGCAGAAATAACCTAAAATGTAATATTTCTATTGATTTTCAAAGCTACGTTTTGTATTGCTGCTCTATTTTTCAGAAACATAGAAGATGCATAGAAAACAGCATATAGGGTCTTTAATTTAGAGAAATATTTCTGGTATTTTGGCAGGCTATTAAATAAAAATGAGGGACAAGCTATAAATAATAAATGACATAGCTATGGATCTACTTCTTTTAGCTGGATCCTCTCAAATTGAGACATTTGATTAACTGATAAAACAGAAAACAATACTTGCTTTTAACACTATGACAAAATAGGAAGTGTTGTTGAGTATAATATCACATGACCCACTATAAAACCTGCTTGAGTTAATCTGTTTCTTAGTAATGTAGGTTATTTAGATTGAAGAGCAACTTCATGAAATTTGAAAGTGATGGAAGAGGGGTACCATAGAGAGTAGAATTATAATTTTTTTTAACAAATCTAAATGAAATGTGGGAGCAAGAGATGTGAATATCTGGAGGAAGAATATGCCAGCTAGAGAGAGCCAATGAAGAAAAGGCCTGTGAACCCAAGAATAGCAAGGAAGTCAGTATGGCTTGACCAAGTGACAGAAAATTAATGTGGTTAAAAAAAGATGAGGTGGTAGAAGGATCTTGAGGACAAGCTATGCGAAACATTTTAGGTCAAAATGAGTATTTTAATTCTCCCACAAAAAATAGTGTGATGTGATTTAAAAGGGATGTGGTACATTCTTTATTTTGGCTATTTTGCAAAGAATAAAGTGAGGAAGAGAGGGAAGAGGGAAACTACTTGAACATTTAATCAAATTATCTGAGTTAGAGAGGACCATGGGTCAGTCTGCAGGAATAGCAGTGAGAATAGAAAGAAGTGCCTAGAATCAAGATATATATACTCTGAAAGCAGATCTAATGATGGATTGAGGGTTTGAGTATAGGAAGCAAGAGAAATAGAAGAACCCATGATGGGCTTAAGGCTTTAGTTTGAGGACATGGGTGAATAATGTGCTGATTTGTTGGGCTGGTGACATAGTAGTCAGTAGGGTTTGGAAAGTGCATGAATTATTATTATTAATTTTGGTGACATTTGGTTGCAGAAAGTTTGAAGGGCTTGTTATATATCCAGGTAGATCTGGCAGTTGGTTATACAAGGTTCAAGAAATAATTTGGAAATGAAGATTTAATTTGGGAGCCATTGACTTATTGATTGCACTCACCTGAAAAGTGAGTACCAAAATGCAGGAGCGGAGGTTTGGAATGTTCCCACATTTGGAGGTTAAGAAAAAAGTTAAGGGAAAATTGCAAAGATACTGAAAATGTACAGAGAATGAGATAGAAAGAAAATCAAGAAAGCAGGTACCAAACCCCAGTGTCCCAGAATTTAACCTTATTTAGAGATAGGATCTTTACCGATTTTAATTACTAAATATAAGGTCACACTGAAGAATGATAAGCCCCTAATAAGATACAGTTATTATTTTTATACGAAGATAGCCATACAAAGACAGAGACACACAGGAGGAATGCCAAGTGAGGATGATGGTAGAGAGTGGAATTATGCTGCTGCAAGACAAAAAAAAAAAAAGGCCAAAGATGGCCACTGAACTATCAGAAGGTAGGAAGAGGCAAGGAAAGATTTTCTACAAGTTTCAGAGGAAGCATGTCCCTGTTGACACCTTGATTTTGGACCCTGAGCTTGCACACTGAGACATTAAACTGTTGTCCACTCAACATGAGGCTTATTCACTACCATGAGAATAGTATGGGGGAAGCCACTACCATTATTCAATTATCTACCACCAGGTCCCTCCCAAAACAAAGAGAATTATGGGAGATATAATTCAAGATGAGATTTGGGTGGGGCCACAGCCAAATTATATCGGGGAGCTGTTGTTCTTTGATTTCAAGAAAGAATGAAACTTAACTTTGCTTTAAATGTGTACTTTTAAATAACTACAGCTTAAATGTTTCCTTAAAAAGTCTTAAAATCTAATTCTGTGAAGAAAGTCAATGGTAGCTTGATGGGAATTGCATTGAATCTGTAAATTACTTTGGGCAACATGGGCATTTTTACGATATTGATTTTTCCTATCCATGAGCATGGAATGTTTTTCTATTTGTTTGTGTCCTCTCTTATTTCCTTGAGCAGTGTTTTGTAGTTCTCCTTGAAGAGGTCCTTCACGTCCCTTGGAAGATGTGTTCCTATGTATTTTATTGTCTTTGTAGCAATTATGAAGGCACATTATATGGAAGGAGCAGGAAAGAGAGAGACAGAGACAGGGGCAGGTGCCACACTTAGGAAAAATCTAAGTCTCATTAGCTCTCACTCACCAGCCATGAGGGACCTCCAGTTACCTCCTAACAGGTCCTGCCTCAACACTGGGGATTGCAATTCAACATGAAATTTGGGCCAGCTGTATATCCAAACTATAACAGTATTGCTTGTTCTAAAATGGAGGAAATCAACATTGAGAGAAATAAACTTTCCCCAAATTACTGAGGGCATAAATGGTAAGACCACATAATCTAAAAGCTTCCCTAAAAGTTTTCAGTTTTGTCTGTTTAGCCTATATATCTTTGTCATTTGGTAGCCGACCTTCAACTTTGCTATGGGAAAATATATTGTCCTTGTTTTCTCCACTCTTCAGATGACATTCTTTGCCCATTAGGTATTAGTAACTAGATACTCATTTTTTATCTGGTCTCCATATTTTCTGAAACTTGGTTCTTGAGATTTTCCTTTGATTCTGTGGTGTAAGAAAATTCTTACTGAAGCCATTATTTGTGTTTGGAAACCAAGAGCCTTAACTTACATGAATTCAATTTAGTTATTATACACTACACCTGTGCTCTTCAGAACTGTGCCAGATTCCCACTACTCTCCCTCTCATTTTACTCCTAATCTTTCTTTTCAAACACCTGCCCTTCTACCATTTTGTTTACAATATTCATTTTGAAAACGTGTAGTTTTTTTCTGGAGCAAACTCAGGCACAGTCTTTTAAAAATTGGTTAAATTGATTAGTAAAATTGATAAGATTAATGATAATTAATAATAATAGCTATTCACCAAGATCAATGGTTATAGTCAATAAACAATTTATTTTCTTTTCCAAAATGGGCTCTGGTTACTACATTTTGTTCCTTAGGTTGGCACACTAAAAGGGAGGTTAATTTCACCAGCTGTCTAAGCTCAATTTTTATCATTTCTCTTCCTTTAGATGAATGAAAAACCTACATAAGGGAAATTTAAATTGATAGTGAAGATTATAATCTCTGGTATACTTATAAGTTTTTAAATATAATAATATTACTAATAAATTTTTAAATATATTTCAAACTTGAATACAAACTTCGAAGTTAGTAACTTTTTAAAATTTTCTAGGTTTATGCCAGAATTCTTAAGATGAATTTGAATATTAAAAACGTTTTAATTAATAGCAGTTGAATCACAACGGGTTTACTTATTTGAATAAAAAACCTAAACTTCAAACATTCTGTTAAAACCCCTCATTCTGTTTCATAAATATCTCAGTGTTTCACAAAGGATTGAGTATGTTTTACATAGGATGAATAGAGTGTTTTGAATCTCTCCTTGTTTTGAACAAGCTTAAAATGTTTTTGCTTTTATGCAATATCAGTAAAGCTATAGTTAACAGAAGTACATTTATTTTAAGCACATTTATTATAAGTACATACATTTCAAAAGATATATTCAACTCCAGTGTAGGCAACAGAGCAAGACACTGTCTCCAAAAAACAAGATCATATTAAAATTTGAAATCCAAAAAATGAAATATATATGAGTTTAAATGTTTGCATTGTATGTGAAAGGTTAAAAGCACTGAACAAGCACTGCTATGGTTTCAATATGCCCTCCAAAGTTTATGTGTTGAAATCTTAATATCCAATGCAAATATTGAGAGGTGGAATCTTTAAGAGGTGATTAGGTCATGAGGGCTCTGCTTTCATGAATAGATTAATGTTGTTATCACAGGAGTGGGCCAGTTATAAAAGTGAGTTTGGCCGCCTCTCTTGAGCACACATGCTCTCTTATTTTTCCTTACTCTCTCTTTGCCCTTCTGCCATGGGATGATGCAGCAAGAAGGCCCTTGCTAGATTCAGGACTTCCCAATCTCCAGAAACATAAGCAAAATTAATTCCTATGTTTATAAATTAGCCAGTCTGTGATCGTCTGTCATGCCGACACAAAACAAAGAGAAGCATCTATAGAGAAATTATGTCTAGAAGAAGATATTTTGCCAACAGTCTTGGAATAAAGCTTGCTTTCTTAAGGATTTCAACATAAATTTAAAGAAATTCTTTAACTTAAAAATTAAGTTTGAATAAAAGATTGCAACTGCATTCAATAAAATAGTATTTATTTACTGTATCTTATAAATACAATATTGTTCAAAGAATTATAAAAATGTTTTGAAATGAAATAAATAATGAATAATAAAAAAATTAAAAATAAATAAAACTGTATTTGTCCTCAAAGAATGTATAACACAGTAGTTAAAATACTAAGGATAATGTAACACTGTGATAAAAATGATGATGGATTTCATGTTGGGAAGCAGTAAGTTGTACATATTAGAAAATTAAAAGTATCAGCTAGGAATAAAAGGATACATCTCCAACATGATAAAGGATATCAGTGAAAAGTCTAGGCTAACATCATAGGTAATTCATAAAGACTGGATGCTTTCACTCTATTACAGAAAAAGGTAAGAAACTCTTCTCTCATAGTTTACATTCAACATTGCATTGGTAGTTTTAGCCACGCAATAAAGCATAAAAAATAAAGACATGCAGATTGGAACAAAAAAAGTAAGACTGTTATTATTTATAATTCAGTTTGTGTATATAGAAAATCATAAATGTCTACAAAAACCAACAAACTAATACAGAAGTTTAGGAAATTCACAAGATACATGATTAATATATTTTAAAAACTATATTTCTATGTGCTTGATGATGTAACTCAGAAATGAGATTAAGAAGACAATTCCATTCACAACAGCATTAAAAAACAGATTAGAAGTAAATTTTGACAGAAGTAAAATGCCTATACACAAAAACTTGTAAAACATTACTGAAACAAACTAAAGATAAAATTTGATAATGATATCGAACAGAGTCATGAATTGGAAGTGTTTCTATTGTTATTTGGGCAAAATTCTCTCCATATATATCCATGTATTCAACACAATCCTATTAACTTCCTGCCAGTCTTTTTGTAGAAATTGAAATTGATTCTAAATTTTTAATGGAAATTTAAAAATCTAGGATGTTTACATTTTTTAAAGGAGAACAAAGTTAGAAGACTTACACCGATTGATTTACAAACTTACTATAAAACCATAGTAATCAAGACATTATATACAAAGATAGATCAATGGATCAGAACAAATATTCAAAAATAAACCCTTGCCTGTGTGGTCAATTGATTTTTTTAAAAGGTGGCTAGCAAATTAAATGGGATAGACAATAGCCTTATTTGCATATAGTGCTTAGGTAATTGGATGTCCATATGCAAAAAAAATACTAAAATCTGCCACTTACTTCCCAGCATATCCTAAAATTAACTCAAAATAGATCATAGATCTAAATGTAAAATGTAAAACTATAAAACTTTTAGAAAAAGCATAGAAAAAAAATCTTGGCAATACTGAGTTAAGCCATGATTTTTTTAAAAAAAATGATGCCAAGAATTCTATTCATTAAAAAAAAACTGATAAATTGACTTCATCAAGTTATAAAAGTATGCACTTAAAATTTACTCCTAAGGGAGAGGATTCTTGGAATGTAGCAGTGTAGGAAGCCTCAGGAATGTGTCTCCTCACCTAGACAACTATTGCACTGGCACAAGCTGTCCGATATAATTATTTTAGAACTCTGTAGTCTATTAAAGGCTTGCAATTTTGAAAGGAAGGCTTGGACCAAAAATTGCAGTTAATTTTTCAATTTCAGCTCTTTGTAGAGTGGTGACTATCCATCCTTCTCCAGGCACTTGGGAGGCAGAAGTACATCTGCTCCTGGAGCAACCTGCACACGCCATGGACAGAAAGGACCCTATCTTCCACATACTAGGGATCTGGTCTCCGGTTGCTTTTTTTTTTTTTTTTTTTTTTTTTTTTTGACAGAGTCTTGTTCTGTCGCCCAGGCTAGAGTGTAGTGGTATGATCTCCACTGACTGCGGCCTCTGCCTTTTGGGTTGAAGTGATTCTCCTGCCTCAGCCTACTGAGTAGCTGAGACTACAGGCATGCCCTACCACACTTGGCTAATTTTTATTTTTTTAGTAAAGATGAGGTTTCACCATGTTGGCCAGGATGGTTTCAAACTCCTGACCTCAAGTGATCCACCTACCTCAGCCTCCAAAAGTGCTGGGATGACAGGCCTGAGCCACTGCCCCCTACCTGATTGCTCCTTCTGATCAAAGTGGTACACAAAAAGAAACAGGTTTTCACTGATGTTGCACCTCTCCCTGTAGTTGTAACCCTTCCCCTTTCAGCTAAAATTTCTGGGTATTAAAAGGCTGGTACCCTTTGCCACCTTTATTTTTTATTGTTTAGCTTCTTGGGGAGCTAGGCATTAAAGACAAAAATACTTAAAAAAAAGAAACAATTGCATATATGAAGAAATTAGAAAGTGTATGGACATGCCCAGGGAAAGGCTCAAAAAAAAAATTACAAAAGCAATAACAATAAGAAAAACAGAAAACACAGAGAAAGAGTAAGAATTAGGTTTCCAGATTTATCACCTATTAGATTCAAATGTCCAGTTAAAAAAAAAATCAAGCAGAAAATGAAACAGAAAAGTATGGGCAGATTTCTAATGTGAAATGTTGGAGGTCAAAAGACAATAAATATGTTCAAAGTGCTAAAAGGAAAAAAGAAAACTATCAGCTAAGAAACCTATATCTGGCAAAATGTTTCTTTAAAAGTGAGGAAATTAAGACATTCCCAGATAAACGAAATATCAGGAAGTTTGTTATCATTAGACCTTCTGTGTGACATATGGAGTCCTGCAGAGTGAAATGGAAAAAAGAAACCAACAAGCAAACAAAAATTTCCCCAAAATTAGACACTGACTTGAAGCCATATAAAGAATGAAAGATCTCAAAAGAGGCAAATATACAAACAATTATAAAAGTTAAATTAAACTGTAAAACAGTTTATAACTCTACTTTTGTTTTTACATAATGTATGAAACTATCACACTTATAACAATTATTATTTTATGATGTGCAACAAACAATATATAAAAGTAAAATTTTCTAATAGTAGAAACTAAAAGAAATGGGGATGGAGTTGTTAAATAAACAGTTTTTGAAAGTTACTGAAGTCACATATGTATAAATTTAAATTTGAGTTTTATAACTTTAGTGTTCAATGTAATTCTCATGGTAACTACAAAGAAAATAGCTATAGAAGATATACAAAAAAAGAGAAAGAAATTTAAATGCTTTAATACAAAAAGCAATAAAACATAAAGAGTAATTCAGAAAATGAGGAACAAAAAGCAATGAATTAAATAGAAAACAAATAGCAAAATGACAGAAGTAAGTCTCTCATTATCAGTAATTATTTTAAATGTACGTGGATTAAACTCACCAATCAAAAGATTAGCTGAATAAGCAAAAAACAACAACAAAAAAACCCTACAAAGAATCCAACTATATGCTGTGTACAATAGAATGACTTTAGACTGAAAACCATGTATAAATTGAAAGTAAAAGAATGGAAAAATATATTCTATGCAAATAGTAACAAAAGATTGCAGGGGTGGCTATCTAATAGGATTAAATCAACTTAAAATTAAAGAAAGCATTACAAGAGACAAAGAAGGATATCATATTTTCATAAAATGTTTAATATATGAATAAGATGTAAAAAATACTATAAGTATTTATGCACCTGATAAAAGACCATCAAAATATGTGAAGCAAAATCAAACAGAATTGAAGGTTGAAAAAGACAATTCTACCACAATGGTTAGAGACTTCAAAATTTCACTCTCAATAATTATCAGGGGAACTAGCCCCCAATATTTCAACGTAGGTTCTTTTCTATTTTCCCTAAGTGTCGGCTGGTCTGAGAAATAAAGAGAAAGAGTACAAAAGAAAGAAATTTTACAGCTGGGTCTCTAGGGGTGACATCACATGTCAGCAGGTTCCATGATGCCCACCTGAGCTGCAAAACCAGCCAGTTTTTATTAGGGATTTCAAAAGGGGAGGGGGGTACGAATAGGGAGTGGGTCACAGAGATCACATGCTTCAAATGGCAATAAAAGACCACAAGGCAAGTGGGGGCAGAGCAAGATCTCAAGGCCAGGGTGAAATTAGAATTACTAATGAGGTTCCATGTCCCGCTGTGCACGCATTGTCATTGATAAACATCTTAACAGGAAACAGAGTTCGAGAACAGACAACTGGTCTGACTAGAATTTGCCAGGCTGGAATTTCCTAATCTAGCAAGCCTGGGGGCTGTGCAGGAGACCAGGGTGTATTTTATCCCTTATCTACAACTGCATAAGACAGACACTACCAGAGTGGCCATTTTAGAGACCTCCCCCTGGGAATGCATTCGTTATTCCTTGCTGAGAAAAGAATTCAGCGATATTTCTCCTGTTCACTTTCTGAAAGAAGAGAAATAGGACTCTGTTCTGCCCGGCCCTACAGGCAGTCAGACTTTATGGTTATCTCCCTTGTTCCCTGAAAATTGCTGTTATCCTGTTCTTTTCAAGGTCCCCAGATTTCATATTGTTCAAACACACATGCTTTACAAACAATTTGTACAGTTAATGCAATCATTACAGTGTCCTGAGGCCACATACATCCTCAGCCTATGAAGATGACGGGATTAAGAGTTTAAAGTAAAGACAGGCATAGGAAATTATAAGAGTATTGACTGGGGAAGTGATAAATGTCCATGAAATCTTCACAATTTATGTTCAGAGACTGCAGTAAAGACAGGTATAGGAAATTACAAGAGTATTGATTGGGGAAGTGATAAATGTCCATGAAATCTTCACAATTTATGTTCAGAGACTGTGGTAAAGACAGGCTTAAGAAATGATAAAAGTATTAATTTGGGGAACTAACAAATTTCCATGAAATCTTCATCATTTATTGTTCTTCTGCCATGGCTTCAGCCAGTCCCTCCATTCAGGGTCCCTGACTTCCCACAACAAATAATGGATAGAACACCTGACAGAAAGTAAAGAAATCAAGCAACTCAATAAACCAACTACATCTACTCTACATATAAAGCCCATTCTGACAAACAGCAGCAGTGTATGCATTCTTCTAAAGTGCACATGAGACATTTTTCAGGCTGGACCATATGTTAGGCCATAGAGTAAGTCTCAATAGATTTTAAAAGATATAAAAAATATTCTCTCTGACCAAAATAGGATAAAGGTAGACATTAATAACAGATGTAAAACTGGAATTTCTTTTAAATTGTGGAAATTAAATAACACACTCTAAGGCAACAAATGAATTAAAGACAAAATTGTAAAGAAAATTAGAAAATACCTAGAGATAAATGAAAATGAAAACAAAATACATTAAACTTTACGAGTTGCAACAAAAGTAGTGCTAAGGGAAAATTTATATCTATCAATAGTTAGATTAAAAAACAAGTAAGATTTCAAATCAAAAACCTAACTTTACAACTTAAGGAACTAGAAAAGAAAAGCAAACTAAATCCAAATCTAGCAGAAGAACAAAATAATAAAAATTAGAGCAGACACAAATGAAATAGAAAAAAGAAAAACAACAGATTAAATCAATGAAACCATAAGTTATTCTTTGAAAGGAAGAAGAAAATCAACAAGCCTTTAACTAGATGAAATAAAAATAAAAAGAGAAGACTCATACTAATACAATTAGAAATAAAATGGGGACATTAATATTTATCAATCATATAGAAATAAACAGGATTATAAGAGAGTACTATGAAAAATTATGTCACAACAAATTGGATAACCTAAATCCAGTAAAAAATGCCTAGGAGGACAACATTTTTCAAGATAAATAATGGTGAAGTAGAAAATCTGAATATACCTTTAACTAGTAAGAAGATGTAAACCATAATAATAATAATAATAAACTCTAAACAAAGAAAATGCCTGAATTTGATGGCTTTATGGATGAATTATACCAAATATTTTAAGAATTAACACCAATCTTTCCCAGACATTTCAAAAAATGAAATAATATAAAACACTTCCTATCTCATTCTATGAGGCCATTATCACCTGGATACCAAAGCCAGAAAAAGACAAAACAGAAAATGAACAATACAGATCAATAACGTTTATGAACAGGATGGGTATGGTGGCTCACACCTGCAATTTCACCACTTTGGGAGGCCAAAGCAAGTGGATGACCTGAGGTCAGAAGTTCAAAACCAGCCTGGCAAACATGGTGTAACCCCATCTCTACTAAAAATACAAAAATTAGCCAGGCATGGTAGCTCACACCTGTAATCCCAGCTACTCAAGAGGCTGAGGCAGGAGAATTATTTGAACCATGGAAGTGGAGGTTGCATTGAGCCAAGATTGCACCATTGCGCTCTGGCCTAGGTGACAGAGTGACATTCTGTCTCAAGAAAAAACTAATAATAATAATACTCTTTATAAACATTGATGCAAAAATCATCAAGAAAATACTAGCAAACTGAATCCAGCAGCATATTGAAAGGATTATATACTAACCAAAATCATTTATTTCTGGAATGCAAAGATAGTTCAATACAGGAAAACTAATCAATACCACAATAACAGAATAAAGAAAATAATACAAAATCATCTCAATTTTTGCAGAAAATGTATTTGAAAAAATTCAACATCACTTCATGATAAAAAGACTCAATAAACTAAATAGAAAAAAGCTACCTCAACATAATAAAGACCATAGATTAAAAACTCACAGCAAATATTACACTCAATGGTAAAAGAATGAAATTATTTTTAATAAAATCAGAAACTAAGTAGAGATGCTCAATTTCACCACCTTTATTCAACATATTATGGAAAGTTCTAGTCAGCACAATTAGGAAATAAACACAACCAAATAGGAAAGAAAAGAAAAATTGTCTATCTTGACAGATGTTACTATGTTGTGTGTAGAAAACTTTTAAAAGTACATAAAAATATGTGAGAATTAATAAATGAATTTTAAAAAGTAGCAGGATACAAAGTAAGCACTCGAAAATCAATTTAATTTCTATGTACTAACAATGAACAATCTGAAAAAAATTTTAAATTCCATTTATAATTGCAGCAAGAAAAATAAAAAACATAGGAATTAACTTAACTAAGGAGGTGAAAGACTTGTACAGTTAAAACTACAAAACATTGCTAAAAAATTTAAAATATATAAGGAAATAAAACATGTTCTATGTTCATGGATTGAAAGGCTATATATATTATATATATTAGATTCAGGGAGTATATATGCAGGTTTATTACATGGAGGTATTGCATGATACTTAGGTTTGGGCTTCAGTTTAACCTATAACCCAGATTGTAAACACAGTACCCAATAGGCAGTTTTTCAATCCTTGCCCCTCTCCCTTCCTCTTCCCTTTTTGAGTCCCCAGGGTCTATTGTCTATATCAATATGTCCATGTGTATGTCACAATTAGTTCCTACTTATAAGTGAGAATATGCAGTATTTGGTTTTCTGTGTCTGTATTAATTTGCTTAGGATAATGGCCTCTACATTTCAACAGGTGAATGGATAAACGAATATTGCTGAAATGGACTATTTTTCAGCACAAAAGAAATAAACTACTGGTACATGCTGCAACATAGATTAACACCACAATTATTATGCTAAGTGAAATAAATCAGTTGCAAACAGTGCACATTGTCTAATTTATTAATGTGGCATTCCTTAAAATGTCAAATGAGAAGGCTTATGGGTGGTTGCCTGGGTTGGAAGTAGAAGTCATAAGTGACAGTAAATTCATATGAGAAAACTTTTGTGAATGATGCAAATATTCTGAAAGTCATTTGTGATGATGTTTTCACATACATACATTTTTTAAACATCAAAAATGATCTTTTAAACAACCAGCCCTCACATGAACTGACAGAATGAGAACTCATTCATTACCACAAGGAGATTACCAAGTCATTCAAGAGGGATCTGTTTCCATCACTCAAACATCTCCCTTTAGGCCCCATGTCCAACATTGGAGATCACATTTCAACATGAGATATGGACAAACATCTAAATTATATCAGTTGTTCAGGAGCATGTTATTTAATTTTTGTGTGTTTGAGTAGTTTTAAAAGTTTCTTTTATTATTGTTTTATAGTTTTATTCCATTGCTGTCTGAGAAGACACTTGATATAATTTTTATTTTTGTAAATTTGTTGAGACTTGCTTTGTGGCCTAACATATGTTTCTTTGTTGATTTCCTCTCTAGATGATCTGTCCAATGTTCAGAGTGGGGCCTTGAAGTCCCTGACTATTATTGCATTAAAGTAAATGTATCTTTCACTTTAATATTTGCTTTGAATAAATGTATGGGCTCTTGGGCAGCATGTTTCAGTGGAGATGGTAGTATCAGTGGAAGACAGGGAGATCCTGTTATCAGGACACATACAAGTACCTGACAGCACTGCCTTTGTGGGGCTGGGTTTGCTCTCAGTAGTAACCATCCCAGGCTGGTGGCTCTCAGGCTTTGGGGAACACACAGTTTGGCTTACTTTCTCCTATGACAGCCTTCCCAGTGCGCTACATCACCTATTTCCCAGTACATAGAACACTGTGTGTGAGGGTGCTGGGAAACTCACTGCATTGCTGGTTTCAACCAGTGTAGTGTCAATGCAGCCCTCTGGGTGGACACATATGTGTCAAAGGGCCTCCAAGGATATGGAGATGAAGAGGCTGTTGGGTCCCAAGTTAGAATGCAATCTGGTGAAGGTTCAGCTCTGAAAATGTCTCCATGCTTCAGCTTCTTTGGTCTTGGGGCATATGTGGGACACATTTTGAACTCTTTCTGTGGAGCAATGCCATAGGCTCCAGGCAGCTCCCTATACCAGTCTCCAGGTCTGCAATGGTAAAGAGGCTCTCTTATGGCTAGAATTGCAGGAGTCTATAGTATTAATAGCAATGTGGACTGCTGAGAATCTCTTAGTTACCCTTTCTCTGAAGTGAGGAGCCTCTCCATGCTCCCAGTTGATTCCACCTGGGCTGTCTGCCTCATTTCACTTCCTTCCATGCCTTAGGTGTTTCCTGTCATTTATCTGCTGAATTCCAGTGTTCTCTCTTAGATGCTGTATTCATAGTGTGATTATCTACTCACTATTTTGGTTCTTCTTTGTGGGGAGCATAGTGCCCATTCCTCTAATCAGCTCTCTTAAAGCTCCCTCTCTTTCTGAAAATTTTTAAATGCCCTGAATTATTAACTGATGTTCAATTACTACAAGGATTTTTACATTCTTGCTGTATCAAAACATCAAAGAAAAAGTAATGACCTTGTAATCCCAGCTACTCAGGAGGCGAAGGCAAGAGAACCATTTGAACCCAGGAGGTGGAGGTTGCAGTGAGCTGAGATCGCGCCACTGCACTCCAGCTTGGGTGACAGAGCAACATCGTGTCTCAAAAACAAAACCAAAAAAACCAGTAATGACTCATTAATAACATATGCTATTATACAATGCAGTTTATTTGAAATAAGTTACACAACTGTACAGGGGTCTGCTGTAGTTAAAATATTGGAAAATCAACAAATATTATATTTTACTATATGAGAATAAAAAATATCTGAGTACCATAAGAGTGAGAGATATATTTAAGTGACCTTTCTTTCTCCTTTGCATGTCCTCTCCTCTTTACCTCTACTGTGCCTCTCCTGTATTTTTCCTGTGCTCTGTTTACATGTCATTATTTGTTCCTGTGATGGATTAACGACTCTGTTGGCCATTATAAAATATTTATATTAGAATCTCAAAGAAGGCATTTAGTAACTTAAAAGCTGATAACAACTGAAAGTGCCTGTTTAAGATGTTGTTTTTAGAAAACCACTGATGAATTTGATTAGCTATAAGTAAAAGAAAAATACAGATATAGGTATACGTTTTGGCTGATTAGCATATATGCTGTTCCAGAGAACATGCATACTATGCTCTTTCAAGGATATAGCAAAGTCTAAAGAGTTTATTTGTAAACTCCCTAATGAAGTACAATTTTTACTGATGTAAAGGCCATTTAGTGCCATCTCCTTTCTATTTACCCTGTAATCATATCTGCCACTTTTGCCATGTTCTTCTTTTGTTTGACAGAAGAACAGGATTTGGAAACGTGGCATAGCACTGGTAATAATTTGCCAAATCTCTGATTTAGAAATTATAAAATAAATTGTGAATTTATTCTTGCAATATTAGGTTATAGAGTACATAGTTTCACTGCATTATCAAACCTATCTTGTACTCTCTTTTTAAATTATTTAATTTTATTTTGAATTGACATTATTTAATGTTTTGATATATGTTTACAACGTGGAATGATTAAACTGGGATTAAATGATTTCATGACTAAAGCATGATTAAAACAAATCCATCACCTTACGTACTTTTTGTGTTTGTGTGTGATGAAAACATTTAAAATCTACTGTTTGTCTTTCTTTTTTATAATCTTTAAAAAGTCTACCCCAGGATTTATGGGTTATTTTCTGAATTGATCTCTTAAATTCTACTAATGCAGTTTCTATTTATTTGGTGACCACTAGGACAAAGAACACTGCTGAGTACTGTATAGATATTATCAGATGTAATATTTATAATAGAATTGTAAAGTGGATATCTATATTCCATCTTACAGATTTGAAAACTGAGGCTTAAAGAGTTTGAGTTTAAGTGGTATTTTATGGCTTGCAAACTTGTAGGTGCCATAGCCATGATTCAAACGCAGATATAATTCTGAAATTTATAAGCTTAATCACCATGCTATGCTGTTTTTCCCTTTCATCTCTGTGATTCAGTTGTACAGTTAAACATTTTGAATGTTGATTCTATACTATATCACCTATGATCATGCATTTGGGTGGCTAAAACCTTCTGTAGAAATTTATCTTCCATGAAAATGTTCATCATTATGAATGTTGGACTTTATATTTTAGTTTGGTCTTCAGCCTTCTCCATCAATCTTTTTATTGGCATTGCCTTTAACAGTGATTTTAGATATTATAGTCTTTAAATTTCCTCTTAAATCCTTTTATAATTTTCAGTAGATCACGTTTATGCATAATATCTTTTGTTTTTTTCTCCTTTGATACCCCCATCACTTCATTCAAATCAATCTTTACTGCTCTTCTTCAAGTATTATAGCATGCATATATATATATGCATCTAATGTCCTATCTTCTTGTCTCTTCTGGGACTTTGCTCATTTGTCATCTACTCTCTCTCATTCTTTCTATTACTGCTCATTCCTTTCCTTCAGTTTTTAAACATGGTTAGGTCTTTCCTATAT
This sequence comes from Pan troglodytes, assembly GCF_028858775.2. Classification (NCBI taxonomy): domain Eukaryota; kingdom Metazoa; phylum Chordata; class Mammalia; order Primates; family Hominidae; genus Pan; species Pan troglodytes. Next base: position 35,408,527 of record NC_072408.2, on the reverse strand, counting down.
TTAAATTTTCTGCTTTGTCCCCTTGCCCATCTCTACTGCTCACTCTCTTCTATACAAAGCAAAATGGGTCCTCCAGGTTTCCAATAATTTATTCAAGCTTATCAGAGTCATGCAAAATACAAAAAGATTTGAAAACATGTTGTATCACTCCTCTCACTTCCATTTCACAAGACAGCTACTTCTTCAGTCTTCCCCATTGCAGCACAAGATAGCATCATCCATCCCATTGCTTAGACCAAAACTTCAGGTGGCACCCTTGTTCAATTTGTGTCCCTCCAGTTAGATAGTTAGTTCATTAGTTCTCCTGTTGGCATTACTATTAAAATAGATTATTAATCTAGTCACTTCTCATTATTTTCCTTGTTTTACTCCAAGACCAATTTATCATCTCTGACATGTCCTAGTTCAACAGTCTCCTCTCTGGCTTTCTTTGTTTTCCTTTTTATCCCCAAAATAGTTTATAATCCACACAAGGATGACATTTCCTTTTCTAAAGTATATATATCAGATTATCCGTCATTCTCTTGCTTAAATAGTTTTAATGGCTTTTCATAGCAATGGAATAAAACACAAACACCTATTAAATCCTACAAAAATAGAATAGAATGTTGTATAGACCCAATAATGATAATATAATTATTATTATTAACTTGCCTACTTGCCTAAATTCAACCACTGCAATTTCCCCCACATTAAGTTATCTGTGGCTACTGTGTCTTTCTTACTAACTTTTCAATGATTCAACCTTGGTCATTGCACTTGCATATTTCATCTTCCCCATAATCTCACTGCATAGGTTCCCATGATTCTTCCATTCTCATCACTCACACTTCACCACAAATGTTAGGTATTCAAAAGAGCCTCTTCTAACAATGCTAGTGGGCAGATTATTTTCCATGTACCTATTTATTACAACTTCCTATTGCATTTCTTTGTTTTAATTTTTAAACAAATTCTCAATATTTGAAATTCTAATTTTATTCTTTATTTACATTTGAACTGATACCTTGCCTCACCAGAACAAGCATACAGGAAAGAAGAAATTATTTTTTACAAGTTGTTAAATAATTCAACATCTTAAACACACAGTGAATTCTTATTTAGTATTTGTTGAATTAAAAAGAAATGAATTTAATTATAATTATTCCAGTGTACGTATTGCTACAAGAATTAAGTGAGATAACTAAATGATAGAAGACTCAATATATTTAATGTATTTTTTTAATCAAAAAATAAAGTGAACAAGCTATTTCTATTTTGAGATTTCTATGATTTATTCATAATAAAATAGCACAGTCATTTTTTGTTATCTGCAGGGGGTTGGTTCCGGGATCTCTATGAAAAAATCCCCTACCAAAATCCATGGAAACTCAAGTTTCTTATATAAAATAATATAGTATTTATACATAACCTCTTCACATCCTCTTATATATTTTAAGTCATCTCTGGATTACTTATAATACCATATACAATGTGCTATGTAAATATTTGTTATACTGTATTTTTAAAATTTGTTTTAATTTTATTGTTGTATTATAAACTTTTTATTTTTTATTTTCTTCAATGTGTGGTTGGTTGCATCAGGGATGTGGAACATACAGATACGGAGGGACAATTTTAATTGCCAAAATGCGTATTTCTAATTCTGAGTTACTTAGCTTCGAATATTGTGTTTAACAATGAAAACAAAACAAAATCTGACAATTTGTTAATTTTTAAAAATAGCTATTAAAGTATATTCTTCATTTTAATCATGTTTCTGTAGGATACTTGATCTGGTTTTGACTCTTCTATTCATCCCCCACATTACTAATTTAAATTGCAGTGATATCTTTTGCCCACTTCCAATTTATACTACTTCTGGACATCTCTGCCATTCCCTTGATTTTTTTATGAGCTCCAAATTTATTTATTTATTTATTTATTTAGAGACAGGATCTCATTCTGTTGCCCAGGCTGGAGTGCAATGGTGCAATCTGGGCTCACTGCAATCTCCACCTCCCAGGTTCAAGTGATTCTCATGTCTCAGCCTTCTGAGTAGCTGGGATTACAGGTGCGTGCCATCACACCCGGCTTATTTTTGTATTTTTTGTAGAGACAGGGTTTCACCATTTTGGCCAGGCTGGTCTCAAACTTCTGACCTCAAGTGATCCGCCCGCCTTGGCCTCCCAAACTGCTGAAATTACAGGCATGAGCCACCGCGCCCAGCCCAAATTTATATATTTTAAATTGAACTCTCTCCTAAACTTCGGCAATTCTGTGTTTTCAACATCCCATTTACATCTTTATAAGGACAATATTAAGGTACTTCAAATTAAACCCATATGCATCATTATGTGGTTCTTAAAAGCAGCATTCAAATTCTAACTCCTCTAAGTCCACGTTTTCTTATCTGTAAAACAGGGATTACCATAGTATCTACATCTTAGGTAAGATTAACTACAGATTCAAAGACTAAACCATTTAAATCATTGAGCGGAAAATAAATGGTATATAACTGTTTAGTTATTGACCATACTAAACAGTTGGCCAAACTAAAAAGTGCTATTACAATTTTATTGATGATTAATTTACTATCACATTTTTATACGTTGTGAAAATATAAAAAAAATTGTGACATTTCAACAGCTTTAAAAAGTAGTATGTTTTTTAAGTCATTGAAGTGTAACTACGGATATTTTTTGATGACTATCTCTCATTTATTTACTAATATTTAACACTTGTACCAAACACTACATTAGATATTAAGAATTCTAAATATTCACAAAACTTAGTATCTTTTCTTTAAGGTCTCAAAGTATGACATGACATTCGGAGAAGAAAATATTCATTTGCATTAGGAATTAATAGTGATTATATTGCAGACATATTCAAGGTACTGGGTTTGAGTTCGAGCTTGATATAACTTTTATTGATACTTAATATCCAGTCTCAATTTCCTTATTTGTAAAATAAGTGGTTTGACTATATCATCTCTAATAACCATCCCGGGAATAAATGTTATTTGCAAATAAATGGTCCATTAATTTGTGTAGTATACTTATCTAAAACGTTTAACAAGGAGGATTTGATGTCACTTACATCTGCTTCCATTTATTTTTCAAAATTGTGAGAGGATATTTTTTGTGTGTGTTTGTGTGTGTGTGTGTTATGTATTGGTATAAAGCTACAGTAGAACAGATTATCTATCATGTCCTTTATTTTTATAATAGGCTAAAAAATATCAATATTCATTGCAGTGGAGAGATTGTACTCATGCTCTCAACACTTTTCCAGGTCAAAGTATCTACCTATTGTGAATATTACTGCATTGCTATGTAGGATTATAATAAGATGTCAATCTGCGAGTTTCAGCAGTACATGAAATCACTGTGGGGAATCTCCTAGATGAAAGAGCAGCCTTTGTTTAATATCTTTATTCCCTCAACAGAGCTGTAAGACTAATTGGCAAGTTGGATTACTCACAAAAGCCAAGCATTTTTTAATATAACAGCAGGAGGTATTGGATAAATGATAAACTATATCTCTGAAATTTTCAAGTTGGTAGACAAGAGAACTCTGATAGGTTTTAAATTTGAGTATCCATTCTCAATTACAATTCTAGTAACTAGAACAAATTCTTTGCAATTTTGAATCAATTATTCTCTGCTTAGAGATTTGACAAAGCAAAAGATTTACTAATTAGTTTAAGATTTGTTAAGATAATAATTTGCAATTATTAGTGTTGTTTTTACTTGAAAGGGAGACTCTACAAATTAATAAATTTTATGTTTTAAACTATGACTTCTGGAAAATGTTCACACCATTAATTGGTTATTAGATTTTTAAAATTTTGTTGATGATGTTTTTAAATATTTAAAAAATATTTTTAGTATTTAGGTGTGGGAAAAATTCTGTAGCATGTACTGTCAAAGGCTTTTCAGTGACCATTTCTTACCTTTAAAATCAAAATACAAAGTGCAAACATTTAAATTTAAAAACGCCAAAGACAATGTGATTCTCCAGATGAAAAATTCACATTTTTTTCAGAATTTCTTGGAAAATAAAAACAAACCAAATCAATATTACTTGCATTAAGCAGCAGTAGCCAATTAGAAAATGTAATGGAAAAAAGCCATGTCATGGAACATTGATTGTATCAACACCAACACCCCCCAAAAAATTACTCCAAATTAATATATAAATAAGTAAGTAAAAATGCCTATTTGGTAAACTTAAGTAATAAACTTGTAAATGTGATTCATTAACTCTTCCAAAATGTATACCTCTGGAAGATAAAGATAATAGACAATCAAAACCAAGGGTATTTTGCCATTTTTTATGGATACAATAAGAAAATTTGTATCCAGCATAATACTGTCATCTGAGAAGTAACTCCCCAGTGTTTATCATTAACTTATCCCAGAGACTTTCAAACCAGCTTCAAGGATAAAGCAACTAATCAATTAAGATTCATGAATTTTAATTCTTAAGTGTTCATACTGGTTAACAATATGTATCGTAGAGACAGTTTCACAGGCTGAAAAGACTTTGGATCATAATGGCATATTTACGTACTGGCATAATAATTCCTTGAGTAGACTAACTCTGGGAGGTATGTCAAGAGAATTTATAATATTTCCTATGGAACTAATTCCTTTTATTATTATGGAGTGTTCCTATTTATCTGGATTAAAGATTCTTGCCTTGCAATTGTCGTTCCATAATATGGTAAGTCTACCAGCTTTTTTGGGTTAATGCTTGCACATACATTGCTTCATTCTGTGTAGATTTACAGAGCGTTGTTTTTGTAAGCCACAATAAATGGAGATAAATTTTTATCTGATCTGACAATTTTAAATTTTTCTTAATACTTTTTTTATTTACTGTAATTAATATATCTTTGTTTAGATCTACTATCTTACTATTCATTTTCTATATGTCTCATACTTTTTATATTCTAGTATCTTTTCTGTCTTGATGACTTAGATTATTCAAAATTATCATTGCTTTTTTTCCTCCTATAACTTGTCGGTTACGCTTTTTTTTTACCTGATTTTAGTGATTACACTAGAGGCTACCATATGCAACCCTGACTCATTATGGGGTTAGGACCAATCATTACTTTTTTAACTTCCTCAACTCAATAAAAATTTTGAACCTTTAAAGGAAATATATATTTCCTGTGTTTTACATTATTTCATATATGTAAGCCTTCTCTCTCTCTTTAATGTGTGTGTGTGCATGTGTGTGTATTTCACACAATGAATTATTTTGCACTGTCAATATATATTAATATTTGCCACATCTTTACTTTAGATACTGTTCTTTTTTCACTAACTACTTTAATCCTGGCTCACTGTTCTCAGGCCTAAAGAACTACTAGTAACTCTTTTGGTATAGGCCTGTTGGTGATACATTTTTGGTGATACAGTTGGTGATACAGTTTTGGTTAGTCTTAAATGTCTATATTTTGCCTTAATATTTAAACAGAATTTTACGTTGGTATGGAAAAATAAAGTTAGCTCCCCCTTTTCTTCTCCTGCACTTTGTTGATGTTGTCCCATTATCATATTTTGGCTTTCCTGCTGAGACACCAGTTCCACTGAAGTTAATTTGTTTTTCCATCTGACTCTTTTAAGATTGTCTCTTTGTCTTTGATTTTCAGCCATTCTTTTAATTAATTCATTTTTTAATTTTTAAAATTTCAGTTGCTTTTGGGATATGAGTGGTTTTTGATTACATGGATATATTATATAGTGATAAATTCAGAGATTTTAGTGTACCGTCACTCAAATAGTGTATGTTGTACCTAATATATACTTTTGTAGCCCACACCCCCCTCTCAGCCACCTGCTTCTGAGTCTCCAAAGTCCATTAAATCACTCTATGTGCCTTTGCATATTCATAGCTTAGCTCTCACTTATAAGTGAGAACATATGGTATTTGGTTTTCCATTCCTGAGTTACTTCACTTAGAATAATGACCTTGATCTCTATCCAAGTTACTGCAAAAGAATTATTTCATTTTTTTTATGGCTGAGTAGTATTCCATGGTGTATATATACCACATTTTCTCTATCCATTCATTGGTTGATGGGCACTTAGTTTGGTTTTATATATTTGCAATTGTGAATTGGTTTGCAATAAAAATACATGTTCATGTGACTTTTAAATATAATGATTTCTTTTCCTTTGGGACAAGAAAGTAGTGAGATTGCTGGATCAAATTGTAGATCTACTTTTAGTTCTTTAAAGAATCTCTGTGCTATTTTTCATAGAGGCTGTACAAATTTACATTCCCAATTTAAAGCCATTTAACTACGCTGTGTTCATTTTTTGTTTGTTTGTTCATTTTGTTTTAGAATTTATTCTACTTGGAGTTATCTTAGATTACTGAGTCTATGATTAAAAACCTTTAATTTTTGGAAAATTTTCATTCATTATATTCTCAGAAAGTCCTTTTGCTCCTATTTTTATTTCTCATTATGTAACTCATATAACAAGTGTATTAGACATTTTGTTTATTCTTATGCTTCCTTTATACAGCATTTTTAAAAAGTATTCTTTTTTTTACATTTCAATTTCTATATGTTCTATTTATCTTCCTTTGAGTTCACTAATCGAGTATGCTGCTGTTCAATGAGTTTAGCAAGTGTTTAATTTTAGATCTTATTTTAAATGATTTTTAAGGAATCTAGTTCTTTGTTGAAATTGTCAGTTCCTTCACCTGTTTTGAAAATATTTTCTCATTTAATGTATTCATCATTGATTCTGACCTACTACATTATATTCACAACCTCTATATTGTAAATTTGTACTTATTTATGAAAAATTTGGTATTTTACAAGATATGTGAAATAAAGAAAAATAAAATATTCTATTAAATTTCAATTTGCTTATGAAATAGATATTTTGGGAACTCTCAAAGCCATCAACTATGTCACCAAGTGGCAGAGAAAATCTTGGTCATATCTCAAGAATTTACTAACGTAACTTTTGATATAAAAAATTTATGGTAACCTTTACTTCATAGCCTGAAAATTATGAAGAGTGATGAATCAAGGAGTTTGAGGAACTCTCAAAATTGGAATCTACATGTGTGAGACAAAAAAAAAATGAAATAACCTATTTAAACTAATGAATGTGATTATACATGCAGCAATCTGATATTAATGAGATGAGATTTGAAAATTATACTTAAAGAATGGATCTATTGAAAAACCCAAGGAGCAATTGAAAAAAAACAAAATAAATGATACATTAGCATATGTTTCTTGATTAAAATGACATCAAGGCAACGTTGCATGATACACTTCATGACAAACTTCATATTAAAATTACAATGGGAAGTGACATCAGCAAGATGGATGAATAGGACTTTCCAGGACTCTTGCCCTTATAGAAATATCAGTGCACAACTATTCAACCACAAAAGTTACCTTTGCAAGAGCTGTGGAAACCAGGTGAGAAATTACAGCTCCTGACTGTAGTACAAAAATAATTTTTAAAAGATGCCTGAAAGAGGGTAGGATGGACAGTTTTACATTGCTTGCATTTTACCTGTCCCAACCCCATGCAACACAGTATGGAGAGAAATATCCTCCACATAGAGAAAAGACTGTAACCTGAGCACTAGAATTTGTCTTGGACCCCGACACTAAGCCTACTGTAGTAAAATCTAACACCAAGCAGGTCCTCACAGCTCCAGGCCAGTATCTGAGGACAAAACCTTCAGGTCTGCTCCACTGCCAGGCTGGCCCCCACAGTCTCAAGGCATTAGGTTCATCCCAGCACCTGGCTCACCCTTACAGCTCTAGACTCTATGCTAACAAACTGCAGACTCAGTTTCTAGACCTACCCCTTCACTAAGCTGGCCCCACAGGCTTAGGCTCCAGGTCCATCACAGGGCTAGGATAGCTCCAGAAGCCTAGCCCTAGCAAGCACCTGCAAACTTAGGGTCAAGGCCCACTCTACTACCAGACCAACACCAGTGGTACTAGGCTCCCGACTGTCCTCAGCACTGAGTCAGATGCCTTCCTCAGCACTGAGTCTGAGGCCTTCCTCAGGGCCAAGCCAGTCTCCACAGTGTTAGTTACCAGGCTGGCATCCATGGACCCAGACTATTTGCTAGCTCCTTGGCCCCAGGTAGCAAGCCAGTATTTGAAATTCCAAAGCCTAGAACTTCACCTGGACCCAGCCTCTATACCCACCCTAGCACAGGGCCAGCCTCTCAGCCCCAGACTCCAGATTAGGACCCATAGCTTCCAGGTCCTCCCCAGTATCAGGTCAGCACCCACAGACTTCAGTTTCAAGCTAGGACCTGCTGAACCAGGATCCAGTCCACTTCAGTGCCAGGCTAACTTCTGTGTTTTCAGGCACCACACCAGCACCCTCAACCTCAAAATACAGGTTAGGCCCCAAGAACTTAGATTCCAGCCCCACCCCACGCACTAGAGCAACCCAACACCAGGCTGATTCACATATACCCAGCCTCCAGGCCAACCCTAGTGCTGGGTTGACACCTATGGAGAGCAAACTCTATGCTGGCTATCTGGTTTATGGCATCAAGGTGGTACTGACAAATCTAACCTCTAGGGCAACCCCCGTGGACAAAGGCTTCAGGCTCACTCAGTATTAGGTTCACTCTTGCAGCCTCATGGTGGTTGACCCATGAAGGGTCAACCTGTAACTTCTGTGCTAGGTTGATCCATGAAGACCCAAGGGCTAGGATTGCTTCAGAAGACTCAGGGTCCAAGCTCATCCCTGTAAGCCCCAGTGCTGGGCTGGCCCCCACAGAGCCAAGTTCAAAGAACACCCTAGTAGACACAGCTTTTGGGCTTGTACCGTGTGACCCAAGAACCCAGGCCAACCTCCACAGACAGACCCTAGGCCCACCAAAGCCAAGCCAGCCACCAGGATCCCAGGCTACTGGCCATCCCTCACAAACCTAGCCTCCAAACCAGGACCTGTGCCCTCAGTATTTAGGGCAGTGCCATAAATCCAAGCTCCAGGGAAGCCCCTGTTGGTCAAGGCACTAGGTCAGCACTTGTGTCTCCATGCTCTGGGCTCATCCCCATGGCATCAGGTTTAGATTCAAGGTCCAGGAGAAGATGGCACCAGGCCAGTCCCCATGGACATAAGCCCCAGGGCTTCCCCAACAGAAGACTTACCCCTGTGGACTCAGGCTCAAGGGCTGTTTTTACGCACCAAGCCTGAAGGCCCATCTTATAACCAGTCCAGTGATTACAGACTCAGATTCAAGGTTCACCCCAGATCCATATTGTCCCTCATGCACCCAGGCTTCTGGTTGACATCTGTGGACCCAAAACCCAGGCCTGCCCTAGCAGAGTCAATTTCATGCCTACTGCAGTAAACCCAGATTCTAGGCCCAGCCCTACAGAAACAAATGCCAACTCTATCCTCCTGCTTACTCCAGGAGAGTGGCCTTAGGACTGTAATGGTAATCCCACATACAGACCACACTTCACAAACTTCTGAGAATCTCAGGACAGACTGATTGTCAAAGGGCTATCTGAAATTACCCTGTCAGAGGAACCAAAAGGAAAAAAGAGTGAAGAAAGCCTATGGTAACTATGGTACACCATCAAGTAAATCAATATACATAATAAATATCTCAGAAGAAGAAGAGAAAAAGAAAGAAAAAGAAAGCTTGCTTTAGGGAGGGGTCAAGATGGCCAAGTATAAACAGCTCTGGTCTGCAGTTTCCACTGAGACAAATGCAAATGGTGAGTGATTTCTGCATCTCCAACTGAGGTACGCAGATTTTCTCATTGGGACTTACTGGGCAATTGACGTGACCTACGGATATCATGGTCAATCAGGTTGGGGAGATGGTCCACCCAGGAGCTGTGTGGGGCAAAGGGACCTCCCTCCCCCAGTCAAGGGAAATGGTGAAGTACTGTGCTACCCACCCAGAGTTCTATACTTTTCCCACAAATTTTTGCAATCTGTGGATCAGAAGATTCCCTCATGTGCCTACACCACCAGGGCCTTGGGTCTCAAGCACAAAACTGGGCAGACCCAAGGCAGCTGCACCAAATGGCAGCTGTTAGGGTAGGTACTGAGCTGCAGGAGATTTACATACTCCTGCAGCTCCCAGAACTCCAGGGTGGCAGGAGAGTCATCCACTCCGAAGCCAGGGAGCCAACTAGCTCAGTGGGTCTCACCCCCATTGAAATATGCAAGCTAAGACCCACTGGCCTGGAATCCCCACTGGCCACCACAACAGCCTGGAGTCTGCCTAAGATGACTGAGTAGCCAAGGAGAAGGACAACCATCACGATTGCAGCTCTAGTTGGCAGTTTCCATTGCCAGTGCTAGGGAGACTGGGCAGTTTGGGCTGGGTGGTATTCCCCACAGTGCAACACAGTGGCTGTGACAGATTATGGCCAGACTTCTTCTTTGGCAGAACTGGATTTATCCCTCATCACCAAATAGGGCCTCCATGCAGGAATTCCAGCAACTCTAGCCAGGGGCTTTCAGACAGAACTTTCACCGCCCTGGGACAGAGCACTTGGGGGGAGGGGTGACTACAGTCTCAGGTTCAGCAGACTTAATCTTTCCTCATGCTGGCTCAGAAACGTCCAGACAGTCTGGACTAGGAGAATTTCCCCCAGCACAGTGCACCAGCTCTTCCCCCTGATCTCGTGTCTGCTGATCTCCCATCAGGGGTAGCCAGACAATGCATACAGGGGAGTTCCAGCTGGCATCAGGTTGGTGCCCCTCTGGGATGAAGCTTCTGGAGGAAAAAGCAGGCAGCAATCTTTGCTGTATTGCAGCCTCTACTGGTGATATCTGGGTGAACAAGGACTGGAGTGGACCCCCAGCAAACTGCAGCAGACCTGCAAGAAAAGGGCCTGACCATTACAGGAGAAAGAAACAAAGAGAAAGCAATGACAACAACAGCAACAACAACAACAATCCCCAAAAATTCCCATCTAAAGGTCAATAGCCTCAAAGAGCAAAGGTAGATAAATCCATCAAGATGAGGAAAAATCAATGCAAAAATGCTGAAAATTCCAAAAACCAGAATACTGCTTCTCCTCCAAATGATTGCAACACCTCTCCATCAAGGGCACAGAACTGGGCTGAAACTGAGATGGATGAACTGACAGACGTAGGCTTCAGAAAGTGGGTGATAACGAACTTCACTGAGTTAAAGGATTATGTTCTAACTGAATGCAAAGAAGCTAAGAACCATGACTAAACATTACAGGAGACGTTAACTAGAATAACAAGTTTGCAGAGAAACATAAATGACCTGAAAGTGCTAAATGCCATAGCACAAAGACTTCATGATGCAAACACAAGTAAAAATAGCCAAATCCATCAAGCAGAATAAAGAATATCAGAGCTTGAAGACTACCTTGGTGAAATAAGGCATGCAGACAAGGTTAGAGAAAAAATAATGAAAAGGAATGAAAAAAGAAAATTCAAAGAACTATGTAAAAGGACCAAACCTATGACTGATTAGAATAGCTGAAAGACATGGAGAGAATGGAACCAAGGTGGAAAACACACTTCAGGATATCAATAAGGAAAGGTTCCCAAACTTAGCAAGACAGACCAACATTCAATTTCAGGAAATCCAGAGAACCCCAATAATATACTCTGCAAGAAGATCAACCCCAAGACACAAAACCATCAGATTCTCAGAGGTCAGAATGAAGGAAAAAATGTAAAGGGCAGCCAGAGAGCAAGGCAAGGTTGCCTGCAACAGGAAACTCATCAGACTAAGAGTGTACCTCTCAGCAGAAACCCTAAAAGCCAGGTAAAATTGAAGGCCAATATTCAACATTCTTAAAGAGAAGAATTTCCAACTCAGAATTTCATATCCAGTCAAACTAAGCTTTATAAGCAGAGGAGAAAAAAATCTTTTTCAGACAACCAAATGCTGAGGGATTTTGTCATCACCGGGCCTGCCTTGCAAGAGCTCCTGAAGGAAGCACTAAACATGGAAAGGAAAAAACCTTTACCAGCCACTACAAAAAGACACTGAAGTACATAGACCAATCACTATGAAGCAACTACATTAACAAGTCTGCAAAATTAGCCAACCAGAATCGTGATGACAATATCAAATTCACACATAACAATATTAACCTTAAATGTAAATGGGCTAAATGCCCAATGAAAAGACACAGAAAGGCAAGCTGGATAAAAGGACAAGACCCATTGGTGTGCTGTACTCAAGAGACACATCTCACATGCAAACACATATAGGCTCAAAATAAGTGGAATGGAGGAAAATTTACCAAGCATGGAAAACATGGAGGGGGAAGGGCATCTGCCATTACGGAGGCTTGAGTAGGCAGTTTTCCCTTCACAGTGTAAACAAAGCCTCCAGGAAGTTAGAACTGGGCAGAGCCTACCTCAGCCCCGCAAAGCCACTACCTCAGCCCCGCAAAGCCATACTGCTTGTCTAGATTCCTCCTCTCTGGGCAGGGCATCTCTGAAAGAAAGGCAGCAGCCCTAGTCAGAGGCTTACAGATAAAACTCCCATCTCCCTGGGACAGTGCACCTGGGGGAAGGGGCGGCTGTGGTCTCAGCTTCAGCAGACAAACGTTCCTGCCTGCTGGCTCTGAAGAGAGCAGTGGATCTCTCACCACAGCACTCAAGTTCTGCTAAGGGACAGATTGCCTTCTCAAGTCAGTCCCTGAACCCTATGCCTCCTGACTGAGAGAAACCTCCCATCAGGGGTCAACAGACACCTCATACCGGGGAGCTCTGGCTGGCATCTGGCAGCTGCCCCTCTGGAACGGAGCTTCCATAGGAAGAAACAGGCAGCAATCTTTGCTGTCCTGCAGCCTCTGCAGGTGACACTCAGGCAAACAAGGTCTGAAGTGGACCTCCAGCAAACTCCAGCAGACCTGCAGCAGAGGGGCCTGACAGTTACAAGGAAACTAACAAACAGAAAGGAATAGCATCAACATCAACAAAAAGGCAGTCCACAAAGAAATCTCATCCAAACATCACCAACATCAAAGATAAATCCATGAAGATGAGGAAAACCAATGCAAAGAAGCTACAAATTCCAAAAACCAGAATGCCTCTTCTCCATCAAAGAATCACAGCTCCTCACCAGCAAGGGAACAAAACTGGATGGAGGATAATTTCAACAAATTGACAGAAGTAGGCTTCAGAAGGTGGGTAATACCAAACTCCTCTGAGCTAAAAGAGCATGTTCTAACTCAATGCAAGGAAGCTAAGAAATTTGAAAAAAGATTAGAGGAATTGCTAACTAGAATAAACAGTTTAGAGAAGAACATAAATCACCTGTTGGAGCTGAAAAACACAGAATGAGAACTTTGTGAAGCATACACAAGTATCAATAGCCAAATGGATCAAGCAGAAGAAAGGATATCAGAGATTGAAGATCAACTTAATGAAATAAAGCATGAAGACAAGATTAGAGAAAAAAGAATGAAAAGAAACAAAGCCTCCAAGAAATATGGGACTATGTGAAAAGACCAAACCTACATTCAATTGGTGTAACAGAGAGTGATGGGGAGAATGGAACCGAGTTGGAAAACACTCTTCAGGATATTATCCAGGAGAACTTCCCCAACCTAGCAAGACAGGCCAACATTCAAATTCAGGAAATACAGAGAACACCACAAAGATACTCCTTGAGAAGGACAACCCCAAGACACATAATCATCAGATTCACCAAGGTTGAAATAAAGGAAAAAATATTAAGTGCAGCCAGAGAGAAAGGTTGGGTTACCCACAAAGGGAAGCCGATCAAACTAACAGTGGATCTCTCTGCAAAACCCTACAAGCAAGAAGCCAGTGGAGGCCAATATTCAACATTCTTAAGGAACAGAATTTTCATCCCAGAATTTTATATTCAGCCAAACTAAGCTACATAAGTGAAGGAGAAATAAAATCCTCTACAGACAAGCAAATGCTGAGAGATTTTTGTCACCACCAGGCCTGCCTTACAAGAGCTCCTGCAGGAAGCACTAAAGATGGAAAGAAAAAACCAGTAACAGCCACACTAAAAAAATATCAAATTGTAAAGACCATCAACACTATGAAGAAATTGCATCAACTAACTGGCAAAACAACCAGCTGGCATCATAATGACAGGATCAAATTCACACATAACAATATTAACCTTAAATGTAAACTGGCTAAATGCACCAATTAAAAAACACAGACTGGCAAATCGGATAGAGTCAAGACCCATCAGTGTGCTGTATTCAGGAGACACATCTTATGTGGAAAGACATACATAGGCTCAAAATAAAGGCATAGAGAAATATTTACCAAGCAAATAGAAAGCCAAAGAAACCGGGAGTTGCAACCCTAGTCTTTGACACAACAGACTTTAAACCAACAAAGATCAAAAAAGACAAAGAACGACATTACATAATGGTAAAGGGATAAATGCAACAAGAAGAGCTAACTATCCTAAATATATACACACCCAATGCAGGAGCACCCAGATTTATAAAGCAAGTTCTTAGAGACCCACAAAGAGACTTACACTTCCACAAAATAATATGGGAGACTTTAACACCACACTGTGAAAATTAGATCAATGAGACAGAAAATTAACAAGTACATTCAGGATGTGAACTCAGGTCTGGACCAAGCAGACCTAATAGACATCTACAGAACACTCCACCCCAAATCAACAGAATTTACATTCTTCTCAGCACCAAGTCACACTCATTCTAAAATTGACCACATAATTGGAAGTAAAACACTCCTCAGGAAATGGAAAAGAATGGAAATCAAAACAGTCTTTCACACCACAGTGCAATCAAATTAGAACTCAGGATTAAGAAACTCACTCAAAACTGCACAACTACATGGAAACTGAACAACCTGCTCCTGAATGACTACTGGGTAAATAATGAAATCAAGGCAGAAACAAATAAATTCCTTGAAACCGAGGAGAACAAAGACACAATGTAACAGAATCTCTGGGACTCAGTTAAAGCAGTGTTTAGAGGAAAATGTATAGCACTAAATGCCCACAGGAGAAAGCAGGAAAGATCTTAAATTGACCCCCTAACATCACAATTAAAAGAACTAGAGAAGGAAGAGCGAACAAATTCAAAAGCTAGCAGAAGACAAGACATAACTAAGATCAGAGCATGACTGAAGGAGTAGAGACATGAAAAACCCTTCAAAAAATTAATCCAGGAGCTGATTTTTGAAAAAGATCAACAAAATAGACCACTACTCAAAATAATAAAGAAGAAAAGAGAGAAGAATCAAATAGACACAATAAAAATAATAAAGGGGATATCACCACTGATCCCACAGAAATACAAACTGCCATCAGAGAATACTATAAACAACTCTACACAAATATGCTACAAAATCTAGAAGAAATGGATACATTCCTGGACATATACACCCTCCCAAGACTAAAGCAGAAAAAAGTCAAATTCCTGAATAGACCAATAACAAGTTCTGAAATTGAGGCAGTAATCAATCAATAGCCTACCAACCAAAAAAAGTCCAGGATCAGACAGATTCACAGCTGAATTCTACCAGAGGTTCAAAGGGGAGCTGGTACAATTCCTTCTGAAACTATTCCAAACAGTAGAAAAAGATGGACTCCTTCCTAACTCATTTTATGAGGGCAGCATCATCCTGATACCAAAACCTGGCAGAGACAACAACAAAAAAGATTTCAGGCCAATATCCCTGATGAGTATCAATGTGAAAATTCTCAATAAAATACTGGCAAACAAACCACCAACACATCAAAAAGCTTATCCACCAATGTAAAATTAAACAAATTTACAAGAAAAAAACAAACAACTTTATCAAAAAGTGGGTGAAGGATATGAACAGACACTTGTCAAAAGAAGACATTTATGCAGCCAACAATCAGATGAAAAAGCTCATCATCACTGGTCATTAGAGAAATACAAATCAAAGTCACAATGAGATACCATCTCACACCAGTTAGAATGGTGATCATTAAAAAGTCAGGAAACAATAGGTGCTGGAGAGGATGTGGAGAAATAGGAACACTTCTACACAATTGGTGGGGGTGTAAATTAGTTCAATCATTGTGGAAGACAGTGTGGCGATTCCTCAAGGATCTAGAACCAGAAATACCATTTGACCCAGCAATTCCATTACTGGATGTATACCCAAAGAATTATAAATCATTCTACTATAAAGACACATGCACACATATGTTTATCACAGCACTGTTCAAATAGCATAGACTTCGAACCAACCCAAATCCCATTAATGATAGACTAGATGAAGAAAATCTGGCACATATACTCCATGAAATACTATGCTGCCACAAAAAAGGATGAGTTCATGTCTTTTGCTGGGACATGGATGAAGCTGAAAACCATCATTCTCAGCAAACTAACACAAGAACAGAAAACCAAACACTGCATGTTCTCACTCATAAGTGGGAGTTGAACAGTGAGAACACATGGACACATGGAGGGGAACATCACACACCGGGGCCTGTAGGGGGGTTGGGGAGATAGGGTAGGGATAGCATTGGGAGAAATACCTAATGTAGATGATGGGTTGATGGGTGCAGCAAACCACTATAGCATGTGTATGCCTATGTAACAAACCTGCATGTTCTGCACATGCATCCCAGGACTTAAAGTAAAATACAAAAAAAGAAAAAGAAAAAGAAAGAAAGTGAAAAAGACAGCCAATGGATTGGGAAATCAAACAACATACTTCTTAACAGTACATATACATAAATCATACATGTAAACCAAAATGTATCTGAGACAAGTCTCAATCAATGTAGAAGTTTATTTTGCCAAGGTTAAGGACATGCCCATGACAGCCTTAGGAGGTTCTACCAACCTGTGCCAAAGGTGATAGGGCACATGGTTTGGTTTTATACATTTTAGGAAGACATAAGACATAAATTAATGCATGTAAGATGTACATTGGTTCAGTCTAGACCATCAGGACAACACGAAGTGGGGGCTTCAAAGACATGGGTGGATTCAAAAATTTTCCAGTTGGCAATTGGTTGAAAAAGTTAATTTAAAGACCTGGAATCCATAGAAGAGAGGGTCTTGGTTAAGATAATGGTTGTGGAGACCAATGTTCTGATGCAGATGAAGCCTCCAGGTAGCAGACTTCAGAGATAATAGATTGTAAATATTTCTTATCAGACTTAAAAAAGGTGCCAGACTCTTTGTTTTACTCCAGGAGAGTTAATTGTCTCCTGGATCAGGGGACAGACCTTAAAAGGAAAAGCAATTCTCTACAGAATGTGGATTTTTCCCCAAAAGAGACAGCTTTGCAGGGCCTTTTTAAAATAATATATTTCAGGGTAAAATATTTTTATTTCCCTCAGAATCTGCTATTGATCATGTGATGCCATACTAGGGTCAGGCTGAAACTTGCTTTCTTAAGGTATTTTTCCTACAAAAATGTCTTAAAATATCTGTTTTAGTGTTAATGCTGGTCAGCTGTGCCTGAGTTCCAAAGGAAGGAGGGCATAAAGGTGCATGTTTGACTTCCTCTTCCTATCATGACGTGAACTAGTTTTTCAGGTTAACTTTGGAATGCACTTTGCAGAAAGAATGTGTCCATTCAGATGGTTGGGGGAGCTTGTGATTTTATTTTTTAGTTTACAATTCATTTGATAAAGGTCTAATATCCAGAACATATGAAGAATAATTATAAGTCAACAACATAGGATCAACATCCCAATTAGAAAATAGCCATAATACTTAATAGACATTTCCCCAAAGAAGGTATACAGATGGGCTAAAGACAATAAAGAGATTCTCAACCTTATTACTCATTAGGGAAATGCAAATCAAAACTAATGAGACAATATTTTATATCCACTAGCATTGCAATAACAATAATACTGCCGAAAATATCTCATGTTGGTAAGGATGTGGAGAATTTGGAAGCCTCATGATTTCCTGGTCAGAATATAGAATGGTTTAGCCTCTATGAAAAAAAGCCTGGTAGTTGCTCTAATAGTTAAACATAAAATAAACCTATGACCCAAAACTGCCACTCCTAGGCCTATACCCCACATAATTAAAAAGAGGTACTCAAATACATACATCTTCACACATGTCACAGAAGTACTTTTACAATAGCTGAAAGGTGGAAACAACTTAAGTGTCTTTCAACAATGAATGACTAAACAGGTGTGGCATATACATAGAATAGAGTATTATTCAGCTTTAACAATAATGAAGTATTGACACCTATTTTAATGTGACTGAAACTAAAACCTTATGCTAGGTGAAAGAAGCCTGATGCGAAGTTCATATAGAGACAGAAAGCTGACTGATGGTTGTCAGGCCCTGGAGAAAGATGGGAATATGGAATAAGTGCTTAATATGTATGGGATTTTCTGGGGGGTATGAAGAAAATGTTTTGGAACTAGATAGAGATAATCGTTGTACAACATCATGATTTTACTAAATGCAACTTATTCATTTACTTGGAAATTGTTAATTTTATGTAAATTTCACCTCAATTATGAAAAATGAAATGGAATTTTAGAAATGATCCGTATGTAACTCAGGAAACATGGCAAATCGGTTTTGCTAAGAGTCAAAAGGTTAAAGCACTAATAATGAGAAGATGCTAGATCAGTCAAATAAAGAAAATAAATCCTTAAGGACAAGGGCACAGCTGTTTGAAACCACCTAGCATTAGATGTTAAGGGGGTCTAGATGTCCTCTCACAAAGATGGAAAAATCCCAAACTTTTGTTACTTCATTGTCTAACATTTAAAGGGAAGATGTTAAGCATTGTAGTAGTGATGGTTCTATGAATGTATTTTGGATTGAATTTTGTCTCCCCAAAATTTATACATTGAAGTCCTATCTTCTGGTATCTCAAAATTTGACTGTATTTGGCAATTGGGTCTTCACAAAGGAAACTAACATTAAATGAGGTAATATGGATGGGCCCTACTCCAACATGACTGGTGTCATTCATGTTTAGGATAGTCTATGGCCGCATTATTTGCAATGCATTGATTTGTATATGGCTTATAGGAATATTCTGGGAGCATAAGACAATATAGTATTTCTAATTATATCTATGTTATAAGCAATGTAACTTCATATTACATAGTTTAATGCATTCTATATAATCAACCTAATATACGGCATTGGAACATCTGCATGCACAGATAATTGTTTATGGAATATTTATGGCTTCTGTACGTGTACTCACCTCACTCAGATAAAACAGGCAAGAAGTAAAAATCATCCAATTTATCTCTTTCATATTAGAAAGCATAGTGTAGAAAATTTCTTTAGTGAGGTTAGAGGCACATAATTTTTAGAGAAGGGCTTATTTACTAGTATTATTTTACTTCAAGAGGAACAAGTAGAGGGAATTTACATGTGACAATTGAGATTACATGCAATTACCAAAACTTTTTAAAAACTATTTGATATTCAACTGATTTCATGATTTACTTCTTTCTATTTTTAATAAATACTATATCAATAATTGTTTCTGATAGATATCTATAATGCAAAGTTATAAAAAAGCTAATTCCACTTTTAATGTAGAAATTTATTTAAATTAATTTAAAGAAATAGTGTTTTGTTGGAGGGTAATTTCAGTAATGGATAAACGTATTAAATTCAAGAAGGTAACTGAAATTTTAAGGAAGAAAGATTATTTTATGGTCAAAGTCATTTGCAGTTGTCTCTGTGAAGAATGAGTGTGATTAAACCCCATAACACATAGTGATTTCTAAATCTCAAAGAAGCTAGAACAAAAAGTGTTCTCCCATGTTTTACAGAATTTCTCAAACGAGTTATTCACTCTAATGGGTGGTCATTCTGTTAATATGGAAGGCAAACACAGCATTCTAATCTACTTTATTTCTGTGTATACATGGTAGGCCTTGCTAAGAACTTAGCCTGACATTAAAACAATGAAAGCCTTTGGAAATTGTGAGCCATATTTGCTGCTGAGCAAAATTTAAACTTCCAAGGTTTTTAAATAAAATTCCTTTCAATTAACAATGCTTAATAATGTATTGCAGTTGGATAAAAATTGTAGCAAGGCAAGCCATAAAGATAGTTATGCTAATCTTTAACAATATTTCTTAGCATCAGTATAAGTAAATTTGTAGCTATGGGAGATGTAAATACAATGTTTGAACCATTAGAAGAACTGTCTGAATGTCATCTCAATGAGAGATAACTACTGATGTACACATAAATATACTGAAGTTGTTGGTTTCAAGGAGAGAAAAGGAAATGGCTTTTATTATTTATTATTGTATTATTGTTTAGAGACAAGGTCTCCCTCTTTTACCCAACTTGGAGTGCAGTGGTGCAATCGGAGCTCACTTCAGCCTTGACTTCCTGAGCTCCAGTGATCTCCCTGCCTTAGCCTTGTGGGTGGCTGGGACTACAAGTATGACACTATATCCAGCTAACTTTTGTTCACTGTTTTGTAGAGATGGGGGTCTTACTGTGTTGCTCAGGCTTTTCTTGAACTCCTGGCTTCAAGTCATCTTCCTGCTTATCCCTCCCAAACTATTGGGATTACAGGGATGAGCCACCATGCCCAGCCCCAAACAGCTTTTATTTGATGTATGAGGGTTTAAAATGATTAGAAATAGAAAATACTTGGTAAAGTGCCAAATTTTGTAATAAAAGTAAACTAAATTAAAGTTCAATCAAAGAAAGTCATGCATAGAGAAAAATACATGATAGCAAAATTTGGACAACTATGATTATGCAGCCAAATCTTGATTGGGTCTCCAAGAATATAATGTTAAAACAACAAAAACGGCAATAACATCAACAAATTAGCAAGCAAAAATACTGATCTGCTGTAGATGTAATTTAAGCATAAGAAAATAAAATTCTAATACATTATTCTGTAAATCACTGTGGAACTTAATTTTTAGTTTCAAGAAAAAGGCTTAAAATCTAATTTGACACACTGTCATACTATATTGCAGTAGTCCTCCTTATCTGTGATTTCAGCTTTCATGGTTTTAATTACCCATGGTTACTGTGTTCTGAAAATATTACATACAATAAGACATCTTGACAGAGAGAGAGAGTACATTCACATTACTTTTATTACAATATATTGTTATAATAGTTCTAGTTTATGATTAACTATTGTTGTTAAGTTCTTAATGTGCCTAATTTATCAATTATCTTTATCAGAGGTGTGAGGTATATGAAAGTCAATATATTTATATAGGTTTGATACTATCTGCAGCTTCAGGCATCCACTGGGGGTCCTGGAATGTATCCCTGTTAGATAAGCAGAGCTACTCTATTTTATCACCTCAGGTTTCTCAAAGGGAATGTATTACTCTTAATCTCCAGTATTTTGCATGAATTTATATAACTGCACCAAGATTTTGTGTTCTCAACAAAGTTGTTAGCTTAATCAGAAAAAATGATAGATAAGTGAGAGTAGTAGTTTACTTGTGAAAATAAAATTGATGAATTACATGAAATCAGGTTACATAATTTTTGAATTCAAAGAGCCTATAGAGGTCATTTAAAAATTCAGCCCCCTAGTTTTACAGATGGAGAAGCTAGGAATAAAATCAGTCATAGAATACAGTTGCTCATGTAACTTGTTCTTTTTATATACACTTCCTTTTATTGTTCCTGAGACCTAAATCAAGGCTTATTTCCCCCCAAGTACCATACTTCATTTTTTGATGTAGCCTAGCTTTATATACTAAAATTTACATAAAACTATATGGTTCCTAACCCATAACTCTAAATGAAGTTGACAGTATGAACCAAACTCTAATTTCATATCACATAACATGATGAATAAATGACAAAATATCAATTAATAACTGTAACTAATTGTTTTAGATCCAAAATTTTTTACACTTTATTCAAGCAGTCTAATCCTGAGAAAATAAAGACTTCTTTACAAATTTTCTGCAAAGTCACTATGACAGAATTAACTTGAGTAAGGGTGTTGTCCAAGGCTAAGAATATTATTCAAAGATATAAACAAAGAAGACAATAAATTACTAAGCAGAGCGAGTATATGAGACATGGATTTGGAAATAAATGTCAGGTTGTTGAGCCAACCTTGATAAGGTAAGATGATTTCAGGAGATCCACAAGACAAACCAAAACACAAGCTTAAAAGTGGCTACAGGATTAAGATCAAAATGCAATTTGCTTGTACTATAGGATTACATAACCTATAATCTTTCTAACTGATTTACCTCTGGGATAACCACTGCATACTCATCATATCTACCAATATCCAGCGTTCTGATTCTTATGACAAAAAGCATTAGGCAGCATATGCTATTTTCTTATGTATCCATTTTATTTGACCTTTTATTGAGGAGAAGAATTTTTCTATGTTGGAAGCAAAGATTCACGTTTTTACCTTCTCCTTTTTATCCCAAGTTTATTCAAATTCATGATCTTCTACTTACTACTTGTTGAATTTGTCACAAGTTTGCTATAAAAACTATTTCTTAATCAACTAAAGCAGTCCTTGTACTGTTACAGGAGTCAAGAAAAAAGAAAGCATAAACATGCCTTTAAATTATAAAGCATTAAAATATTATGTAGGATTTGTATATAATTACCCAACAATTACTGCCTCTTGGAATAGTATAATGAGTATGTGTGACACTGATGGAGAAGGAATATTTGCAGAATGAAAAAGTATAAAGAGCTTTTATGAAAGTTGAACGTTAACTTTTTCTTGTTAAAAATAAATTATGGAAGAGAAAGGAAGATAGGAAGAGATTATCAGAATGATGACACACAAGAGAAAGTAATAATGGCCCAATTATTACTGGGGAAAATGGCACAAACTCATGTATTTAAGTGTAAATCTATTACTTACTTGCTCCCTTATTATTATAACTTCAGCAAGAAAGGGATTGAAAGGAGGAAAAGACCAGAAAGAAAGCAGTATCCCACCCATCTCACAAAACGAGAAGTTGGAAGGCAGATCTCTCTCCAGTATTCTCCTTAGTAAATATCTCTCAATCTGGAGGAGAAGTGAAAATTACTCTTTCTTTTCTGAAAGTCCCAGTCAGCAACATGAATTAATATTATTTCCAGTAATATAATTTTTCATGTACAAAAAATTAAGTAAAATTCACAAGTAATGGAATACATAAATCTTAAATGTACAGTTCAAAGAGTTTGGACAAATGCATATGCCAGTGTAAGTCATATCCTGATCAGCAAATGCCTCTGTCAACAAAGAAAGGTTACTGGTAATACTCCCCAAGCAGCCCTCTCCTCTCACCAAAGGAAACTGTTTTTCTGACTCATGTCAAAGTAGATGTGTGTGCCTGTGTGTGTGTATACATGTGTCCAGATTCTTTCTCTATACATAGTGTCTTGGAGATTCATTTATGATGTTTATGTGTCCATGGCTCATTGCTTTTCATTGCCAGATAATATTTCATTTATTATTTTAAAAATGCTTCAATTTATTTATGCATGCTCCATTGATAGATATTTGTGTTGTTGCTAGCTTGCATCTGTTATGAGAAGAGACAGTATTAATCTTCTCGAATATGCTTGGAACATGTGTTTTCATTTTTCTTGGATGAATTTCTAGGACTGAATGGCTGTCTTATAAAGGATGTTTACATCTAATTTGCAAAACTCTGCCTAAACTTTCTCCAGAGTCATTGCACATGTTACCTTACCTCCAGCTGTATATGAGAGTTCTGGATGCTCCATAATCTCACCAAACAAATCTAGTGTTACTAGACATTTAAAAATAATTTTAGCCTTTCTACAGGTTTTATAATATATCACATTGTGTTTTAATTTGCACTTCCCTGATGTCAAATGATAAACTCACATAGCATATATAACTTGGCATAATATCTATTTGCACTTTTCACTCTATATAGTCTGAAAAGCTACAATAAATATTTCCCTAAGATATGGTATTTTAATGGTGTTTTCTAATGACAAGAAATTTTAAAATGAGATATAGCCTAATTTTAAATTGTTTGTTGTTTTGTTTAATGGTTAGTGCTTTTGAACTGACTATATGGTGCTGATCTATCTCTGTGTTATCTACTTAGTTTTTTTAGTTCTGTTGATCTATTTTTTAATTTTTGCACCAATACCACACAATCTGATTACTCTGTCACACAATAATTCTTGAAATAAGACAGTGTAAGGCCTCAGATATTGTGTTAGGTCATTTTCATTTACATATAGACTTTTAATATTCAGAATATACAAAATAACTCAACAGTAAAAAAACCACACAAATAATTCCATTAAAAAGTGGACAAAGGACATGAGTAAACATTTATCCAAAAAAGGCATTCAATTGTTCAAGAGTGACATGAGAAAAAATGCTCAACATCACTTATCATTAGAGAAATGCAAATCAAAACTGCAGTGAGATATCATCTTACCCCAGTTAGAATGGCTATTATTTAAAAGACAAAATAGACACTGGTGAGAATGTGGGGAAAAGGGAACTCTTACATACATTAATTTCACACACATTATACACCTAGAAGTACATTCTTATGTTTCCTTCAATGTTGATTTACATTTAAAGAAATTAAGATGAGAAAAAAACTGCATTATATTTACCTATGTATCATTTCTAGTAAATATTATTCTTTCAGTAAATCTTATTTTCTCTCTAGTATCACACCCTTTAATATGAACATTTTTTCAACTTTTTTTCTCTCATTTTAAATTCATTCATATTTTGTTTATCATAATGCATCTTTATTTTTCACTTTTTGAAAACTGATATTTTGGTTTCATGTAAAATTCTAGGTTGATGTCCTCCTGACCAGAAGCTAAGAGGTGGCATTGGTTGTTTTCTTACTTCCATTGTTTCTGATGAAAATTCAACAGTGATATTTATCATTCCCCTCTTTACAGGGTTTCTTTTTTCTCTTATTGGTGTTTTTTTTTTCTTTTTTTCTCTCTCTTTTGCTTACTATAATTTGGGTCTGATATGCCTTGGTGTGGATTATATATATTTATGTTTGTACAGCCTTGGGTTCAGTTACCTTATTAGATCTGTATGTTAACATTTCTAAACAAGTTTGAAAACTTTGGAGCCATTATTTCAATCAATATTTTTCTGTACCAATATTTTACTTCTCTAATTTTCTTTCAGGACTCCAATTACAAAGTGTTAGACATCTTAATATAATCCCATGAGCCATTGAGACGCTGTTCATTTACTTTATTTTTCTTATTTATTTCTCTTTTTAAAAAATTTATTACATCTTTATGCTTTTGTTTGCAAATTTTCTATTTCCTATGCAATTGATCATTTCTCATGCAGCTTTTAATCTTTTCTAAGTGCATCTAATGGTATTTTTGTTTCAGATATTTTATTTTTTCCCACTTACGTTGTCCACTTGATACATTTTTAAACTTTTTATTTCTGTGTTAATATTGTCCTTTACTTTACTCATAATATTCTTTTTTTCTGTTATATCAATAAACCTATTTATAATGCCTAGTTTAAGTTACTTATTAATTCTAACATCTGTATTACTTCTCATTTTGTCTCTATGATTGTTTCCTTTTTCTTGTATATATTTTTTGCCTTTCTTTGTATACATTACACACTGGTTTTATGCTTGGTATACTAGATACTTTTGTCAGTCAGTGTTCTCCAGAAAAACAGAACCACTAGGAGATTCTGTTTACAAACTGAAGGCTTGTGGGAACCATGCATTGAACAAGACCATAGGAGCTATTTTTCCAACACATTGTGCTGACTTCATGTATCTATGTTATATTTTGGTAATTCTCATAATACTTCAGACTTTTTTATTTCTGTTATGTCAATTATGGTTATCTGAGATCAGTGATTTTTGATGTTACTATTACCATTGTTTGGGAGTGAGCGTACCACTGTCATATGAGATGGTGAACTTAATGGATAAGTGTTGTTTGTGTGCTGACTTCTCCATTGATCAACTGTTCCCCTATCTCTCTGCCTTTCATTGGGCCAACCTATTCCCTGAAACATGACAATCTTAAAATTAGATCAATTAATAACCCTACAATGGCTTCTAACTGTCCAAATGAAGGAAAAAGTTTCACATCTCTTACATTAAATCAAAAGATAGAAATTATTAAGTGTAGTGAGGAAAGCATATTTAAAGCTGAGATTGGTCAAGAGCTAGCCCTTTTGTGTCAAAGAGCTGGCCGTGCTGTGGATACAAAAGGAAATTAAAAGTGCTACTCCAGAGAATACACACATGATAAGAAAGCAAAACAGCCTTATAGTTGGTATGGAGAAAGTTTTAGTGGTCTGGATAGATCAAACCAGCCACAGCATTCGATTAAGCCAGAGCCTAATCCAGAGCAAAGCCCTCACTTCTTAAATTCTGTGACATCTCAGGGAGTTGAGGAGGCTGAAGAAGAAAAGTTTGAAGGTAGTATAGGTGGTTCATAGGTTTAAGAAGCCATCTCCATAACATGAAAGTGCAAGGTGAAGCAGGAAGTGTGAATTTAGAAGCTGCAGGAAGTGTGAATTTAGAAGCTGCAGCAAGTTATCCAGAAGATATAGCTAAGATCATTGATGGAGATGGCTTCACTTAATAACAGATTTTCCTTTTAAACAAAAGAACTTCCTACTGGAAGAAGATGCCATTTAGAACGTTCCTAGCTAGAGAGGAGAAGTCAATGCCTGGCTTTCAAACTTCAAAAGAAAGGTTGAATTTCTGATTAGGGCCTCATGCTGTTGGTGACTTTAAGTTGAAACCAATACTCATTTACCATCCTGACAATCCTAGGGCTCTCAATAATTATCCTAAATCTACTCTGCCTGTGCTTTATGAATGGAATAACAAAGTCTGGATTACAGCACCTACGTTTATCGAGTGATTTACTGAGTATTTGAAGCCCTGTTTGAGAACTACTGCTCAGAAAAAGAGATTCCTATCACAATATTACTGTTCATTGACAATGTACTTGGCCATTCAAAAGCTCTGATGGAGATGTGAAAGGTGATTAACGTTAACCTCATGCCCACAAATACAACATCCATTCTCCATCCCATATGTCAAATAGTAATTTTGACCCTCAAGTCTTATTATGTAAGAAATATATTTTATAAAGTTAGTGATCTCACTGATAAATCTGGTCAAAGGGAATGGAAAACCTTCTGGGGAGAATTTGCTATTCGAGATACCATTCTAGAACATTTATGATTCATGAGTGGAGGTCAAAATATCAGCATTAACAGGAGTTTGGAATAAGTTGATTCCAAGCCTCATGAATGACTTTGAGGGATTCACAACTTCAGTGGAGGAACTCACTGCCGATGTGGTAGAAATGGCAAGAGAAATAGAATTAGAAGTTGAGCCTGAAGATGTGACTGAATTGCTGCCATCTCATGATAAAACTTCAATGAATGAGGAGTTGCTTTTTATGGATGAGCAAATAAAGTGATTTTTTGAGAAGAATTTACTCCTGATGAAGACGCCATAGACATTGTTGAAATGATAATGAAGGATTTGAAATATTCCACAAACTTAGTAAATAAAGTAGTGGCAGTATATGAAAGATTAACTTCTATTTTGAGAGAAGTTCTACTGCTTGTAAAATGCTATGCAACAGCATAGAAGGCTGCAGAAGAACCATTTATGAAAGGAAGAGTTAACTGATGCAGCAAACTTCACTGTTGTCTTACATTAAAAAAAAAAATTCACAGCTATCCCAATCTTTTGCAACCACTATCCTGATCATTCCGCACCTATCAACATCAAGGCAGGATACTCCACCAGCAAACAGTTTACACTTGCTGAAGGCTCAAATGATCGCTAGCAATTTTTAGCAATAAAGTTTTTAAATAATTGAAGTATATATATTTTTCTTTTAAACATAATGCTATCGCACACTTCAGAATCTATAATATAGTATAAATATAACTTTTATATACTCTAGGAGACTAAACAATTTGTGTGTTTGGCTTTACTGCAATATTTGCTTTATTATGGTGATATGAAATAGAAGCCACAATATCTCTGAGATATGTTTGTGTTGTGTGCGTTTATGTGAATACATGTGGGTGATTAATATATACATATATATATATATCATGTATCATGACAGCTAATTCTATATATACACACACACACACACACATATATATGTTATACACATATATAATTATATAAATATGGAATTAGCTCACATGATTATGGAGAATAAGTGCCACAATCTGCAATCTGACAGCTGGACATCCAGGAAAGCCAGTGGTATAGTTCAGTCTCAGTCCAAAGGCCTAAAAACTAGAGGAGTCAATAATGTAAATTCCAGTTTGAGAGCATAGAGCTGAGATGAGATGTCCCAGCTCAACAGTGAAGGTAAAGAAAAGGAGTCCTTCTTACTCTGCCTTTTGTTCTATTCAAGCCCTCAGTGGATGTGACGAGGCCCAACTTCGATGGTGAAGGCAATATACTAAGTTTACCAATTCAAATGCTAATCTCGCCCAGAAACACCCTCACAGACGCATGTAGAAAAAATATTTAATGTGGCCACCCCTGTGACCCACTCAAATTGACACATAAAATTAACTGTCACAATGCTACATTGTTGAGATTCTGAATTCTCTTATCTTCCTTTAGAAAAGAAGGACTTTTGTTTTTGTGGCACATCTCCATGTTTTTGCCTCCTATAGTTGATCTGCCTTCTAGGCCCAATCACTAGTCTCTGTTTTCTCTGCTTTTCTGGACTCCTACTCTCTGTTTGGGGTTTACTTCTCTATGCCACTCTGGAATGCCCCCACCTCCCCAGTAGAAAGCTAGTGTTTATTTGATGCAATGGTTAATACTAAGTGCCAACTTGATTGGATTGAAGGATGCAAAGTATTGTTCCTGGGTTTGTCTGTGAGGGTGTTGGCAAAGAAGATTAACATTTGAGTCAGTAGACTAGGGGAGGCAGACCCATCCTCAGTCCCTGCAGGCAGAATAGAAAGCAGGCAGAGGAATGTGGAGAGATTAGACTGGCTTAGCCTCCCAGCCTATATCGTTCTCTGGTGCTGGATGCTTCCTGCCCTTGAACATGGGACTCCAAGTTCCTCGGCTTTGGAAGTTGGACTGGCTTCCTTGCTCCTTAGCTTGAAGACAGCCTGTTGTGGAAACTTGTGATCATGTGAGTTAATACTTTTTAATAAACTCTCATTATCTATCTATCTATCTATCTATCTATCTATCTATCTATCATCTATCTCTCTATATATGGATATAGTCTATTAGTTCTGTCCCTCTAGACAGTCCTGACTAATACAGATTTTGGTACCAGGAGTAGTACTAGAGGAACAGAATATTAAGGATGAAGTTCTTTTGTTGCTTTTAGGGTTTCTGGAGTTGGCTACTTAATATGATTAGACCCAAAAGTACTAAGGACTCTACTTCTAATAGTATGGAGAACACTGAGAGTCCTTAGTGGGAACTGTTTAGAGAGTTATGCAAAATAAATGAATTTGACACCCCTGATTCACTGCTTATGAGAGGCAAGGAGTTTAGTGACTCTATATGTAATACCTTTGACCATATGTGGAGAAACAAGGAACATAATGAAGTTGGTTTGTTGCTCCTAAGTTCACTGGACAAAGCGATGAAAAAAAATGATGAACTCAGGGATTCTAACTCTCAACTTCAGAACCAGATACTGAGCCTCAAATCTGCTAAGATTGCCCTGAGTGAAAGTCTTATCTCCTGTAGAGAAAAAAACTGAAATCGTGGAAAATCAGTGTATGATATATGGTACTCTGTTTCTCCCAAAGCCAGGATCCATGGGTTCAGAAATCAAGGGGTGGAAGTGGATGTGGCACCACTCCCTGTCAAGCCTAGTGATCTACTAACAAAATTTTTGCTTCCCTTTCCCACAACATTGTGTTCTGCTGGACTAGAGTTCTTAGTTCCAGAGGGAGGAACACTGCCACCAGGAGACATATCAATGATTCCATTAAACTGGCAGTCAAGACTGCCACCTGGACACTTTGGGCTCCTCCTACCTTCAAGTAAACAGGCTAAGAAGAGAGTTAAAGTGTTGGCTGGGGTGATTGACCCAGACTATCAAGATGAAATTGATTACTCCACAATGTAGGTAAGGAAGAGTATGTGTGGCATACAGGAGATCTCTTGGGGCATATCTTAGTATTACCAACCCCTCTGATTAAGATCAAAAAGAAACTACAACAACCCAATCCAGGCAGGACTGTAAATGACCCAGACACTTCAGGAATGAAAGTCTGGGTCATTCTACCAGGAAAAAACCACAACCTCTTGAGGTGCTTGCTGATGGCAAAGGGAATACAGAGAAGAAGGTAGTCATTAATACTAGCTATGACCACATGACCAGTTTCAGAAACAAAGACTGTAATTGTCATGAGTATTTCCTTCTTCTTTTGTTAAAAAACATGTTTGTGCCATGTATACACTTGTATTAAGGAAATATCTTCATTTTATTTCCTTTTTCCTTTATCATGTGACATAAGATTTATTGACCTCATATCAGCATTTAAGTGTTGTTAACTTTATGTAATAGCATTTGAATTGGGGATAGGTACATTTCTGGTTGTATGAAGAAGAGTTGTATCATGTTACGCATAATTATGGTCTTACTGTTTTTATTTGAAGATTATGTATGATCTCAGGAGATTTGTATGGGTCCAACTTGACAAAGAGTGGTCTTTTGATGGTTAAGACTGAGTGTCAACTTGATCGGATTAAGGATGCAAAGTATTGATCCTGGGTGTGTCTGTGAGGATGTTGCCAAAGGAGATTAACATTTGAGTCAGTGGACTGGGAGAGGCAGATCCACACTTAATCTGGGTGAGCACCATCTAATCAGCTGCCAGTGCAGCCAGAATAAAAAGCAGGCAGAGAAATGTGGAGATATTAGACTGGATTAGCCTCCTAGCTTACATCTTTCTCCCATTCTGGATACTTTCTGCCCTCAAACATGAGACTCCAAGTTCTTCAGCTTTGGAACTCGGACTGGCTTCCTTGTTCCTCAGCTTGCAGATGGCCTATCGTGGGACCTTGTGATCATTTGAGTTAATACCTCTTAATAAACTCCCCTTTATATATATATATATAAAATATATGTAAATATATATATAAATATATATTTAAATTATTTATAATATATAAATATATATTTAAATTATTTATAAAATATATAAATATATAAATTATTTATAAAATATATAAATATATAAATTATTTATAAAATATATAAATATATATTTAAATTATTTATTATATATAAAATATATAAATATATATATTTAAATGTTTAAATTATTAAATTAAATATATATTTAAATATATATATTTATATATATATATCCTATTAGTTCTGTCCTTATGGAGAACTGACTAATACATTTGAGCTTATCTAATTGTTACACTCAAAGACAACAGTTCTGTGTTGTTTGCTATCTAATTCCTGAAAACAGTTGCTTTAAGTATTCTCCAGTTGTATAGTTTTTTGTTGTTTGTTTTTATGGTTGGAGAATGTGTTCCGTATTCATTAATTTTTCATGAATAAAATTATAAGTACCCTTTGTTACTTTGGCTAGATAAAAAAATCCAGCACTGTAACTAGGTGGTAAAATTTGGATTCAAACATTCAACCATGGCACTATTTGTGCAAATTTGTCATTTTATTAAACTTGATATAACATAGATCCACATAATAAAATTTTTGAATTTTATGTATCTTGTAATGTGGATAGAATATAATCACAAAGAGAATATAATCAAGTTTCTCTTTCTCTTTAGCATTCATGGTCTATACTCTATGTATCACCTGGTAGTTTTAATGTAAGTAAATAAGACCAGGTGACTATTTATCTGTTTTTAAAAGTGAAAAATCAGAGAATAAAATGCCAGAAATATGTGTTATGGATATAATGAAACCAAAACTAAGATTTCCTTGTCATTATGAGTGCAATAAAATACTTTGAATAATAAAAAAATCTAATGTTTTGGAACAGGGGCTTACCATTTTAAATATTAGCTATAGACTCTATTGTGTTTATTTTTATGTCATTTTAAATAACAGCATTAAATTTACAGCCATGTGACTTAGGATAGATTGTTGTCAAATATTATTTGTGATACCAAACTGCTTACCATCACTGCCTTAAGAAAATTACATTCTTCTTTTCACTAAATTGAAATTCGACTTTCTTTTTCCATCACATTGTATTTGTTTGTACACATATGTTCAATTTACAGTTTCAAACATGTGCTGTAAAATAAAGTGTATTTTTTTTGAAAATATAAATTAGGAGTATGCTCTCCCTTTAGAATAGGAAAACTTCTAATAAAATTATATTGTTCTGGAGAAAATACTATTCATAGAATGCATTTTATCTCATGGGTATATCACCACTTTAATCATGAAATTCAGTATTATATCATATTGAAATATATCTAAACATATTATATTTGTCTTCGTTGTTCACATTTCAGATTTTGAGTAAGTTATAGAAACTTAATCATGCCATAATTTTATTGCTACATAATTACATCATTAATATGATAAGAATTTGATCAGAGCATTAGGGTAATAATAGTTATGTAGTAGCTCATTTTTAAGCTAGCTTAGAACATTTTTGTTTTTGTGAGTGACTTAAAAATGCATTATTTCAACATATTATTAATATTGGATTTTTAAATAGATATTTATAATGCAAATGAGAACAATAACATGAAATTGTACACAATAAATTTCTTTTTTTCTTTGAACCCAACTTTTTGTCCATCCCCCTTTTTATCTCCTTAAAAATTCTATCCTAGAAGTTAGCAAATATGTCACTTCAACTATCCAATACCAACTAGAACGTTTTCAGTTGCTAAGAAACTAAAATAAAAGATCCTCCTGGATTTTTCCTAGATAAACTTCACTAGTTGACCTGTGTCTTCTTTTCCTTAATTATGTTTGGTAGAGAGTTTGAGTATTTATTTTTATTATCTGAGGACATAGATTATACCACTGAAATGCTTAAACTTTCAATAACAAGCTATTATTACAAAAAATGAAATAATTAGAATAAAACCACATGCTTAAAAGTCAAGATTACAAACCATTCCCAGAGTGGGTCATAAAAGCCTCATAAAGAAGACTGAATTTGAGTTCAACTTTCTTATTATAAACTAGTTTGTAGTGAGTATCTTCTGAGTGGTAGGTGCTAGGCTAATACTTTTGTATGGGTATATTAAGTTCTATGAACAATCTATGAGTAAACAGTCTACAGTATTTTTCCCTTAATTTTCAAATAATGAAATTAAAAAATTGATAACAATTTAACAAGGGTCATAGAGCACACTTGCTGCTTAGTCAGAATTTATTATGTGATATAAGGTAAAAGCCTGCTTTGTTAACCACTGTACTTTAAAGCAGAGTTAAAAATTGAATCTGTTGTGTGAGATAGTCAATATTAATGTTGTAACATATGGCAGTGATTGGTAAAATTTTTCTTTAAGGAGCCAGACAATAAATAATATTTTACAATTTTCAAGCCATATAGTTTCTGAGGCAATGACTCATTTCTGTAGTTGTAGCACAAAAACAGATTTAGACAATGCATAAAAAAATGGACATGGTTGTACTCTAATAAATCTTATTTACAAAACAAGCAATGGCCCAAATGTGGAATGTGGCAGTACATAGGCTGCCAACCCCTGAAAATGGTCCCAGCCAATTATTATTTTATTCTTATAATGCTAGCAGAAAACAGACATTCTAATTTAAAACATACAATGGAGTTTCTTACACTCTATCACAGAAGTAATTTCTTTTATTTTTGGAGTCTGGCTCTGTTGCTAAGCTGGAGTACAGTGTCACAAACTCGGCTTACTGCAACCTCCACCTCCTGGGTGCAAGCAATTCTCCTGCCCCAGCCTCCCAAGTAGCTGGAACTACAGGCGTGAGCCACCACACCCAGGTAATTTTTCTATTTTTAGTAGATACAGGATTTCACCATGTTGGCTAGTATGGTCTCTATCTCCTGGGTGAGCCACCATGCCCAGCCCACAGAAATAATTTCTACGACATAACTAAAGATATAGATGCTGAAGGCATTGACACAACACCTAATAATATATAATGCACCTGAACAACACATACATAAAGTGTTTGATAAATAATTTAAATAAAGCATTGAGAATCTACGTGTTTTCCTTGCCTCTTATCACCGTTCCTTCATTCACCAAACATTTTTAGCATCATACAGTGTATGAATCTTATAATATATCAGTGGTCATAGAGATCTGTCACTATTAGTTACCACTAATTAAGTTGTTTGAAACATCTTAGTTTCTTCAAATTTTTAGGTCAGCCTATTGGCTTAATTTGTATAGTTAATTTAACTAAGCTGGGAAAATGAAGAATCTAGGGCTGCATTATAATGTTAATAGAATTAGCATCTATATCTAAGGTGGTCAAGTTGAATTAGGCACTGAGAACAAACAGCAATGGAGTCACATGATTTGGGTTTCAAGTTGATATAGCTTTTTATACTAAGATGTTTGCTAAAAACTAAGCATTTGAGATAACTATTTCTTCTTACTTATTTATTCATTTATTTTGAGACAGATTCTCACTCTGTTGCTCAGGCTGGAGTGCAGCGGTGTGATCTCAGCTCACTGCAACTTATGCCTCCTGGGTTCAAGCGATTCTCCTAGTCTCAGCCTCCTGAGTAGCTGGGATTACAGGTGCCCACCAATATGCCCAGCTAATTTTTGTATTTTTAGTAGAGATGGGATTTCACCATGTTGTCCAGGCTGGTTTCAAACTCCTGACCTCAAGGGATCCACCCCCCTCAGCCTCCCAAAGTGCTGGGATTACAGGTGTGAGCCATGGTGCCCAGCCGTTCTTCTCTTTTAATAGTGAAGCAGTGCTGTTTGTCTAGGGAAATACCTGAGGTTCATTGTCTCATGCCAAGGAAATTGAAGATATGAACACACAAGAAATGAGTTTAAGAGTGGTTGTTTAATAGATGAAAGAAAGAGAAAAGAGAATAGCTTTCACTCCTGCAGAGAGAGAGGAGCTCCTTAGTAGGACTTCCAGTCCACAGTGAGGTGCATGGAGTTTTACAGACTGGCTTGAGAAGGCAGTGTCTAATTTACATAGGGATTAGTGGATGTGTTGGACCAGGTGTGCCATTTAGATAGCGCATGAAGAGGCTGGCCATACCACCCTAATCTTTTATTATGCAAATGTGGTCTTTACCTGGCTGGTATCATGTTCCCTGCACATGTGGCAACAAATAAAAGGGAAGAGGGGACCTCCATGTTGAATATACCTGGCTTCCAGGTATTTCCTTTTCTATTGGCACCATTGCCAACATTCATCTGTGAAAGCTTCCAGCTTGCTTATCTATGTTTGCAGCTTGATTTTTTGGGTTGCTTTTTGTTAGAAAATAAATGACTTTGGGGCTGCTTTCATTAAAAGTGAAACCTTACAGAAGACTTTCTTACCCTCACTATCTGCCTAATCAATTTCTTTTTAACTCCTGTATCATTACCCCCATCAGGAGTGGTAACTCTAACTGCTATTAGAGGTGTTGGATGCTACTGGCTGTTTCTGGCTACTTCCCATTGAAAAGGGGTGTTGTGTGGGAAACAGTGGCTAGGGCTCCTTCTGGGATCTATCTAAGAGTCCTTGGAAGAAACGCATGTCTATCCATGGTTCTTTCTTCAGCACCATTTGGAGTTTGATTGCTTCTACGCAACAAGAGATAAATTTTAGTTTAAATATAAGTATTAAGATTGCCACTATTAGTGTGGGTACTATAGGCCACAACCATGGCAGTGGAGTTTGATACCTGTCAGCCATTCTGATGGGCTGTAATACTGGTTTGCCTCCACCAGATGTTGCTGTACTTTACCAGAAGTGTTGATATAAAAGTAATATTTTTCTTTGAGAAAAACATATAATCCCCCCTTGACTTGCCATTAGGGAATAATTTCAGGTATAGGCCATCTTTTATAACTTGCAATATATTTGGAGAAATACGTTATTTTGTTGCTAGAGTAACTGTAGTGTTAAGCTTGGCTAAATCTCTCCTGCAATTATTAATAATTCCACAACTTCCACATACCATCTACAACATGCTTAAACTTTCTGACTTGTCCTAAATATCCCTCTTTTTAAACAACCAATTATCTTTTTAGGACAGGTGTTTACCATACAGGATCCTTTTTTATATAAAATCTCTTTTCTTTATAACCTTCTTTGCATAGCTAGGGTGTGACATATTACCAAACTCAATAAAAAGTTCTAGCAGACTCAGTGATAGTAAAACTTTCATGCTCTTTTTTGTTGGTGACCATTACCCCTGCTAAAAGGATAATAATGAAGCAAAATACTACGGTAATGGAAACTCTCTGTCTGGTATTGCAGTTAGAAGGTGTTATTATGTATAACCCTAGTGCAAATAGTAGAGTGTGTATAGCAATTCCTGCAAGTGTGATGTAGTAGAAAATTTCCACCTAAAATTTTACTTGCCAAGATATAACATTTCCCCTTGGGGGTCTAAAAGTTACAAATGCAATCCCATGAATAATTAAAATCTCCCTGCACGTATGCGTCAAAAGGAAGCTCTAATATCTGGTGACAAATCTCGAGAGGAAAGGTAGAAATAACTGAAAGTATCTGGTAAGGCAGAGGTGGGACTGAGTAGGATAAGTACCCCTTATTAACTTACTTATATTTTATGATTTTCAGCTTAAGATCTCCTACTTCTTCACATTGATATTCAGAACATTCCTCTGGGCTGTCAGGGGTTGCTCTCTCAGCTTTCCAGGCTTTGAGTAAGATGTGATGTATTCAGGAGTTGATACCTAAACTTTTACTGCTGAGGGGATTAAAAGGTAAATGGCATAAGGCCCATCCCAGCTTGGGTTTAGGGAGAGAGAGATAGAAGGGAGAGCTTTTTCCAATATCAAACATCCTGGGTTAAATAAATGCCATCCTATTTCTTGGGGTTTGGCTTTTGCTAGTTGAGTAAATTCCTTTCAAAGTGACCAAAGAGGTCATATGCTTAACCAATTCAGAAGTATCTTGGTCTAAAAAAAATCATTGGTAAAGAAAGGCCATCCATACAGCATCTCAAAAGGGCTCAGACCTAATTTTAAAGGGGTATTTCTAACATGAAGTAAGGGAATGGAAAGAAGAGTGAATGAAGGAAGGTGAGTTTCTTGGGACAATTTTCTGAGGTGTCTTTTGATGATATCATTGGTCTTCTCTACCTTTCCTGAGGACTGGGGTCTCCAATCACAATGGAGATGATATTGTATGCCTAGTGCATTTGAGACCCTTTTTGTGACTGCTGGCTTAAACAAGGGGCAATTGTCACTTTGGAGGTACATAGGTAGATCAAAACAGGAAGTAATTTACTAATTAACACTTTTATTACCTAAGAGGCCTTTTCTGTATGGCATGGAAAATGCTTCTACCCAGTTATTGAAAGTATGTACCCATTCCAGAAGGCATAGGATGCCCTTTGTCTTTGGCATTTGAGTGAAGTCTATCTCCCAGTCCTCCCCTAAATAGCTTTCTATCCTTTGGGTTTGAGGAAGAAGGAGCCATCTCTTGAGGGGATTATTATTAAGACAGACTTCACAAGCATTAACAACCTGTTTGACTGTTCTTAATAAGTTCTCTCCTGAAAACAATCTCTGGGCACACTGATAAGCTTCATCCTTTCCCAAGTAAAAAGCTTGGTGAAGGATTTTAAGGACTTTCTGTTGGCTGGAAACTGGCAAGTGGAATTTGCCATTCTCTGACTGTAGCCATCCTGAGGGCTTTAAATTGTACCCTGGAAGAAGTAGCCTGTTCTATTTCTGTAAGGGAGTGCTGAGGCTTAATTTCTCTTATGAAGCCTTCCCAGATTAGAGGGGCTTCAAGTGTTTTGATGCCCTGAGGCTTCTTTGCTACTGACTTGGCTGCCTGATAAGCTAACTTGTTTCCTTTGGCTATTTCATCTGTTTCCTTCTGATGTTCCTTACAGTGCATCAGTACTACCTTTCATGGAGGGAAATCTGATGCCAATAACCTGTTAATTTCCTGATGGTATTTTATAGGGGATCCATTAATGGTAAGAAGATGTCTTTTCTTCCAAATGGCAGCATGAGCATGGAGAACTAAGAAAGCATACTTGGAGTCAGTGTAAATGTTAGCTACCA
This sequence comes from Pan troglodytes, assembly GCF_028858775.2. Lineage (NCBI taxonomy): Eukaryota > Metazoa > Chordata > Mammalia > Primates > Hominidae > Pan > Pan troglodytes. The sequence goes on along the minus strand of NC_072408.2, from coordinate 35,370,382 downwards.
TTTCCTTACTTAATTCAAGCGCTCTTGTAAGAGCTATCAGTTCAGCTAATTGAGCACTTGTGCCTGGAGAGAGACACACACTTTCAATGATGTTATTTAGAGTGACTACTGCGTATTTTGCCTTATGGACTGCCTGATTTACGAGAGAGCTCTCATCTGTGAAGAGGGTCCAGTCTGGATTTTCTAGGGGAGTTTCCTTGATATCAGCTCTGGCTGCATAGGTTTGCATTACAGCTTGTTCACAACCATGGTCAGGTTCCCTCGTTTCCTCAGGGAGAAAAGTGGATGGGTTTAGGTGAGAACAAGTTTTGAACTGGATGATGGAACCCTCTAACAGCAGAGCCTAATATTTAAGGAGCTGGCTGTCTGTTAGAGAAAGGCTCCCCTTGGAGGACAGTAATCCTGCCACATTATATGGGGTTTAAACAAGTTATTTCCCAAGGTTAATTTGGCAGTTTCTGGGACCAGTAGGGCCACTGTGGTGATGGCTTGGAAGCATGTATAAATAGTAGGTTCCCCCAACTGCAGCTAAGGAGTTGAGAAAAATATTAGAGTTTTTCCTGAGACACCCTTCACAGTCGTGCTACAGGAAGAGCGGAAGCCTGGATTAGAGAAAAGAATGGAGAGACTGGCTCTAGTGTCTAGAAGGGGATTTACTTTACTTCCTTCAATTTATAGAATCACCCAAGGGTCCTGTGCTGTGATGGCAGTTTGAGCCACTGGAGTCAGGGGTTTGAGCCCTGGGACCTGTTAGTCTGTTGGTCCAGTTGGACCATCTGGAGACTTGTTCTGAACCTGGTAACCTTCATCTCTGGGAGAAGTTGGATCTCCAGTGGTCCCCACCACAGGCTAGACAGGGTTGATGTGGCTTTTTTTTTATTTGCTGCTTGGGCACTCCTTTTTAAAGTGCCCTGACTTGCCACATCAATAGCAACTAGTGGATGCACCTTGGGGATCCTGGATTTTTCAAGCCTGCAAAGCAGCTACTAGAGCCTCTGTCCTTCTCTTGTGTTTTCTCTCTTTCTCCTGGGCCTCTTCCTGATCCCTGTTATGAAAGACCAAAGTGGCCACCGTCAGGAGGTTCTCCAAGGTGCTATCTGGTCCTATAGCCTGCTTTGGCAGTTTTCTTCTAATATCAGGAACTGCCTGTGTAAAAAACTTGTCCTTTAAGATGAGCTGTCTCTAAACTGAATCAGGGGATAAGGAGGTGTGTTTTATTAGTGCCTCACTCAGCCTTTCCATAAAATCTGTGGGATTCTCATCCGGCTTTTGGTCTATTATGGACGGTTTAGAGGTTTGGTCCTAATTTTTTGTGGGCCCTCCAATATGCACATTAAACAAGTGTTTCCTTTTCCATTCATTTGCGGAGCTATTGAAGTTCCATCAAGGTTGTCAAAAGGAACTGCTTTCTTTCCTATCAGGAATAGTATTTCCATTCCTTCTTCACCTGCCCTATCTCCTTTTTTCCTTTTCAGTCTACTATAGAAGACATGTTGCTTGTCTCTGCATTTCTCTCCTGCCTACAGAGCTGCTTGTTTTTCGGCTTAGGTGAGGGTTTGGTTTAGGAGCAGAATAACATCCCTCCATGTAAGGTTAAACACCTGCATTAAATTTTAGAAAGCTTCTATATACCTAGCGGTGTCTCCCTTTCTTTACATAAATTCTATAATGAGAAGGGAACTTGAGGGGGCCCCAACTAAGGGGGATCCTCAGATGGCTCCCCTGGAAGTTACTTCGCTACTTTTGGGGAATCATTCTATATAGGCCTGCCTTATATGACTGCTAATAAAGCTGGGTTGATTTTGTAATGCTTGCAAAGGTCTAGTATGAATGCCATCCCCTTGTGCAAAAGAAAATGAGCCACCTCTTTCTTCAAAGTCTTGGGGTAAAAGGAAGCCCCATGCTTCAGAATGCACTCCAGAGGAATGCAGGCCAAAGATGGTCTATTACCCATCTATAAACAGAAGTGAAAAAAAGAAGCATCTTTTTAGTCTCCTTCCTTTGGTTGTAACCCAGGGTGGAGGGGAAGACAGTGGAGATGTCCCTCAAACTATTTTCCCTCTTTAGTTCCCTGAGGTCCTGATACCTGTTAAATATGCCACACATGGTTTTGGGTGTGAACCCCCCACCAGCTATGGAACTGGAAGAACTAAGTAATGTGTTTAGTCACACATACCCATGCAGCCCTAGTTCTCCACTTGTGATTCCCCTTTGACTTCCTTGACTTTGCTTGGTTCTGTCCAGAAGCCTTCAGATAACACCAGGGGATAGCACTGACCAGAAATCCTAAGTTACTTCAGAATCTCTTCTAGCCCCATGAAACAGCTGCATCCTCTGTGAAAGGAAACCAGTTTGAAGCATGGCCAACATGCCCAGTAACCATGTGTACTGGGGGATTCTCCGTATTCTCCATAGCCAGACGTTCCCTTGAGTTTTGTAAGGCTGGCAGCCAGGCTAATCATTTTTTAAATGGTTGACAGAAGCACAGCATTTGGTTTGATTTGATTTTAAAATGGAGGCTGAGAGCCTCAAAATGAAAGGACAGAGTTGAGGTCTGCTCCTATACTGACCGTTCTGATGAATTTACCTTCCAATCCTGAGCAAGACCCCACAATGAAGCAGTGTTGTTTGTCTGGGGAAACACCCAAGGTTCATTGTCTCACACCAAGAAAACTGAAGACATGGACACACAAGAAATGAGTTTAAGAGTGGAGGTTTAATAGGTGAAAGAAAGAGAAAAGAAAATATCTTTCTCTCTTGCAGAGAGAGAGGGGTGTTCAAGTGGGACACTCCATGGCAGAGTGCAAGAGGATTTATAGACTGGCTTGAGGAGGCAGTGTCTGATTTACTTACTCAGGGTGCAGTGGATTGGTTGGACCAGGTGTGCCATTTACTTAGTGAATGAAGAGGCCGTCCATCCCACCGTCATCTTTATGCAATTGCAGTCTTTATCTGGCTCGATGTTGTCTGCATACGTGGAGACAAAGAAAAGGAAAGAGGAAACCTCCATGTTGAATATACCTGGCTTTAAGGTATCCCTTTCCTATTGGCATTACTGCTGTTATTCGCCTATGCAAGCTTCCAGCTTGCTTATCTATGCCTGCAGCTAGATGTTTTAGGTTGCTTTTTGATAGAAAAGAAATGACTTTGGAGCTGCTTTCATTAAAAGGAAAACCTTACTGAGGACTTCCTTACCCTCACTATCTGCCTAAATAATTTCTTTTTATCTCCTATATCAATGAAATAGGGATATTCTCAACAGTGTATTTTTGTATTTTGTTAAGATTATCAAGTTCCATTGGGAATGCCTTTTCCTTGGGGATTTAGAATAACAAATAAGAATCTTGTGGAAAAAATTCTATCATATAGAATATTGTTGTGGCAGTAAATGAAACCTTATAATTTAGTATTAATATTAATGCTCAAGGTTTTAATATACTTGGACTATAAAGTAACACTCTAGAAACAAACATTCAGGTGGTGTTGTCTCCTAATGTACTTTGTGCCTTGGTCAGTCTTGACTCAAAAATAAGGACTGAAAATGTTTGTATTTGTTTTCATGGGTTGCTGTTAAAAAAAAAAAAAAAGCATCACAGAATAGGTGGAATATACAATAGAAATTGATTCGCTCAGAGTTCTAGAATCTAGAAGTTCCAGATGTGAAAGTATTAGCATGGTTGCTTCTTTCTTAATGCTGTGAGAAAACAAACAAACAAACAAACAAAATTTTTTCCATGCCTCTTTTCTACCTTCTGGTGGTTTGCTGGCAATCGCAGAGCCCCTTGGCTTGCAGAAGAATCATCTAGTCTGTGCCTTCTTTTTCACATAGTGTTCTTCATGTATGTGTGTTTTCAACTGTTTTCTTTTTATAAGGGCACCTGTCATATTGAATTAGAGGCTCACCCTGCTCCAATATGACCATATATTTTCTAAGTACAACTGCGTTGACCCTATTTTCAAATAAGCTCATATTGTGTAATATTGAGGATTAGAACTTCAGCATATGAAATTTGTGGGAATACAATTTATCCCATGATAGGATGCACAATAATTATGATGGAGTTTCAAGTCAATAATACTGATTTAGTTCTCCTGATAGGAAAGATTCAGTTCTATGGGAGAGATTCTGGTCTATCTTTTGCTATCAAGTAAATATTGAGTGTGTCCTTGTTGTTCTCCAATGTGTATTTATACTAATGTTAAATATAACACTATAGAAATATTTTTAAATTTCTATTTATTATCAATTATTAAAAACTCCTTAAATAACAGTCAATCCAGGATATCTGAAACTATTCCAAAAGTTAATATGTCATTCTTTCACATATAACTTACTACTGCAGGTAGAATAAAAATCTGAGTTTTATGATATAATCACAGGTAATGACTTATAAGCTAGAGAAAATTAGTTAGATTATACAAATATTTTTTACCAGCAAAAATTTAATAAAAGCCATTTTCCTAGTGTTATTTATATACTATGATGATTGAAAGCATTATTGTATGTGTAAGCTTTAACCTGTATTTCCAGTACTTTAAAAGTCTCTTCATATAAAATGTTTTAAACTGTTTTATTGTTTCAACACTGGTAGTAGCACCTCAGTTTAAAAAAAAATCTTGTATTTTATGAATTTAAAACTACAGAATTTTAGTCTTTAAATTAACTTTTAAGTAAGTGCCATATAAACTCAAAGTGGTCATCACAGATTGTAATTATTTTACTCTACACGTGTTATATTGTAATTTGTGTAACATTTAGCTGTGAAAATAGACCAACACATTTTTTTGTGTGTCAATGATCTAATAGTATGTTTTCTCAATATTTAAAGAGGTGATGATCACATGAATATAAATTAATTAACCTTGTCAAATCTTTTACACCATATAATCTGATGGCATTAAAGAAAAACACATTTTAAAAAAAAAAAACAATATTGGTTTCTTTCCTATACTAAATTAAAATCTGGCACATACCTTACATAACAATGGTACTTCCTTCAAAACTAAGAAATTAATATTAGCCTGATAGTATTAATACAGACTTTATTCAGGTTTCAACATTTTCCACTAATGTTCTTTATCTGTTGTTCCAGGAGGCATTTTTAAAACTATATCTTCACTTCTTTTTGCATCTTCTCCAAATTGTAATAGTTTTTCAGTCTTTGCTTGTATTCCATAACACTTTTAAAGATTAATGTTAAAAAATGTTGTAGAATTCCCCTCAATTTAGGTTTGTCTAATATTTCCACATGATTGGAATAAGTTTACTGATTTTAGGGGGAAATAGCACAGAAGAAAAGTTCTTTTGTTATCACATCATATCAGGGGTACATGATATCAGCATGAGTTATTCATAACCTTAAAGTTGATCACTTGATTAAGGTAGAGTGCCAGTTTACTTCAATGAAAAGTTAGTGTTTTATTTTTCATGCTTGTTAGAAACAAATACTTGTTCCTCGATGCTGAGAAGAACTAGCGCTCAGACAAAGAATTTAATTCTCTCAGCAAGGTAATTTTTACTTCTATAGAAGGGTGCAACCCCCGGATGGAGCAATGGCAAGAGCACACCTGAACAAGGGAGAGGAAGGGGTTCTTATTCCTGACGCAGGTAGCCCCTACTGCTGTGTCATTCCCCTATTGGCTAGGGTTGGACTGCACAGTCTAAGCTAATTCCGATGGGCTATTTTAAAGAGAGCAGGAGTAGGAGTTGGAGTGGCGGGGTGAGTAGTTTGGCAGAAAGGACGGTTACAGAACAGGTGACTCAGGATGTGTCAGGACAGAGGAGGTGACCAGGTGTGACTCAGGTCAAAGCAGGTGACCAGGGGAACAGATGTGAACTACTGATTACAACTGGCGGGAAAGTTGTTTACTGAAACTAGAGGCAAAGCGGGGAAGAGAACCAGGAAGTTAAACTTTAAAATGGAGAACAGAGGGCCGGGTGCGATGGCTCATGCCTGTAGTCCCAGCACTTTGGGAGGGTGAGGCGGGTGGATCACCTGAGGTCAGGAGTTCGAGACCAGCCTGATCAACATGATGAACCCCATCTCTACTAAAAATACAAAAATTAGCTGGGCGTGGTAGTGAGCACCTGTAATCCCAGCTACTCAGGAGGCTGAGGCAGGAGAATTGCTTGAATCCGGGAAGTGGAGGTTGCAGTGAGCTGAGATCACGCCACTGCACTCCAGCCTGAGTGACAGAGTGAGACTCCGTCTCAAAAAAAAAAAAAAAAAGAAAAAAAAAAGAGAATAAGAAAGCTGAACATAGTGACATACTGATTCTTTGAAGAGAAACTTGGGGTTTACTGTATTTAATATACTTTATTCTTTGCAAATGAGTTATTAAATCCAGCCTATATTCAAAAGGACAGAAATTAAGCTTTAACTTTTAGAGAAAAGAGTATCAAAGGTTTTATGGACGTGTATTAAAACAGCCACAGTAAACATGCTAACCTGTTTATAAATACATGGCTATGCACTTTCTATATCTATCTATAGCCAAACATGGGTTTATACTGATATCTCTAAATTAACATTATACCATACACTCTGGCATTTATTCTTGCTTATTTATAACTTCTTGATCTGACAATTAGATATCTGGTTCTAATCATATGCAATCTTTTTATCATTTATTTAACCCTAACATATAGGTAAGCTATTTTTAAAATTGCTAAGTGACACCCCTGTGAGAAAGAAATTTACCACTAGAGTATACCAATTGTCTTTAACCTTATATTATCTATGCAAATACTGTTGCACAGTGATTCTTTGATCACTTTCATCAGTTTTTGTACTTTTAAACATATATATTCTGCATATTTTATAAGATTATACAAAGTATTTCATTTTAAATGTTTCTATTGTTGATTGATTTTTAAACTTAAATTCCATTTGTTCATCGCTATATAAAATTAAGATTGACATTGTATATTACCTTGTATACTATAAACTTTGCTAAGCTCAACTTTTAGTTACAGGACTTTTTACCTATTATATTGGATATTGATTTATAAATTGTCTATGGTTGGTTTTATGCTACAAAGTCAGAAATTAATAATTTGACAGAGTTTGTGTGGACCTCATAGCCCAATATGCTATATAGCCTTTTATGTAGTTTTAAAATACTTACTCTACAGGTTTTTAAATTTTTTCCTGTGATATTTTTGTTAGTTTTAGCATTCAGGTAATGTTGAACTCATAAAATCAGCTGGTAAATGTTTTCTTCTTTTCTTTTATTTGGAAGTGATTATATCAAATTCGTATCATTTCTTCTCTAAATGCTTCACAGAATTCACTGGTTAAACCATATGTACCTGGAGTATTCTTTTTTGTAGGAGTTTCAGTTACAAAATTCAATTTATTTTACATGCACTAGGCTATTTTGGTTATTTGTTTCTTCCTGAGTTAGGCTTTTTTTTTTTTTTAATTAGGGTTTTGTTTTTTTGTTTTGTTTTATTTTGTTTTGAGATTCTGTACTCCAGGCTGGTGTGGTGCAGTGGTGTGATCTCAGCTCACTGCAACCTCTGCCTCCAGAGTTCAAGTGATTCTCCTGCCTCAGCCTCCCGAGTAGCTAGGATTACACATGCGCACCACCACGCACAGCTAATTTTTGTATTTTTAGTAGAGACAGGTTTTGCTATGTTTGCCAAGCTGGTCTCAAACTCCTGACCTCAAGTGATCTGCTTGCCTTGGCATCCCAAAGTGCCAGAATTATAGGCATGAGCCACCACGCCCAGGCTTGAGATAGTTTTTAAGTAATGTCTTCCAAGGAATTGGAGCATTTTATCTAAACTTGTAGAGTTGGTTATCATATATTTTTTATTTTCCTTTTAATGTATTTAGGGTATATAACAATATTTCACGTTCATTCCAACATTGGCCATATCTGTCATTTTCTTTACTTTTTGTTTTGTTTTGTTTTCTTGGTTAGATTAGCTATGGTTATATCAGAAACTAAGGTAACTAATTTTATTTCCTGTTTTTCTAATATAAACGCTTGATGGTATAAATTTTCCTTTAAGTTTGTTAGCTACATTTGACAATTTTGCAATGTTTTATTTTCATTTTTGCTTAGTAAAAATATTTCTAAAATATCTCTTCAGTCTTCCTTATTTATTTGAGTTTATTTCTGTTCTTTTAAATTTGTTAAGATTTTTTTAATGGCACATTTTAGTGACTGTCCATGTGTCCTGGTGGAAATATGTATTCTCATGTTTTTGAGTTGAGTTTTCTGTAACTTTCAATTAGATCAAGTTGGTCAATAGTGTTTATCAGGTCACCTATAGTCTTACTAATTACTTCCCGCTTGTTCTTTCAATTATTGAGAGATGATTGTTGAATATAACAACTATAACTGTAAGTGTGTTTATTTCTCCTTTTAGAGCTATCAGTTTTTGCCTCATTTATTTTGTAACTCTATTGTTAGGTGCATATACATCTATGATTGTTATGTCTGCATAAAGAGTTTATCCCTTTACCATGATATAATGTTTTTCTGATTTTCCCCCTTATTTTAAAGTCTACTCTGTCTGAAATTTATATACTTTTTCTGTTTTTGTTGTTTAGGGTCCGTATGACATATGTTTCTCATCCTTTTAATTTATGTATGACTTTATAGTTAAAACATGTTATTTGGAAAAAGTAAATAGTTGCAAGAGGTTTCCTCCAGTGTTCTAAGGTGGCAGATTTTGTTGTCCTTGTCTCTGCAGATTAAGACTTTAATTCCAGGCCAGGTGCGGTGGCTCACGCCTGTAATCCCAGCACTTTGGGAGGCCGAGGCGGGCGGATCACGAGGTCAGGAGATTGAGACCATCCTGGCTAACACGGTGAAACCCCGTCTCTACTAAAAATACAAAAAATTAGCCAGGCGCGGTGACCGGTGCCTGTAGTCCCACCTACTCGGGAGGCTGAGGCCAGAGAACGGCGTGAACCCGGGAGGCGGAGCTTGCAGTGAACCGAGATCGTAACACTGCACTCCAGCCTGGGTGACAGAGCGAGACTCTGTCTCAAAAAAAAAAAAAAAAAAAAAAGACTTTAATTCCACAAATAAGAGAAATGGCAAGGCGGGGAGTCTTGGCAGAATATCAGCAGTAGCTTTTTTTCCCCTCCCTGAGCCAGTACTACAAGAGCAGGTTTCCCAGTATTCTTCCTGATCTTTCCTATTGCTGCCTGTAAAGTTTGTGGAGGAAAAAAAACTCTGCAAGAGGTTACAAATTTCCCTATGCCTCTGGCCTTTAGGGGCTTGAAATTCGCACACTATACACATTCAGCTTACCAAAATATAGCTGAATGTTTATTATCAGCATGTACGATTTCCAATAGCATCTACCCTGGTGAACTAATACATGGATACTGTTGCTGTCTGCAGGCATCTAGCACTCCGAAGATTCCATGTTGGTTATTTGTCCTGTTTATTAGTTTTTCATGGGTTCTATAACAAATTACCAAAAACTTAGAGACTTAAGCAACACAAATCTATTATCTTACATTTCTATATGTCAGAAGCCTGGCATGAATCTTTCTGGGTCAACATAAAGGTACTATTAGGGCTCTTCCATTCTGTAGGTTCTAGGTAGGATATTTTTTTTCTTTATCAGGTTCTAGAGAAGACTCGCATTCTTTCACTCATGGCTCCTGTTCTTCACCTTCAAAGTTAGCAAAAGTGAGCTGAGGCCTCATATCACATCACTCTTCTGCCTGAATCCTACTTTTTCATGTAATGTATAACGTATTCACAGGTTCTGGGATTAGGGCATATACATCTTTGGAGAGACCATTATTCTACCTACCACAGTTTGTCTTCCAGTTCGCAAAAAGTTATGTCTGTCCTACATGAATGCTCCTTTTTCATGGTCTCAAATTTTCTCAACCCATTACCCTCTGTGAACTCAGGTCTCCAATGTGTTCAAGAAAAAATATCATTGTGTATTTCCAGCTTTTTTGTTTAAGCAAGAATTAGAGTGATGCTCTTTCCAGGTTTCTACACATCTCTAATAAAACTTGAACCTTCAAACCACATTTTGTGTAGTAATAAGACATGAAATAAGATATAATAAGAACTAACAAGGAATAATGTATGAACAATCAGTTGGCTTAAAATACTGGTGAATAATGGTAAATAATGAAATGACTATTGTTATGATTTTGCTCTGTATTTCCACTCAAATCTCATGTTGAATTATAATCCCCAGTGTTGAAGCTAGGGCCTAGTGGGAGGTGATTGGATTATGGGGGTGGTTTCTAATGGTTTAGCACTATTCCCCTAGTGCTGCCTCATGACAGAGTTCTCACGAGATCTGGTCATTTAAAAGTGTGTAGCACCTCCCCCCTTCACTGCCTTCCTCCTGCTCTGTTCATGTGAAGATGTGCCTCCTTCCTTTTTGACTTCTGCCATTATTGTAAGTTTCCTGAGGCCTCCCCAGGCTTCCTGTACAGACTGTGGAACTGTGAGCCAATTAAACTTTTCTCTATAAATTACCTAGTATTGGGTAGTTCTTTATAGCATTGTGAGAATAGACAAATACAACTACCTTTGACTTTCTGTAATATTTTCATGTTATAATATTGAGTATATTTTGATATAAAGTGCAACTGTTCCCTACACAGTCAGGAAGATTACTAACATCATAAAGTACCATTTTTACAAATAAATTACTTTCACCAGATGTGGGAACAAGATACTCAAAACTACATAAGGTATAAAACAGCTGGATATCAGTAATATATGTCTCTCCAGCAGTATGTACCTAAATATCTCTATATTATAATGTTATGTTTTATTTAGATACTTAGAGTTATGGTCATGTTATCAGGAAATACATTTCATGTGGCATTTAGATAATTATTTAGGTAATTAGATAATAGCCTATTGCACAATTGGTTACCTTTATATTTGTCAGCCAACATACAAAATGTCCACAGAACATCACCAAGCACTTCAAACTACATATCAGAAAAAGATATGTTGTCTGTCCTACCAAAGGAATTTCAAGTGTTAAGAGAGGCAGAAAGAAAATTATGCTTAAAGACAATTAAGCATTGTAATTATGATTCATATGAATTAAGGGGAAATAGAAAAGGTAGTGATTTTTTTGGGAAAGTGGACAAAAAGTAAGATTCCCCAGAAAACGTTTTGGAGAAAATGACATTGGGTGTTTATAAGCGATTTTATGGTTCTTAGTTCATATTTCTGTACTTATACATGTTATAACTGGAGCTGATAAATCCTAAAAAATGTACCCACAAACTGCTACCCAGGAACATAAATTTATTAACATATATCTAAGAAGCAAACTATATCATAGCCATCTATCAGTGTAGAAGATGATATATAAGAAATCCAGGAAGAATATAGCCAGGCAAGTGCTCAGGTTTTTTCTTTTTTTCTTGGATATAGCAAGAACACAATCAATCTATCTCATTTGACCAACATGCTGCAAACTCTAAGGGCTACAAGAATCAAATTTCACATGGACAGAAGAAAACAATATCATGCAATTTATACTATTTTCTTTATAATTTTCACTGCATAAAATACCTTGTCACTGTTAGCTACAAGATGTCATATTATCATATTTTTCTCTTTGACATTCCATCAAGCACTACGTTCCAGGAAAAAGAAAATTTTCTCACAATGTAGTCAAAATAATAATTTTGTAATCTGTGAACTTTCTGTGGAATCTTTAGAAAACAGAAGCTTACTTTGTTTTATCTCAAATGCTTAATTTCTTCCTGGATAATCCTCAGAAGGCAAACAATTATGATACATTTACAGAAACTCAAAAGAGGTCAAGAATACCTGCCTGCTTCTTTTCTGACTGATAGTGCTTGATATGGCTAAGAACTACAGACCCTACATTATAGCAAAACTAATTAAGAAACCCTGCAGTTCTTACATGGTCAACACAAACTGGTTTTGGTTTAACTCCCTCTTGAATTTCCCCAGAAAAAAAGATTCTCTGTATCAGTTCCATTCAAGAACAGCATGTGGACTTCATTCACTTTGTAGTATGTGACATGGCATGATTTTATGAACACCCTCACCTTAGAGGTGAAAAAATTGGCACAGGTTTTATCTGACTGATTTGTTTCACTTATCTGCCAGTAGTTTTATGCTAGTTGGTCTCTTCTGGTCAGAACAGGTCTTTAGCAGGGGCAAACTTAATGAAGATAAGAATGCATTAGAGTCCAGATGAAATTCTATATATTATGCAGTGTTATTCTAGTTTGTTTTTTACTTTGATGTATTCTTATATTTACTCCATTGGTGTTTCTTGCTCTCAAATACTACGTTTAGCATAGCATTTAATGACATATAGTACAATTCTTAAGTAAAAAGTATTGCAGGCACCATCTATTGTAATGTATTTCTGTGAATGCAATAATAATTTTTTTCTGGATTTATTTTATTGTTACACCTGTGTGCTTGACAATAAGTGTTTTGCCAACTATTTGGAAGTTCCCAGTTGTACTCAACATTAGAACAACATAGAAATGGAAAAATCTATCACTTGATAACCATAGATCTTTTACGTACATTTCAATTATGTATGGTATATGTTGAGATTCATGGAAAAAGTTTTATGAGTAAGGAATGCTAATTCTCTGTAGGTACATAAGCAGTCTTATTAATTCTCTTCAAGTTTTGGGTTCCTGGGTTATTTTTAAATATTAAATTTAAAATCTTATTAAATATAATTTACAGATTCAAACATTATTTATGAAACTTTAAAAATTCCAATTCCACAAGGTTAAAGTTTTGCATTTTTAAAAATATTTTACTGAGTCAAATTATTCCTTCTTGCAACAGTCTTTGAAAACTTTGGGTGAAATTTTTGAGCTACATCAAAGTCCTTTTTTATGTGACAATCTTTTCAAAGTTCCTAAAATATTATGACATCTATACCAAGCACAATATTGTAGGTATGGAACTTTGAAAAATAGCCTGGAAGAAGATAACATTTGTGTTAGAATTTGCCTAATAAACATATCATGAGTTATTTCTAAGGATGCTAATGGCAAGAGGAGACAAAAACTAATTTCAACTCAGCAATCAAAAGATTGTCACAGTAATCAAAAGATTTGGAAGGAGAAGTTGAAACATGACACAAGATAAATAGATGTTGAGTTATTCCAGCATATGATGGTTACTATGACATGATCAATACATAGTAAATGTACAGGTTATATGCATGTTGATGGAAACATACATCTTAGGACATCTTGGTAATTTTTTTCCTAAAATGATTAAAAAGTAGTTACAGAAATATGTCATTACAGAGGTTCTACAATGTTGTTGAATTATCAAAACATTTAAAGATCATTATTTTATAATCTTATCCAAATCACTTAATCAGAGGATTATGGCTACAAAATACGAGTGAAAGTAAATAACTAATTTAATGGTTCAGAATGAAAATGCCAATTCAGTTTACTCACTATAGTATTTGCTAATACAAATATTCTCATTACCTAAATTACTGGCTGGGATTATAGTAAATGAGGCACTTTGAAGGTGCTAGTAGCTTAAAAGTGACACATTCAATATTTTCATATAAATTTAAAAATTTTCTAACCTATATGTTTGCAAAATCCTGGAAAGATCTTAGTCATTGACCTTTAAAAATTACAGATAATTTATAGACAAAAAAATCTAGTGAATAAGAATATTTAAGAATGTGACTACCTTCATATCATGAAAGAACCACCTGTATGGTAAATTCTAGTAGCTTCAGGAATTCAAATAATTGGCAACTTAGGTAATTCACCATACATCACATAAACATAGTGATATAATGATAGTAAAACATTAGAATGACATTGATGAAGTATTTTTTTATAAAAAAAGGGGAGACATGATTACTTTTGGGATATCCTAGGGTTTTAGTTGATTCAGTAATTCATTAAAGTGGTGACTAGCTTATTTCTGTCTCTTCACTGACTTGTGATGTAACGATGTGCTTTGCAGAGGTAAGGTGGTTTAACAAGCTGACCTGTTTACATAGGATCTGTAAATATTGCATGAGGTGAAGCATTAATTAGGTCTCTTGATTGCACAGACTGAAATGAAGGGTTTCTCAGAGGAGTTTTGTGCCTTCAGTAGCTTTTTTTTTAAGTTTAACCTCATTCAATAAAAGGCCATTGGCTTGAAATGCCTTCTGAACTTCTGAGTTTATTTTGTAAGCATCATTCTAGGTTCCTGTGTATAATACTGGTTGTTACCCAGTAATAAAACTGTTGCCTTCATTAATCACTAAGATCTCATAATTTTTAGCGCTGATGGAAGAAAACAAAATAAGTAGTATTAAACTATTTATTTTGAAAAGATTTCTCTTTAATTAACTTGGAATATAGATAGTAAAAAAAGGAATACAGATAATAAAGGGCATTATTTGCTCAGGTCTTTGTCATATGAAAGTAAATTAAAACTTTTTACCTCGTATATAACCTGTATTTGTTTAATATATAGCATAGAAGAATTCTTGTAAGAATTCTTTATCTTACAAGTAATCTTGTAGAAATGATGTTACAACTGTCACATTTAAAACTTTAAATGTGTGATGCAAAATAAATCTGAATTTGATACACTAGTACTTTTTTGCATCTCAGTGAATAGATTTCAAATTACAGATGCCAGTATTATATTTTAATTATGTGTTTCTCTGTGTATAGAATATGGTCTTGTAAAAATGGTGGCATGTCTTATTTTCTAATAGCAAATAAAAACAACAGTTCGCTTGAAGTTTATGAGCATACACCACAACTCTACAATTATATATATATATATATATATATATATATATATATAATTTTTTAATGTTAATTTACATTCAGGGGTACAAGTGCAGGTTTGTTATATAGGTAAACTTGTGTCATGAGGATTTGTTGTATAGATTATTTCATTACCCAGATATTGAGTCTAGAATTTATTAGTTACTTTTTCCTGATCTTCTCCCTCCTCCTTCCCTCCCCTCTCTGAAAGGCCCCAGTGTGTGTTGTTTCCCTCTATGAGTCCATGTGCTCTCATCATTTAGCTCCCTAAAAAGGTGTATTTTCAGGGTACAAATAGAATATGAAGAACATTTTTTGTCCCTATTCTCAAAATGGATTTTGAAACCACTTCTGAGGCATCTCAGATGTCTAAATGCTCTTTGGTAAACATTAAAATGCCATCTCTGTCCTTGTTTAGCCATTATTGATTTTCTATTAAAAGTAGATGAAAGGTCTGCTTGGGGAATACTGCCATATAATTGCTGCAATGACCTAACCATCTAATACTACTCAGGGCAAAAGCCATTTGATCAAAATCAATGTAAAATACACACTTATCCTCTGAAACTTCTAGGGTGTGGTGGAAAGGAAGGGGAATACACAAAATATTAAGAGTTATATTTAATAATGTGACATCAGAAGTAAGAGCAATCACATTTTTACTAACACTCAAATTCAAACAGCTCTGTGTGACTGAATTCTGGAGTTATATGGCTTATCAACATCAGAATAGACAAATCAATAACTTCTTAAAAAAATAGAGTTTTTTAAAACAAAGTATTTCTCATTAGTGCCAGGAATTTAGCTTTAGAAAACTGCCCAAATACCATGCTTTTTTGCTTGTTTGTTTAAGCACATGGTTGTATAACACATGCAATGAATATAACATATCTAATAAATATGTCATGTATTCACGGCAAAGCTAATATTTTAACCTTTTGTTATATCTTCCCTAACTCTTTTTTTTTTAGTGTGGGGGTCCATATAGATAGCATTCCATATCCACATGAAAATTATGCCCTAGCTTAGGAATATTAGTCAGATTTGTAGTATTCAATTTCTGCTCTATCAAGTCCTAATTCTCATTTGATCTCAAGAACCGGAGAGTGTTATTAGACACTGTTAGTGGACATCCTTTACGGATAAAGGAGGATTTGCCATGAGCAAATGTATTAAACTTCAGGCTTTCCAGACAGAGCTTTTTCTGTGACCCTGGAAAGGGTTCTCACAATGTGTACATGGATTGACATATGTTTGTAAAATTTATGTCAGTAAAAATGTGTTTACAATTTGCTGCAATTACTTTTCTAATTCTACATAATGTAAATATCTTTATTTTGTTTTATAATTCTTACAGAGTCCAGCATTTTATTAGCCTAAGGCCCACGAATACTGGATTTGCTTGAAAACATACAAATTGAGTGTGTGAGTAGGGGAGCACCTGATATATGACTGTAATACCAACAATGTGTATTTGGTCTAGAGGATATCATTTAAAGTGTACATGTTTTGTTACCCCTAATTGACCAAGTCCCAACTGAAAAAGGTCAGCCTGTATGAAAACAATATTTCAGCATTGCTTTTTAACAAGACTTAACTTTTTAACTCACTCTAAAATAATGTTATTTTAATAACTTGCAATATTCTTGTAAGCAGGAATCCATCATTTCTAGCAGCTATAGTTTCCATGCCTACTACTTCTCCCACCTACCCATTCACACAGTTATATGAAAATTTCCCTATTGGGCATTATCTGTGAGAGAGAAAGTCTGAGCAGAATGATCTCTAATGCAATCTATGACATCCCAAGAATGTACACAAGGTAAGAACTTATCTGTAGTATGTCAAATAATTCATGTAATTAGACATTTTTCACCTGGGTTGGATGTAGGAAAACATCTTCCTACATTCTAGGAAAGAATCTTTGACATTCTTTCTTTAATTAATTTAAGAAATACTAATTGAGCACATTTCTGGGAAAGGCACTCTTCTAAAAATGGAGCAAGACAGATGCATCTGCTGCTTTTTAAAAAGATAAATCTGGCAAAAACTCTGGTGCCACATATCCACTATCATGTCAATTGAAAAGATCAGTCGTAAAGAAGCAAGAGTAGAAAATCATCTCTTCCCTTGGAAATGTACCTGGATTTTCTACCTGACACACCCAGAGCAACTCAAGCTTCATCATTTAAGGAGAGGCAATTTTGATGGAGGATGGAGAAGTATCTTTCATGATAGAGTATTACTAGTAGAATCATTATCATCAGAAAGACTATACAAACATTTATAGTGTAGTCTCCTTGCTTGATGACATACTAAGTAATCATAACAAATCCCACTCTATTATATCCCATATAGATGTTTATATAATGTATTGATTCTTCAGTGTTCTTAGAATGATAAAGAGATAGGGATAAATAAATTTTTGTGTGGGTACACATTTGTATGTGTCTCTATTCTGTCATCTTTTGTGACTATCTTCTGGTGGTAAAATAACATTTCCAAGCATAGAGTTGAAAGAATCATGGACTTGAATTCAGGTCATACCAGAGTTAAATTCAAGGTTGACACTTTAAAACTGTGTGATACATTCCTATGTTTTATAATCCTCAAGTTTCATTCGTAACATAAAGTTAATAATGCCTGTTTGATGAAGAAGAGTTTTTAGTTTTTAAATAGATTTACTCTCATTTTTTTTGATAGACACATAATTGTTTGCATTTATAGAGTACATATTGATATTTCAATACATACAATGTAAAGTGATCAAGTCAAGGTAATTAGCATATCAATCATCTCAAACATTTATCAATTTTTGTGTTGGGAAGATTTAATATCCTGCTTCTAGCCCTTTGAAAACATAAAATATATTATTGTTAACTACAGTAACCCTACAGTGCTATAGAACACTAGAATTTATTCCTCATATCTAGCTATAATTTTACATCATGTAACAAATCTTTCTATTCCCCTTTCCCCATATACTTCCCAGACTCTAGCACTTTCTATTCTGCTTTTTATCTCTATGAAACAACACTTTTAGCTTCAAAATATGAGTGAGAACATGCAGGGTTTAAGTTTCTGTGACTGGCTTATTTCATATGCCATAATGTCCCCCAGGTCTAACCATGTTACAAAAATGACAAGATTTTATTCTTTTTTAATGGATGAATAGTAGTATTTCATTTTGTATGTATAACCACGTTTTTAAAAATGTATCTGTTGGACACTTGGGTTGATGCCATAGGTTGGCTATTGTAAATAGTGTCACTATAAACATGGGGGTGCAGATGACTCTTTGAAATACAGATTTCCTTTCTTTTAGATAAATGCCCAGTAGCAGGGTTGTGGATCATACAGTAGTTCTATTTGCAGTTTTCTGAGACTCCTTCATGTTGTTCTTCAAAGTTTTGTACTAGTTTACATTCTCACCAAGACTGTATAAGAGTTTCCTTTTCTCCACATCCTTGCTAGCATTTGTGATTTGTCTTTTTCATAATAGCTATCTTACCTGGTGTGAGATGATATCTCATTATGGTTTTGATTCACATTTTCCTAATGGTTAGTGATGTTGATAATTTTTTCATGTATTTGTTGGCTATTTGAATGCCTTCTCTTGAGAAATATCTGCTCAGACCATTTGCCATCTTTAAATCAATTTTTTTTCCTGTTGAGATAGTTGAGTTCTTTGTATATTCTGGACATTAATATTATGTGGGAAGAGGAGTTGCAAATAATTTTGCTCATTCTGGAGGTTGTCTTTTTACACTGTCGATTATTTCTATTGCTATGCAGAAGTTTTTTAGTTTGATATAATCCTGTTTGCTTATTTTTCCTTTTGTTGCCTGTGATTTTAAGGCCTTATTCATAAAATATTTTCTCAGACCAATGTCTTGAAGTGTTCTCCCTGTGTTTTCCTTTAGTAGTTTTAAAGCTTTAAGTCTTACATGTAGGTCTTTAACCCACTTTGAGTAGATTTTTGTTTCATTTAGGGTGAAAGAAGAGAGTATAGCTTTATTCTTTTGCACATAGGTATCTAGTTTTCCCAGCAACATTTATTGAAGTGACTGCCTAATGAGTGTTCTTGGTATCTCTGTCAAAAATAAGTTGGTTGTAAATAAACGGATTAATTTCTGGGTTCTCTATTCTGTTCCATTGATTTGCGTATATGCTTTTCGTTGGTACCGTGCTGTTTTGGCTAATACAACTTCATAGTATATTTAGAAGACTCGTAGTGAAATGTGTCTAGTTTTGTTCTTTTTGTTTAGGAGTAGTTATCTATTTGGGATTTTTGTGGCTCCATATAAATTTTAGAATTTTTAAAATATATATAAAATATGCCATTGGCATTTCGATAATGATTGCATTGCATCTATAGGTTGCTGTGGTTAGTATGCTCATTTTAATAATATTAATTACTCAAGTCCATGACCATGGGATGTCTTCTCATTTTTTGTGTGTCTTCTTCAGTTTCTTTCATTGGTGTTTTATATTTTATATTTATGTCATAGAGATATTTCTTCACCTTAGTTAAATTTACTCCTAGGCATTGTTTATAGCTGTTATATGTGGAATTGTTTCCTATTTTTTTTTAGCTAGTTCATTGTTTATGTATAGAAAGGCTGCTGATTTTTGTATGTTGATTTGTATCCTGAGACTTTACGGAATTTGTTTATTAGTTCTACGTGGTTTTGTGTGTGTGTGTGTGTGTGTGTGTGTGTGTTACAGCTTTTAGGTTTTTCTATATATAAGGTAATGTCATCTGCAAACACAGATAATTGTACTTTCTCTTGTCTAATTTGAATGCCCTTTATTTCTTTCTCTTGCCTAATTGCTCTGGCTAGAATCTTCAGTGTTGTGTTGAACAAGAGAGGTGACAGTGGGCATCTTTGTTTTGTTCCAGTTCTTAGAAGAAAAGCTTTCAGGTTTTTTTTTTTTTTTCCATTTAGTATGATGTTAGCTGTGGGTTCATCATATATGGCCTGCCCTCATTGTGTTGAGTCACTTTTTTTAAAAACTCAGATTATTGAGAGTATTTATCATGGAGAAAGGTTGAATTTTATCAAATGCCTTTCTGTGTCTGTTGAAATGATCATACGGTTTTTATTCTTCATTTTGTGGATGTGATGTATCACATTTTTTGTGCCTTTATATAACTGATATCAGGATTATGTTGGCCTTTCAGAATGAGTTTGGAAGAATTCCCTCCCATTCAAATGTCTGTAATAATTTTAGAAGAATTTGTAGTAATTATTTTTTAAAAGTTTGGTAGAATTTAGTGGTGAAGCCATCTACTACTGAACTTTTCTTTTTTGGAAAGTTTGTTTTTTCTTTTATTACTGTTCAACCTTGTCATTAATTATTGGTCTGTTCAGAATTTCTATTTCTTCTTGGTTCAATATTGGTAGTTTGTATGTGTCCAGGAAGTTATCTATTGTTCTCTTGGTTTTCAAATTTATCGGCATGTAGTTATTTGTAACAGTCTTTAATGATCCATTGTAGTTCTGTGGTATCAGTTGTAATGTCTTCCTTTTTATATCTGGTTTTATTTGTTTGAGCCTTATCTATTGTTTTCTTAATTAGTTTAGCTAATAGTTTTTGGATTGTGTTTATCTTTACAAAGCTAACTTTTTGTTTTGATAATCTTTTCTCATATTTTTAGTCTCAATTTTGTTAACGTCTGCTCCAATCCTCATTATTTCTTTAGTTCTAATTTGGAGGGTTTTTTTTTTTCAATTTGTATTTTAAGTTCAGGGGTACATGTGCAGTATGTACAGGTTTGTTACGTAGGTAAACGTGTGTCGTGTTTGTTCGCTGAACAGATCATTCCATTACATAGGTATTAAGCCCAGCATGCATTAGCTGTTCTTCCTGATGCATATCCTCCTCATAACTGCAACCCAACGTGGCAACAGACCACAGTGTTGGTTGTTCCCCACAATGTTTCCATGTGTTTTCATCATTCAGCTCCCACTTATAATTAAGAACATGTGGTGTATGGTTTTCTGTTCCTGTGTTAGATTGCTGAGGATAATGGCTTCCAATTCCATCCATGTCCCTGCAAAGAACATGATCTCATTCTTTATTATGGCTGCATAGTCATGGTGTATATGTACCACCTTTTTTATATCCAGTCTATCTTTGATGGGCCTTTAGGTTGATTCCTTGTCTTTGATATTGTGAATAGTTGTGTGCATGTATCTTTATATTAGAATAGCTTATATTACTTTGGGTATATACCCAGTAATGGGGTTGCTGGATCAAATGGTGTTTCTGACTTTGGGTCTTTAAGAAATTGCCACACTGTCTCCCACAATGGTTGAACTAATTGACATTCCCACCAGCAGTGTAAAAGCATTCCAATTTCTATGCAAGCTCACCAGCATCTGTGGTTTCTTGACTTTTTAATAATAGCATTCTGACTGGCATGATATGGTATCTCATTGTGGTTTTGATTTGCGTTTCTCTAATGATCAGTGATGTTGAGTTTTTTAAAATATTTTTGTTGGCTGCATGTGTGTTTTCTTTTGAAAAGTGTCTGTTCATGTTCATTTCTCACTTTTTAATTCAGTTTTTTTTTTTCTGGAAAAATTTGTTTAAGTTTCTTGTAGACTCTGGATATTAGACCTTTTTCAGATGGATAGATTGCAAAAGTTTTCTCCCATTCTCTAGGTTGCCTGTATTCTCTGATGATAGTTTATTTTGCTGTGCAGAAGCTCTTTAGTTTCATTAGATCACATTTGTCAATTTTTGCTTCTGTTGCAATTGTTTATGGTGTTGTTGTTAGGAAAAATTTGTTTGTGTCTATGTCCTGAATGGTATTGCCTGGATTTTCTTCTAGGGTTTTTACAGTTTGGGATTTTACATTTAAGTCTTTAATCCATGTTGAGTTAATTTTTATATATGGTGTAAGAAAGCAGTCCAGTTTTAATCTTCTGCATATGGCTAGCCAGTTACTTCAGAACCATTTACTAAAAAGGGAGTCCTTTCCGCATTGCTTGTTTTTGTCAGATGTGTCAAAGATCAGATGGTTGTAGGTGCATGATCTTATTTCTGAGTTCTCAGTTCTGTTCTCTTGGTATATATGCCTGTTCTTGTACCAGTAACAGGCTGTTTTGGTTACTGTAACCTTGTAGTATAACTTGATGTCAGGTAGTGTGATGCCTCCAGCATTGTTCTTTTTGCTTAGAATTTTCTTGGCTATTCTGGCTATTTTTTGACTTTATGTAAGTTTTAAAATAGTTATTTCTAATTCTTTGAAGAATGCAAAAATATAAATGACAGTTTAATGGGAATAGCATTGAATCTGTAAATTACTTTGGGCGGTATGGTCATTTTCACAATATTGATTCTTCCTATTCATGAGCATGGAATGTTTCTCATTTGTTATGTCCCCTCTGATTTCTTTGAGCAGTGATTTGTAGCTCTCATTGAAACGGTCCTTCACTTCCGTTATTAGCTGTATTCCTAGGTATTTTATTCTTTTGTAGAAATTGTGAATGTGAGTTCAATCATAATTTGGCTCTTGGCTTGTCTGTTTTTGGTATATAGGAATGCAAGTGATTTTGCATATTGATTTTGTATCCTGGACTTTGCTGAACATGCTTAACAGCTTAAGAAGTTTTGGGCTGAGACAATGGGATTTTCTGGATGTAGAATCAAGTCATCTGCAAATAAAGATAATTTGATTCCCTCTCTTCGTATCCAAATAGGTTTCATTTATTTCTCTTGCTTGATTTCCCTAGCCAGAACTTCTGATACTATGTTGAATAGGAGTGATGAGAAAGGACATCCTTGTTTTGTGCTGGTTCTCAAGGAGAATGCTTCCAGCTTTTGCCCATTCAGTATGCTATTGACTGAGTTTGTCATATATGACACTTATTATTTTGGAGTATGTTTTTTCAATAACTAGTTTATTGAGAGTTTTTAACATGAAGGGATGTTGAATTTTATCAAAGGCCTTTTCTGCCTCTATTGTGATAATCATGTGGTTTTTGCCTTTAGTTCTGTTTATGTAATGAATCACATTTATGGATTTGTGTATGTTGAACCAACCTTTCATTCCAGGGATAAAGCCAACTTAATCGTGTTGGATAAGTTTTTTATTGTGCTGCTGGATTCAGTTTGCCACTATTTCATTGAGGACTTTTCCATCGATGTTTATCAAGGATGCTAAGTCAATATTTCATTTTTTTCTTGTATCTCTGCCATGTTTTTGGTATCAAGATGAAGCTGGCCTGATAGAATGAGTTAGGAAGTAGTTCTTTCTTTTCAAATATTTGGAACAGTTTCAGTAGAAATGATGCCAGCTCTTTTTTGTACCTCGTGTAGAATTCAGTTGTGAATCAATCTGGTCCTGGGCTTTTTGGGGTTGGTAGGCTATTATTACTGTTTCAATGTCAGAACTTGTTATTGGTCTATACAGGTATTCAATTTCTTCCTGTTTCAGTCTTGAGAGGGTCTATGGGTCCAAAATGTATCCATTTCTTTTAGATTTTCTAGTTTATGTGCATAGAGGTGTTCATAGTGTTCTCTGATGGTTGTCTGTATTTCTGTGAGGTCAGTGGTGATATCCCCTTATCATTTCTGATTGTGTTTATTTGACTTTTTTCTCTTTTCTTATTTGTGAGTCTAGCTAGCAGTCTATCTTACTTTTTTTTTTTTTTTTTCAAAAATATTGTTCCGGGATTTGTTGATTTTTTGAAGGCTCTTTTGTATCCCTAACTTCTTCAGTTCAGCTCTGATCAGCTTTGGGGTTCATTTGCTCTTGGTTCTCTAGTTCTTTTAATTGAAATGTTGGGTTGTTAATAAGATCTTTCCAGCTTTTTGATGGGGGCATTTAGTGCTATACATTCAGCTGCAGCCCAGAGATTCTGGTATGTTGTCTCTTTGTTCTCATGACTTTCAAAGAACTTCTTGATTTCTGCCTTAATTTCGTTAGTTACCCAGGAGTCATGCAGGAGCAGATTGTTCGATTTCCATGTAGTTGTGTGGTTTTGAGTGAGTTTCTTAATCTTGGGTTCTAATTTTATTGTGCTGTGGTCTGAGAGACTGTTATAATTTCAGTTCTTTTGCATTTGCTGAGGAGTGTTTTACTTCTGATTATGCGGCCAATTTTAGAGTAAGTGCCATGTGGCAATGAGAAAAATGTATATTCTATTGTTTTGGGGTGGAGAGTTCTGTAGATATCTATTAGGCACTCTTGATCCAGGGCTGAGTTCAAATCCTGCATATCCTTGTTAATTTTCTGTGTCATTTATTTGTCTAATATTGTCAGTAGGGTGTTAAAATCTCCCAATATTATTGTGTGGGAGTCTAAGTCTCTTTGTAGGTCTCTAAGAATTTGCTTTACTCATCTGGGTTCTCCTGTATTAGGTGCATATATATTTAGGATAGTCAGCTTTTCTTGTTGAATTGAACACTTTACCATTATGTAATGTCCTTCTTTGTATTTTTTTTATGTTTGTTGATTTAGTTTGTTTTGTCAAACTAGTATTTCAACCCCTGTTTTTTTCTCTTTTTCTGCTTTCCATTTACTTGGTAAATTTTCCTCTGTCCCTTTATTTTGAACTTGTGCACATCTTTGCAAATGAGCTGTGTCTTTTGAAGACAGCATACCAGTGAGTCTTGGATCTTTATCCAGCTTGTTATTCTGTGTCTTTTAATTGGGACATTTAGCCTATTTACATTTAAATTTAGTATTGTTATGTGTTAATTTGATCCTGTCATCATGATGCTGGCTGATTATTTTGCAGAATTGTTCATGTAATTGCTTCATAGTGTCATTTGTCTGTGTACTCCAGTGTGTTTTTGTAGTGGCTGGTAAAGGTTTTTCCTTCCCACACTTAGTGCTTCTTTCAGGCACTCTTGCAATACAGGCCTGGTGGTGATGGATTCCCTCAGCATTCGCTTGTCTGAAAAGAATCTTCATTTTTGAAGCTTAGCTTGACAGGATATAAAATTCTGGGTTGTAAATTCTTTTCTTTAAGAATGTTGAATATTGGCCCCAATCTCTTCTGGCTCATAGGGTTTCCACTGAGAGGTCCATTGTTAGTCTGATGGGCTTCCCTTTGTAGGTGACTTAACCTTTCTTTCAGGCTGTGCTTAACATTTTTTCTTTCATTTTGACCTGGGAAAATCTGATGATTTTGTGTCTTGGGTTTGATCTGCTCATGGAGTATCTCACTGGAGTTCTCTACTTTTACTGGATTTGTATGTTAGCCTGTCTTGCTAGATTAATGAAGTTCTTCTGGATGATATCCTGAAGTATGCTTTCTAACTTAGTTTTGTTCTCCCCATCTTTTTCAGGTACTCTAATTAATTCTAGGTTTGGTCTCTTTACATAATCCCATATTTCTCAGAGGTTTTGTTCATTCTTTTTTATTCTTTTCTCTATTCTTGTCTGCCTTATTTCAGAAAGATAGTTTTTAAGGTTTGAGATTCTTTCTTCCACTTGGTCTGTCCTGCTATTGACACTTGTGATTGCGTTATGAAGTTCTCAATTTGTGTTTTTAGCTCCATCAGGTTGGTTATGTTTCTGTCTAAACTGGCTCTTCTGGCTTTCAGCTTCTGTATTCTATTATGGTTATTGGCTTCTTTGCATTGGGTTACAGTATGATCCTTTAGCTCAGTGAAGTTTGTTATTTACACACCTTCTGAAGCCTACTTCTGTTACTTTAGATATCTTATCCTCAGCCTTGTTCTTTGCCCTTGCTGGAGAGGTGTTGCAGTCATTTGAAGGAGAGGAGGCACTCTGGAATTTTGAGTTTTCAGTATTTTTGCATTCATTCTTTCTCATCTTTGTGGGCTTATCTACCTTCAATCTTTGAGGTTGCTGACCTTTGAATGGGGTTTTGTGGGGTATTTTTTTTTTTTGATGTTGATGTTTTGTTTGTTTTTCTTTAAACAGGCCACTCTTCCATAAGGCTGATGAAGTTTGCTTGGGGTCTCGTCCAGACCCTAGTTGCTTCAGTATTTCTCACACCTGGAGGTATCACCAGTAAAGGCTATAAAACAGCAAAGATGGCATCCAGCTTTTTCCTCTGGAGGCTGTGTCCCAGGGAGATACTGACCTGTTGCTGGCCCAAATGTCCCTGTATGAGTTGACTAGAAGCCTCTATTGAGAGGCCTCACACAGTCAGGAGGAATGGACTCGGGGACCTGCTTAAAGAAGTAGTCTGGCTGCTTTTTGGTAGAGCAGGTGTGCTGCATTGAGGGGAACCCTTCCTGGTCTGGACCATTTATATTCTCCAAAGCTGGCAGGCTGGAACAACTGAGTCAACTGAACAGCAGATATGGTGGCTGTCCCTCCCCCTGGGAGCTTCATCCCAGGAAGAGAATAGAGCTCTATCCTAGAACACCTGCTGGAGTAGCTGAAGCCCCATAGGGAAGTCCCACACAATGAGGAGGAATGGATCAGGGTCTCACTAAAAAAGCAGTCTGGCAACAATCTGGCAAGGCAGCTGGCTGTGTTGTGGGAGACCCTTTCTCATCCAGACCATTTGTATTCTCCAAAGCCAGCTGTCTGGGATGACTGAGTCTACTGAACTACAGAGATGGTGGCCACTCCTTCCTTAGGGCTTTGTTCCAGGGAGAGATCAGAGTTCTGTCCATAAAACCCTAGCTGGAGTGGCTGAAGCCTCCACAGGGAGGTACCACCCAGTAAAGAGAAATGGATTGGGGTCCCGCTTAAAGAAGCCATCTGGCTATGATCTGGTAAGGCAGCTGTACTGCATTGTCGGGGACCCTTCCTTGTCTGGATCATTTGTAGTCTCCAAAGCCAGCAGGCTGGAATGGCTGAATCTATCAAATTGCAGAGATAGATGGTGGCTGCCCTTTTCCAGAGAAACTCAGACCCCTCTCAGGCAAATTCCAGCCTGTTCTCATTGGCTGGCTGAAATTCCAAGCCAGTGGGTCTTAACTTGTGAGTTGCCATGGAAGTGGGGCCCACAGAAAAATGCTGCTTGGATCCCTAGAGTTAGCCTCCTTTCTAGGGATATGAATGGCTGGATTTCCTGCCTTCCTGGGGATTTCTGGGCTGGAGCATATAAAAGTCCTGGGTCTCTGTGTGTGCCTGAGCAGCTGCTCTGTAAAGACTCCACGCAGCTGTGTGTATCAAACCCAAGGCCCCCCCTGGTGGCGTGGGTTCACGAGGGTATTTCCTGATCTGCTGGTTTCAAAGATCCATGGGACAAGCACGGTTTCCCAGTGAGGGTCACACAATCATACACTACTTCCCTTGGCTGGCAGTGGGTGTTCCTTTGGCTCTGTGCCACTCCCTGGTAGGCCATCACTGCCCCTTCCCCCCACTTTTCTTCATTCTCCATTGGTAAAGTTGTTTGTCTAGTCAATTCCAATGTGAGAACCTGGATAATTTAGTTGTAAGTGCTGAACTGATGTGCTGCTTTTCATTCTTCCCCATTAATGCAGCTGCTTCTAATTGGCCGTCTTGAATCAATCCAGTTTGTTCATACTTTCCTAGCTCCTGAAGGGAAATTGTTAGGTTCCTTATTTGAAATCTTTCAACTTTTCTGATGTAGGCATTTATTGCTGTAAATTTGTCTCCTAATACTGTATTTGCTGTAGTTTATGGATTTTGGTATGCTGTATTTCTATTTTCATTTGTTTCAAGGAATTTTAACATATTCTTCCGAGTTTTTTTCTTCACTTATTGGTCATTCGTGAGCGTGTTGTTTAATTTCTATGTATTTTCATACTTTCAAATGTTTCTTTTTAAATTAGCTTTTTAGTTTTATTCTATTGTGTTCAGATAAAATATTACATATAATTTATTTCTTATTCAAATTTTGGTTTAGATTCAGTTAGTATGTGTATAGGTGTATTACCTGGGTATGTTACATAATGCTGAGGTTTGAGGTATGAATGACTACATCACCTACATACTGAGCATAGTAACCAGTAGTTTTTCAATGCTTGACCCCTTCCCTTCATCCTCCCTATAATAGTTCCCAGTTACTATTGTTGCCATCTTTATATTTATGAATACCCAAAATTTAGCTCCCACTTGTAAGTGAGAACATGTGGTATTTGGTTTTCTTTTCTAATAATTGAAGTATGTTGTATTTAATTTTAGTAACAATAACAGCAACTTAAAAATGTTGACAGATATCTCTAGAAATCATACTTCTTGCAAAAAATGAAACTATACAGATGCAAAACTTCCCAGGTGTGTTGTTTATATTTTACAGTCTGAAGAATGACAAATACTTGAAGATATTTTTGAATCTAATAATAAATTCTGAGAAATAAAAGCGAACACTTATTTTTCTTAAATTAAAAGGGTTGAAATACTTCTTAAATAATTAGGTATTTGGTTTTCTTTTCCTGTGTTATTTCGTTTGGATGATGGTGTCCAACCACATTTATGTTGCTGCAAAAGACATGATTTCATTATTTTTATGGCTGCTTAGTATTCAGTGTTGTCAGTGCCACATTTTCTTTATCCAATCCATCATTGATGGGCACCAAGCTTGATTCCATTTTCTTGCTATTGTGAATAGTGCTGCAATGAAAATGTGAGTGCACGTGTCTGTTTGGTAGAATGATTTATTTTCTTTTTTCTATATACCTAGTAAAGGGAGTGGTGTGTTAAATGGTAGTTCTGTTTGAAGTTATTTGAGAAATCTCCACACTTATTTCTACAGTGGCTGAACTGATTTACATTTCAACCAACAGCATATAAGTGTCCATTTTTCTCTGCAGCCTTGCCAGCATCTTTGTGTTTTGACTTTTTAGTAATACCCATTCTGACTGGTGTGAGATGGTATCTAATTCTAGTTTTGATTTGCATTTCTCTGGTGATTAGTAATAGGCAGCATGTTTTCACATTTCATGACCACTTGTATGTCTTCTTTTGAGAAGTATCCATTCATTTATTTTGCCCATTTGTAATGGAATTATTTGGTGTTTGCTTATCCAATTGTTTAAGTTCCTTATAGATTCCTTAGACCTTTGTCAGCTGCATAGTTTGCACCTATTTTCACCTATTCTGTATGTTGTATGTTTCTTCTGTTGATTGTTTCTTTTCCTGTGCAGAAGCTCTTTAGTTTAATTAGGTCTTACCTGTCAATTTTTTGTTTTTGTTGCAATTGATTTTGAAGACTAATGCATAAATTATTTCCCAAGGCCCATGCCCCAAATGATGCTTTCCAAGTTTTATTATAGGATAATTATAGTTTGAGATTTCACATTTAAATATTTAATTCATCTTGAGTTAATTTTTGGATATGGCAAAAGGTGTGATTCCAATTCCATTCTTCTACATATGGCTGGCCAGCTATCTCAGTATCCTGTAATTAATAGGATGCCTTTCCTCATTGCTTATTTTTGTCAACTTTGTCAAAGATTAGATAAGTTTAGGTGTGAGGCTTTATTTCTGGGTTCTGTATTCTTTTACATTAATCTTTGTGTCTGCTGTTTGTAACAGTACCATGTTGTTTTAATTACTGCAGCCTCATTATAATTTGAAGTCAGATACTGGTATGCTTCTGGCTTTATTATTTTTACTTAGGCTAGCTTTGGCTATTTAGGTCTTTTTGGTTCCATATGAATTTTAGAATAGATTTTTCTAGTTTTGTGAATAATGACATTGGTAGTTTGATAGAAATAGCATTAAGTCTGTAGATTGCTTTGGGCAGTATGGTCATTTAAGAATATTAATTCTTTCAATTCATAAACATTTAAAGTTTTTCCATTGATTTTGTCATATATAATTCCTTTTAACACTGTTTTGTAGTTTTCCTTGAGATCCTTCTCATTAGGTTAGCTGTATTCTTAGCTATTTTATTTTTGGGAGTGGCTATTGTAAATGTGATTGTGTTCTTTATTTGGGTCTCAGCTTGAATGGCTGACTTTGTAAGTGCCTTGATTAAAAATGATGTCCTGCCCTCAGCCCTGTGTCTGGGAAAACGTTTACAGCTTTTCCCATTGTGTTTCCCTCACAGTGTCTCCAAACCTCACTCCATGTTAAATACAGAGTTTAGAAGAAACAAAGTGCTCTCTCTCAGCTTGGGTTGGTCAGATTCCTAGTGGAAAGGTAAGTTACAGAGGGTGGCTCTCTACCTCTCTAATGTGCTGGGACTTCACTCACTTTTATCAGCCAGATACCATCATGGGGGTTTGTGCTGACATTCTCCTCCCTGGGATCTGGGGTACCCTTCATCATTCCAGCTGATTCCTATTTACCTTCCTGAATTAAAGCTCACAGAGTTTATCTTTATGTATTATCTAGCTACTTCCAAGTGGCTGAGGCACACTAAACGTTTCTAGTCTGCCATCTTGGGAAAACAAAACAAAACAAATCAATTTAATTTTTTTTTCAAAACCATGTATTGTGTCCCAACATATAATTTGTCCTGAAGAATGTAATATGTTCTGTTGGAAAAAATATGTATTCTACAGTATTGGATTAAATATTCTGTGCATGGCTGATAGGTCCATTTGATCTATTGTTCAGTTTAAATAATGTTTCTTTGTTGATTTTTTTATCTAAATGATTTGTCCACTGCTGAGAATAGGGTGTCGAAGTCCCCAACAATTATTGCATTGGGTTTATATCTCCTTTTAGATTCAATATTAGTTATATATCTGAGTGTTCCAGTGTTGAGTGTACATATGTTTATAATTGTTATATCATTTTGCTGAAATAATCCTTTTGTCAATATATAATGATCTTCTTTGTTTTATTTATTTGTTTGTTTATTTATTTATTTTTTGAGATGGAGTCTCGCTCTGTCGCCCAGGCTCGAGTGCAGCGGCGAGATCTCGGCTCACTGCAAGCTCCGCCTCCCGGCTTCACGCCATTCTCCTGCCTCAGCCTCCCAAGTAGCTGGGACTACAGGCGCCCGCCACCATGCCTGGCTTTTTTTTTTTTTTTTTAATACCACCTTAAAGTCTATATTATTTGCTATAAGTATAGCTATTTTTATTCACTTTTGCTTTTTGTTTGCATGGAATGTCTGTTTTTATGGGCATCATGTAGTTGATTTTTCTTTTTTACCATTAGACCAGTCTATAATTTTTAATTGAGGAATTAAATCAGTTTACATTTAATGCTTTGTTGGTGTGTGAGGACATACTCTTGTCATGTTGATTGTTTTCTGTTTGGTTTGTATTGCTTTTTTTTTTTT
The DNA here is from genome assembly GCF_028858775.2 of Pan troglodytes. Classification (NCBI taxonomy): domain Eukaryota; kingdom Metazoa; phylum Chordata; class Mammalia; order Primates; family Hominidae; genus Pan; species Pan troglodytes. The sequence continues at coordinate 35,339,466 of NC_072408.2, read as the reverse complement.
TACTTTCTCTTTTAATGTTTATTTTTAAAGTTTTGTGGTTTTCTGTAGTAATTTTAGATTCTTTTATCTTTCTCCTTTCTGTGTCAGATCAGGATTTATCATTTTGCAGGTTTTCATTATCATAGTTATCATCTTTTCACTTCCAAATCTAGTGCTCCATTGAGCATCTTGTAAGGCGAGAACAGTGGTCATACATCTTCATTTTTATCTGTTTGGGAAAAAAATATTTATCCTTCAGTTCTAAAGGATAGCGTTGTTGGTTATGGAAGTTATTGTCTTTTGCTTTTTGTTTTTTCATTCTGCAACTGGAATGTATTATTCCATTCTGTCCTAGTATGGAAGATTTCTGCTGAGAAATGTGCTCTTAGTCTATGGACATTTTCTTATATTTGACCTGACATTTTTCTTTTGCTGTTTTTAGAATTCTTTCTTTGTCTCTATTTTTGAACATGTGACTGTAATGTGCTTTAGAGAGAATGTGTTTGTGTTGAATCTATTCAAAGGCTTCAAACTTTTTTGGATCTGCATGTCCATCTTTCTCCCAAAACTTGGTACTTTATTTAGCTATTATTATTATTATTTTTTTAATTTGTATACTTCTTCCCTTCTTGAATACCCATAATGTGAATATTTGTTCAATTGATGGTGTTCCATAAATCCTATAGAGTTCCTTTCTTCTTTCTTTCCTTTCTTCTTCCCTCCCTCCCTCCCTCCCTTCCTTCCTTCCTTCCTTCCTACCTTCCCTCCTTCCCTTTCTTTCTCTCTCTCTTTTTCATTCTTTCTTTCCTTCTTTCTTTTCTTTCTTTTTTTTCCTCTGTTTTCTTCATCTTCCTGAATTACTTCAAAAGACCTTTCTTCAGTTCAGAGATATTTTCTTTTTCTTGGATTAGCCTGTTAGAAGCTCTCAATTGTATTTTTTATTTAATTGATTATTTTTTCCGTTCTAAGATTTCTATTTGGTTATTTTCCTTCTAGCTCTCTTTTGAATTTCTCATTCTAGTTGTAAAATGTTTTTCTGATTTTATTGAATTATCTATCTATATTCTCTTGCATCACACTGAGTATTTGAGATTATTATTTTGTGTTCTTTTTTGGTATTGTGTGTATTTCCTTATACTTCAGATATGTTACTGGAGATCTATTTTGTTTATTTAGATGTGTCATGTTTCCTTTCTTTTTTATGTTGATTTTATCCCTATGTTGATTTCTATGCCTCTGGTAGAAAAGTTGACACATCTAATTTTATAGAGTAGGTTTCACAGGGAAAGACTTGTTCCTATGGATTAGTCTTGGGGTGTCTGTTGGGTAGGGAGCCTTGGCTATGGTTCTAGGTGGACACAGAAATGGAATCTTTATGCATTTTCTTTAGCTCTAATTTATGCTAATAATATTTTGAGTGTCTCAGTAACCTAGGCTGCAAGAGATTGTAGTGGCAATAGCATGACGTTACTGAGTGTGAACTTCCTGGGCTGTTTCTCAGGTTGAGCACACATGTATGCACAAGTTGTGTTGGTCTATTTGGGCTCTGGCTTGCTAGGTTTAGGGCCAGAGGTGTTATTCTGGCTGGGGACATGGATGCAGTTGTTTTTCTGGGGACACTGATAAAGGTGCTCGGCCCACCAGGGTTGGTACCACCAGGCTGTTTCTCAGGTGCTGGGTGTAACTACTTGACTGCTGGTCTGGTCTGGGAAATAGCTACCAAGAGTGGACCCCTGGCTGTTTCCCAGGCCCCAGGTATGGGCATGGGGCTGCTAGATAGGCCACAGGCATAGACATGAAGCTTCTTTGCTAGCCTGGAGGTGTGTCAGCTGCTTGCAGTTTGGGAGCCTCTCTTGTTCTGTGGAAAGTGTACAGTGGTTTGGCTGGCTCAAGGGCAGCTCTGACCTTGTCAGGTCTGTCAGACAGTTTCTCCGGCTGGAAATGTGAGTGTCAGGGGTTGGTTTCCTTGCTGTGCAGGACCAGAATCTCAGCCAGTCCTGAGCCCAGGAACAGAGCAACCAGGGTTGTGGCTTTGTAAACACTCATATGGGATTGATGGAATACATACAGATTCCCAGGGCTAGAAAGGTGCAATGACTACCAGCCCCCAGAGAAGGGACACTCCAGGAGTGGCTCAGTTCTCAGGATGCCACCATGCTGCAGCAGCTTGAGTAATAGGGGTTGTGTTGTTGTTGGGGAGTGAATATCTTATGCTCATAGTCCAGAGCAAAGCATCTGTGTGAATTCCTGGCAGCTCCCCAAACTAAGCTTGGGGCTAGTGGTAACTGTGGGATTCTTCTGCAGTAAAGACTATAGGTGTTTGCAGGGCAATGGGGACTGCCAGAGTTCTTTTACTTACTTTTATCCTGCAAGAAGAAGTTCTTCTTGACTTCAGGCAAATTCAGGCAGGAAAAAGAGGGTGGCAGAGTTAGGGTAACTTCACGATGCCCTCCTGGGATTGCTTAGCAACACAGGCATCTCTCTATTTCCCTGTTATACTCCATCACTCTCCCTTTGATATTCCACTTGAATCTTGGCTGTTATTTTTTGGGCTTGTTGCATTCTTGTAGAAGAAATGAACATAAGGCACCTTTGGTCACCCATCCTTTTGATGTCACTCTTGAATCTTTTCTTATTTAATTTATGTTTTAAATATATTCTGTGTAATACCATTGTTTTAGTCCATTTTCACACAGCTATAAAGACATTGAGACTGGGTAATTGGGGAAGAAAAAAGGTTTAAATGATTCATAGATCTGCATGGCTGGGGAGACCTCAGGAATCTTACAATCATGATGGAAGGTGAAGAAATAGCAAGGTGCATCTTCCCATAGTGGCAGGAGAGAGACAGAGAGAGAAGGGGAAAATGCCAGACATTTAATCAAACAACCAGATATTGTGAGAACTCTAGCACTAAAACAGCAAGGAGGAAATCTGCCCCAACAATTCAATCACCTTCCACCAGTTAACTTCTCCAACATGTGAGAATTACAATTTGACATGAGATTCGGGTAAAGACACAAAGCGAAACGATGTTATTCTGCCCCTGGCCCCTTACAAATCTCATGACCTTCTCACATTTCAAAAACAATCATCCCTTCCCGACTGTCCTCCAAACTCTTAACTCATTCCAACATTAACTGAAAAGTCCAAGTCCAAAGTTTCATCTGAGACAAGGCAAATCCCTTCTACATAGCAGCTTGTAAAATTAAAAAAAAAAAAAGTTAGTTACTTCCAAGATACAGTGGGTGTACAGGCATTGGGTAAATGTTCCCATTCCAGATGGGATAAACTGATCAAAACAAAGGGGCTACAGGCCTAATGCAAGTCTGAAACCCAGCATGGCAGCCATTAAATCTTAAGCTCCAAAATCTCCCTTGACTCCATATCTCACATCCAGACCACACCGACAGCAGGAGTGGGCTCCCAAGTCCTTGGGAAGCTCTGTCCCTATGGCTTTTCAGGGTACAGCCCCCACGGCTGCTTTCATCAGCTAACATTGAGTGCCTACTGCTTTTCCAGGTGCATGGTGCAAGCTGTTAGTGGATCTGACATTCTGGGGTCTAGAGGATGGTGGCCTTCTTCTCACAGCTGCACTAGCCAGTGCCTCAGTGGGGACTCTGTGTGGGGTTTCCAACCTCACATTTCCCCTCTGCATCGCCCTAGAAGAGGTTCTTCATGAGGGCTCTGCTTCTGCAGCAGACTTTTGCCTGGACATCCAGGCATTTCCATACATCCTCTGAAATCTAGGCAAAGGTTCCCAAACCTCAACTCTTGTCTTCTGTATACCTGCAAGCCCAAGGCCACATGGAAGCCACCAATGCTTGGGGCTGGCATCCTCTGAAGCAATGGCCCAAGCTATCAAGCTGTACCTTGCCCGTTTCAGCTATGCCTGAAGCTAGAGTGGCTGGGACACAGGGTTCCATATCCCAAGGCTTCACAGAGCAGCAGGGTCCTGAGCTCAGCCAATGAATTTTTTTTTTTTTCTCCTAGGTGTCCATGTATGAGATGAGAGGGGCTGCCACAAAGATCTCTGAAATTGTCCTGGATACATTTTCCTTATTTTCTTGGCTATTACCATTAGGCTCCTTGTTACTTATGCAAATTTCTGCAGCTGGCTTAAATTTCTCTCCAGATAATGGGTTTTTCTTTTCCACCACTGATCAGGCTGCAAATTTTCCAAACTTTTGTATTCTTTTTCACTTTTAAACATAAGTTCCAATTTTAAGTCACCTATTTGTGAATGTATGTGACTGTATGCTTTTAGAAAAAGCCAGGCCACCTCTTGAGTGCTTTGCTGCTTAGAAATTTCTTCTGGCAGATACCCCAACTCATCTCTCTCAAGTTCAAAGTTCCACAGATCTCTAGGGTGGGAGCAAGATACTGCCAGTATCTTTGCTAAAGCATAGCAAGTTTCACCTTTATTCTGGTTTCCAAAAATTCCTCATCCCCATCTGAGACCAGGCAGCCTGGATTTCATTTTCCATATCACTATCAGCATTTTGACCAAAGACATTCAACAAGTCTCTAGGAAGTTCCAAACTTTCTCCCATCTTCCTGTCTTCTTCTTATCCCTCCAAACTTTTCCAACACCTGCTGGTTACCCAGTTCCAAAGTCTGTTTCACATTCTCACATGTCTTTATAGCAATGCCCCACTACCTCGCTACCAATTTTCTGTGTTAGTCCATTTTCAAACAGCTAAAACTATACACCTGAGACTGAGTAATTTATGAAGAAAAGAGGTTTAATTAAGTCATGAATCCGAATGGTTGGGGAGGCCTCAGGAGTTTTATAATCATAGTGGAAGGCAAAGGGGAGATAAGTCTTCCCATGGCGGCATAAGAGAGAGGGAGAGAAGGGGGAAGCACCAGGCACTTATCAAACAACCAGATCTTGTGAGAACTCTATCAAAGAACAGCAAGGGGGAAATCTAACCCCACGACTCAGTCACCTCCCACGAGGTCACTCACCCAACATGTGGGGATTACATGAGATTTGGGTGGGGACACAGAGCCAAACCATATCAGCCACCTTGCCTGATTTAAACCTGAAAACTCAGATCAGGGATTTTGCTTTTTAAATAATAATTTTTTCCTAAATACTTGCAATGATAATATTTATTTAATATTTACTATGGTAGACAATCTATTAATCATTTAATGTACTTCACTTATTTAATTCTTACAATGTCCCTAGCCAGTTTTTGAGACTTCACGTTCCACAGAGACTACTTGATTTTAAAATTGAGCTCTTTGGCTTATGAACTGTAAAACTGGAAGGGACACTTGGCCTCTCTCAATGTCAGTTTTGAAATCTAATCACAGGTTGTTGTGAGATTAAGGTGAATTAATAAAAGTAATTTATATAAATAGTGCATGAGGTATAATCATTATTAAATATAAGGTAACATTATTTCAAAATAAAACCAGTATTATTATCTCTAAGTTGAATTATTATGATAGATTCAATGCATTCATTGTTTGTTTTCTTTTGGAGTTTAGATTATTGTTCAGCAAATAATCACAAGGAACAAACCTCAGCCTCATGCAGATAATTCCATATGAACTTTCTCCTGCTCTATCCCTTCTCCATGGACAAAGTATGCTTCCACACACCATTGGTGTTGGCTTTTTCCCATGTGATGTGATTTGGCTAATACAATATAGTCTAAAATGATCTGATGCTAGTTGCAAGCTTATGCTTCTAGTAACATCACTTGTCTACTCCTCCCTCTGGGAGTTTCTGGTCTCCACCATGGTACATGCCCCAGACAGCTAATATCCCTACATACAGGCCCTGGGAATGTCAGATGTGGAGTCAATCTGATCTCAATATGAAGGAAAAAGCAGAGCCATTCCAGCTGACACACAAATCTATTAGTGAATAATAAAAACTGTTTGTCACTGAGGTTATGTGTGTGTATGCCTTTTTATGTTGGTAAGACTGGCCAATACACTCTTCTTCTCCAGTAAACTCTTCCATATATTAAACAAAGTAGTTTTTTAAAGACAGAATTCTAAAATATTATGTTCCCTGTTTAATACCTTTTAATGGCATTCATCTAAACTTAGACTCAAATAAAATTATTTGTTATAGTTTAAGAGGATTTTATCTACTTCTTAGATATCATAGTTTTCTATACACAAGCCAGCTAGGTATCTTATTTTTTTTTTTGCTAGAATAAGCCAAGTTTTTTTTTCCTTCTTAGGACCTTCTCAAATGTCCTCTTCTCAAATTTTCTCTTACTGAAAAGATATTCTTCACATTACTTTCCATGTTCTTCACACTTCAGGTCTTGACTCAAAAGTCATCTCCTCAGAAATGCCTTCCTGATACCTTATCTAAGTAAGTAGAATCACTCTGTCAGTGTCTGTCTTAACACTTATTGCAATTTTAATTATATATTTATTAATTTATCTGCTGGTCATCTGTCTCTTCTACTAGAATCTAAGTTTCATGAGGTCAGCAATAGAGTTAAACTTATTAATTATTGATTAATCAGAACCTAGCACCAGGCCAAATGCTCCTAAGTATTTACATATTCTGTTAGATAAATTAACTTTATTATGGAAGTTTAGATATAGATGATGGTTAAATGCATTTCTTAAGATTATGTAACTGATAACCAAGTACAGAGCTAAGACTCTTAGTCAAATATATATATTGTCTTTTAAGATTCAAGTATGTGGGGAAAAATTAAAAAAATATATTGTCCATAATAGATCAAGCCTTGGCTCAATTACAGTTTTGGTAACTCATACCAAATATTGAATAACTGATCATTAAATTATCCTATGCTAAATATTTTGATAATTAAGTAGTGCCTAATTATATGGGTTACACTTACACTGTTTAGAATAATAGGGTTTGATTCTACATATATGCTTAAGAAATAAATCATTCTCAGCAAACTATCGCAAGGACAAAAAAACAAACACCACATGTTCTCACTCATAGGTGGGAATTGAACAATGAGAACACATGGACACAGGAAGGGGAACATCACACACCAGGGACTATTGTGGGGTGGGGGGAGGGGAGAGGGATAGCATTAGGAGATATACCTAATGCTAAATGATGAGTTAATGGGTGCAGCACACCAGCATGGCACATGTATACATATGTAACAAACCTGCACATTGTGTACATGTACCCTAAAACTTAAAGTATAATAATAATAAAATAAATAAAGTAAAAAAAAGAAATATCTATTATTAAAAATTCACAACCTAAATATATACGTTCAATTATTTTTTAAACATATGCTCAAGTTTTTCTGTTGTATATTTTATATACTTTAGTAAGCATCTCTGACAAATATTTTACAATATCTAAATTTTAATTATTTACAACTATTTTATATTTATACTAATTTTACATTTTATACTAGGTTTTATTAAATTCATATATCATTTAGAATAGGGTAGATTGTTTTACATTAGGCAGCAACCTTAAAATATTAAAGGACTAATACAGCAAATGCTTATTTTCTGCCGTATATATGTCATTGGTTGCCTTAGGCTCTGTTCCACATCATTTTTACTGCAGGATCCAAGCTAAATCAGTAGCCTTTTTCTGGAACTTTGTTGGTTGTCATTGCAGAGGAAATGTAGAATGTGGTGAAACATGAGCTGTCTTTTAGATCAAATCCTTAGGATACATGTTACTTTCACTACTGTTTCATTGGGAAAAGCAAGTCATTTTATGAAGTTGGAAGTCATTGAGATAAATACAAATAATTTTCCCTGAGGGAGTAGTCCTGAGTGTACAATAAAAATACATCTATTTTAGCGAGCCGAAAGCCTGAGGGTTGTGACCAGCTCAGCATTCCACTGAGGCTATATGATCAAACAGCAAACTCTTTATCATGAATGCAGAATGTAGGCAAACTTGCTTCTGCGCCGGCCACCAGAAGGTTTGCTGAGGGCAATCACTCCCTGGCGCTGTGCTCCTTGAGGTTATCTACTGGAACATCTGGAGACTACTGCTCAGAGAATGCAGTCATGCAGGGCTGCACCGAGTCAGGCAGCTGAACACGACCACCCCCTTCTCCCTATCTCCTTGACTCGATAAATATGAAGGGCTATAGAAGCTCAGGGCCCTTGTTCACTAGAAGAAAGGAGCCCCCTGACCCCTTATTCCAAATATACTCTTTTGTCTTTGTCTTTATTCCCGCGTTCATCCTCCTTTGTTCAGTCCACCAAGGCCCGCGGCAATCTATGATGCTTTACTGACTCATTTTCCTGGCATGAATTTTTATATAATTGTTAGGCTTTTAAAAAATGACTTCTCTGATATTAGCAGTTATATTTTCTCTTTTCAGAAAGTCTATTTCCCTTCCTCTATGATAATTATGAAATCTCAACTGACCATGTGTAGTTTTGAGTAGAACCCGATGACTGTAGGTAGAGTATTTCCTAGATAATTTTTGAAATAAAATGGTGTCTGAAATCTGAGAATATGCCTGAAGCTTTGATGGAGTAAAAGAAAGTAAATATTTTTCTTACTAAAATCATTTGGGGGCAGATAAACATAGAATATGATTGAATATTTTGTTATAACTATCCGAAACTTTAAAGTTACCTTGAAATGTCTTAAATGTAGCTGAGAGCCATTAAGGTACAAAACTTCATGATCATTTTTTGGACTCAGTATCCTAGGGAAAATAGTAATTTAAAAAATGTCCCTCTTTCCCAGAAGTTGAATTAACATTCTTTTTGTTTTTTTAGACAGGGTCTCACTCCACTGCCCAGGTTGGAGGGCTGTGGTGTAATCACCTCTCACTGTCTCACTGCAGCCTTGACTGCTTGGATTCAAGTGATCATACTGCCTCAGCCCCCTGAGTACCTGGGACCACGAGCATGTACCACTATCCCAGCTAATTTTTAAATTTTGTTTAGAATGGGATCTCACTTTGTTGCCCAGGCTGGACTCAACCTCCTGAGCTTAAGTGATCCTTTCACCTCGCTTCCTAAAGTGCTGGGATTACAGGTAGAAGCCACACCACCTGGCTGAATTAACATTCTTAATGCTTTGGAAAAGTAAGAGGCAGTTACTCTCAAACAAAAATAAAATTTATGGTAATCCATCATACTTGGTAATATGATTTGGATTTGTATCCCCACACAAATCTCATGTCAAATTGTAATCTCCAGTGTTGGAGCAGGGGCCTCATAGAGGTGACTGAAGCATGAAGCAGACATCCTCTTTGCTGTTCTCCTGATAATGAGAAAATTCTCATGAGATCTGGTTGTTTAAAAGCATGGAGCACTTCCACCTTTGCTCTCTTCTTTCTCCAGCCATGTAAGACATAACTGCTTTCCCTTCACTTTCTGCCATAATTGTAAGTTTCCTGAGGCCTCACTAGCCATGCTTCTGTATAGCCTGGGGAAATATGAGTCAATTAAACCTCCTTTTTTATAAATTGCCCAGTTTCAGGTAGTTATAACAATGTGAGAACGGATTAATGTACTTGTCCATCTTTTTTTTGTATGAGGATAAAATTTTATTTAAAAAATTACACCGGTTCATCAGATTTTAAAAAGATTTAGACAAATTCTAATACTTATGGATTCCTTACTATATACAGAGCTCTGTGCTATTATATATGTAATCCTTAATGTAATCTTTAATATAGATTTTAATCATCATTTTACTAAACAAATGAAGACTAAAACATTGGAAGGAATTTTCCTAAAACACATGGCTGGTAAAGGATAATATGAATATAAACTCATACAGTTTTAACTGGGAAGCTACAATTTTCATTTGCATCATGCAATTAACCTTCTATTTCCACTATCAAAGATGGTATCAATATGTATTGGAAACATGAAACTGGGATGGTACTTCGGGAATGGTATCATCTCTATTTCTAAATGTTTATGAGTCTAGAATAGTTAGCATCAATTCTTCAATCCAAATAATTTTTTTGCACCTTTGCAAAATAGCTTGATGAATCCGTTAGGTGAAAGTTTGATAGAAATGTGCACAGTGTTGAAACCACAGAATGTGTAATTGATCTCCAAAAACAATGATGTTAAATAATAATTCCTGGACTTGTGTTTAGGTCTTTGATGCAAATCTAAGTATAGAAAAAATGAATTGAGGTTAGGGTATACATCAGAATTCACAAAAAAATTATCTAATCATTAAGAGCATTTTCAGACATCACACTGATCTGATTATAACTCCCAGTTCTGCCATCTAACAGTTATGCAACCATGGAAAGTTATATGACCTCTTTGAAACTTTTTCTCTTTGTAAAATGAGAATAATGGAAACACTTTTTTCAAATACCTGTTCTGAAAATTAAATAAGATAATGCTCTTAAGGTGCTCATAAATAGTATGTAGCAAAGTTTACTGTTTCAATAAATAATAAAAGAAAATCTACTTGTTCATCTCATATAATGCCTATATGTGGCCAGGCGCAGTGGCTCACGCCTGTAATCCCAGCACTTTGGAAGGATGAGGAGGGAGGATCATGAGGTCAGGAGTTTGATACCAGCCTGACCAATATGGTGAAACCTGGTCTCTACTAAAAATACAAAAATTAGCCAGGCATGGTAACACACCTGTAATCCCAGATACTTGGGAGATTGAGGCAGAAGAACAACTTGAACCCAGGAGGCAGAGTTTGCAGTGAGCCAAGATTGTGCCACTGCACTCCAGCCTGGGTGACACAGCAAGACTCCATATCAAAAAAAAAATGCCTATATTTACCATCCCTAAATCTGAGTCTTTATTAGAAATGTAATTAAGAAATAAGGTGTTCACTGCTGGAACTCTAGCTCTAATAAATTAAAAATAATCTCTAAGTACCAGCATTTTATACTGATTCTTATGTGACCAGTAGGACATTAGAAACCATGGCCAAAAGATAGAAGATGACTGACTAGAAGAAGCTAGTGTGGGCTGCTCTCATGGAAAGAAGAAGAAGTATTATATAAATACTACATTGGGATTCATCCAGGAAACAAATTTGGCCCACAGGGAATGGAGAGGAACAAGACAGGATGATGCAGGAGTGGCACAGAGCCAGAGGAGGCTCCCTGTCCATGGGGAATGGTGAATGAGTAAGATACACAAAGGATGCACAATTATTCCATAGATTTTACAACCCTGGATCATTCCCCAATGAGCCCATTCCACAAGGACCTTCAGGTTGACATGCTGTATTAGTCCGTTTTCATGCTGATAAAGACATACCTGAGACTGGGAAGGAAAAAGGTTTAATGGGCTTACAGTTCCACATGGCTGGGGAGGCCTCCAAATCATGGCAGAAGGCAAGGAGAAGCAAGTCACTACTCAGGTGGATGGGAGCAGGAAAAGAAAGAGCTTGTGCAGGGAAACTCCCATCTTTAAAACCATCAGATCTCATGAGGCTTATTCACTATCAAGAGAACAGCACGGGAAAGACCCACCCCCATTATTCAATCACCTCCCATCAGTTTTCTCCCACAAAACATGGGAATTGTGGGTGTTACAATACAAAATGATATTTGGGTGGGGACACAGCCAAACCGTATTATTCCACCCCGATCCCTGCCAAATCTCATGTCATCACATTTCAAAACCAATTATGCCTTCCCAAAAATCCCCCAAAGTCCTAATTCATTTCAGCATTAACTCAAAAGTCCAAGTTCAAAGTCTCATCTGAAAGAAGGCAAGTCCCTTTTGCCTATGAGCCTGTTAAATCAAAAGCAAGTTAGTTAATTCCTAGATATAATGGAAGTACAGGCATTGGGTAAATACAGCCATTCCAAATGGGAGAAATTGGCCAAAACAAAGAGGCTACAGGCATGCAAGTCCAAAATCCAGTGGGGTTGTAAAGTCTTAAATCACCAAAATAATCTTCTTTGACTCCATGTCACATCCAGGTCATGCTGATGTAAGGAGTGGGTTCCCATGGTTTGGGGTAGCTCTTCCCCTGTGGCTTTGTGGGGTGCAGCCTTCCTCCTGGGTAGTGTTGAGGGTTGTGGCTTTTCCAGGCACATGGTGCAAGCTGTCAATGGGTCTACCATTCTTGGGTCTTGGAGATGGTAACCCTTTTCTCACAACTCCACTAGGTGGTGCCCTGGTAGGAATTCTGCATGAGGTCTCTGACCCTACATTTCCCTCCTGCATTGCACTATCAGAGGTTCTCCATGAGAGCCCCAGCAGAGGGACCCTGGGCCCGGCCCATGAAACCATATATTCTTCCTAGGCCTCTGGGCCTGTGATGGGAGAGGCTGTCATGAAGGTTAAGACCTCTGACATGCCTTGGAGACATTTTCCCCATTGTCTTGGGGATTAGCATTGGGCTCCTTGTAACTTATGCAAATTTCTACAGCTGGCTTTAATTTCTCCTCAGAAAATGGGATTTTTTTCTATTGCAGTGTCAGGCTGCAAATTTTCCAAACTTTTATGCTCTGCTTCCCTTACAAAACTGTATGCCTTTAACAGCACCCAAGTCATTTCTTGAATGCTTTGCTGCTTAGACATTTCTTCTGCTAGATACCCTAAATCATCTGTCTCAACTTCAAAGTTCTACATATCTCTAGGGCAGGGGCAAAATGCTGCCAGTCTCTTTGCTAAAACATAACAAGGGTCACTTTTGCTCCAGTTCCCAACAGATTTCTTATCTCCATCTGAGACCACCTCAGCCTAGATTTTGTTGTCCATATTATTATCAGCATTTTGGCCAGAGCCATTCAACAAGTCTGCAGACCATTGCTGCTCAGCCCCCTGGATTCAGCCCTTTTCCTGGGGGTGTGTAAGGGAGCCTAATTTTCTCATTTGCTAGAGTTACTGCCACTGATATTAGGGATGCCAGGGAATTCAAGTCCCTCAGGACTTCATGTGTGCCTGAGAAGTGGTTTTGCTCAGATCCATATAGCTGTGCATGTGATATGGTTTGGCTGTGTCCCCACCCAAATCTCATCTTGAATTGTAGCTCCCACAATTCCCACATTTCTTGGGAGGAATCCAGTGGGAGGTGATTAAATTAGGGGGGTGGGTATTTCCTGTGCTGTTCTCATGAGAGTGAATAAGCTTCATGAGATCTGACAGTTTTAAAAATGGAAGTTTCCCTGCACAACCTTTCTTTTTGCCTGCTGCCGTCCATGTCAGATGTGGCTTGCTCCTCCTTGCCTTCTGCCATGACTGTTAGGCCTCCCCAGTCAAGTGGAACTGTAAGTCCATTAAAGCTGTTTCTTTTGCAAACTGCCCAGTCTCAAGTATGTCTTTATCAGAAGCATGAAAATGAATTAATACAGTAAATTGGTATCAGGAGTGGGCTACTGCTGAATAGTTACCCAAAAATGTGGAAATGACTTTGGAGCTGGGTAACACACAGAAGTTGGAACAGTTTGGAGGGCTCAAAAGAAGACAAAAAAATTTGGGAAAGTTTGGAACTCCCTAGAGACTTGTTGAATGGCTCTGGCCAAAATGCTAATAATAATATGGCTATTATTAAAAAATAGAAAAAGATTTTGGTGGGGTTGCAGAGAAAAGAGAATATTTACACATTCCTGATGGTAGTGTAAATTAGTTCAGCCATTGTGAAAAATAGTGTGGCAATTCCTCTAAGAATTTGAAACAGAATTAACATTCAACCCAGCAATTCCATTACTGGATATACACCAACAGGAATATAATTAATTCTACCATAAAGACACATGCACGAGTATGTTTATTGCAGCACTATTCACAATAGCAAAAACATAGTGTCAGCCTAAATGTCCATCAGTGATAGAATGTATAAAGAAAATGTGGTACATATACACCATGGAATACTATGCAGCTATAAAAAGAATAAAATAATGTCCTTCGCAACAGTGTGGGTGGAATTGAAGACTATTATCCTTACCAAACTAATGCAGGTACAGGAAACCAAATGCTACTTGTTCTCATTTATAAGTAAGAACTAAATAACAAGAACACATGGACACAAAGTGGGGAACAACAGACCCTTGGGCCTACTCGAGGGTGGAAAGTTGGAGGAGCAAGAGGATCAGAAAAAATGCCTATTGAGCACAATGCTTACCACATGTGTGATAAAATAGTCTGTAAACCAAACACTGTGACACAAGTTTACCTATATACAAAACCTGCACATGTACCTCTGCACTAAAATAATAAAAAAAACTTAAAAAACTAAAAAAAAAGAAAAACTTAGAAAAGTCACGATGTTGCTACTTCTATTAAGATCCAGAGGGTTATGAAGATTAATATTGCCTTTACGTTTTCTAAAATAATAGATCATTTAAAATGAAGAATAAAGATAAGTTACAAAATCCCTGTTAAACATTGCTGGTTAGACCTAGTATGAATTTTAAGAAATTAAGTTTCCTAAAGATGAGAGATCACCAATTAATTCATCTACAGTGGTGATATTAACATAAACTGACTTGTTTAAAGAACCAGTGTAAGTTCAGGAACTTTTCACAAAGTGTCCAAGGTTTTTTATGTTATCAAGATGTTATCATAGAAAACTATGAAGCCAGAAAGTCGGTAGTCTGGGAAATATTATAAGTTTTAGGACTGAATGGCATAGCACAGTGACTGGCAAGGTGGAATGTAAGTTATATTATTGGTCAACCAATTAGCTTAAACCTGGTACTGATCAATCTTTCTAAGTCTTGGGTCATAAACTAATGGAATTCACATATCCTTGCCTACAAGTAATCTTCTTCTTCCTGGAAAACTTTAAAATGATAAACATGGGACTTTATGTAGACAGAGTAGTCAATTATTTCATCAATAGGTGATAACAGACATGGTGGCTAGATTACTATCACACCCAGAGAACACATTTTTAAATTCTACATAATCCAATTACTCAGTCTTCAGTTGTTATTTTATTTCTTCTGTGTGTGTGACCATGCCTTAGAGTTTTTCGGCACAGCTAGACATATACTATTCTTGTCAGGGACATGATCATCATGTGAAATTCTGTGCCTCAGAGTCACTTGTTAGGGAAAAATTAATGCTACATCTGGGTGCTGAGTACCTAACCTTTTTAGAATTGTTTAGGGTCGGGTAATTGAAAAGAAGTAATTGTCTTTATGGATTCTGATTTTGCAGACTAGAAGATCCATCAAGGCATCTTCTTGAGGAGAACTGATCTGAAAAAGGTGTATTCAACATCATTTCTGAGAATAAGTAGACTGTAGTGAGACACCCATGTTAGACCCCACTTACGGTACTTAATCCTCTTGTAATTTCTTTTTCAACAGGCTTACTTCTGTCTATCCTAAGTAGGCCTATCCTTTATTTTCTCCTAAGATTCCTCCATCAGAAGTGAAGTTTTTACTTCACATTATTCACTTACTATTACGACTTAAGAAGATTAAAGGGATTACTGGCTCAAATGAGATTTGTCTTACTTAAGAAGTCAGATATATTAGTACTAGAAAATATATGCATATAATATACCCACATACTATATAATATATATGTATATGGTTATATATATTATATAGTTTTTGTGTGATTGTATGTCAATGTATGTATGACTCTAGATTTTAATTATTTTATAAAATCCAATGTATTAAAGCAGCCATTCCATACAAGAACATAATTAATATTATTCTCACTTCTTTTTCCTATGAAATATAATTGCAATGTATTTTGTGGAAATTCCTAAATTAGATCTACTCAATTACTACTTCTATTCACTCCGGTTGTTTGACAAGTTGTCAACCACTGGATAAAATTTTCATCTATTTAAATAGTCTAGGCATTGATCTAAACAATATTGTACACAATTTTCATTGTATTTCTTGAACTATATGTACTAGATTGAAGTATTTTCAAAATATTTGCTGTCCCTTCTATTCAGCCCCTCCTTATGGGAGAATATTTACTACATCATGGATACCAGGCTTAAGCCCATTATTTGCTTTGCCCGCAGATCTGTTGAAAGTGTTATGTGGAACTTCCGAGCATAAGCTTTAAGAGTCATTGAATGGCATCATCATGTCTCTTTTCCCTTAGTCATGAACTGGGCAATGTTTCAGATATGGCCTGCTCTGTCAGACTAGTTCTGCAGTGAAGTATACATGGAACAGAGACTTAGGAGAAGTAAATATCTATTATTGTGTAAGCCACCAAGATTTGAACCTCAATAATTTTTTTAAATCACAGCATAACTTAGCCCAAAATTTATAGATATTTTCTAAAATAATGTAATAATGATGTCATTTATTTGCTTCTGTTATGCAACACACTGGTATTAAGTATACAAAAAATAAAATGATCCTGTGTTAATTCTAATGTCATGTAGTAACTGTTAGACATAAAATTGGTTAATATTTAGAGCTCTGGCTTTCCATACAGTGCTATGGGAATGTAAGTTACTGCAACATTTTTAAAGGCTAATTTTCTATATATGTAACATATTAAAATTCTTACAATTTCTGATATAGTAATCCTACTTTAAAGAAAAAATAAAACACACAAAACATATGCAGAGAAAGGGTCATTTTATATAAGAATAAAAGAAGATTGAAACAGTCTAAATTTGAAAAGTAGAAGACTGGTAAAAATAAATCATCACCCATAAAGTGAAATATTACACTGGCATTAAAATAATGTTGTAGGAATAGTTAATGGCAGCATTTTTTTAGATAAAATAGCATAACCAATTATAAATAATGCATGACCTAAATTTTTTAAAAGTTGTAAACATGTACACAGAGAATGAAGGAAATGAATCACCATTTTGACAATGGTTACTAGTGCATATTATACACTTTTAAATTTAACATGTATCACTATTAGACATGGAAAATTGTTATAAATTTCATTAAAAATAAAGTGCTAACAAAAATGAAATGAGGTAAGACTTTTTTATATACTTAAGATTTCAAAATATTCTGTTAATATGGAAAACTCTTTCCTTGGTTTTCAGAGCGCAATTTGTCTATATTTGTGTGTGAAGTGTTAAGTGTTATTGCATCACTCTCATCCTGACATGATATTTTAATTTTACTTTTCTGGTATAGAAATTAGATAATGGTGTTGTTAAGTCAAGGAATTCCAATCTTTAAAGTTAGATGCACGTCTCTTAATTATATTCCCACTATCTCCTTTTCTAGCTAATGCAGAAATAGAGAACTCTTGATAATTAAATATTATCTAATCAATAATTCTCACTACACTGCTGATAATTATGTCCCAATATGATTTCCTGTAAGATATCTCACAGATCATTGATAAAGAGCTAAGAAGAAAAAAATCAGGGGATTAACACTCATTATAGCAAAGTGGTTTGCTATTAAATTAATTGAGTAAAATGTAATTGGATTATGTACGTTCTTCAACAGCTACTAGAGTTTTAACTTTAATTAAATTGTCATAGTCCTCATTCAAAAATGAATGTTTGAGCATAAACTATTTTTAAACAACAAGAATAGCAGAATATTAATCAGGGCAGCCTATACCAATAACCTCAACTTGAAAGCTCTATCAGAATGATTACTAACCAATTTTCCACACTAAAAAATCATTGGGAAATTGTGTTGAGTGCTAATAATCATTTATAGGCTTTTCAAATATTATTACTTGATAGGAAGTCAATTAGCATTGACTAAGAAAACTCATTCTTAAACAATTAGCCAGATTGCAGGTATTAAAGAAAGCCTAGATCTTTAATATTGCCAGAAAATTTTTAGAGCCAGAATT
Source organism: Pan troglodytes (assembly GCF_028858775.2). Lineage (NCBI taxonomy): Eukaryota > Metazoa > Chordata > Mammalia > Primates > Hominidae > Pan > Pan troglodytes. The sequence continues at coordinate 35,321,817 of NC_072408.2, read as the reverse complement.
TTCCAGCTAATAAACCAAAATAATATTTTATCAAGTCCTTCTATATCTACCATGAAAGACATTCTAGAGATGTGATATTTTATGCCAACCTCATTCCATAGGTTTTCTAAAATAAAAATGAATAAATAATAATGAGTAAAATATTATACGTAAAATAGTGCATATCTATACATATTTACATGCGTATATACATGCACACACATATGTTCATGCATCTACATATAGACAGACACATACATATACACATATCATATAGAACATCTTATGCAGCTCTGGCAGCTACTTGAAGACTGTAAGTTAGATTACCAAAGATTTCTCAGGAAAAGACAAGTAATTCTTTTTTGCTTTTGATATTCTAATTATGCCCTGCACAAAGCTAGTAAAAATATAAAATTCCCTCATTCAAACAAAAAAATTATCGGTGAGAACTGAAGGTTAGAATTTGAGTTTTCTGACTTTAAGATTTCTTAATGTAGTATATAAACTATCCTTAGAATATGCAGCTTTTATCTTCTTTTTGAGAAATGCTTGCTGAAATGACCCTCAAAATACTCTACTTCAGATTTTTAAAAATTATTTTGGGTTACTTTTAATTTAGACCAAAGACTTTCTCTAGCTCTTTAGGAGCTTTGCAAATTTAGATTATCAGCCTTTTATGTGAGTATTTTAAATACAGATTTTTATAGCTTTACTCTTACTCTATGTCAGAATTATTATTTGTATTTTATGATGTTTCTTTTTCATTTTTTAAAATTTATTATTTTAATTTACCCATATTTGTACATATTTAAGAGGTGTAGGGATGTTTCAATAAATACAATGCATAGTGATCAGATCAGTGTAGTTAGCATATCCATTGTCTCAAACATTTATCATTTCTTTGTGTTGATAACATTCAATATCCTCTCTTCTACCTATTTAAAATTTATATATTATGGTTAACTATAGTAACCGTACAGTGCTATAGAAACTACAATGTATTCCTCCAACCTAGCCACATTTTGCATCCCTTAAGAAATTTCTCCCTATCCCCTCCCCCTTTCCTCTACCTTTCCCAGCCTCTAGTAACCTCTGTTCTACATTTTACATCCATGAAATTAACTTTTTTTCTTTAGCTCCCACATATAAGCAAGAACATGGAGTATTTAACTTTCTGTTTCTGGCATATTTCACAACTTTTATTTTAAAATGGGAGCAAACAAAATTAAGAAACTACATTTCTATTTCTTATCATTTTATGCTGTGTAGGTTATCTTCATTATTTCATTCATTTCTCATGGTAATGCTAAGAAAAAGTTATTTCCTTTTAAAGTGTGATAACTATAGTTAAAAAACCTCAGTATTTTATTTAAGGTCACACAGATAGTACATGAGAATATGTCTCGAAGTCCTGATTAAGACTGCTCCAAGCCTAACATGGGCTGGGGAGTGGGTAGAGGGAAGAGGCTGGAAATCTTCTTTTCTTTAATTAGTTCCCCACAGGCAGTTCCTCTACCTCAAAGCAAATCCGCTGGATTGACCCTTACCACACTCTTTGATCCTAAACTTAATTTAGAAAGATTGACAGTCCTAGGTTTTAAATTAACTTGTCACATAACTTAGGATACCTGGCGGTGAAATTAATGGTTAAAAATAAAAGTAGTCTTAAAGGCAATTTATGTAAATTTAAAAAATGCTGTCAAATACAGAGAAATTTTTACACACAATAACAGAGGAGTGTCAAAAGTGTGTGATCATTTCGTGTAGGCTGAGAGAAATTGAAGATTTTACTGGCAATTATTAAGGTCTTAGTAAATATTCAGGAAATAACATATTGTAAGGCTGTTACATAATATCATTAACTTTAGGTAAATATAAATCACACCTATAAGCAGTTTTATTTATTCATTTATTCTGTAACTTTTTGTTGAGCAATTGCTTTGGGCCAGACAACGAGCAAGGCATGAAAAATTCAAAGGTGCTTATAACATGACATGTAATTTGAGGGTCTCACAATAGAGATGAAAAAAGATGCAAGCCATCAGATCCTAGTAATATTATATGATAAATGCTCTAATAGTGCTAGAATCAGAGGCTTATGGAATTCGAAATTCATAAAACCTGAGGAAATCAGAAAAGGCTTCACTAAGGAAGTTGTGTTTTAAATAGTTATGGGTAAATCAGCAGATGTTTGTAATGTAAACAATTATTTGAGGAGTTCGATATTTTTTGAAAGGAAATGTAATTCTAGATATACCATTATCGCTTGATAAGAGATCTCTTTTTCAGTTTTATATAATTATTATTAGATGATCATGAGGAGGAGGAAGATGATGGTGATCATGGTGGTCATGGTAGTGATTATAATGAGAATAATTGTGATTATATGGTGATATCTTACTATGGAATAATCAAGTTATAATTTGTTAAACATAATTGAGAGCCAACTGGAAGTGTGAATTCTTACTTTTTTTTGAAAGAAGAAATTCATAATGCTGAATCTTAAAGAAAAAAATAGTTCTATCTATGTACACTTTAATGTCTTTGAATAAAAAGTAGTCCTTTCAATTAAAAAGAAATCATTCTTCTACAGTGAGTGTAAATTTCAAAAAAGATAACAAAAAGAAGGAAATTCATGTTAATCCAAAAAAGATACATCAAACTTGGGCATCAGTGAGATGATGGTGATTACGGCCAATCTACACTAATGTCAAAATGCCTACCCTAATTTATGTACTCAGTAAGCTTAGTGGTGTGAGGAAAGTTTACATTTGATTATTTCAAATAATCAATTACAGGCTTTCTAAAGGGATTTTAAGAATAATGAAACAGAGATGAAGGAAGTGAGAACTTTATGTGGAAAATAACATGGGCCACTTTATACGGCCTTTTTTTTTTTCCTTAGATAGTGAGGAACATGCAAAGATAAAGATTTGGCTTGGTGTTGTGGCTTATGCCTATAATCCCAGCACTTTGGGAGGCTGAGGGCTGTGGATCCCTCGAGTTTAGGAGTTTGAAACCAGCCTGGGCATCACAGTGAGACCCTGTCTCTAAAAACATTTTTTTAAAACAGGTAAAGATTCATTTCACACAAGGTAGGTCATAAAATACAACAGTACAAATACACTAGAATGCTTAAGATTAAGCCATTTTGAAATCAAATTAACATGTTATTAGAATTAAAATAACAAATGAATTTGAGCCTATTTCTAGAAAAAGATGCCACAAGGTAACAAATATAAAGTTAACAAGTTGGAGTCTTGAATAAAAGTAAGTAAATGCTTTGATTCTTTAATGTTACCTGCATTAACTTCTGTAATAAATGACTACATGCCATGGAACTGTTAAGCATTATTGTTGTCCTGTATGTGTTTGATAGTTCATATTCTAGGTTGCCACCTAGATATTTTTGGTGAAGTATCTATTCAAACATGTTGCCCAGTTTTTATTGGGTTAATCTCCTATTGAGTATTGACATTTCTTTATATAGTCCTGTTACAAAACTTTCATCACACACAAGATTTGCAAATATTTTCTCTCAGTCTATAACTTGTCTTTTCATTGTCTTTTCAGTGCTTTTTGAGGTGCTGAAAATTTTAAGTTTTATGAAGCCCAATTTACAATGTTTTTATTTTATAAATTATGCACTTGTTGTTAGATATAAAAAAACTTTGCATAACCCAAAGTCCTAAGGATTTTATATTATTGTTTTCCTAGAAGTTTTATAGAGTTTGTTTTAAATTTAAGTTTAAGACAATTATTGAGTCAATTTTTGCATATGGTGAGGTATGGGTCAAAGTTCAGGGGTTTTTGTTGATATGTTGCCTTTTATGATATAAGTGCTTGGCACTCTAAATTTTTTTCTGTGTATCACCTTATTTGTGCATGAAATTTGTTATTATGTTTCTTCCATTTTATTAAGTTTAAAATACTTTCTAATGTCCCTTTTAATTTTTTCTTGACCCATGGGTTATTTATGTTATTTAGTTTCTGTAAGTTTGGAAGTTTTCCAGATACCTTTCTGTTACTGACTTCTAAATTAAATCTCTTGTGTTTAGAGAACATGCTTTGGGTTACTTGAGATATTTTAAATGTATTGTTTTCCTTATTTGATGGACCATAATATAGACTATCCTGGTGGATTATCCAAATGCATGTAAATGTGTACTCTGTTGTTGCCTGGAATGTTCTATAAATGCCATTTAGGTCAACATGGTTTATTCAAGTATTATTCAAGTCAATGTTCTTGCTGATTTTTGGTCTACTTGTTCTATAAGCTATTGGGGGATGGATGTTTAAATGCTGAAATATGCTTGTAAATTTGTCTGTTGCTCCTTGAAGTTTATTGAGTTTGGCCTTCATACATTTGAAAGCTATTAAGTGTAGGGACATTTAAGATTGTTTGGACTCTCGATTAATTGACCATTTTATCAATATAAAATGACATATATATATATATATATATATATATATACACATGTGTTATTTTGAACTGGATATATATATATATATAAAATATATTTTCTCTCAGTCTATAACTTGTCTTTTCATTGTCTTTTCAGTGCTTTTTGAAGTGCTGAAAATTTTGTTTTATGAAGCCCCATTTACAATGTTTTTATTTTATAAATTATGCACTTGTTGTTAAATATAAAAAAACTTTGCATAACCCAAGGTCCTAAGGATTTTATATTATTTTTTCTAGAAGTTTTATAGATTTTGTTTTAAATTTAAGTTTAAGACAATTATTGAGTCAATTTTTGCATACAGTGACAAGTTATAGACTGAGAGAAAATATTTGTGTATATATATATATGTGTATATATCCAGTTCAAAATAGTATATATATATATATATATATATATATATATATATAAAGTTTTAGAGCAAAGTATATACGTGTGTGTGTGTGTGTGCCTTAGTTCATTTGGGCTGCTATAAAAAATACCATGCACTGAGTGACATGAATAACAGAAATTTATTTCTCATAGTTCTGAAAGTTGAGAAGTCCAAGATCAATGCACCAGCAGATTCAGTGTCTGGTGACAGCCCCTTTCTGTCTGGTGTCAGCACATTCTTCCTGGTGCCCCCACTTGATGGAAGTGGTAGGGTGGCTCTCTGGGAAGCTTTTATAATAGCATTAATCCCATTCATAAGGGCAATCCTCCCTCATTACCTACTCATCTGCCAAAAGGCCCCGCTTCCTAATACTATTGCATTGGGATTAGGTTTCAACACAAACATTCAAACCATAACAATATGTATGTATATATACTTTGTTCTGAAATTTATTTTGATAATTATAAAGCCAGTCAAGCTTTCATTAAGTGTTTAAATTTATATTGGTTGCCTAGGAATGGCATCATGAAGTATAATAATAAACAGGGCGGCTAAAAACAACAAAAATGTATTCTCTCGCTGTTTGGAAGATAGAAATCCGGAATCAAGGTGTTAGAGAAACAATACTTTCTCTGAAGCCTATAGGAAATATTACTCCTTGTTTCTTTTGGCTTCTGGTACTCCAGGCATTCCTTGATGTGTGAGGGTAGCATAACTCCAGCTTCTGCCTCCTTCACATAGCATTCTCCCTAGGTGAGAGAATAGGGAGAATGCTATATGAAGCATTCCATAAAGACTTCACTGAAATAAAGAAAAAAAATGTTAGAAGCAGTATACAAATTTGGTAAAGTTTTAGGATACAAAAGCAACACACGAAAATTAGTGGAGATTCTATATACCAATAATGAACATTAAATAAAAATATACACATACATATTGCTACGGGTTGAACATTTGTGCTGAAACCTAATCCCAATGCAATAGTATTAGGAGGAAGTGCCCTCTGGCAGGTGACTAGCTAATGAGGGAAGACCTCCCTTATGAATGGGATTAATGCTATTATAGAAGAGGAGGAGCCTCTTTTCCTCTTCTAAGAAGCACATCAGTCATATTGGATTAACACCCTGCCTACTCCAGTGTAACCTGATCTTAACTTAAATAATTACATTCTCGGCTGGTAGCGGTGGCTCACACCTGTAATGCCAGCATTTTGGGAGACCAAGGTGGGCGGATTGCTTGAGGTCAGGAGTTCGAGACCAGTCTGGCCAACATGGTGAAACTCCGTCTCTACTAAAAATACAACAAAAAAAAAATTAGCTGGGCTTGGTGGCATGTGCCTGTAATTCCAGCTATTCTGGAGGCTGAGGCAGGGGAATTGCTTGAACCAGGAAGGTAGAGGTTGCAGTGAGCTGAGATCACGCCACTACACACCAGCCTGGCAAAAGAGCAAGATTCTGTCTCAAAAAAATAAATAAATAAAAATAAAATAATTACATTCTCACTGACTTTATTTTTAAATAGGTTTACATTCTGAGGTATTAGGCATTATTACAACATATCTTTATGAGGAAAACTGTTCACCTCATAACTATATGGTATAATGTTCTCCATCCTTTACCTCATTGTCTCTATATTTAAAGTGGGTTTCTTATGGGTAATGTATGCATATGTGTATAGTTTACTATAAGAGACACATCATGGCTATACGATTAATAATAGTTATAAGGTCCACTCAAGTGTCTCACAGAGCTGATACTACATGTCACTTAGCAGTTTGATGCAACCTAGCCCATGGATTTTCAGAAAACAAGCCACCTCAGCACAGATGCAAGCCTCATAAACCTTAAAGCAAATCTTACCCTTGCAAGAATAGCTTAAACACCCTTTGTTAAAAAAAACACCTGCTAACTGATTAGGACTGAATATGATATAAGAAAGAGGAAAGAATCTCCCAAACTCTGAAAATAGTCTCCGCTAAGAGGTCCTGCCTGTCAGTGGGTTACCTGATGCCGTGTCTGTATCTGTCCCACTGGCCTGCCCACACTTTCTACCTTGTAGAAGTGCTACCACAATAAACTGAGTATCAGAAGCTGCCTAAGACTCATCTCTGATGTGAATTGGACTAAAAGAGAGAAGTTGCTTCTGGGTAAGCTGGTTAACTAGGACCCCCCAAGACCTCCAAACATGATAGTGTGTCTGTGTGTGTGTGTGTGTGTGTGTGTGTATGTATATACACATATACATATACATATATATGTGTATATATGTATATATATACATATACATACACACACACACACATATATATAAAGCATTTATGTATATATAAAATGCTTTTTATTCCCAGTTGACAATGAATCTCTGGTTTTTAGCATAGGTTGTGATTTATATTCATTGTGATTATCCACATGGTTTTGTCTAAATCTAGCTCTTCCTCTCGTCCTATCTCTTCTTTGCTCTCTTTTTATTTCTTCTACCTTCCCGTACATTAATTGAGTTTATTTATGATTGTATTCTTCTAGATTTCTATTGTGGTAAAAAATAACATAAAATTTAGCATCTTAGCCATTTCTGAGCATCCAATAGTGCATTGTTAATTATGTTGTACATTGTTGTGCAGTATATCTCTAATTTTCCAAAATTTAAACTCTATGGGAACTTGAACAACAGTTTCCCATTTCCCTGCCACTAGCCGTTGACAACCACCATTATACTTTCAGTTTGTAAGAGTTTGTATTTATCATTTTATATAAGTGGAATCCTTCTGTATTTGTCTTTTTGTGACTGGTGTATTTCACTTAGTAAATGTTCTCAAGTTTCAATCACGTTGAAATATGACAAAATTTCTTTCATTTTAAAGGCTGAATAATATTCCATTGTATGTGTATAATATATTTGATTTCTCCACTCATTCATCAGTTTAATAGACATTTAGGTTGCTTCCATGTCTTGGCTATTCTGAATAATGCTGCAATGAAAATGGAGTACAGATTTCTTCAAGACTCTAATTTCAGTTCCTTTGGATCTTTAGCCAGAAGTGAGATTGCTGAATAATATGGCATTTCTATTTTTAATTTTTAAAATTATTTCTATACTGTTTCTATAGTGCATGTATCATTTTACATTCTCAACAACAACAACACACAAGTGTTCCAGTGTTTCTATATTGTCCTTGCCAAACCATCCTAGTGGATGTGAAGTGAGTGGTATCTTATTTTAGTATTGATTCGCATTTCCTTAATGATTACTGATGTTGAGCATCTTTTAATATACTTTTTGGCCACTTACATATCTTCTTTGGGGGAGTTTCTATTTAAATAATATTCTCATTTTAAAAAATGGCTATTTGGATATTTTGTTGTTGATTTGTAGCTATTCTAGGTATTAATCACTTAGTAGTTATATGAGTTGCCTATATTTTCTCCCATTCCATAGCTTTATTTTCATTCTATTAATTTTTTTCTTTGCAGTGCTGAAGTTCTTAAGTTTTGCTTTAATCCCATTTGGCTAGTTTTATTTTTGTTGCTTGCTGGTGCCAAGAAATCATTTCCACTCTAATAAAATATCAGCCACCTTCACTCATATCATCATACACTGTCCCCTTATTGAATCCTACTTTTAAAGAATATTAATAACATTTATCATGAGCCTAAAAATCAAATAATTGTGTGTCTGTTTGTTCAGAATCTGTTTTTTTTTTCCACTAAGAAGTACACTCAAAAGAAGAAGAAACATTTCCTGTTTTGCTCCATGTTGTATCTGCATGGCCCAGAACAGAATAAATGACTACATCTTATATTCAAAATAACCCACTGAACATAATACTTCAAATCAGGCAATAGTTGAGACTAAGATTGAAAAAGTATAGCCCATAAGCTTCAATAGCACGATCTTGGGAACAATAGGAACAGCTTCATATATAAATAATTATAATTTAATTAAGAATCTAAATAATTACCAATATATTTAAAAATAATAGGCATCATTGTTAGTGACCCTATGGTAAGCTCTGAAGAATACAGGCATAAATCTTTTGTATGTGCTTATAGCTTATTAGTAGAAATAGGTAACATCTAAATAAATATATAAATAAGTAAGTAAATATTTGCAGTGGTTGCAACAGATGGCTGAAATGCAGAATAAAATGACAGTGTTGACTATAGAAATGTAATAGATGAACTTGATTTTTTTTTTTGGCAGAGAATATTTAACCAGAGATCAAAATGATGTGAAGGATGTAGTCATGTAAAAAGTTGAGAAAAGAGCATTGTAGTTAGAGAAAACAAGACATATGAAGCCCGTAATGTGAGAACAGCTTGGAATCTGCAGACCTATTTTTTTTTTTTTTTTTTTGGAAATGGAGTCTCACTCTGTCACCCAGGCTAGAGCACAGTGGTGTGATCTCAGCTCACTGCGACCTCTGCCTCCCAGGTTCAAGCGACTCTCCTGCCTCAGCAGGAGTAGCTGGGATTACAGGTGACCATCACGCCTGGTTAATTTTTGTATTTTTAGTAGAAACGGTTTCCCCATGTTGGCCAGACTGGTCTTGAAGTCCTGACCTCAAGTGATCCACCCCCTTCTGCCTCCCAAAGTGCTGGGATTACAGGCATGAGTCATCGTGCCTGGGCGCAGAGCTATTCTTAAAGCTGGTGTGATTAAAAAATAAGAAGAAATAGAGAATGAGAAAGAATAGATTTGGAAAGTGTATGAGTGTTATCTCATAAAGGGTCTCATAATATGTAGTAAGGTGATTGATTTTATTTTAAGTACACTTGGAGTACCAGAAGTTTAGAAAAAATATGAAGCCATATTTGAAGAAGTTCATGCTAGCTTCTGTATGCACAAATTACTTTACGTGGATATATAAATATAGAGATAATTTACAAGGCTGTTAGGGCAAACTATGTAAGAGACAACAATGGCCTTGCCCAGAATGATGGCCAGATGTAAAAAAGTAGATAAGATTTATTAGTGGACAATTCTCCCTGAAACATCATATTTTTAAATACCTTGTATTTGCTTTTGTTCTATATTATCTCTTCAGGTATTTGTATAGCAAACAACATTGGAGCATTAAAAGATAGTGTTCCCTCCAAGAGAGAGGGAAGAGTTTTTTTGCTGACAGAGAACCAGATAAGAAAGAACTATAGAGAAAAATTTATAGATCTTAAAAATGTTCTCCTCAAGTAATTGGTTGAGGCTGTTCAGTGCATGGATGTGAGAAAACTATGAGATAAGATAAAAAATATTTTTTAAAAATTGGAGGAAACAGTGTCACAGATAAATGGAAATACTGCCAGTTTCCACCAGCTAGAAAGTAAAAGCCTCATAATTCCATAATGACGAGAAACAACAATCATTGAAACTGATCAAGAAATGATACACATGACAAAATTTTAGACAGAAACACTAAAATAGTTTTATAACTTTATTCCATATGTTCAAGAAACTAGAGTATATTTTGAATATGTGAAGACATAGAAGATGTAAAAAAAATCCAAATCTGATTTCTATATATTGAAACTACAATGTATAATAAAGAAATATACAGGATAAGATTGAGAGAATATTAGGCACTACAGAAAAGAATATTAGTACTGATATTTAAAATATATCAATAAACAATGCCAAAAATGAGAGAGGGAATTATAATTTTTATGGAAAAATAAACAGAGCTTCAGTGATTTGTACAATAACTTCAAGTGGTCAAATATTCATGACTATATGCTGCCTGTAAGAGATTCACTTGTTGACCAATGCCTCTCCTTTCCTCATTCACCACCCCACCCAGTAGCCTCTGGTAACCACCATTCTACTCTCTACTTCTATAAGTTTAACTTTTTTAGGTTTCACACCATAAGTGAGATCATATGGTATTTGTCTCTCTGAGCCTAATGTATTTATTTTACTTAACAATATGTCACCTACATTCATTAATGTTGCAATGACAGAATTTCTATTTTAAGGTTGAATAGTAATTCATTGTGTATACCTGCTATATTTTCTTTAAGGTTGAATAGTATTTCATTGTGTATATATGCTATATTTTCTTAATCCATTTATATATTGATGGGCACATAGGTTGTTTTGTATCTTGGATACTGTAAATAATACTGCAATAAACATAAAATGCAGGTATTTCTTTAACATATTGATTTCAATGCTTTTGAGTATATACACAGTAGGGGAATTGCTGGATCCTATAGTAATTCTACTTTTCGTTTTTTGAGGAATCTTCACCCTATTTGTCAAAAAGGCTGTACTAATTAATGAGGTCACAAATAGCATATAAGCATTTACTTTTCTCCACATTCTCACTAACACTTTTTATCTTTCATATTTATATAATTGCCATTCTGACAGGTATGAGATGATATCTCATTTTTAATTTGGTTTTAATTTGTATTTCTCCTGTAATTAGAAATGTTGAGCATTTTTAGTATATTAGCTAGACATTTGTATATTTTCTTTTGACAAATGTCTGTTCACACTCTTTGTACAGTTTTAAGAATGTTATGTTTTCTCATTATTTAGTAGTTTTAGTTCTATGAATATATTAGATATTTTCCCCATGTGCAATGCATGATTAGCAAATATTTTTCTTAACCTGTGGGTTGCCTCATTCCTCTATTAATGGTTTCCTTTGCAGTACAGAAGCTTTTTTATTTTGATGAAATCCCATTTATCTATTTTTGCTTTTGTTGGCTTTTTATGCATTTGAGATCATATCCAAGAAATCACAGCCCACACCAGTGTCATGAAGATTTTCCCATATGCTTTCTTCTAGTAGTTTAATAGTTTCTGGTCTTTATTTAAATTCTTTAATCCATTTTAAACTGATTCTTGTGTAAGCAGTGAGATAAAGGTTCACTTCCATTCTTCTATATGTGAATATCCAGTTTTCCCAACATCATTTATTGAAGAAACTGTCCTTTCCCCATTTTGAGTTCTTGGCACATTTTTTGAAAATCAATTGACCATAGATGTATTGGTTTATTTCTGGATTCACTAACCTATTTCATTAGTTGATTTGTGGGGTTTTATGCCAGTACTGTGCTGTTTTGATGGTTATAGGTTTGTAATATAGTTTGTGATCTTGTAGTGTTATTCCTCCAGCTTTCTTCTTTTTAGTCAAAATTGCTTTGGCTATTATGGATCTTTTGGGGTTCTACACAAATTTTACAATTTTTTTTTTCTTTTTCTCTTTCTGCGAGAACCACATTGGAATTTTGGTAGGGATTACTTTGAATCTGTAGGTCACTTTGGGCTGTTATCTATAGATTGAATATAATCCCTACCAAATTTGTACAAATGTAATTTGTGTTAATATTTTAACAATATTAATTCTATCAATACATGCACATAGAATTTTTATTTTATTTTTGTTATAATTATAACTGGCTTTTTAAAGCTAGTAACAACTTAACTTTGCATACACAAACTCTACAATTTTACTTTTTCTCCTCTTATGTTTTATGTTTATTATTATTATTATACTTTAAGTTCTGGGATACATGTGCAGAACATGCAGGTTTGTTACATAGCTATACACGTGCCATGGTGGTTTGCTGCACTCATCAACCCGTCATCTACATTAGGTATTTCTCCTAACGCTATCCCTTCCCTAAGCCCCCACCACCCAACAGGCCCTGCTGTGTGATGTTCCCCTCCCTGCATCCATGTGTTCTCATTGTTCACTTCCCACTATGAGTGAGAACATGTGGTGTTTGGTTTTCTGTTCTTGTGTTAGTTTGCTGAGAATGATGGTTTCCAGCTTCATCCATGTCCCTGCAAAGAACATGAACTCATCATTTTTTATGGCTGCATAGTATTTCATGGTATATATATGCCACATTTTCTTTATCCAGTCTATCATTGATGGTCATTTGGGGTGGTTCCAAGTTTTTGCTATTGTGAATAGTGCCACAATAAACATACATATGCATGTGTCTTTATAGTAGAATGATTTATAATCCTTTGGGTACATACCCAGTAATGGGATTGCTGGGTCAAATGGTATTTCTGGTTCTAGATCCTTGAGGAATTGCCACACTGTCTTCCACAATGATTGAACTAATTTACACTCCCATCAAGTGTGTAAAAGCATCCCTATTTCTCCACATCCTCTCCAGCATCTGTTTTTTCCTGACTTTTTAATGATCGCTATTCTGACTGGAGTGAGATGGTATCTCATTGTAGTTTCGATTTGCATTTCTCTAATGACCAGTGATGATGAGCTTTTTTCATGTTTGTCGGCTGCATAAATGTCTTATTTTGAGAAGTGTCTGTTCACATCCTTCGCCCACTTTTTGATGGGGTCATTTTTTTTCTCGTAAATTTGTTTAATTCCTTTGTAGATTTTGGTTATTAGCCATTTGTCAGACGAATAGGTTGCAAAAATTTTTTCCCATTCTGTAGGTTGCCTGCTCACTCTGATGATGGCTTCTGTTGCTGTACAGAAGCTCTTCAGTTTAATTAGATCCCATTTGTCAATTTTGGCTTTTGTTGCCATTGCTTTTGGTGTTTTTGTCATGAATTCTTTGCCTATGCCTATGTCCTGAATGGTATTGCCTAGGTTTTCTTGTAGAGTTTTTACGGTTTTAGGTCTTATGTTCATGTATTTAATCCATCTTGAGTTAATTTGTGTATAAGGTGTAAGGAAGGGATTCAGTTTCTGCTTTCTGCATATGGCTAGCCAGTTTTCCCAATGCCATTTGTTAAATAGGGAGTCCTTTTCCCATTGCTTGTCAGGCAAGCAATGGGAACAAAAACAAGCAATGTTTTATGTTTTGATGTCACCTTTTACACTATTAAAATAATATATATCTTTAACAAATTATTTCAGTTTTAGCTGTTTTTAATAGTTTTGCGTTTTAACCTTTATACTAAAGATATAATGGGTTAACCCACTGCCATTTGTTTTAGAGTGTTTGCATTTAAAATTGTCCTTACTTTTACCAGTGAATTTTTCATTTTCATATGTTTTCATGTTATGAATTACCATCTTCTTCCTTTGACTTGATGAATGTCCTTTAGCATTTCTCGTTAGGCAGATCTAGTGGTGACAAACTCTCTCAGCTTTTGTTCATTTGAGAAAGTCTTTATTACTCCTTCATTTTTTAAAGATAGCATTGCTGAATATAGTGTTGATAGTTGATATTATTTTCTTGCATGATTTTAAATATATTATCCCACTCCTTTTTGGCATATGGCACTCCTTTTTTCTGCTGGAAAATCCACTCATATTCTTATAGCAGTTTCTTTGTATGTAACAATTCACTTTTATGTTTCTGCTTTGAGCTTTCTCAGTCTTCAACTTTTGACAGTTTGATTTTAATGTGTCTTAGTGTTAATCTGTTTAGATTTATCTTACTTTACACCCTTTGAGCTTTCTGCATCTAGATTTCTATTTCCTTCCCTAGGCTTAGAAACTTTTCTGCTACTATTTCATTAAATATATTTTCTGTCTTTTCTCCTGATACACCTATAATGCAAATGTTGTTATGCTTGATGGTGTCCCGTAAGTTTCTTAAACTATCCTGACTTCTTTTCTTTGTTTTTGTTTTTACTCTTCAAATTTGTTCAATTTATAGTAACTTGTCTTCAAGTTCACTAATTCTTCCTTCTTTTTGATCTAATCTTCTATTGAACTCCTCAGTTGAATATTTTAGTTCAGTTATAGTATTCTTTAACTCTTTGACTTCTGTTTTGTAATTTTTACACTTTCTATCTCTTTATTGAAATTCTATCTCTTTTTTGAAATAGAAATGAATTAGGTGGTTACTTCAGCAACATGTAATGGGAAGCTCCTGACCCACCATCCACCTAGAGAAAGACCAAATAAACATCTATTCATCAGTCAGTTGTCTTTGAGAGAAAGAGAGAGACCATTGTTCTGCTGACCTCAGAAGGCATCTTTATGACTACTATTTTGAATCCTCTGTTGGTTATGTCATATATCATCACTTAACTTGTGTTGGTTTTAGGAGATCTAAACCATCTCTCCAAGTCTTGTCAGACTGGCCTCATGTAGGGAAGGATCTTACCAATATGTCTGATGAGAGATTTTTAAGGTGCCTTTCAAATCTTTGTGTTTTATCAGACTACTATCTATGTTTTCAGTGGCCCCCTGAAGCATAGTGTGTGCCTCATTCTTTCAGCACTTCGACACTAGTAAGGTAGGAGTGAGACTCTCTAGACGTAGTTGGAATAGGTGATGTGTTGGATATGTGTCCCAGTTTCTTTTAGCCTCATAATGAAGCTGAGTATAGATATTTATCTCCCACTGTTTCTGCACTAAGCTAGGGAGATGATCTGTGGAAAATGCTTATTCATATTCAGGCTATACCCTCTGATCCTGGGAAGATAGTTGCTGGAAGCAAGTCCATTGTAAATTTATCTCTTTTTTCTATGTTTTAGGGACACTCCGAAATGCAAAGCACCATCAACTACCAGTGGTAGGACATTAAGGAGATAATCCCTTGGGTGGGTGTTATTGAAATTGTGCCAGTTGATGCATGGTCAAACTCCTTCCAGGACAAATGGGTACACCTGGATTTATCACTGGAGGCAGCTGAAGGAAAGATTTGTGAAGTGCCAAACTCTGACTCTGGCTGCCAAAAAAGCTATTGTTTGCTTTTCCCATTACCTTTCCTGTGTACATTTGTTAGAAGCCAGGACATAAAGTAGCCAATAAAAGTGTGTGCCATAGGTTCTTCTGCAGAGAAAAGGGAAGCTGTGTTTCTGCCCCTTTTCCACACTGCTCCAAGGGCACGTAGCTTCTGGAAGTGTTTGCATGCTTGCTTAATATCATATCCTTGTTCTGTGACCTAGGGAGACTTGCATATGTTTAGTCCCTTCTGCTCCAAGAACTAATATATTTAGCCTGGAGTTCTTCATGAGGTAGCTGTAAAAGTTGGGGCACTCAATGTGTGTCATGAATCCCTTCCAGATAGAAACAGGGAGCTGCATTTTTAAAGCCCTTCCTCTGCACCACTCCTGGGGAATAAAAGTAAAACTGTAAAACTTCTACTTCATTCTTTGGTCCAGAAAGACTCGCATATGGTTTGTCCTCTCTGCTCCCAGAGCAAGGAAGTTTAGGAGGCAATCACTCAGGTAGAAGCTGTAGAGGTTGGAAAACTGAATGTGTATACAAACTCCTGATAGAAGGAATTAATAAATTTAGAGTTGTTGCTAGGATGAGCTGGGGAAGAATGCTGGAGAAGTATCAGTCTACTTCTCAGGCTTCCAGAGGGCTAATACTTTTGTTCCCCATTAATTTCAGAATGCTAGTTAGTTTCGAGCCCAGCTGCCAAGTAGCCATTGGAAAAATGTGTCCCTTTTGGAAAGAATCATGGGGCTACATTTTTAAAGTCTTTTCTC
This sequence comes from Pan troglodytes, assembly GCF_028858775.2. Taxonomy (NCBI): domain Eukaryota; kingdom Metazoa; phylum Chordata; class Mammalia; order Primates; family Hominidae; genus Pan; species Pan troglodytes. Next base: position 35,305,620 of record NC_072408.2, on the reverse strand, counting down.
TGTACTGCTCCTGGAGGATGAAGCCTCTGAAAGTGTTTGCACGTTTATAGAAAATTACCTTTTATTTTTTTTTTCTGTGGTCTACAGGGACACATGTATGCCAGTATCCTTTGCTTCCAGAGCTAGGTTTAAATGCAGTCCCTTGTGGGGAAGATATAAAAGTTGAAGCATTAATGTATATACACGTTTCTTCCAAGAGTGATTAATAGACCTGGAGTTATCACTGGAGCAAGCCAAAGGAGAGGCTCAAGAAGTGTCAGTTTGATTCTCAGTCTGATGGTAGGTTCATGTTTGTCTGCTTTTTTAACACCCTGATGTAAGTTAGTTAGAAGTCAGGCAGCCAAGTAGCCAGTGAAGAGCATGTCCCTTCCATTTAGAAAGAGGGGACTGTGAATTTTTAAATTTTTATTTGTTTAGAGAAAAGGTCTCACTCTGTTTTCCAGGCTAGAGTGCAGTGACACAATCATAGCTCACTGCAACCTCAATTTCCTGGGTTCAAGCAATTGTCCTGCTTCAGTCTCTCAAGTAGCTGGGACTACAGGCATGTGCCACCACACATGGGTTACTTTTTTGGAAGAGGCAGCATCTTATGTTGCTCAGGCTGATCTCAAACCCCTGGCCTTAAGCCTTAGCCTCCCAAAGTACTGTGATGACAGACATGAGCCACTGTGCCCAGCAGGGACTGTGACTTTTCAAGCCCAGTTTTTTGTTGTTGTTGTTCTGTTACTGGGTAATGAAGTCTCTGAAAGTGCTTGCACACCCATGGAAAACCACCATTATTTTTCTTGTGTTCTGTAAAGACTCATACGTGTCTAATCTCCTCTGTTTCCAGAACTGGATATTGGCAGCAAAGGAGAATGGAAACAGGTGGGAAATCTTAGAATTTGGGTGGCATATATGAGATCCAAACTTTCTTCTCCACAGGGAGAAATTGGATGTTGGAGATTGCTTTCCTGATTTTATGGTGCAGTTCATAGGGCAAGGTCAGTGCCTGAGTGTTCCTCAGTTTTTCTGCTCATACATTGTGTATATTTTCTCAGTTGCTAATGTGTAGCAGTCTCTCAACTGGTCTCTGTCTTTCTCTCAAAGAAAACTGACTCATGAATAGATGTTTATTTGGTCTTTCTCTAGGTGGATTGTGGGTCAGGAGCTTCCCATTACATGTTGCTGAAGTAACCACCGAATTCATTTCTATTTCATTTTTACGTTTGGACAACAAAATTTAGCAAAAACTTGCAGTTTGTTAATAAAGTAGAAAGTTTTTTTCTCTAATATAACCGTGCTGGCAGAATAAAACCAGGTGTAGAGGATGTTTAAAAGAGTAACGAGAAAGACTTGCTTCTTCTAGTACATACGCTCCTTAAAGTTTACTAGAGTAAGTCAAACAAGCCATAAAAAACATTACTCTTATTTTCTCCTCAGAATTTCTAGACCTTCAGTAAACAATGTATTTCATTTTCTAAGGGATAACCTAGAGATTAAAAAAAATCATATGTAGATTTGAAGGAAATGTTTTAAACAAAAACAGCCCACCTGAATACTTAACTATGTTTAATATGTCAGACATGATTATCAAAGTCAGTTCTATAAATGGATCCATTCCTTACTTGATTTCTAGAGGCTTGGTTTCCACTAAGTTGGAATCACCTTTGTTTCCGCTGAGATTAACTAGTGAATATCTAACTGGGTGAATATTTTTGTGATTGTATTTTACACATGGTTTAGCTGAGGCAATTAATCACCACTAGACAGGCCCTACTAGAACTGCTCAAAAAGTTCCAAACTAGGAAACTAAAGGTTGATATTTACCATCATAAAAACACATAAAACTAATCCTCACAGGTCTCATAAAACAATCATACAAAGGAGAAAGATAAATAAATCAAATGGTAACATGACAGAAATCCACCAAACCAAAAGATAAACAGAGGGAAAACAATCAAAAAATTACAAAAAAACTAGATAACAACTAATATTATAACAGAAATGAAACTTCACATACCGATATTAACTTCAAAAGGTAAATGGATTAAATGCTCTACTTTAAGATATTGATTACCCGAATGGATTAAAAACATCAACTGACTATATGCTGCTTAACAGAAACTCACTTTTCTGGTAGACAATTATAGATGGAAGGAAAAAAAGAAAGATATATTCCACACAAACGAAAACCAAAAGCAAAAAGTAGCTGTACTTAAATCAGATGAAGCTGACTTCAAATAAAAACAGGAAAAAAAAACAAAGAAGCTCATAACATAACAATAAGGGAATCAATTTAACAATGGGATATAACAACATTAAGTATATATGTATACAACAACAGAGCACCCAGATTCCTAAAACTAGACCTAATAAAAAACCAACAGTAATAAAATAATAATAGAGGATGTCAACAGCTGACTCACAGCACTAGACAGATCATTAAAACAGAAAATTAACAAAGAAATCTTGGGCTTAAGTTGACTTCTATATCAAATGGACATAACTAGATATTTACAGAGCATTGTGTCCAACAACTACAGAATATACATTCTCTTCATCAGTAAATGGAACATTCTCAAAGATAGAACATATATTAGGCCATAAAACAAGTCTCAAAATCATATGAAGTATGTTCTCATACTGCATTGTAATGAAACTAGAAATCAATCCGTAAGACTTTTGAAGCTACACAAATACATGAAAATTAAACAACATCCTCCTGAATGATCTTTGAGACAATGATGAAATTAGGATGAAAATTGAAAAAGTTCCAAACTAAGTAAAAATGGAAACACAACATGCCCAAACTTCTGAGATATAGCAGATACATTCCTAAGCAGGAAATTTATAGCATTAAATGCCTACATCAAAAAATTTGAAAAGATCACAAGAAACCAACGTTGCACCTCGAGAAACTAGAATAATGAGGACAATCCGAACACAAAGTTATAAAAAAGAAAATAGGGAATAATGAAGATCAGAGGAGAACTAAATGAAATTGAGACCAAAAACAGTATTAAGAATCAACAAAGCGTAAAGTTAGTTTTTAAAAGCACAAACAAAATTGATAAGCCACTAGATAGACTATTCAAGAACAGGAGAGAGGCCAATAAAGTAGCCCAGGACAATGTCATAAGTCATACCAATCATTTGTCCTGAGCTAATTTGATTTGCATTACTAAAGTATGGCATTAAAGAAATGCAGAAAATATTTTATGACATCATTGGGAAAGCTTAGCTTACCAATAAATAATTAATTGACCAAATTTTAAAATATAGAAGTGATAGAAAATCACCCTCTTCTCAAATTTTACCAGAAAAGCAGTTAATCTGGAAGCATATAGTAATGTTTGTTTTTGCTAGTGTTCAATGTTGTTTATGAAGAGAGGAAACACTGTTTTTATTTCAATATTATAAAAGTTCTTAATATGTTTAAATATACTTTTGAGATAGATCTGAAGAATCTTAAGGAGTTAGCATGCCTAATTCATCTATAAATTTCCTAACTTTATACATGTACCAACTTAGGCAAATAAGGTATTTTGAAACTTCTGTGTTAATATACTGGATAATGATCTGAAGACAAATACAGGATCTTTCTCAGAATATCTCATGAATGAGCCAAAACAGATCCAACCTCTTCAAAGCAATAGATGAAAAGAAGAAGGAAAAAAAAAAACTTTTATCGTATTCAGCAGCAATACAATAGCAAAACGACTACACAGAATTTATTAATTGGAAAAATCTAGTCAACATAAGATAGTATCACAGAATACAAAGCATAATAACAATTGTCAATAAAGGAAATTGAATCTTTTTTTTTTTTTTTTTTTGAGATGGAGTCTTGCTCTTGTCACCCATGCTGGAGTGCAGTGGCACCATCACGGCTCACTGCAACCTCTGCCTCTCTGATTCAAGCGTTTCTCCTGCCTCAGCCTCCCGAGTAGCTGGGATTACAGTCGCGTGCCACCATGCCCAGCTAATTTTCGTATTTTTAGTAGAGATGCGGGTTTCACCATGTTGGCCAGGCTGGTCTGAAAGAATCTTTTGAGCACTGTGTGAGAGTTCTAATCCTTCCATGCAAATTAACGACAGGAAACAATGACTTGCAACAATCACAATGAATGTGGAGCAAAATAAGATCTAAAAACTGAAGCAGTTGAAGTAAGAATAGTAAATATGGCATATAAAAAACTACAGTAAAATTTGATTTGGGTTCCTAAAGTAGACAACTCAGCCAGCATATGAAACATAACATTTAGAGATGTATTTCTGGAAAATTCAATCGAAACACTAGAGGAACTCAATCTGCAAATCAAATACCATCTCATATTCCAGGAAAAAATGAGGAAAATTAGGCTAAACTTTTAAGAAGAAAATAATTGCCTTAAATATTATTAAAATGAGGAGTTTCTGGGTGTTAACTGTCATTCACAAATCCAGCCTAAATTTAGTACAATATTTGAAAATTTCCCTAATGCAAAATATAGAAAAATTGTTCAAATTAATATATACATTAATGTGTGTATATATATGCATGTTTGTGTGAATCTATTATATTGGTTTTTGAGAATAAAAAGTTACATTGATAAAGTCCTTGCTTTCAAAAAGCTTACAATCTAGTTAAGTTTGTAAGATATATGCGTGTGTGTGTGTGTGTGTGTGCAATTTTATTTCAAGATGGATTAAAATTGACATTTTTATATGTCAGTACATTTGATGGTACCCCACAGGTCTGAATTCTTTTTTTCTGTTTCTCAGACAGGATAATTTCTATTGACCTGTCTTCACATTCACTGATTCTTTCTTCTGCCTGCTTGTATCTTGTTTTGAACTCTTCTAATAATTTATTTTTAATTTCAACTTTTGTTATGGATTAAGGGGTACATGTGCAGGTTTGTTACATGGTTAAATCGTATGACACTGAGGCTTGGGGTCTCAATGATCTCATCCCCAATCAGCAAGAATAATACTCAACAGGTGGCCCTACAGCCTACACCCTCTCCCTCTGCCCCTGTCTAGTGCTCCCCAGTGTCCATTGTTCCCATCTTTACATTCATGTGTAGTCAATGTTTAGCTCCCACTTATAAATGAGAACATGCAGTATTTTGTTTTCTGTTATTGGCTTAGGATAATGGCTTCCAACAATAATTCACCACAAAAGCAGAATCAAACCCAAAAATTATATGACCATGACAACAGATGCAGAAAAAGCCTTTGATAAAATTCAACCTCCCTTTATGATAAAAATCCTCAATAGACTAGGCACTGAAAGAATACACCTCAAAGTAATAAGACTCTTCTATGACAAACCAAAAGCCAACATACTGAATGGGCAAAAGCTGGAACCATTCCTTTTGGGAACTGGAACAAGCAAGAATGCCCATTCTCACCACTCCTATTCAACACGGTGCTAGAAGTCCTAGCCAGAGCAATCAGGGAAGAGAAAGAAATAAAAGGCATCCAAATGAGAAAATAAGTTAAACTATCTCTTTTTGCTGATGATATGATTCTATATACAGAAAACCTTAAAGACTCTGACAAAAGGCTTTTGGAACTGATGAAAGAATTCAATAAAGTTTTAGGATCCAAAATCAATGTATAATAATCAATAGCCCTTTTATACACCAATAACTTTCTAGCTAAGAATCAAATCAAAAACACAATTGCATTAACAATAGCCACAAAGAAACGAAATACCTAGGAATATTTTCTAGGTTTTTCAAGGAGGAGAAAGATTTCTACAAGGAGAACTGAAAAAAATCAGAGACTATACAAATAAAATTTAAAAAAAAATTCCATGCTCATGAACTGCAAGAATGAAAAAATGCTCAGGCAGCAAATTTTTGTATAAAGTTTACACCTGAAATAATTCCTTTTAAGTAATGCTTTATTATAAAAGTATTATTTTGGATTACCCTGGCTTTTGCATTCAATTCATATTCATTCATATTCAGGTGTTGGTAGCAATAGCATCTAAGATTTTAAAAATTAGATTACAATTAGGACAAGTTAACTAGTCATGTGATAAGTAAGTTAGTGAAGTGTGAGAAGAGCGCAAGAGTTTATTATATAACACAAGAAAATAAATGCAAAGCTCAGTACATAATTTGGAATTGATATTAAATATTCCTGGCTTAGATTCCTTGCTATGTCTTTGATGTGCTGGTAAATATTTTGATGTAATAGAAGAAACAACTTGTACAATGGTGTAGCTGTTTCTTCCCTTTGTTTTGTTTTATTTTTAGAAATATATTGAACTACCAAAATAAAAAATAGGAATTCAGTCAACAGCCTTGCCAGCTGCCTTATGGGCACTGAGAGCTATTTTCTAATGTTCTGCACATTGAAGAAAATTCCGCTTTATTAAATTTGTTTCAAATTGCATCATGTTTTTTTTCTTAAAAAAAAAGGCTCCAAATCATAACATTGGCTATCAACTTGAATTGAATTTTACACGGTTTTGTTTGGAATATTTAAAATTTTAGTTAAAAATATAAATGACGACATTTTTTGTCAGTCACTAGTCACTGTTCCCTTTAAAAATATTTTTCCTTATGCACAGAAAAATTTGAGGGACATATTTAGTATGTACTTAGAAATGTATTATTTTATCAGGTATGTGAATGTGTATACAAAAAAAATCAATCTCTTTAGCTGCTAATGATCATATACATGAAACACGATGTTTTATTCCACATGATTATTCATTAGTCTACAATTAAATATTTTTCCTTTTATACTCATGTGGCACCATTTTTCAAACTAACTACCGTTTATATTTTATTTTATAAAAATATTATAGGAATAGAATATGATGAAAATGCTTAGTTGTGAGCCTCTGGTCAAAGATTTTCAAATAGTAATCAAAACGTGTTCGGACTTTTTAGTATTCTTGCTAATGGAAATAATAGGTGTTAAGTTTGTTCAGTATATGTTCAATAGAGAATGATTTTGTGACACCCATATCATCAACTGTTTAAAAAAGAAATACAAGAATTAATGAAAGAAACAAGGGCACTGCTGCCTAAACATGGGAACTTCAGTGGTGAAATCTCCCTTTCTAGCACTCTGCAGAACTCAGCGATTTTCCAGTTCGGTAGAAAGTTTCTGATTTCAGACACATCAAGTCCCCTCCCTTAAACGTTTCTCTCCAACAATGACTAGGCTTCCTGATATTCTTTTATTTTGAATCCTCATTTAGGATTATGAAGGATTTTAGTTTCAGAGTTTCTCTTTGAGAAAAATGCAGGAAGGTGTTCTGCATGACGACCAAGTGGGATGGTACAGTCCTAGAAAGTCTTAGAAAAAAAGAGCATTTTGCATCTGAAGGATTTTGAATCCAATTTCTATATGGTTTAACTAATACTTGATGACCTATTTAGAGACTTTTATATACAATTTATACTCAAGCATGGACCCCAAGAATATGCAGTCAATCCTCATTATTTGTGGATTCTGTATTTGCTAATTTAGCAGTAAAAAATGTGTTTATAACTTCAAAGTCAATACTCCCAGCTCTTTTACAATCATTTGCAGACAATATGTACAAAGGCACAAAATTTGAGTCTCCAACATGTATGTTCCGACCTAAGGTCAAACAAGGCAGTGGTCTGCCTTCTACTTTCAGCTCTTATAGACAAGTATTCTTTTCAATCAATTTAGTACCATATTTTTCAGATTTTGTTGTTTTCTGTTGATTATTTTGCCATTTAAAATGGCCTCAAACAGTGCTGCACTGCTTTCTAGTGTTCCTAAGTACAAGAAGGCTGTGATGTGCCTTATAGAAAAAAACACATCTGTCAGATAACCATTGTTCAGGCAAGCATTATAGAACTATTGACCACGAGTTCCAGGTTTATGAACCCACATATGCTAAAGCCAGAAAAAAGGAAAAGGAAGTTCATTGATCTGTATGGGAGGCCAACCTGGAAAATGCTAGAATAGCATCTATAGCATATTATGAGGCTATGGAAGAGATGCAAAGGCAGCTAAATTTGTGACTTCATGAGACAACAGCTAATAAAAATGTATGCTATTTAGGAATTGCAGATTTTAAAAACCATGAGATACTAATGCACACCTATTAGAATGTCTACATTCTGAAACACTCACAACATCAGATGCTGGTGAGAACTTGGAGCAACAGGAATTTTCATTTATTTCTAATAAGAATACAAAATGCTACAACTAATTTGGAAGATAGTTTGGCAGTATTTTACAAAGCTAAACATAATTTTACCATATCATATGGTCAAGCAATCACACTCATTTGTATTTGTCCAACTGAATTGAGAACTTAACATTTATATAAAACCTGGACACGAATCCTAATAGCAACATTTGTTTTTATAATCGCCAGTGCTTTGAAGCAACTAAGATCTCCTTGGCTGCATGAATTAACAAACTGTGATGCATTATACAATGAAATACTATTCAGTGATAAAAAATGATCTCTTAAGCCATGAAAGGGCATGAAAGAAATTTATAATAAATACCTGTTTTTAAGTAAAGGAAGCTGATCTGGGAGGGCCATATACTATATGATATCAACCATATGATATTTTGGAAAAGGCAAAATTATGGACATAGTAAATTGATCAGTGGTTGCCAGAGGTTTGGGGAGGAGAGATGAATGAGTAGTTTAGAGCACTGGGGATTTTTAGGGCAGTGAAACTATTTCTTATGATACTTTAATGGTAGCTACATGTCATTATACGTTTGTCAAAACTCTTAAAATGTACAACATTAAAAAGTGAATCCTAATGTAAACTTTGGATATATGGGAACTCTCTGTACTTGGTACTCATTTTCCTGTAAACCTAAAACTGGTTAAAAATTAAGGTATATTAATTTTTTAAAAAAGAAAAAGCATAGTGGACAGCATTGTTGTGATGCTGCAAGTCTAAGAAATTTATGATTATTTTACCCACGGTCAGGAAATGTTAAACCTTTCTCAGCCAGTACTGGCTACCTCCTACATTACAAAAGGCAATATGGCATAAAATGTGTTAAATTTGCAATGAAGCAGTTTCTACAGATTAGAAGGCTGGGGAAGAGTTGTTAAAATAGCTACTAAGGTATTCTAGGGTTAGGTGAAAGACCAGGTTTTCAATGCTGATGAGACTGGCTTGTTTTCAAGGATGTTGGCAAAAGAGTCTATGTAGTACAAATGGCATTTCAGTTGACCAAACATGACCAGAGGCTCAAAGTATAGAAACCAAACCCTTTACCTTCACTTGGAGCAATGGTTCAGTTCAGGCCAATTCAGTGTTCATGGCAACTTTATGTAATGTTAACTGTCACAAATAAAGAAATCAATTATAGTTGCACTATATATATGTCTAATTTTAACATTAGATCATTGTATACACTTTTTAGCTCTTTGAATGTATTTAAAATAGATTGATTAAAATTATTTTTGAGTATGTCCATTGTTTGGGCTTCCCTAGAGAGAGTTTCTATTACTTTCTTTTTCTCTGTGTCTTGGTTATACTTTCCTGTTTATTTGCATGTCATTTTTGTTGTTGTTGTTGAACTCTGAACATTTCAAATAATACAATAATTTTCAAAACAGGGACATAGATTATGAAATGCTTTGTTTAGATTTATTCCTAGAAAAATTATCCCTTGCAGTATTTTTTGTATTTGTTCTTTGTATGTATTGATTGATATCACATGACAGAAACATTTTATGTGATAGAATTAAACTAATTGTCCACCAAACATGAAAATAAATGAATCAATCAATGGTTAGCATAAAGGAGCTGCAATTAGTGTAATTGGCTTCGCTCTACATTGTGTCGAGATTCAATCATCCTCCAAATTATTGTGAAGTTAGATAAATGTTAAATAAAAAGCGCCCTCCTAATTTTCTCTAAAGCAAAGAATACAGAATATTAAATGAATTAAAGATACATTCACATGTCTATGTTAACTTATAAATTAGCTATTATGCAATTTCCTATGAGAAAAGTGAGTCGTGAATTATATTTATTTGCTGAATTTTTCATCACTAAAGGTGGGAATAAAAGCCAAAATGATATATTTGTCAGCGGAGATGCCAAAGTACAGGTTAAGGAACTCAATTGCTTTTTTTAAACCTCTGTAAGAAATGTTGAAGTGATTCTATTTTTAAGGGGGGAAGGTCCTTTATTAAAAAATCCTTTTCCTTCTCTATATATTTTTTAGACATGTGTCCATCCTGTTTCCATGGACTGAGGATCTGTGTAATTATATAGGGTATACAAGGTTCCTGACTACGTTACATATGTTTCAAATAATTAAAAATGTATAGCTACCAAAACTTAGAAAATATACCACTTTACCATGGAGAATATTTTTTTCAATTTAGAACATTCTAGGCTTTGTTTTACTGGTTTTAAAATATAGCACAAATGATTAAGTCTCTTTTGAATCAGTTGATGCAATGAAGAAAGCATTAATCTAGCAGTAGGAGACTTCAGTGACTTATGAAATATTGAGAAGAATAGAAGTCACTTTCCATTGATCCTAATGTACAGATCATTTGAAAAAGAAGGAAGTGATTGAAGAACTATTCTTGGAACTCTAAGGAACAGAAAAGAATATTTAGAAAATAAAGTTAGAGAGTAGCTAACAGCAATTTGGAGAAAATATTTAATCCTTAGGATGCAATAAAGGATGTATTTGAGAGGAAAAGTGGCATATGTGTGATGACAAAATTTGTTTGGTAAGGCTTCTTTTAGGAAACAGTTTTTGTATTCACATATCTAATAACAAGTAGTTTAGGTTCAATATACTCCATTTTCCTTTGTTTTTTGGGGGGGTGATATCTTGCAATAAATGTTGTATTTTTGTGTTTATAATTAGGAAATAGAAGTAATCAATGAGTTGCTGTCAAACTTATTTTGGTAGAGGGTATTCCTTCATTCACTTTTCAGGTATTTATCTAAATTCTTTGGGATCTTTTATAAGTGCTAGATACAGAAAGACAAATTAGACAATGTTCATGATTTCAAGTAGTATCTAGTCCAATTGATAAATTATAAAGTAAATTGAACCATATGGAGTTGCTATTTTGCAAGTAGGGAAATGTTTGCATATTGGCAACATCACATGACTTAACATGGCATTGCAGTAAAAGTTATAATGGAAGAATATGTGAGGTACGGTGAGAACAAAAATGCATATATTTCAGATTGAAAAAAACAGGCTGGCTTTCAGGAGGTGACACAAACTACACCTTATAAAGCAGGTGTTCATAGATAAAGGAGAGAGGACGGTTTGTTAAATAGCACAGGAGGCTATACCATTTGGCATATCTCTGACTGTCTTTCAAATCTTCAAGCCCAAGTAATTTATTTTCCCATAACAATCATGCAGCCCTATTCTTACAGTGACCAATTCCAATGATATTGAAATAGCATGTTAGATTGATTTTATTTTAATTTTTGGTTTTTAGGGTTTTTTTGTTTTTTTTTATTTGAGAACGTTTCACTCTGTTACCCAGGCTGGAGTGCCATGGTGCAATCACGGGTCATTGCAACCTTCGCCTCCCAGGCTAAAGTCATCCTCCCACCTCAGCCTCCTGAGAAGCTTCAGGCAATCCATTCACCTTGGCCTCCCAAAGTGATGGGATTACAGGTGTGAGCCACTGTGCCCGGCTAGATTGATTTAAAAAGTCTAAAACTAAATCTCTATAAGCCTTATACTTTATCTTCAACTTAATCTGTGTGACAATACATTGGAAAGTAAACTAAACAAGGTTTTATTTGGAATTGATAGCATTGATTAAAAAGAAGTATGGTCTGGTTTGTGACTCTTTTTGATAGAATATCTTGAACTACTGTTTATCACAAGACTTGTAATGACAACAGTTATAATGAGTGACTCAGAAGAATGGGCAAAGACCCTGGCATGCATGATGCATAGTAGACATTTATTTCTTGAACCCATATTGTTGTCTTGTATCTCTGTTTATTTTATGAGAATACAGTTCATCACCTATTTAGGTAATATGTGCTCATTATTTTTCATCTTAGTCAAAATAATTTTTTAAAATTAGTATCTTTTAATCTTTTCTTATATAATAAATTCTATATAGAGATGAGGATTAATAATAAAATATATTATAAAAATCTGTGCAAAAGAGAAAATTTTGCATGTCACCAAATGACTAAGTTCAAATTTAAAAAGCTGCTTGTCAAAACCAATTAACTAAACCAATAATAAATTAAATTATAATAGCAGTAAAAGTAAACTATAAACCACTACCTGTGCTTGAGGACTAAAACACATTTGACTTTTATTTCTAGCTAAGGTATTTTACATATACATATAGTTCAAAAATGTTTTATACCATGAATTTTTAACTACATGCCATTTGAATTGTGTCAATTTTCTTGTTTTCTTTCATCAATTTTAATTTTTAATCTATGATTACTTTTTCCGTAGCTTTTCTTTTTGATAATGTGTATCAAATTTGTGTTCTCTTAAATTTTTATTTTGTAAATATTTGCATTCTCGAACAATTGAAGCAAGGCAAATTGACGCCATAAACTTCTTTACAAATTATTTGTTTGTATGTTTAATTTGATAAGAATGTAAATCAAAACGTAATGTATGGACTATGACTAAATGAAGATATATGGATCTACATTTTAAAGCACCCCATTAGTTATTTGATTTCCTTTCTGATCACTTTCTCTTATCATATGTGTGTGTGTCTGTGTATATATATGTACATATATATGTGTGTATATATATGTACATATATGTGTATATATGTACATATATATGTGTGTATATATATGTACATATATGTGTATATATGTACATATATATGTGTATATATGTACATATATATGTGTATATATGTACATATATGCGTGTGTGTGTGTATATATATATATATAAGTCTTATGTTAGCAAATTCTGTTTTTCTTTTAGTTCTTTTTGGAGTTATTCTGTATTTCCCTATATTGTGCAATCATTATTAGCAGAAACAAATTATTTTTTTAATTAAGTAAGCAAAACTTCTACATCAGAATATATTTTCCTTGAAAATGTTTCAGATGTTTGGAATTTTGTATTCTTTCTTAGAGAAACAACTCACATAAGATATTTATTACTATTTTCTTTTCAGTTATTTTAAAATCACTTTACTGAGTTATGACTGATACACAAAAGGCTGTACATATGTATTCAATGTATGACTTGGAAAGAAGTATACACAGGTGAAACTCTCAGCATAATCAATACCATAAACATATCCATCACTTTCAAGTTTTCTCCCATCATCTTTATTTAATTTTTTGTATGTGATAAGAACACATCATGGAAGATCTTCCCACTTACCTCATCTTTAAGTATATAACAGAGTATTGTTAACTGTAGTCATTATGCTGTAGAATAGATCCGTAGGACTTATTCATCTTGTATAACTGTATGTTTGTACCCTTTGACCAATGCCTCCTTATTTCTCCCTGCCTCCAAATACTGACAATCACTATTCTAGTCTCTATTTATATAAATTTGACTATTTCATATTCCTCATACAAGTGAGATCATATAGTATTTGATAATTGTGTGTATGTCTTATGTTACTTAGCATAATGTTCTCTAGGTTCATCCATGTTTCCACAAATGATGGATTTCCTTCTTTTTAAAGGCTGAATTATATTCCATTACATGTATATACCACATTTTCTTTACCCGTCGATGAACATTTAGGTTGCTTTCAGCTCTTGGCTATTGTGAATAATGCTGCAATTCACATGTGAGTTCAGATATATTTTGGAGATCCTGGTTTCAATTCCTTTGGATATATATCCAGAGATAGGAATGTTGGATCACATGATAGTTTTATTGTTAATTTTGAGGAAAATTTTATATTGTTTTACCCATACTTCCTGTATCAATTTACATCCTATCAACAGCATACAGGGTTCTCTTTTCTCCATATGCTCACCAACACTTATTAGGTTTTATCTTTTTGTTAATAATCATTCTAACAGGAATAAGGTGGTATGTTACCTGGTTTAAACTTGAATTATCCTAGTAATTCATGATTTTGATATTTTTTTCATTTACCTTTCAGCCATTTGTATATCTTCCTTTGAGATAAGTCTATTTGGGTCTTTTCCCTATTTTATAATTATTTGTTTTTCTCCTATTGAGTGGTAGTTTTAAAAAAATATTTACAATATTGAAATTTTGTCAGTTTTATGTCTGCAAATATTTTCTCCCAGTCTATAGGCTGCCTGTTTATTTTATTGGTTGTTTCTTTTGCTGTGCAGAAACTTTTGAGTTTGATGTAATCCCACTTGTCTGTTTTTGCTTTTGTTGCCTGTGCTTCTGGTGTTATATCCAAGAAATCATTGCTAAGGCCAATGTGAAGTAACATTTTCTCTTTTTCTTCTAGGAGTTTTATGTTGTCTGTCATTAATTCATTTTGAGTTGATTTTTGTATGTGATATGAGGTAAGGATCCAATCTGTCATTGGGTATTCTTGGCATTCTTGTCACAGATCAGTTGGCCATGTATATGTTGGTTTATTTGTGTTCTTTATTCTAGTCCATTAGTCTGTATGCCTCTTTTTATGCAAATATCATGCTGTTTAGAGTACTGTGACTTCATAATCTGTTTTAAAATGAAAAAGTATGGTGCCTCCAGCTTTGTTCTTCTTGTTCAAAATTACTTAGGGTATTTCAGGCCTTTTGCGGTTTCATATAAATTTTAGGGATGATTTTTATATTTATGTAAGAAAATGCCATTGGAATTTTGATAGAGAATGCATTGAACCAGTAAATTGCTTTGGGTAGTAGGGACATTTTTATAAAACTGACCTGTAAGCTGTTCAGGTTAAGTTTTGTGAATGCATCTGCTTTTATCTTCAATACAGGAATACATTATTTGAGTTGTCTTAGAGGTGACTGGGTATTAGCTCCTTAACTCTTTGTTACTTTGGCTAATTTGTTGGGCTGCTTATTCATTTGTGGGTTTATTTTTGCAGGTGTATTTGTTGTAAAATAAAATTCATTATTCAACACTAAAATAAGTATGTATTTACAGAGCTGTGCCATATAAGAAATGACAATTTCACTCTTGTAAGAGCATTCAAATTACTCCACAGACTTAAAAACAGGGCTGCACAGCTTCTATTTTTACATTTACTTTGCATATTTTTTTCCATTTTTCTACTTACCCTAGTGACAGGTGGCTTAATGTGCCCCATTTACCTCATAAATAATACCATGAGCTGTACCCCATGTGACTGGAAGGACATTTCTCAAAAGGAGACACAGAAATGACTGACAGGTATATCAAAAAATTATCAAAATCACTAATTATCAGGGAAAATGCAAATCAAAACCACGATGAGGTATCACCTCACACTTATTATCAAAAAGACTAAAGATAACAGTGTTGGTGAGGATGTGGTGCACTGTTGGTAGAAATGTAAATTGGTACAGATGTTTTGGATAAAATGCTATGGGAAGCAGCATTATGAAATACTTTTCTCACCACCTCCTGAAACAAATTAGGTGTCTCCATTTTCTTTTGTCCTATTCATTTTCTTTTGTCTCCCTGTGTACAGTTCTTGACAGGGAGGTTTCAGTAATGTCATATATAGAAAGGTTTGGGAAAAGAGAAAAAGCCTATTTTCAATCATCTTTCGGATTTAACCAAATGTGAAAGTGAAAATTCTCTGCATATGTGTCACATTGCTAGAAAAGACTATAGTTGAAACTGGAAATGGAGTATAAATCTCCCAAGCCCAACCTGGCCATTCTCATGAAACATTTATTAATAATACTTGGTAAAAATGACAAATTCAGGACAAACAAATGAAACCAACACTGTGAAATCAGCAAGTAATATATACTAATAATAAAAGACTAAGAATTGCATTCTAGTTAGGTTTAAGAAAGTCTGTCTTTACTTGAATGAAGTACTTGAACACTTGTCAGGGATTCAATCATTTATATTTGTATTACACCAGATATCTTGGCTGCTTCTAGGTACATAGAAGAAATGTATTATTGTTACAGAAGAAGTGTATTTTTGCTTCCAGGTATATAGAATAAGTGTATTATTATTGTATTATTGTTAGAAAAAATATATAATGTAAGAATGAATTCACCTGTTTTATAACCAGACTGCTGTAACCAGGCATATATTTGTGAGATGGTTGATCAGAAGTATTGTCAATGGAAATATAAAAGAACAATGCTACTTTATAAACAAAATGTCAAAACCTATGTCCTTGGCTTTATTAGCCCAATGATCTCAACAAATGTAATAAATAACAAGTACAAATTCTATTGTGGAAAATTTGTGTACTAATAAATTTTAATTCTATGTCTATTCTCAGGAGAAGTTAGATAACTGTGAAGGCAGTGAAAATCATAGTTTAAAGAATCATTGTTAGTTAACACAGAAACAAAAAAAATACTGCATATTCTAACTTATAAGTGGGAGCTAAACATTGAGTACATATTGACACAAATAAGGGAACAACAGACATTAGGCTTACCTGAGGGTAGAGAGTGGAAAAAGGATAAGGATTTTAAAAGGGTACCTATCAGGTACTATGCTTACTAACTGGGTGACAAAATGTCTGTACACCAAACCCCCATGACACGTGCAATTTACCCATGTAACAAACCTGCATGTGTACACTCTAAACCTGAATCTAAATCAATTTCATATTGCATGTACTGTGTATTCCATAATCATTGTTGCAGATGGTAATATTGGAATAAACTCTATGACTGCATACCAGTGCTACATCTGCAAAAAGATGCAGTTATGTAAGCATCCAACAATTTATGAAATAACTTTGAAGATGTATTTATGTGAATTTGAATTTTATTAATGTTGCTTCTGTGGGATACTAATAGATGCAAAGATTTACAAAGCCTACTGAGTGTAGATGGACAGATAATAGATAAGTATAATATATTTTGCTCTTAATAGAAACTCACTGTTTTTTGATCTGTTACCTATAAAACACATGGTCAGACATGGGACCTAAAATATCCATGTAAAACAAAACGTAACATAACTTTCTTAAAAACATCTCAATCCAAAGGTGGGTTGATGCTATACTTCCATTAAAAACATGTAACTGCCGTCAGAGAATACTATAAACACCTCTTTGCAAATAAACTAGAAAATCTAGAAGAAACGGATACATTCCTCGACACATACACTCTCCCAAGACTAAACCAGGAAGAAGTTGAATCTCTGAATAGACAGATAACAGGCTCTGAAATTGGGGCAATAATTAATAGCTTACCAACCAAAAAAACTCTAGGACCAGATGGATTCACAGCCGAATTCTACCAGAGGTACAAGGAGCAGCTGGTACCATTCCTTCTGAAACTATTCCAATCAATAGAAAAAGAGGCAATCCTCCCTAACTCATTTCATGAGGCCAGCATCATCCTGATACCAAAGCCTGGCAGAGACACAACCAAAAAAGAGAATTTTAGGCCAATATCCCTGATGAACATCCATGCAAAAATTCTCATAAAATACTAGCAAACCGAATCCAGCAGCATATCAAAAAGTTTATCCACCATGATCAAGTGGGCTTCCTCCCTGGGATGCAAGGCTGGGTCAATATACACAAATCAATAAATGTAATCCAGCATATAAACAGAACCAAAGACAAAAACCACATGATTATCTCAATAGATGCAGAAAAGGCCTTTGACAAAATTCAACAGCGCTTCATGCTAAAAACTCTCAATAAATTAGTTATTGATGGGATGAATCTCAAAATAATAAGAGCTATCTATGACAAACCCACAGTCAATATCATACTGAAGGGGCAAATACTAGAAGCATTCCCTTTGAAAACTGGCACAAGACAGGGATGCCCTCTCTCACCACTCCTATTCAACATAATGTTGGAAGTTCTGGCCAGGGCAGTCAGGCAGGAGAAGGAAATAAAGGGTATTCAATTAGGAAAAGAGGAAGTCAAATTGTCCCTGTTTGCAGATGACGTGATTGTATATCTAGAAAACCCCATCGTCTCAGCCCAAAATCTCCTTAAGCTGATAGGCAACTTCAGCAAAGTCTCAGGATACAAAAGCAATGTGCAAAAATCACAAACATTCTTATACACCAATAACAGACAAACAGAGCCAAATCATGAGTGAACTTCCATTCACAATTGCTTCAAAGAAAATAAAATACCTAGGAATCCAACTTACAAGGGATGTGAAGGACCTCTTCAAGGAGAACTACAAACCACTGCTCAGTGAAATAAAAGATGATACAAACAAATGGAAGAATATTCCATGCTCATGGGTAGAAAGAATCAATATCGTGAAAATGGCCATACTGCCCAAGGTAATTTATGGATTCAATGCCATCCCCATCAAACTACCAATGCCTTTCTGCACAGAATTGGAAAAACTACTTTAAAGTTCATATGGAACCAAAAAAGAGCCCGCATTGCCAAGTCAATCCTAAGCCAGCCAAAAGAACAAAGCTGGAGGCATCATGCTACCTGACTTCAAACTACTACAAGGCTACAGTAACCAAAATAGCATGGTCTGGTACCAAAACAGAGATCTAGACCAATGGAACAGAACAGAGCCCTCAGAAATAACGCCGCATATCTATAACTATCTGATCTTTGAAAAACCTGACAAAAACAAGAAATGAGGAAAGGATTCCCTATTTAATAAATGGTGCTGGGAAAACTGGCTAGCCATATGTAGAAAGCTGAAACTGGATCCCTTCCTTACACCTTATACAAAAATTAATTCAAGATGGATTAAAGACTTAAATGTTTGACTAAAAACCCTAGAAGAAAACCTAGGCAATACCATTCAGGACATAGGCATAGGCAAGGACTTCATGTCCAAAACACCAAAAGCAATGGCAACAAAAGCCACAATTGACAAATGGGATCTAATTAAACTAAAGAGCTTCTGCACAGCAAAAGAAACTACCATCAGAGTGAACAGGCAACCTACAGAATGGGAGAAAATTTTTGCAATCTACTTGTCTGACAAAGGGCTAATATCCAGAATCTACAATGAACTCAAACAAATTTACAAGAAAAAAACAACCCCATCAAAAAGTGGGCAAAGGATATGAACAGACACTTCTCAAAAGAAGACATTTATGCAGCCAAAAAACACATGAAAAAATGCTCATCATCACTGGCCATCAGAGAAATGCAAATCAAAACCACAATGAGATACCATCTCACACCAGTTAGAATGGCGATCATTAAAAAGTCAGGAAACAACAGGTGCTGGAGAGGATGTGGAGAAATGGGAACAATTTTACACTGTTGGTGGGACTGTCAACTAGTTCAACCATTGTGGAAGTCAGTGTGGCGATTCCTCAGGGATCTAGAACTAGAATTACCATTTCACCCAGCCATCCCATTACTGGGTATATACCCAAAGGATTATAAATCGTGCTGCTATAAAGACACATGCACATGTATGTTTATTGCGGCACTATTCACAATAGCAAAGACTTGGAACCAATCCAAATGTCCAACAATGATAGACTGGATTAAGAAAATGTGGTGTGTATACACCATGGAATACTATGCAGCCATAAAAAATGATGAGTTCATGTCCTTTGTAGGGACATGGATGAAGCTGGAAACCATCATTCTCAGCAAACTATCACAAGGACAAAAAACCAAATATTGCATGTTCTCACTCATAGGTGGGAATTGAACAACCAGAACACATGGACACAGGAAGGGGAACATCACACACCGGGGCCTATTGTGGGGTAGGGGGAAGTGGTGAGGGATAGCATTAGGAGATACACCTAATGCTAAATGACGAGTTAATGGGTGCAGCACACCAACGTGGCACATGTATATATGTGTAACAAACCTGCAAGTTGTGCACATGTACCCTAATACTTAAAGTATTATAAAAAGGAGAAAAAAAAACATATTTAGAGGAAGTACACATGTAATAATATAAATTTGTGACTATATGATTAAAATATAAAATCCAACAGGTAAGTTATATATTTTTTCAAAAGTATTAAGTTTTAAATTTTTTCTTATTAGTATTTCACAACATAGTTTGCATCTTAATATAAGTAAATAAAGATGAAGAACAAAATATTTAATGAACACAAAGTCTTGGAAATTATCAGAGATTAAAAAGTTCACTTAAACTGCATAAAATATTGATATTAACAAGGAAAAACAGCATTAATATTAAATTTTTCAATGGCAAAACTACTAGAAAAAAAAGAGGTGACTTTTGCAACATGAATCTCATGCAAAGTCTACCTATATCCCCAAACTATCACCTTTTCCCATAGTAGATAGAATATTTTCTTAATAACAAACAACTAACAAACAAAAACAATTTACTAAAGTGTACGATGGTTTTTTCCATGTTATAAATTACACAAACTAGACATATTTAGAGTTACGATGTATAGTTGAAATTTACTAGATGTAATAAAACATATGTATTTTTATATATGTGCTATAACATTTATGAACTAAAATCTTGTTTCAAAAACATAGTTTATCCCATGAACATATCACGATATATTTTAGCACAAATTTTCCAGAAACGTGTGTGTGTGTGTGTGTTTGTGTATGTGTTTTAATTGTAAATGTATATTTAACATCTCTTATATTGGCACATTGTTGAATGCAGTTTCCAAAATTGTATTTCTCAATTACTTTAAGGTCTGCAATATTAGCAGGTAAAATTTTCTAATCATAAGAAAATAAAATTGGAAAGCCAATAACAAAAACTATCGTTAAAGATCCTATATTTCTAGTAATGAAACATTGATTTAAAGAAGAATTCATAAAATAAATCTAAGTAACAAAGCAATGCATGTTAAAATTTGTGGGGCATAGCAAAATCAAAACTTAGAAGTTTATAGCTCTAAATTGTATTTGGACACAATTTTAATTTATTGGAACACAAATTAATATTCAATAGAAAGAGTCAACAAAATATGAATAAATATAATATGACTAGAAGTCTATAATAATAAAGCCAGGAAATAATGGATAATATTGAAACTTTAAAATAATTGAAAAGTTAGACAATGTTTTGATGAGAATGAGAAAGTCAATGTAAGACAGAGAAGGCAAAAATGAACAAAATTAAAAAGGAATATATTTACAAGCACAAAATATTTTGTAAAATAATTTGAATACCTTGATGAACCATACATTTTGGAAAAAAAAATTAAAGCACTAAAATCAGTATGAGGGAATGTAAATTGATGACAGAAAAAACAATAATTTAGAAAACCATTGATTGATTAAATAGCTCAAAAAAACTGAGATCTAGAATAATTTCAAGTGAATTTTACCAAGTTACTCAATTTTGTGCATTTTTATACATAATTAGGAAACAGAAGAATAATCCCAAACAAATTTAATAGAAGCTATAGCTTGTTACTAAACTTAGTAAGAATAGTGCATAAAGGAAATACAAATATAGTGCCCTGTGTACTGAGAAGTAAGAGTAACTCAATCTTCTGAACATGAGACTATAACATAAAATAAATGACACTTAATCAAATAAAAATAAATTATGTTTCATGATGACTAATCCTTTGTTTGGAGCCGAATTTTTTCGACAATACTATAAGGTAATTTATAGTATTTTCTCCCTAGGGTATTAATTTTGTAGACACTTATCTCTTATGGCACAACAAATGTAATCAAGATGTTAAGACTTCAAGAATGGATGTTTTATTTCAATGATGCAAATAATTTAACTCAAATAGAAGTAAAATATATGAATTTTCTAATTTATGCTTGAGATAGGTTTCTTTTGGCATTTAGCTATTGTAAGTTGTTTGGATATGTGTATCCATTATACTTTTAAATCAGTTGACTCAGAGTGCTTCTGTTTCCAGTATAAAATTTGATAAATAAACTTTGTAGCAGAAAAGGAAATATATTTGCTCTTTGAGGGTAAACCTATTCTCAATAATATAACTTAAAAAAGGGGCTAATTTATATGAGGTATGGGTGTAAAGCTTCAGGCTAGAAAAAACTCTAATGACTTGTGATTGGCACCATTAATAACTTCTGTGTGTTCTTATTCAGACTATCATGAAGCTGCTTTGTACTGCATGTTTTCTTTCCTTTCCAGAACCTTACTTGGAAGAAATCAGTTGAGTTCCAAAAGCCCAGTACTAATAAGAACAATTTCCCTACAGCATTTGTTGGCTGGAGATTCAATACTACATTTTCAAGTAGAATTTCAAGTCTTATGTGAAAAAGCCCAATTATAAATCTAATTCCAAATTTTACAGATAGATTGATAGATATACATAGATCGTTTTAATATATTTTAAAGTGCGTTTTACAAAGCCATGAAATATTTTTAGTAAAAAAAAATCTACTACTGATATACCAAGGTGTGTATTGATATAATTAATTTGAATACGTGTACTTTGGATTCAGATACAGAAAACACGCACAAAGCTAAAAAGCTGAAAAAGTGACTGAGTCAAGGTTTGAATTAATTCTGAACTCCAAGATTAAGCTCTTAATCACTACATCTGCTTCTATGCCAAACCATATTAGAAACTGTTCTAATTCATGTTATTAACTGAATGTTTGTGTACCTCCACAATTTGTATGTTGAAACCTGAACCCCAATGTGATGGTAGGTGCCTTTGGGTGGTGATTAGGTCATAAGAGCAGAATGCTTGTGAGTGGGATTAGTGCTCTTATGAAAGAAACCCCAGAGAGTTCTCTCATCCACTTTCTACCATATGAAGATGCAAGAAAAAGGAGGCAGTCTGCAAACTGGAAAGGGGCCATGAGTAGAACTTGACCATGCTGGCACCCTGATCTCAGACTTTCAGCTTCCAGAACTGTGAGAAATACATTTATGTTCTTTAAAAGCCTCCGTCCATGATAGCTTCTTATAGCAGCCCAAATATAATAAGACATCAAAACAGTGGGGAAAAATTCTGCTGTCACAATAGTAGCCAAGTTCTGCATTTTCAGAGTTAGAAGACATGCCATTTGTTAGTAGGTTTTTACCTATCATGGTGCCTATCCTCATAAAAGGCAGTCATTTTAGTTTTCATAGAATGTTTTCAATTAGTTTAAAATTTATATGCTTTCCAAATACTGTGAAGTTCCATTAAATTACCTTTGTATCCAGTTTTTATTCTAAATTTTTTTTTACCATTTTATTTATCTTTTAATCATTATTTTAGGTTCATTACAAAACAAGGACAATGTTCGTGATAGCATAAATCAATTAAGTTACCAACAAGACTGTGCTTTTATATTTATATTCTTTTTATCCTTCATCCTCCCCTCTACCATTCTCAACCTCTGGTAACCACCATTTTATTCTCTATCTTTATGAGATCCACTTTTTTAGCTCTGACATATAAGTGAGAACATATGATATTTGTCTCTGGCTTATTTCACTTAACGTAATGGCCTCTAGTTCCATCCATGTTGCTCCAAATGGCAATATTTTATTGTTTATGGTTAAATAATATGCTATTATTGTCTAGGCACTCAAGTTGATTCCACATGTTGGCTATTGTGAATAATGCTGCAATAAACACAGAAGTGCAGGTATTCCTCATTGATCTCCTTTCCTTTGGATATATACCCAGTAGATGAATTGCTGAATCATATTGTAGTTATATTGTTAGCTTTTTAGGAACATTCATACTGTTCTTTATAGTGGTTGCAGTAATTTGCAGTTCCACCAATAGTGTACAAGGGTTCCTCTTTCTCCACATGCTCACTGGTGTGTTAATCCCTGTCTTTTTGATACAAAACATTTTAACGGGTGAGATCATATCTCATTGTGGTTTCGATTTGCATTTCTCTTATGATTAGTGATATTGAGCTTTTTTCATATACCTGTTTGCCATTTGTAAGTATTCTTTTGAGAAATGTCTGTTTAGAGTTTCGCCCAATTTTTAATTGGATTATTTTTATTATTTTTGCTGCTAAGTTGTTTGAACACCTTGTGTATTCTGGTTATTTGTTAGATGGGTAGTTTGCAAATATTTTCTCCCTTTCTGTGGGTTGTCCCTTCACTTTGCTGATTGTTTGCTTTACTGCACAGAAGCTTTTTAGCTTGATATATAATCAAATTTGTCTAGTTTTGCTTTTGTTGCCTGGGCTTTTGAAGTCTTACCAAAAAAAAAAAAATTGCCTAGGCTAATATCCTAAAGCATTTTTCCATTTTCTTCTTCTGGTAGTTTCATAGTTTCAGGTCCTAGATTTAAGTCTTTTTTTTTTTTTTTTTTTTTTTTTTTTTTTGAGATGGAGTCTCGCTCTGCTGCCCAGGCTGAAATGCAGTGGTGCAATTTCGGCTCACTGCAACCTCCGCCTCCCGAGTTAAAGCCATTCTCCATTCTCCTGCCTCAGCCTCCCAAGTAGCTGGGATTACAGGCATGGACCACCATGCCCAACTAATTTTTGTACTTTTAGTAGAGACGAGGTTTCACCATGTTGGCCAGGCTCGTCTTGATCTCCTGATCTCAGGCGATCCGTCTGCCTCGGCCTCCCAACATGCTGAGATTACAGGCTTGAGCCACCAGGCCCAGCCGATTTAAGTCTTTAATTCATTTTGATTTGATTTTTATTTATGATAAGAGATAGGAATCTAGTTTCATTATTTTGCATATAGTTATCCAGTTTTCCTAGCATTATTTAGTGAAAAGACTGCATGTTCTTGATGCCTTTGTCAAAAATTAGTTGGCTGAAAATGCATAAATTTGTATCTGGATTCTCTATTCTGTTCCATTGTTTTTTATGTCTGTTGTTTATGCTGGTACCATACCATTGTGGTTACCAAAGATTCATAGTAAATTTTGAAGCTTGGTAGTGTGATGCCTCCAGCTTTGTTCTATTTGCTCAGGATGCTTTGGCTATTGTGGACCTTTTATGGTTTCATGTAAATTTTAAGATTTTTATTTTCCATTTCAGTGAAAAATGTCATCGACATTTTGATAAGCATTACATTGAATCTGTAAATTTCTTTGAGTAGGGTTGTCATTTTAAAAATACTAACTCTTCCAGTCCATGAGCCTGGAGTATCTTTCCCTGTTTTGTGTACTCTTCCATTTCTTCTGTCAGTTTTACAGTTTTCCTTGTACAGATCTTTTTCTTTAGTTAGATTGATTTCTAAGTATTTTATACTTTTTGTAGCTATTGTAAATGAGATAGCTTTCTTGATTTCTTTTTCACAGTGTTTGCTGTTAATGTACATAAGTGCTACTAATTTTTGTATGCTGATAATGTATCTTACAACTTCACCGAATTCATTTATCAGCTCTTAACAGTTTTTTGCTGTGGCCTTTAGATTTTTTTACGTGTAAGATCATGTCATCTGTGAACAAGACTAATATAACTTCCTCCTTTCCAATTTGAATGCCTTTTATTTTTTTTTCATTGGCCCAATTCCTCTGGCCAAGACTTCAAATATTATGTTGAACAACAGTGGTGAAAGTGGGCATCGTTTTCCTGTACCAATCCTTACAGGAAAGGCCTTCATTTTTTCCTTGTTCAGTACCATGTGAGCTGTGGGTTTGTCTTATATGTCCTTTATTATTTTGACTAATGTTCCTTCTAGACTCGTTTTGATGTGGACTTTTATCATAAAAGGATATGGAATTTTATCTAATGCTTTTTCATCATTTACTGAAATAATTATTTGACTTTCATTCTTGATTCTGTTAATGTGATGCATCACATTTATTGATAGGTATATGTTGAACTATCCTTGCATACTTGGTATAAATCCCATTTGATCATGGTGAATGATTATTTAGTGTGTTGTTGAACTCAGTTTGCCAGTATTTTGTTCAGAATTTTTGCATCTATGTTCATCAGTGCTATTGACTCGTAGTTTTCTTTTTTTGTTGTGTCCTTGTTTGGCATTGGCAACAGAGTAATACCGGCCTCATAGCATGCGTTAGATGTATTTCCTCCTCTTCAAATTTTTTGAAATACATGTTCCATAACTTAAGGCATTCAGGTTCTCATTTTAAATTCAAGAATAAGACAAATATTCCATGCTCCATATAACATTCCACAGGTTATTACACTGGAATAAGGGAGGACTATTTTACCACTTTGTTACATATACCTATTGATGGGGTAAAGAAGATAAAGCTTATATGCATTCATTCTGAATTATCACCTTAATGAAGTCAGTAGTTTCAGGTTTCTATGGCAATTTGTTATCAAGAAGCAAACAATTTCACAGTTAAAAAGGGTCTTAATACTATGCCAATGCTCTTACCTTGTAAATGAACAAAATAAAATTCAAATTAGTTAAATGATTCATCAAAATTTAAAAAAAAACTATTTAGTAAGGGAGTCCTTACTAAGTGTTGGCAAAGCTCATCCAGTTTTCTTTCCACTACAGGGGACTGCCTCCGATGAAGAATAGTAGTTGTGTAGTATTACTTAGTTTCCTTCTGTCCTCTTTTATCAAAATGATAGTATTCAATAACCAAGTATCTGAATTTTTTGTACACTATATTTTGCCAATTTTCTCAATGTCTCTTAGCTGGAAATTAAAGGCCATCTGCCCACTATATTTCTAAATAGAGTTTTCTTCAATTTGTATGTCCTTATATACAAAAAAGAAGTTCACATTTTTTTCTGTGTCTGAACAATGTTGACCTGATTTCAGAATATATAATTCCACAAAATCTAATGATAGAACACAGAATACTACATAGAAAAATGAAGGTTAAAGTTTAAAAACTATAATTTCAAACTATTGATCAATGGTAATTTGGGCACCTCTAGGTTACTTCACGGGCATGTGGAAAACAAGCAAACCCTTTAGAGTGAATAGAAATGATTAATAATAACAATTTAATTCAATTATTTTTCATAGGTTTACTAAGCCAATATTTTCTCTTTTAATCCCCTATGGTTGGTCTATACTTCTAATCTGTCCCTCTTGTTTGATTTGCTCATTTAGAAATTGGTATTACCTCTAGTTAAGACAGAATTAGAAGAGCAACATTTAAATGAACAATTCACTAAAAAAAAATCAATATCTATCTTTCCAAAGGCGTGAAATACTCTCTTAGTGATAAAATAGTATGGAAAATACATTGTATATCTGTTTATTACTTTTTAGTTCTCAAGGGCAAACTTACTTTTACCTGCCACTTTGAAATAAATTGATTTTATCAATGAATTCAAAAATATTAATATATTTAATTTAAATGTCTTTAGATTTTTGCATGAAAGGTATATATTATATAGTTATATATATTTTTATATATTAATAGAAAGTCCTAATTTTATGTGCATGTGTGTGTGTGTGTTTAAATTTTTAGAAATAATGAAATATTTTCCCTGGTCTTTACATTTAAACTGAGAGACCAAGAAAAAAAAGCAAGTAAATTCCAGCTAGAAAGTGACCAATGGAGATACAGTCTATCCAACCTTCTCAGTATTCGGATTCATTACAAAAATTATCTGCATGATTGAATTTTCTGCATGTTACCACTTTCTCTTAATTTTCTGAAAATTATTCATCTAATATTTAGAAAGTGATATGGAGTATTTTAATTTTCTTGTGGCTATAAAAAAAGTCACTTCTGCAATAAACATATGTGTGCATGTGTCTTTAAAGCAGCATGATTTATAATCCTTTGGGTATATACCCAGTAATGGGATGGCTGGGTCAAATGGTATTTCTAGTTCTAGAGCCTTGGGGAATCGCAACCAACTCAAATGTCCATCAATGATAGACTGGCTTAAGAAAATGTGGCACATATACACCATGGAATACTATGTAGCCATAAGAAAGGATGAGTTCATGTCCTTTGTAGGGACATGGATGAAGCTGGAAACCATCATTCTCAACAAGCTATCGCAAGGACAAAAAACCAAACACCGCATGTTCTCACTCATAGGTGGGCATTGAACAATGAGAACACTTGGACACAGGAAGGGGAACATCACACACCGGGGCCTGTCGGGGTGGGGGTCAGGGGGAGGGATAGCATTAGGAGATATACCTAATGTAAATGATGAGTTAATGGGTGCAGCACACCAACATGGCACATGTATCCATATGTAACAAACCTGCGGGTTGTGCACATGTACCCTAGAACTTAAAGTATAATTAAAAAAAAGAAAAAAAAACGTCACTTCTATTGTTATTGAATGTATTATTATGGTAGTTCAACAGGGTTAAGTATTGTATATTTTCTTTGTAACTGCAGTGAAATAAAAAGTCCACTGCTAAATCCACACAGAATTTAAGGGAATACAAATCTGTGTTAACAGTGAAGGCATTTATTTTGAAGTAAAAAATAAAAACAGAAAGGCTTTGGGTTTCATCTAACTTGGTGGAGTGTGCTTTTTTATTAAATACAAAGTAATTTAGGTTTAATAT
Source organism: Pan troglodytes (assembly GCF_028858775.2). Classification (NCBI taxonomy): domain Eukaryota; kingdom Metazoa; phylum Chordata; class Mammalia; order Primates; family Hominidae; genus Pan; species Pan troglodytes. The sequence goes on along the minus strand of NC_072408.2, from coordinate 35,277,253 downwards.
AAGTATGAGATAGAGGCCGAGCTGCTAGTTTTATTTTAAATCCACATTGGAGGCTTAAGTGGAGATTTTATTGCTCCCAGTTCTTCCTTATTTTGCTCCCTTTTCTGATGTTGTCTTTTCTCGGGGACATCTGTGGAGGAGAGTTTTCAACAGGAATGGGGAAGCGGACATGTCCCTCTCAAATGGACCCCAAAGAAGCAAAGTCTTTGAACTTCAGAATATGTTTCATGATCATAAATCCACTACACTCCAAGATAAGTCCTTCTTGCTCATGATAGATTTCTATATTTATTTAAGCAAGGCACATGTAACAGGAAGCCAAGCTCCATTAGAATTCCTCAATTAATGAATCCTTTGAATATTTTAACTGCTTTATAAAGGAATAGACTATTTTAAATAAAATAATAAAAGGATATCTTGAAAATAAATGCTTTCCTGTTTAATATGCTAAATATTTGTTACTATTTCTAGCTTACTTTCTTCCTTCTGCTTCCCTGGCCCTTTAAAACAAAACAAAACAAAAAACACACACATGCACTTTTTAATAATTGCTAGGTTACTGGGAGTAACATAGTATAGTGAAAAAAATCGGTTCACAATAACTTGGACAATTTGATTTAAAACTCATGATCTCATGTTCAGCTCAAATAAATAACATTCACAATGATGTGCTGAATAAACCAGTCATTTAAGTTGCTTTTTTTCTGTGTTTGATCAATTCAGTCTATCACCATACATAGTACATACACCACAAAAAAAGAATAATTCATAAGATATAAGAAAGGATAGATTTCAATATTTCTCTCTTGAAGGATATCATAGTTAAATTTGCATTTTTTATTGTGAAATATTTCATTATTCTCTGATGCTCAGAATGATCACCTGGGAAGCACAGGTGCAACTGTTCCATCATTTCTGACTTGATTCCTCTGTATGTCAGAGTTCCCAGAACACTTTCATTTGTGTTAATTTGAATAATTATTTATCTATATTTAATTATCAATGTAAACTATAAGCTAAGAAAAATAAAATACATAATAAGGACAGTTTAATTTTTATCACAAAGTATTATAAAAAGAGAAGCAGAAGGACACAAAAAGGATTAATTAAAAAAAACTGCCCTAAAAGGCATTTGTCAAATTGCTGCTTCTTATGAAGCTCTCTGAGTATTTCACAAAAGAGTATGTTAAAGTGAGAAAATTAAAGTCTTCTCTATGGCAGACCACCTATGAATATAGGCCTTAGTGTGAAAAAGATAGATTTTTTAAAATTTGTTTTATTAGTTTGTTCTCACACTGCTGATAATGACATAGCTGAGACTGGGTAATCTTAGAGGAAAGAGATTTAATTGACTCACAGTTCAGCATAGCTAGGGAGGCCTCAGGAAACTTACAATCATAGTGGAAGGGGAAGCAAACATGTCCTTCTTCACATGGCAGTAGCAAGGAGAAATGCTGAGTAAAAGGGAGAAAAACCCCTTATAAAACTATCAGATCTCATGAGAATTCACTCACTATCATGAAAAGAGCATAAAGATAACCACCCCCATGGTTTAATTACCTCCCACCAGGTCTGTCCCAGGACATGTGAGGATTATGGAAACTACAATTCAACATGAGATTTAGGTGGGGACACAATCAAACCATATCATTCCACCCCTGGCCTCTCCCAAATTTCTTGTCTTCAGAATTCAAAACACAATCACTCCTTCAAACAGCCACCCAAAATCTTAACTCATTGCAACATTAACTTGAAAGTCCAAGCCCAAAATCTCATCTGAGACAAGGAAAGTCCCTTCTGCCTATGTCCCTGTAAAATTAAAAGCAAGTTAGTTACTTCCTAGATACAATGGAGATAGAGGAATTAAGAAAGTACACCCATTTAAAATGGGAGACATTGGCCAAAACAAAGGGGTCACAGACCCCATGCAAGTCTGAAATCCAATAGGCAGTCATTAAACCTTAAAGTTCCAAAATGATCTCCTTTGATTGCATGTGTCACATCCAGGTCACCCTGATGCAAGAGGTGGGCTGTTATGGCCTTGGACAGCTCTGCTGTGGCTTTGCAGGGTACAATCCCCCTCCTGGCTGCTTTCACAGGCTGGCATTGAGTGACTTTTCCAGGAGCATGGTGCAAGTTGTTGGTGGATCTATGATTCTGGAGTCTGGAGGATGGTGGTCCTCTTCTTACAGCTCCACTATGCAGTGCCCCAGCAGGCACTGTTTATGGGGGCTCCAATCTCACTTTTCCCTTCTGCACTGCCCCAGCAGAGGTTCTCCATGAGGGTCCTGCCTCTGCAGCAGACTTTTGCCTGGACATCCAGGTGTTTCCATACATCCTCTGAAATCTAGGCAGAGTTTCCGAAACCTCAGTTCTTGGCTTCTGCTCACCCACAGGCCCAACACCACATTAAAAGTTTCCAAGGCTTGGGGCTTCCACCCTCTGAAGCAATTGCCTAAGCTGTATCTTCGCCCTTTTCAGTCATGCTGGAGTGGCTGGGATACAGAGCACCAAGTTACAAAGCCACACACACCAGGGGTGGCCTTGACTTAGCCCACAAAACCATTTTTTCCTCCTAGGCCTCTGAGCCTATGATGGGAGGCACTGCCATGAAGGTCTCTGACGTGTCCTGGAGACATTTTCCTCATTGTCTTGGTGATTAACATTCAGCTCCTCATCATTTATGCAAACTTTTGCAGCCAGATTGAATTTCTTCCTAGGAAATGAGGTTTTCTTTTTATGGCTTGGTCAGATTGCAAATTTTCCAAACACTTATTCTCTGCTTCCTCTTAAACATTTTGCCACTTCAAAATTTATTCTGCCAGATACCCTAAATCATCTCTCTCAAGATCAAAGTTCCATGGATCTCTGGGGCAGGGGAAAAATGCCGCCAGTCTCTTTGCATAGCAAGAGTGACCTTTATTTCAGTTCCCAATAACTTTCCCATCTCTATCAGAAATCAAAGAAGCCTGAACTTCATTGTCTATATCACTATCAGCATTTTGGTCAAAACTATTCAACAAGTCTCTAGGACGTTCCAAACTTTCCCACATTTTCTTGTCTTCTTCTGAGCCTTCCAAAAGTATCCAACCTCTGCCTGTTACCTGTTCCAATCACTTCCACATATCCAGGTATCTTTAGAGCAATGCTCCCTTCTCTGTGGTACTAAGCTACTATATTAATCCATTATCGTGCTGCTAATAAAGACATACTCAATACTGGGTAATTTATATAGGAAAGTGGCTTAATTGAATCACAGTTTAGCATGGCTAGGGAGGCCTTAGGAAACAGACAATCATGGTGGAAGGGGAAGCAAACATGTTCTTCTTCAAATGGCAGCAGCAAAGAGAGGTGCTGAGCAAAAGAGAGAAAAGCCTCTCATAAAACAATTAGATCTCCTTAGACCTCACTCACTATCATGAGAACAGCAGGAGACTAGCTGCCCCTATGATCTAATTACCTCCCACCAGGTCCCTTTAATGACACATAAAGATTATGGGAACTACAATTCAAGATGAGATTTGGGTGAGGACACAGCCAAACCATAAAATTTATTTTAAATAGCCAATTATAAAACAACTAGAAAACTTCCAGTATTAATGACAAGAAATGCTTAAACTTTTTGCCAGATATACATGTATATTATTTATATTTTTTATTTATATATATGTAATATATATTATTTATACATATTATTTATATACAAACAGGAGCTAGACATATAAAATAAAGGGTTTAAGTGTCTCTCACTCTCCCCTCTCCCCAATTCTTTTCCTGGATATAAATTATTTTATATATATGTGTGTGTGTGTGTGTGTGTGTGTGTGTGTTTGTGTGTGTGTCTGTGTGTGTATTTACTACAGAAACTTCAAGTGGCTACCTTTGGGTCTCCTTTACTGTTTATTTGGCTTGTTAATGTTAATGCAAGCAATGCAAACTCCATTCCTGAAATAAGTCACTTGTTTGTGAGTTATTGTCATTTTTATATATTGATGAAGCCAATATGTAATATTTTATTAATATTTTGGCATCTATTTTTATAAAGGGCATTGACATGTATTTTTATTGTTGTAGTTGCTGTTTTTCTAGCTATATTATTTTAAAGTTGAGTAATGAGGTGATGTTGGTTATTTAAAATTAGTTGTAATATTTACCTCATCTATTCTATAAAATTATGTAACACAGACATTTTTTTTCTTAATGATCTGTTTGTTGTTTGGTTCTTTGGGCCAGAGTCTTGCTCTGTCACTCAGACTGGAGTGCAGTGGTGTGATCTCTGCTCACTGCAAACTCTCCCTCCTGGATTCAAGTGATTCTCCTTCCTCAGCCTCCTGGACAGCTGGGACTACAGGCATGAGCCACCATGCCTGGCTAATTTTTTGTATTTTTAGTAAAGATGGGATTTCACCATGTTGGCCATGATGGACTCAAACTCCTGACCTCAGGTGATCTGCCCACCTCTGCCTCCCAAAGTGCTGAGATTACAGGCATGAGTCACCACACCTGGCCTTCCTTAATTATTTTATAGAGTTCACCTCATGAAAACATCTAAACTTTTCCTGAGAAAGCTTTGAGATATAACTTCAATGTTTTAAATAACCATAAGGTAAAATAAATTTTATATTTTAAATAACCACAAGGTAAAATAACCATAAGGTAAAATAAATTTTATATTTTAAATAACCATAAGGTAAAATAAATTTTATATATATAATATGAATAAATATATAAATATGATATTTATATATAATATATTATATATAAATATTATATATAAATATATATTTATATATAATAAATATATTTATATTTATATATAATATTTATATAATAAATATATTTATATTTATTATATATATTTATATATATATTTTATATATAAATTTATATATTTATATATATTTATATAAATATAAATATATTTATAGAATATAAATTTATATAAATATATTTATATTTATATATAATATATTATATATAAATATTATATATAAATATATATTTATATATAATAAATATATTTATATTTATATATAATAAATATATTTATATATAAATGTTTATATATAAATATTATATATAATATATATTTTATATTTTATATATATATATATTTTACCTTATAGTCTGTATTTTACAAGTTGTTGTAAATAGTTGCCCATATTTTACCTTGGTCTGTATTTTACAAGAAAATTGCCTATTTAATAAGTTGACAAATTTATTGACATGAAATTTTTCATAATATTTGTTATCCTTCTAATGTGAGAAAAATCAATTTTGCTGCTTACTTTTTCATTTCTAGTATTGGCAAATTGTGTCTCCTCTAATATTTCTTTCATGATTTTTGATAGGTGGTTTAAAATATTATTAATGCTTAAATCAAACAAATTTTGGTCTCATTTCTTATTTCTATTGTTTTTATTTTTATTTCATTCATTTCCATCACAATAATTTTTATAACATTCCTTTTTTATTATGTTAGGTAAAGTTCACTCATATTTCTAGGTGAAAACTTAAGTTTTTTATTTTAATACTTGAAAAGGAGTATGTACTTTCAAGTATTGTTTAGAGCATTCTATAACTATCTGTTAGCTCAATTAGTCAATTAATATTACCAAGATTTCCATGAAAAAAATAATGTCTACATATTTAAATATACAGTCAGACTCCAAAGAACCAAGTTTGCTCTGTTGAAATTTTAACGCAGCAATGAAAGAAATGGTTTTCCTTATAAACTGGAAATTAATTTATGAATTAAAGAAAAAGCAGTGAATCTATTTAGACATATAACAATTTTAATTCCTTGAACATAATGGGCTTTCAATGAATACATGTTGATAAAACAATTATTTACATTATATGTGTACTTGTGAATTGATGAAATACATTATATTTTAAATGTGTGTTACCTGGTACATTTAAGTAATGAGCATTTATCTTTAATGCACAATATTACTATTTTTAAGGAAAAGGGTACTACAACTGAGGACTAATATTGTCAAGCTGTTTAAGAATTGGTGGATGTATTCTATAATGAAGAGCTATAACAAGTGTCAAATTACTCAGTTTCACCAATTACAATATTTTGTATTCACTTATAAACATTTTTGCATAGATAAATTTTATGAAATGTAGTTTCCATGAATTACTTTCTTAAACCTTTTCCTGTTTAGAAAAAAAAAATGTAGCTCACCGCCACCATTCATTTAATTTTACGTAAGGGAGCTCTTTGAGGCTGAAGAAAATCAGACTGAGTTTCAATGTAAAAATAAAATATAAAGACTGTTCTTGGAGTTAGTTCTAAACAGAGTTAGCATCAGAATCATGCTAATCATCAGAATTATCTATTTCAGGAAAACCACATTCATCATATGAATCTTCAACCAATAACTGTTCAAGAGCGATGTTAACATCATGCATAGGAATGCTACGTTTTCTAGGATTTGACATTTTCAGCAATGGAGGATTACTATATTTTATAAATTGAAATAACACTACTAAAAACAGAATTCTATAAATTGAATGATGTATTTTATTTCCAAATTCAATATCTAAAGGAATAAAAAATAATAATAAAAGTGAAATATTTCATGGCAAATTTATCACAGGGTAAATGCTGCAGCCACAAATGTCACCAGCGGGTATTCTCAGGGCAAATGGGCAAAGGGTTAGTTTTCAATTCTGTTGTGAATCATTATTTGGGCAGTCTAAATAAATGTCTGCCTTTAAAACAATAAGTAAATCAAAGACAAAGTTTTAAAATACAAAAATTTAGCTATAGAGAGGAAACAGTAGCTTCAAATGTGTTAAAATCATTTACTAATAAATATAAAACAATAAAATTATGCATTTGTTATAATGTTATCTCATGGAATGACAATAAAATAGTAAAATTTTATACAATTCAGTGGCATCATGATAGATTAGTTTGGCCTCTTCTAAAATTTTATATAATTGAGATGATACAGTAAATTCATTTTTGTTTCTAGCTTATTTTGTTCTATTTGATTTTGATATTTATTTATCTTATGTGAATTGGTAATTTATTCCCTTTTTTTCACAGACTAGCATGTCCTTATGAATATATTTCAATTTGTTTGTTTTTGTTTATGGTCGTTAAGGTTTATTCCAGCATGGGTTATTGTGAATAAAGCTACTACAACATTTATTTTGCAAACCTCTTTTTGAGCATCTATTTTTGTTTTTTGGGGGAGTATACATTCCTAAGATAGAAATTGCTGGTATAAATTAGGTGAATTTATGTATTAAACATCTTTCTACTTACTTTGGGTTTAATTTTCTCTTTGTTATCTAGCTTCTTAATGCATGATCCTAATCATTATTTTGTACCTTTTTTCTCTTTAATATAAACATTTTAAAGCTATGAATATTCCTCTTGTAACTGCTTTGTTTGTATCTCACAAAATATGATATCTTCCTCTTTTATTAACATTTAACTTGAAAATTGTCTTATTCATGTACAATTACATATGATTTCCACCTTGACTGACGTGTTATTTAAAAGTATGTTGCTTAATTACAAAACTGGGCAGCTGATTGGGCAGACACTGAGCTAGCTGTGGGAGGTTTGTTTGTTTGTTTGTTTATTTGTTTTTTGCCCCAGTGGCACTTGGAACCCCAGCATGACAGGACCATTCACTCCTCTGGAAAGGGGGCTGAAGCCAGGGAGCCAAGTGGTCTTGCTCAGTGGGTCCCACTCTCATGGAGCCCAGCAAGTTAAGATCTACTGATTGAAATTCTTGTTGTCAGTACAGCAGTCTGAAGTTGACCTGGGATGCTCAGGCTTGGTGGGGGAAAAGCATCTGCCATTACTGAGGCTTGAGTAGGTGGTTTTCCCCTCACAGTGTAAACAAAGCCACCAGAAAGCTCAGACTGGGTGGAATCCACCTCAGTGTGGCAAAGCCAATGTGTCCAGACTGCCTCTCTAGATACCCCTTCACTGGGCAGGCCATGTCTGAAAGAAAGGCAGCAGCCCCAGTCAGAAGCTTATAGACAAAACTCCCATCTTCCTAGGACAGAGCACTTAGGGGAAGGGGCGGCTATGGGTGCAGTTTTGGCAGTCTTAAATATTCCTGCCTGCCAGCTCTGAAAAGAGCAGAGGATCTCCCAGCACAGCACTCAAACTCTTCTAAGAAACAGACTACCTCCTCAAGTGGGTCCCTGACACCCATGCCTCCTGACTGGGTGACACCTCCCAGCAGGGGTCAAGAGATGCCTCACACAGGAGAGCTCTGGCTGGCATCTGGTGGGTGCCCCTCTGGAATGAAGCTTCCAGAGGAAGGAGCAGGCAGTAGTCTTTGCTGTTCTGCAGCCTCTGCTGATGATACCCAGGCAAACAGGGTCTGAAGTGGACCTCCAGCAAACTCCAGCAGACATGCAGAAGAGGGGCCTGACTATTAGGAGGAAAACTAACAAACAGAAAACAATAATATCAACATCAACAAAAAGGATGCCTGTGCAAAAACACCATCCAAAGGTCATCAGCATCAAAGATGAACACTAGGTAAATCCACAAAGATGAGGAAAAACCAGCACAAAAATGCTGAAAATTCCAAAAATCAGAGTGCCTCTTCTCCTCCAAAGGATCACAACTCCTTACCTGCAAGGGCACAAAACTGGGTGGAGAATGAGTTTGATGAATTGACAGAAGTAGGCTTCAGGAGGTGAGCAACAATAAACTCCTCTGAGGTAAAGGAACATGTTTTAACCCAATTTAAATAAGCTAAGAACCTTGATAAAAGGATAGAGGAGCTGCTAACTATAACCACCAGTTTAGAGAGGAACATAAATGACCCGGTAGAGCTGAAAAACACAGCATGAGAACTTCGTGAAGCATACACAAATAACAACAGCCAAATCAATCAAGTGGAAGATAGGATATCGGAGATTGAAGATCAACTTCATGAAATAAACAGTGAAGACAAGATTGAAGAGAAAAGAATAAAAAAGAATGAACAAAGCCTCCAAGAAATACGGGACTATGTGAAAAGACAAAACCTACTATTGATTGGTGTACTTGAAAATGATGGGGAGAATGGAACCAAGTAGGAAAATGCACTTCAGGATATTATCCAGGAGAACTTCCCCAACCTAGTAAGACAGGCCAAGATTCAAATTCAGGAAATACAAAGAACACCACAAAGATACTCTTCGAGAAGAGCAACCCCAAGACACATAATCGTCACGTTCACCAAGCTTGAAAGCAAGGAAAAAATTATAAGGGCAGCCAGAGAGAAAGGTCAGATTACCTACAAAGAGAAGCCCATCAGACTAACAGTAGATCTCTCTGCAGAAACCCTACAAGTCAGAAGACAGTGAGGGCCAAAATTCAACAGTCTTAAAGGAAATAATTTTCAACCCAAAATTTCATACCCTGCCAAACTAAGCTTAAAGGTGAAGGAGAAATAAAATCCTTTACAGACAAGCAAGTGCTGAGGAATTTTGTCACCACCAGGCCTGCCTTACAAGAGCTCCTGAAAGAAGCACTATATAAGGAGAGGAAAAAACAGTACCAGCCACTGCAAAAACATACTAAAATATAAAGACCAATGACACTGTGAAGAAACTGCATCAAGTAATGTGCAAAATAACCAGCTAACATCGTGATGACAGGATGAAATACACACATAACAATATTAACCTTAAATGCAAATGAGCTCAATGCCTCCAATTAAAAGACACAGACTGGCAAAAAGGATAAAGAGCCAAGACCCATTGGTGTGCTGTATTCAGGAAACCCATCTCAAGTGCAAATACATAGGCTCAAAATAAAGGGATGCAGGAATATTTACGAAGCAAATGGAAAGCGAAATAAAATAAATAAATAAATAAATCAGGGATTTCAATTGTAGTCTCTGATAAAACAGACTTTAAACCAATAAAGATCAAAAAAGACAAAGAAGGGCGTTACATAATGGAAAAGGGATCAATGCAACAAGAAGAGCTGACTAACCTAAATTTATATGCACCCAATACAGAAGCACCCAGATTCATAAAGCAAGTTCTTATGGTCCTACAAAGAGACTTAGCCTCCCACACAATAAGAGTGGGAGTTTTTAACACCCCATTGTCAATATTAGACAGATCAATGAAACAGAAAATTAACAATGATATTCAGGACTTCAACTCAGCTCTGGACCAAACAGACCTAATAGACATCTATGGAACTCTCCAACCCAAATCAACAGAATATACATTCTTCTCAGCACCACATACCACTTACTCAAAAACTGACCACATAATTGGAAATAAAACGCTCCTTAGCAAATGCAAAAGAATGGAAATCATAAGAAACAGTCTCTCATACCACAGTGAAATCAAATTAGAACTCAGGATTAAGAAACTCACTCAAAACCACACAACTACATGGAAACTGAACAACCTGCTCCTGAATGACTACTGGGTAAATAACGAAATTCAGGCAGCAATAAGTAAGTTCTTTGAAACTAATGAGAACAAAGGCGTAAGGTACCAGAATCTCTGGGACATAGCTAAAGTTGTGTTTAGGGAAAAATTTATAGCACTAAATGCCCACATCAGAAATGGGGAAAGATCTAAAATTGACACCTTAACATCACAATTAAAAGAATTAGAGAAGCAAGAGCAAACAAATTCAAAGTAGCAGAAGACAAGAAATAACTTAGAGCATAACTGAAGGAGATAGAGATGTGAAAAACCCTTAAAAAATCAATGAACCTAGGAGGTGAATTTTTTAAAAGATTAACAAAATAGACCACTAGCCAGACTAATAAAGAAGAAAAGAGTGAAGAATCAAATAGACACAATAAAAAATGATAAGGGGGGATATCACCACTGATCCCACAGAAATACAAGCTACCATCAAAAAATACTAAAAACACCTCTACGCAAATAAACTAGAAAATGTAGAAGAACTTGATTAAATTCCTGGACACATAAACCCTCCCAAGACTAAACCAGGAAGAAGTCAAATCCCTGAATAGACCAATAACAAGTTATGAAGTTGAGGCAGTAATTAATAGCCTACCAACCCAAAAAAGCCCAGGACCCGGCGGATTCACAGCCAAATTCTACCACAGGTACAAAGAAGAGCGGGTACCATTCCTTCTGAAATTATTCCAAACGATAGAAAAAGAGGGACTCCTCCCTAACTCATTTTATAAGGCCAGCATCATCCTGATACCAAAACCTGGCAGAGACACCACAAAAAATAAAAAGAAAATTTCAGGCCAATATCCCTGATGGACATTGATGCAATTATCCTCTTTAAAATACTGGCAAACCAAATCCAGCAGCACATCAAAAAACTTATCCATCAAGATCAAGTCAGCTTCATCCCTGGGATGCCAGGCTGCTTCAACATACACAAATCAATAAATGTAATTCATCACATAAACAGAGCCAATTACAAAAACCCTGTGATTATCTCAATAGATGCAGAAAACGCCTGTGATAAAATTCAACACAGCTTCACGACAAAAACACTCAATAAACTAGGTATTGATGGGACATATCTCAAAAATAATAAGAGCTATTTATGACTAACCCACAGCCAATATCATACTGAATGGGCCAAAGCTAGAAACATTCCCTTTGACAACCAGCAAAAGACAAGGATGCCCTTTCTCACAACTCCTATTCAACGTAGTATTGGAAGATCTGGCCAAGGCAATCAGGCAAGAGAAATAAATAAAGAGTATTCAAATAGGAAGAGAGGAAGTCAAATTGCCTCTGTTTGCAGATAACTTGATTGTATATTTAGAAAACCCTATTGTCTCAGTCCAAAAACACTTTAAGCTGATAAGCAACTTCAGCAAAGCCTCAGGATACAAAACCAGTATGCAAAAATTACAAACATTCTTATAAACCAATAATAGACAAACAGCCAAATCATGAGTGAACTCCCATTCACAATCGCTACAAAGAGAATACAATATTCAGGAATCCAAATTACAAGGGACATGAAGGACCTCTTCAAGGAGAACTACAAACAACTGCTCAAGGAAATGAGAGGACACAAACAAATGGAAAAAAGATTCCATGCCCTTGGATAGGAAGAATCAATATTGTGAAAATTCTCATACTGCCCAAAGTAATTAAAAATTCAATGCAATTCCCATCATGCTGCCTTGATTTTCTTCACAGAATTAGAAAAAAACTACTTTAAATTTCATATGGAACCTAAAAAGAGCCCATATAGCCAAGACAATTCTAAGCAAAAAGAATAAACCTGGGGGCATCACACTACCTGGCTTCAAACTATACTACAAGTCTACAGTAACCAAAACAGCATGGTACTGGTACCAAAACAGATATATAGACCAACAGAACAGAACAGAGGCCTCAGAAATAATGTCACACATCTAAAACTATCTGATCTTTGACAACCCTGACAAAAACAAGCAATGGGGAAAGGATTCCCTATTTAAAAAATGGTGTTGGAAAAAGTGGCTAGCCACATGCAGAAAACTGAAACTGGACCCCTTCCTTACACTTTATACAAAAATTAACTCGAGATGGATAATCACTTAAATATAAGGCCCAAAATCATAAAAGCCCTAGAAGAAAACCTAGGCCATACCATTCAGGGCATAGGCATAGGCAAAGACTTCATGACTAAAACACAAAAAGCAATGGCAACAAAAGGCAAAATTGACAAATGGGATCTGATTAAATTAAAAGCCTTCTGCACAGCAGGAGAAACTATCATCAGAGTTAACAGGTAACCTACAGAATGGGAGAAAAATTTTGCAATCTATCCATCTGACAAAGGGCTAATATCCAGAATCTACAATGAACTTAAACAAATTTACAAGGAAAAAAAAACAATGTCATCGAAAAGTGGGCAAAGGATATAAACAGACACTTTTCAAAGAAGACATTTATGTGGCCAACAAACATGAAAAAAAGCTCATCATCACTGGTCATTAGAGAAATGTAAATTAAAATCACAATAAGATACCATCTCACACCAGTTAGAATGGTGATCATTAAAATGTCAAGAAACAACAAATGCTGGAGAAGATGTGGAGAAATAGGAACACTTTCACACTGTTGGTGGGCGTTTAAGTTAGTTCAACCATTGTGGAAGACAGTGTGATGATTCCTCAAGGATCTAGAACTAGAATTACCATTTGATCCAGAAAATCCCATTACTGGGTATATACCCAAAGGATTGTAAATCATTCTCCTATAAAGACACATGCACACATATGTTTATTGCAGCACTACTCACAATAGCAAAGACATGGAACCAACTCTAATGCCCATCAATGATAGAGTGGATATAGAAAATGTGGCACATATACACCATGGAATATTATGCAGCCATAAAAAAGAATGAGTTAATGTTCTTTGCAGGGACATGGATGAAGCTGGAAACCATCATACTCAGTAAAATAACATAGGAACAGAAAACCAAACACTACATATTTTTACTCATAAGTAAGAGTTGAACAATGAGAACACATGGACACAGGGAGGGGAACATCACACACTGGGGCCTGTCAGGGTGTGGGGGGAAAGGTGAGGGATAGCATTAGGACAAGTACCTAATGCATGTGGGGTTTAAACTTTTTTTGATGAGTTGATGGGTGTAGCAAACCACCATGGCAAATGTACACATAAGTAACAAACCTGTATGTCCTGCACATGTATCCCAGCATTTAAAATATAAAAATGTTAAAAGTATGTTGCTTATTTACAAATATCTAGGGATATAATTGTTTTATTTTTATTTGTTTTTAATCCAATTCATTGTCAGAGAGCATACTCACTATAATTTTAATCACTTAAAAGTAATTTAGACTTGCTTTGTAGCCATATCTTGGGTAATGTTCCATGTGACTTTAAAAAAACACGTTTTTCTCAGTTTTTCTATGGTCATATACACTATTCTCTCTCCCTTCCCCCAATCCTCCAACAATCCCTTGTTTGACTCTGTGACCCTATGATTCTCTATTAGCTGAGAAAAAGCAACCTTTCTGGCTCACTATCATGGGTTTCAGTATTGAAAGCATGTCGCTGTTTGGAAATAAGTAGCAATATACCTTGCAAGTGGTAAAACCTTGATGTAAGAAGGCAAAGGCAAATCTTCACTATGAACTCATAAGTGTTTATTTGGTAGTGGAAGAAGAGTTAAGTACTCACTCAGGAGAACATTATGTATATTCCCAGATTTTTTACTGTTGGCCAGTAGCCTTGTTGTTTGGTCACGCAAATTGGCCTTAGAAAATGGACAATAGATAATATCCATCCATATGAGGCACTCTTATGGAAATATCTATTGGAGTTGAGAAGTATTGAAGAGGATCATCTCAAACACCATCTCTCCAAGAAAGGCTTATTTAGTTCACTAGACTATCTACCTAAGTTAATGAAATGAGTAGTGTATTGGTTCTTAGATCACAGATCTAAGATAGCACATATTTCCCTTACACCCTATAAAACAACTAATGTGACAAATTACTGTGTCCAATATAAACAAATATATAATCTCTTGTCAATGATCATGGGTAAAATTACCCAAAGCAAGTAGGTCACATTGGACCTCTACCTGTAGCCAGAGAAAGCTTAAAGTGACTATTAAGTGGGAACAAAATCTTTTCTACTTGAGACTGCACTTATTCTGTAGCAGATCTAATCTGGAGCATAAATTTCAAAGTTTGAAGCGATATATTTTCTATTAAATTGAACTACTTACAGGTCTGTTTTCTGATCATCTACAAAATGGTCTAGGAAACATAATATTACACAAGCATATCATATTCTTTATTACTCTCAGAACAGTGGTCTAACAAAATTCAAATGAGGAAGTGAAACACATATACAAGAGGTGGTGAGAAAGGTCTTAAGAGTTGGCTTAGTTGGTGTGTTTGACTGACTGTAAGGTGACTTGTGAATGATCTCTGAATGCTGGTGTTTACACCCTTTGTTTCAACCCATTTTCTTCAAAGTATATCAGACCCATGACTTGTTCCTAATTAACAAAATATGACAAATATGACAAAGGTAATGATACTTCACTTCTGTGAGTATATTATGTTATATAAGACTCTGTCTTACAATCAGACTCTTTCTAGAGACACTCTTCCCTTGCTGGCTTGATGAAATAAACAGTTATGTTGGGAAAACCCACATGGCAAGAGAGTATGAACAGCCTCTACAGAGTGCAGACAACTTCTAGGAAGTGAGGGTGATTTTTGGCTGACATCCAGGAAAAAAAAAACAAAAACAAAGCAAACAATGGAAGCTCTAAGTCCTATACCCACAAGGAACTGAATTCCATCAAAACCTGGATTAACTTTGAAGCCAATTCTTTTCCAGTCCAGTCTTCAGATCAAAATGCAGCCAACCAGTACTTATGCTGCTACTTTGTGAGCTCCTAAACACAGGGGCCAGCTAAGTTGGTCCTGGACTTTAGAAACTATAAGTTGTCAAGTGTGTGTTGATTTAAAAGTATTGTCGAGGATGTGGAGAAAGGGAATCCTGGTACAATGTTGGTGAGAAGTAAAGCATTACAGCCATTAGGGAAAACTGTATGGAGTTTCCTCAAAAAATTAAAAAAGAGCTACCATATGATCCAGCAATCCAACTACTGGTTATATACTTAAAGGAAAATGAAATCAGCATGTATAAGAGAAACCTGTACTCTCACGTTTATTGTGGTACTATTCACAATTGCCGAGATATGGAGTCAATCTAAGTGTTCATTAGGGATAATTAATAAAGAAAATGTAGCATATATACATAATGGAGTACTATTCAGCCACAAATGTGAATGAAATACCTTCATTTGTAACAACATGGATTAACCTGGAGAACTTTATTTAACTGCATGAAGTAAGCCAGGCACAGAAAGACCAATATGGCATGATCTCACTCATATATGGAATCTAAAAAAGTTCATCCCATAGAAGGTGGCAGAAGAATCTTGGTTACTAGAGGATGGGAAAGGGATGAGGAAAAGAGGAGTTGGTCAATGGTACAATATTACAGTTTGGAGGAATAAGTTCTGGTGTTGTATTGCTTGGTAGGGTGACTAAAGTTAATAATAATGTATTGTATATTTCAAAATAGCTAGAAGAGGAATTTTAATATTCTTACCATACAGAAATGATAAATAAGGTAATGGATATGCTAACTACTCTGATTTGATCATTACACATTTTAGCCCATAAATTTGTACAATTATTGTATGTGAATCAAAAATAAAGCAAAAGTAAGTATGTGGCAATTCATTACACAGCAATAGATAACTAATGCAATAACTTAAAAAGAAATGTCCTAAATCTGGGCCGGGTGTGGTGGCTCATGCCTATAATTACAGCACTTTGGGAGGCCAAGAAGCACAGATCATTTGAGGTCAGGAGTTCAATACCAGCCTGGCCAACATTGTGAAACCCAGTCTCTACTAAAAATATAAACATTCGCCAGGTCTAGTGGTGCACACCTGTAATCCTAGCTACTCGGAAAGCTGGGGCAGGAGAATATCTTGAAGTTGGGAGGCAGAGATTGCAATGAGCAGAGATCATACCACTGCACTCCAGCCTGGGCGACAGAGTGAATGAGATTCTATCTTTAAAAAAAAAAAAAAGTTGGGACTCTTTAGGTACATCGTCCACATAAACATCAGTTAGTGTGAGATTATATCCTCACTAAGAAAGGACTATTGTGTCTTAACGTAATGTATTGAATATCTGTGAAGGTCACAGTTTCCAGCTACTAGAAAATTGAACCAAATAAGTAAATTTATTTTTAAAAAAACTACAGAAAGCCTAAATCACAACAAAGTCACCTGACAGTATGTTCTTAATTGTTCTTTAATAGCCTGAATTTCATGAATACAAAGAGATTTATCTCCCCTGTGGCTCAATTGTTCCACGATACTTAAAGCAGGTGTTTGTAACAACTGGCACTGTAATGTTTAGATATAGTTATATCTACAAACCAAACAAAACCCAGAATTTATTGAATAGTGACCTGTAGTCACCAATCCATTAATTGAGAATGTTTGGTACGCTGCAAGAGGTTGTTTCTGTTGGGATAGAATACCGAATGATACTGTAACTTGAACTGTTGTATACTGAGACCTTTTTTAATCTCTCTATTATAGCTAAAAAGTATAACAAAGGTTTGAAGTTCATTTTTGTAATTAAATGAAAACCAATCTTATGCAAGTGAAGATAAGAATTATTTTAATAAGCTGAGTTGAAAACTCCAAATCATATAATTAAAATGGGAACCCATTGGCCATGAAAACAAGTGACTTTGGCCATAGACATTCAAATAAATGCCTTCATCAACATGTATAAAAAATTTTAAGTAACGTAAATTATGAAGTAATTTAACTAGGAAAAAATGACTCATAAAAAATTGTACATGCTTTATACAGGAAACTCCTATGCTGAATGCATATGGTTCAAATTTTCATCCTCATCTAATGTTAGGCATATTCTTTTATACAAGATTTTGCAGAAAATGCTGTAATATGAATAATGACTAGCTACCTGGTATATGTGGCAAGAAGATGTTGACAAAGTAAGAGAATGGACTAAAGAGAAAGCAGTTTAGACATCTTGCCTTTGATCCATTTCTCTCCTAATTACCCAGGGTCAACCCCTGGGGAAAAAAAAATGCAGATGACTTGTTCTAGCCACCTTGAAAACATGCTAATAACTGACATTTCTTATAACATGTTGACTGAATGCACAGACTCATATTTCCTAAAACCGGTGTTCTTATTTATAAGATGCAAAAATTGATCTGCTGTTACATTTTCATTTCAGATATTGAATTCTTCAGGTCTAGAATTTTAGTTAATTTCTTTGTATCCATTCCATATCTTTGTAGAGATTCCCAATCTTTCATTTATTATGCCTTTTTTAAGTACATAAAATTTTTATCACAAGTGTTTAACTACACTTATCTTTAAATCCCCAAACATCTGTGTCATCTGAATTTGTTACTATAGCTTTTTTTTCCATTACTTGAGAGTCATATTCACCTCCTTCTTTGCATGTCTAGTAATTTTAATTCTATCCTAAACAAGGCAGATGCTGCAAGCTTATTTTGTGCCCACATTTAGATTGTATTAAGTTAAGTTCTGGCTAGCAGACAGGTCTGCTTGATCCTATAAAACCTTGGTTTCAGAAATTGTTATGAAGGATACAGCATATTTTTTACTCAATGACTAGAGTAACCCTGCTCCTAAAACATCTTTCTTGGATCATGATAGCATGTCTGTCTGTTTAATGAGGCATCTCCAATTTGTCTAGTGATAGCATGTCTGTCTGTTTAATGAGGCATCTCCAATTTGTCTAGTCATATCTCCTAACGCATATTCGGTAAGGCCTCCAGAATATGCATTCATCTCCCTGATCCCCTATCCCCTAGTATTAGCTATTCTCTGACTCGTTTCAGGGTCTTGCCCAGTGCATGCACAAGTTAGTATTTGGGCAAAGCCTCAAAGGGAAACCTATGTAGTCCTCTGGATTTTCTTATCTGTGAAATTCTTTCACCACTAGTTTTCTGTCCTATAAATTGCAGCTGATTCAGCAAACTCCAGCATCCAAACCATATACCTTCCAGTTAGATCTCTACTTTGTTTGACTAAGCTCTCCTGCCATATATATATATATATATATATTTCCTGAGGGTGCATTTATGTTTCTCTGGCAATTCTCTGTGCCATAATTTGGGTAGAGATCATCATAGAAAGCCAAGTTGAATGCAGAGATCACCTCTTTTTTTCCTTTCTCTCAAGCACCATAGCCCTGTGCTGCCCAATTCATTATAAACAGTTGCTTTGTATATGCTTATTGTCTTTTCTTCTTAGTTGGTTTCTGAAGTCCCTGGTCTGTTTTAAATGTATCCTTTTTTTTTCTTAATCTCTCTCCTTTTCTTCTTTAGTAGCAACTTGAAAATTATACATATTTTCCTACCTTGATCAAAATTTTGAATTTTATCATCATAACTTCACAAACTAGTTTTTAAGAAATATTATTCCTGATTACTTCCATTTAAAATAAAATATTTAAAATGACTTCAGTTGTTTTTCTTTTTCTTTTTTTAAAATTTTTTTGTTTTTAATTTTGTGAGTACATAGTAGGTGACATTTTTCTTTTCATCAATGATTTTGTTTTAGAAACAAAATTATTGTTAATACGGTTTTATATTTTGGAATTATATTCAGAAATTATTTTTCAGATTTGTTTTGTCTCAAATTTTTAAGAAGGTTTAGATATTATGTTCTTATTTTTATCTTAATAATCAAGTATTTCTGTATATGACATATTTCTATTGCTGTATTCTCTGTTAAATGAGGTAAAGTATAGTAATTCCTGGCCTAAATTAGGCAGTTAATAAATATTATCTGCTGTTGCTGCTATCATCATCATCATCATTAAATAGCACACATATCACCAAAAACACCAAAAATTTAAGCTTCAAATCGACAATTTCTGAATTACAAAGATGACAGATCTGACTCATTTGGAAGAGATCATTTTCTCTCTCCTTCCATCTCTCTCTCATGAAAAACATTTTTTTATGATTAATTGGCTACACAAAGAAGCAATAATAGACGTTAAAACAAGTTATGGTTGTTTTCAATAATATTTTGATTCTAAATCCTAGAAATTTCTGTGAGATCATTTGAGTTACAGCCTACTTTAAAACATTTAGGAAGCATCAGTGTCAGTATAAAATGACTATCTAATTCAGTCACAGAGATAATTCATAGCATCTATAAATCATTGTAATTAAATTTGAGAAAAAAAACAGGTCTTTGATTCAAAGAAAAATACTGCCTCAAATAGGAGGTAATCATATATACTGGTAGTGACTTTGACCATACACCAAGAACTTTAGATGTAAATCACTATAAAGAATTTTTCCTGACCCAATTCTCTCAAAAAGAGTTGCAATTATGAGTTGGAAATGATTTATAGCCAGATTCCAATCTGATTTAATGTTAATACATATTCCTAATTAATGGGAATAATGATAGGGTTCAATAATCCAACAACGGAATATCATACTCGAGCTATTCCCATACTCATTCCATGTGTTATTTCAAGTTCTTCCAAAGAAACTTGGGTAAAGAACAAATGATATTCTTTGGATTTGTTATCAGCAACATGACAAAGACTAAGACAAAACATGTTGATATTTGTCTGTCTTTTCATCGTTATTTTATATAGATTTTATTAACTGTCAGAGATGATTTGCTAAGCTCCCTTGTGATATACAGTATGTAAGGATCCTGAGGAAGAATTTGTGTCTCTAATGACAGAAGTGAATCCCTTATATTAAATAATTATAGGAATTCCATAAAAAGGTCTGGAGAAAATTGAAACTGTTTAGAAGTCTGAGTCACTGGTAGAATATATGTGCAGACTTAAAGTTATGAATGCATTTGCATTTTTAAGGGAGTTTAAATCAATTCCCTTTATATATACCTGTCACAGTTTGGGTTTAAGGTTACTAAAATATGGTGTGAAAAGTGCAGGCCATGTAGCCCGTGTAACATAGGGGTTGTTCCCATCTTAGTGATAACATAATGAATCATCTTCATAATAAATCATTACAATAGCTTTCTCCAGTGGAATTTAGGCTCACATACTTCCATTTAGCACTTGATTCTATAATCAGGCTGTAGATTTATGGGTAGAGAAGCCACTTATGAAACTGAGGTTGTAGTTTTCCATCTGACCTGAGAATAGACATAACATAAACAAATATGAACACTAAGAAAAAGTAGGTTCTTGAATTTGAAAGTTTATTTCCAAAACCTTTCCCTGATTTGGAAACTAAAGTTTACATAGACAACTTCCATGCCTCAGCATCTTCATATGCTGGACTACAGGACTGATTGTGAATATCTTCAAATTTGCCTCCAACTTAAATGTTCTATAATTTTATGAAAAATTTAATTACACAGAATTGAAATCCTTCTTACCAGATCTAAGTTTTTCTAAAGTGTTTACTTCCCTAGAATATATTACTAACAATGATTCTTAAACCCATTTTCTGAGGGATCTTAAAAACCAGGATGAATACCTGTCAATATTGAATTTTTCAAATGGAACTACCATGTTCCAGCTATGTTACATGTAAAAACTCCACCTCACATATCTAAGATACATTCTCTTATATAACTTACCTACCTATGTGAAGAATTTTTTTTCAGGTGGTGTATTAGTTTTCTCTAGCCTCTATAACAAATTGCCAAAAATTAAAGGGTTTAAATGATGCAAACATTATTTTTTACAATTCTGGAGGTCAAGAGCCTGATATGAGTCTCACTGAGTTAAAAGGAAGCTGTCAGAATTCCTTTCTGGAGGCTCTTGGGGAGGATTCGTTTCCTAGCTCGTTCATATTATTGGCAGAATTCAATTCCTTGGTATTCTAGACCTGAGGTCCCCATGTCCTTTCAGGATGTCAGCCTGAAGACATTCTCACATCTACTGTCCACCAGATTCTCTGGTTCCTGCCCCCTTCTCCATCTTCAAAGCTAGCAATGTCTACTGATGTCCCTCTGAAGCTTCAAATCTCACCTGCTTCTCATTTTGTCACATCCCTCTGTCTGTCTCTCTGACTCTAGATGGGAGAGCTTTGTTAATTTTAAGGGCTCATGAATTAGAATGGGCCCACAGTGATAATCTAGGAAAATATTCCCATCAGAAGGTCTAAATGCTTAAGGACATCTGCAAGTCCCTTTTGCTAGATAGCATGACATATCCAGAGGTTCCGCACACTTAGAGTAAGGATCTCTTTTGAGGACCATTATTCTATCTACAAGTAGTCTTTCCAGGCTCTTTCAATTCTAAAGTCTATGATTGTACAATATGGCTTTCTTAATAATATTTCAACCTCCTGAAAATGCCCATTCTATATTGCCCAATATTTTGAAGTTCCTTTCAACAATATTCGAAGATAATTTTTCTTCTTGCTCTAAAATCCATTTGCACTAGACTTTCCCATGCCCCATTTGTCACCTAATGTATTAAACATATTTTTAGTTATATCTTCACTTAAATATACCAATTAATGTGTTTGCCACGTCTCATACACAATAAATACTGTAGCTGGGTAGTGACCAGTTCTGTCAGCTGTGCTGTAAGTTTGTCTACATTCAATTACAAATACAATTGCTTATTGATTGTGATAACTTGCTAAAGTGGCTTAGTGTCTCTAAACCATAATTTCCTTGATCTCCAAAATAAGGATATCTATCACATAGGATTACTTTGGGTTAATAACTAATAAACATAAGTCAGTTGATAGACTTAACTGAGTAAACAAGGTGTTTAAGAAACTTAAAGAAAATACTGATACCTTATAAGTGCCAAGTTATTCTTAATTGATTAGCATATATTAGCAATAGACTTAAAATTATGTAGAATTTTTATATTCCATTGGGTGAAATATATTTTTATCATTTGTGACCTTGAGAGGTCATGCTTCACACATAACCACATATAAAACCAATGAAAAATAAATCTCAGTTCTCTTGACTTCTGTAGTGATAGTTTTCTATCATGAATCATCCTTTCTCTTTGAAATAAACATATGTCCTTGTAGTTTGTGAAAATTTTAATGCCTAAGATTATAATAAATCTAAATTTTTAGTAAGTTTGATTCTATTAGTTTACACTTACCAAATTGGGGATATGAATATTACTCACATTAATTTTGTGTATTTTACTTCACATTGTTTCAGAAGAAATTTAAGACAGTTCATAACACGAAAAGCATTTCAATATAAGATTAATTAATAATTGTGATAAAGTAAAAAGATAATAGGAATAAAAAACTTGAAGAACTAAGAAAAAGAACAAAATTATGCATCATAATCTAAGTTTTCCATAGCTACAGTGAAACAATATATCCATTACCTTACACTATTTTCCATATACATGAAAAAAATATACTTATTACACCTAGTAAAGGGTAACCCAGTAATGGCAGAGATTGCTGTCTATTTTACTATTGGTTATCTCTTGCACTTTGAACAGTTCCTGGAACATAATATGTGCTCAATATATATGTGTAGAATAAACATTTAGAAATAAATTTATTGTCTGCAAACTGTCTATAAGGAAGAGCAAAAAATCTCAAGCTGATGAGTATGGCTCAAGTCAAATTGTGAGAAGTTTTTAATATCTGTAAAAGTAGGTCAAATGCCATCTTTTAAGCAATTCTCCATGAAGCTTGTTTAACTTAATTCAATTTCTGAAGAATATTGTGTTGTAATCAGCTTAAGGTTGGTTTTTGTGGTCAGATACATATAAAGCAGTTACTCTTTAGCTGTCTTTCACTCCCACACTGGTTTTACTGAATCTTATTTCCAGATGGTTTCAGTGTAAAGGAGAGGAAAACTATATTGGCTATTAACATTTAAGATAGCATCTATTACACATGATAATATTATTAGCAGTTGAATTATATTACTTTACTTTAATAATTGGCTCCTGACTTTAAGAATTTTCTAATCTGAAATAAATTAGTTTTTACATAAAAAATTTTATTTTTTATTTTTATTTTTTTGTTATTTCTTATTCTTTTTTTTCCTTTTTTTAATTTATTATTATTATACTTTAAGTTTTAGGGTACATGTGCACAATGTGCAGGTTAGTTACATATGTATACATGTGCCATGCTGGTGTGCTGCACCCACTAACTCATCATCTAGCATTAGGTGTATCTCCCAATGCTATCCCTCTCCCCTCCCCCCACTCCACAACAGTCCCCAGAGTGTGATGTTCCCCTTCCTGTGTCCATGTGTTCTCATTGTTCAAATCCCACCTATGAGTGAGAATATACAGTGTTTGGATTTTTGTTCTTGCGATACTTTACTGAGAATGATGATTTCCAATTTCATCCATGTTCCTACAAAGGATGTGAACTCATCATTTTTTATGGCTGCATAGTATTCCATGGCGTATATGTGCCACATTTTCTTAATCCAGTCTATCATTGTTGGCCATTTGGGTTGGTTCCAAGTCTTTGCTATTGTGAATAATGCCGCAATAAACATACGTGTGCATGCGTCTTTATAGCAGCATGATTTATAGTCCTCTGGGTATATACCCAGTAATGGGATGGCTGGGTCAAATGGTATTTCTAGTTCTAGATCCCTGAGGAATCACCACATTGACTTCCACAATGGTTGAACTAGTTTACCATCCCACCAACAGTATAAAAGTGCTCCTATTTCTCCACATCCTCTCCAGTACCTGTTGTTCCCTGACTTTTCAATGATCGCCATTCTAACTGGTGTGAGATGGTATCTCATTGTGGTTTTGATTTGCATTTCTTTGATGGCCAGTGATGGTGAGCATTTTTTCATGTGTTTTTTGGCTGCATAAATGTCTTCTTTTGAGAAGTGTCTGTTGATGTCCTTCACCCACTTTTTGATGGGGTTGTTTGTTTTTTTCTTGTAAATGTGTTTGAGTTCATTGTAGATTCTGGATATTAGCCCTTTGTCAGATGAGTAGGTTGCAAAAATTTTCTCCCATGTTGTAGGTTGCCTGTTCACTCTGATGGTAGTTTCTTTTGCTGTGCAGAAGCTCTTTAGTTTAATGAGATCCCATTTGTCAATTTTGGCTTTGGTTGCCATTGCTTTTGGTGTTTTTGACATGAAGTCCTTGCCCGTGCCTATGTCCTGAATGGTAATGCCTAGGTTTTCTTCTAGGGTTTTTATGGTTTTAGGTCTAACGTTTAAGTCTTTAATCCATCTTGAATTGATTTTTGTATAAGGTGTAAGGAAGGGACCCAGTTTCAGCTTTCTACATATGGCTAGCCAGTTTTCCCAGCACCATTTATTAAATAAGGAATCATTTCCCCATTTCTTGTTTTTGTCAGGTTGGTCAAAGGTCAGATGGTTGTAGATATGCAGCATTATTTCTGAGGGCTCTGTTCGGTTCCTTTGGTCTAGATCTCTGTTTTGGTACCAGTACCATGCTGTTTTGGTTACTGTTGCCTTGTAGTATAGTTTGAAGTCAGGTAGTGTGATGCCTCCAGCTTTGTTCTTTTGGCTTAGGATTGACTTGGCGATGCAGGCTCTTTTTTGGTTTCCATATGAACTTTAAAGTAGTTTTTTCCAATTCTGTGCAGAAAGTCATTGGTAGCTTGATGGGGATGGCATTTAATCTATAAATTACCTTGGGTAGTAGGGCCATTTTCATGATATGGATTCTTCCTACCCAAGAGCATGGAATGTTCTTTCATTTGTTTGTATCCTCTTTTATTTCCTTGAGCAGTGGTTTGTAGTTCTCTTTGAAGAGGTCCTTCACATCCCTTGTAAGTTGGATTCCTAGGTATTTTATTCTCTTTGAAGCAATTGTGAATGGGAGTTCACTCATGATTTGGCTCTCTGTTTGTCTGTTGTTGGTGTATAGGAATGCTTCTGATTTTTGTACATTGATTTTGTATCCTGAGACTTTGCTGAAGTTTCTTATCAGCTTAAGGAGATTTTGGGCTGAAACAATGGGGTTTTCTAGATATACAATCATGTCATCTGCAAACAGGGACAATTTGACTTCCTCTTTTCCTAATTGAATGCTCTTTATTTCCTTCTCCTGCCTAATTGCCCTGGCCAGAACTTCCAACAGTATGTTGAATAGGAGTGGTGAGAGAGGGCATCCCTGTGTTGTGCCCGTTTTCAAAGGGAATGCTTCCAGTTTTTGCCCATTCAGTATGATATTGGCTGTGGGTTTGTCATAGATAGCTCTTATTATTTTGAGATACATCCCATCAATACCTAATTTATTGAGAGTTTTTAGCATGAAGCATTGTTGAATTTTGTCAAAGGCCTTTTCTGCATCTATTGAGATAATCATGTGGTTTTTGTCGTTGGTTCTGTTTATATGGTGGATTACATTTATTGATTTGCATATACTGAACCAGCCTTGCATCCCAGGGATGAGCCCACTTGATCATTGTGGTTAATAAGCCTTTTGATATGCTGCTGGATTCAGTTTGCCAGTATTTTCTTGAGGATTTTTGCATCCATGTTCATCAAGGATATTGGTCTAAAATTCTCTTTTTTGGTTGTGTCTCTGCCCGGCTTTGGTATCAGGATGATGCTGGCCTCATAAAATGAGTTAGGGAGGATTCCCTCCTTTTCTATTTATTGGAATAGTTTCAGAAGGAATGGTACCAGTTCCTCCTTGTACCTCTGGTACAATTCGGCTGTGAATCCATCTGGTCCTGGACTCTTTTTGGATGGTAAGCTATTGATTATTGCCACAATTTCAGCTCCTGTTATTGGTCTATTCAGAGATTCAACTTCTTCCTGGTTTAGTCTTGGGAGAGTGTATGTGTCGAGGAATTTATCCATTTCTTCTAGATTTTCTAGTTTATTCGCGTAGAGGTGTTTCCAGTATTCTCTGATGGTAGTTGGTATTTCTGTGAGATCGGTGGTGATATCCCCTTTATCATTTTTTATTGCGTCTATTTGATTCTTCTCTCTTTTTTTTCTTTATTAGTCTTGCTAGCGGTCTATCAATTTTGTTGATCCTTTCAAAAAACCAGTTCCTGGATTCATTAATTTTTTGAAGGGTTTTTTGTGCCTCTATTTCCTTCAGTTCTGCTCTGATTTTAGTTATTTCTTGCCTTCTGCTAACTTTTGAATGTG
This sequence comes from Pan troglodytes, assembly GCF_028858775.2. Lineage (NCBI taxonomy): Eukaryota > Metazoa > Chordata > Mammalia > Primates > Hominidae > Pan > Pan troglodytes. The sequence goes on along the minus strand of NC_072408.2, from coordinate 35,250,612 downwards.
TTTGCTCTTGCTTTCCTAGTTCTTTTAATTGTGATGTTAAGGTGTCAATTTTGGATCTTTCCTGCTTTCTCTTGTGGGCATTTAGCGCTATAAACTTCCCTCTACACACTGCTTTGAATGTGTCCGAGAGATTCTGGTATGTTGTGTCTTTGTTCTCATTGGTTTCAAAGAATATCTTTATTTCTGCCTTCATTTCTTTATGTACCCAGTAGTCATTCAGGAGCAGGTTGCTCAGTTTCCATGTAGTTGAGAGGTTTTGAGTGAGATTCTTAATCCTGAGTTCTAGTTTGATTGCACTGAGGTCTGAAAGATAGTTTGATATAATTTCTATTCTTTTACATTTACTGAGGAGTGCTTTACTTCCAACTATGCGGTCAATTTTGGAATAGGTGTGGTGTTGTGCTGAAAAAAATGTATATTCTGTTGATTTGGGGTGGAGAGTTCTGTAGATGTCTATTAGGTCCTCTTGGTGCAGAGCTGAGTTCAATTCCTGGGTATCCTTGTTGACTTTCCATCTCATTGATCTGTCTATTGTTGACAGTGGGTTGTTAAAGTCTCTCATTATTAATGTGTGGGAGTCTAAGTCTCTTTGTAGGTTGCTCAGGACTTGCTTTATGAATCTGGGTGCTCCTGTATTGGGTGCATATATATTTAGGATAGTTAGCTCTTCTTGTTGAATTGATCCCTTTACCATTATGTAATGGCCTTCTTTGTCTCTTTTGATCTTTGTTGGTTTAAAGTCTGTTTTAGCAGAGACTAGGATTGCAACCCCTGCCTTTTTTTCGTTTTCCATTTGCTTGGTAGAGCTTCCTCCATCCTTTTATTTTGAGCCTATGTGTGTCTCTGCATGTGAGATGGGTTTCCTGAATACAGCACACTGATGAGTCTTGACTCTTTATCCAATTTGTCAGTCTGTGTCTTTTAATTGGAGCATTTAGTCCATTTACATTTAATGTTAATATTGTTATGTGTGAATTTGATCCTGTCATTATGATGTTAGCTGGTTATTTTGCTCATTAGTTCCTGCAGTTTCTTCCTAGCCTGGATGGTCTTTACATTTTGGCATGATTTTGCAGCAGCTGGTATCGGTTGTTCCTTTCCATGTTTAGTGCTTCCTTCAGGGGCTCTTTTAGGGCAGGCCTAGTGGTGACAAAATCTCTCAGCATTTGCTTGTTTGTAAAGTATTTTATTTCTCCTTCACTTATGAAGCCTAGTTTGGCTGGATAAGAAATTCTGGGTTGAAAATTCTTTTCTTTAAGAATGTTGAATATTGGCCCCCACTCTCTTCTGGCTTGTAGAGTTTCTGCCGAGCGATCCGCTGTTAGTCTGATGGGCTTCCCTTTGTGGGTAACCCGACCTTTCTCTCTGGCTGCCCTTAACATTTTTTCCTTCATTTCAACTTTGGTGAATCTGACAATTATGTGTCTTGGAGTTGCTCTTCTTGAGGAGTATCTTTGTGTCATTCTCTGTATTTCCTGAATCTGAATGTTGGCCTGCCTTGCTAAATTGGGGAAGTTCTCCTGGATGATATCCTGCAGAGTGTTTTCCAACTTGGTTCCATTCTCCCCGTCACTTTCAGGTACACCAATCAGACGTAGATTCGGTCTTTTCACATAGTCCCATATTTCTTGGATGCTTTGCTCCTTTCTTTTTATTCTTTTTTCTCTAAACTTCCCTTCTCGCTTCATTTCATTCACTTCATCTTCCATTGCTGATACCCTTTCTTCCAGTTGATCACATCGGCTCCTGAGGCTTCTGCATTCTTCACGTAGTTCTCAAGCCTTGGTTTTCAGCTCCATCAGCTCCTTTAAGCACTTCTCTGTATTGGTTATTCTAGTTATACATTCTTCTAAACTTTTTTCAAAGTTTTCAACTTCTTTGACTTTGGTTTGAATTTTCTCCCGTAGCTTGGAGTAATTTGATTGTCTGAAGCCTTCTTCTCTCAGCTCGTCAAAGTCATTCTCCATCCAGCTTTGTTCCGTTGCTGGTGAGGAACTGCATTCCTTTGGAGGAGGAGAGGCGCTCTGCTTTTTAGAGTTTCCAGTTTTTCTGCTCTGTTTTTTCCCCATCTTTGTGGTTTTATCTACTTTTGGTCTTTGATGATGGTGATGTACAGATGGGTTTTTGGTGTGGATGTCCTTTCTGTTTGTTAGTTTTCCTTCTAACAGACAGGACCCTCAGCTGCAGGTCTGTTGTAGTACCCAGCCCTGTGAGGTGTCAGTCTGCCCCTGCTGGGTGGTGCCTCCCAGTTAGGCTGCTTGGGGGCCAGGGGTCAGGGACCCACTTGAGGAGGCACTCTGCCCATTCTCAGATCTCCAGCTGTATGCTGGGAGAACCACTGCTCTCTTCAAAGCTCAGATGGAAGTGCAGAAATGACCCGTCTTCTGCGTCGCTCACGCTGGGAGCTGTAGACCAGAGCTGTTCCTATTCAGCCATCTTGGCTCCTCCCCCCCAAAAAATTTTAAAATTAGTTTAAAAGAGGAGGCACTATTTCCATGCTTAACTTTTAAAAAATAAATTATCAGTGACAACTTAGTTAATTATTATTAAGTTAACTTGGCCTTGAAATATGATGATGCAAGGTTTTGGTTTCTACAAGTCCTAAAAGTCCAGACTTGCAAATATTTGGGAATAAAAATAGATGCAGTTAGGAACATAAACATGGTGAGAAAGGTCGAACATTAGCCTACAACGTATCATTTTTTCTTAAAGTATTAACGTTTCTTTCTATTTTACTAGCCAAATTAAATACATAGAGAGGGTAAGTTAGTCATATAAGAGCTCCCATAGAAAATGAAAAGCATCTTCTATGCTGCAGCGAAGGAAACTGTGCTTCATTAAGGTTCTCAGATAGGTACCCAGATAAGTTGCCCTCCATGAATTTGTTACTGAGAAAAGAAATAAAAAGAATATTAAACCAAAAGCAAAAATAAAATATTTTCCTTTAGTCTCCTAGTAGCAAACTGCCACATCCATTCGTAAACAAATGACTTTCTTGTGCATAAACTAGACAGAAAATTCAATAGCATTCTAAACTACATTATAAGTCATACTGATTTGAATACTGCGATTTAATACTTTCTGAGAAAAAAGTGCCTAAAATCTAGATGAGGTCTGAAGCAAGGACGTATTTGGAGTCTCCAGGTAGACAGTGGTTAAGAAAGAAACAAACTTTACTATCTCTGTTTTTCTTTTCTGAGAAGCAAGAAGCCCCCAAGGAGTACAATGGGAGTAATTCTGTCAGTGACAGTTTAGAATCATCCAGAAGCCTAACGTTTTACAATAAAAGATGACTCCCTCGCCTTTATTGATAAATGGCTGTAATTTTCCACTGGACACCCTGAATCGGCTACCCTGTCAGAACAGGGAAAAAAAAAGCTCTCTAACTCTGAACTAGAGGTGTAATTCTGAAATGTGAGACTTTAATGTGCAACAATAACGTATTTTCTATGAACCTTTGACATGCAAGAGTTTTAGAGAAATATCAACCTGGCAGGTATGTACAAATAGCAAGCACTTGGATAAACTCAGCAATTTTGTTATAAAGGACAAAATAATAATGAGTTAAGGAAACAATCTGAAACACAATGGCAGGAAATGTAGTAAAAAATGAACTTCAAAGAAAGCTATCATGTGACACACAATCCATTGAAGATACTAGAATGCCTAGTGTTTCCTCAACTTTAGAATAAGGAAAATGGTGACAAGGCTTATTCAGCCACACGCTTCACACAGACAAAAATTACACACTCTATGTTTTAAAGAACATCTGTCATAGTATAGACAAAGTAACTATTTGATAAATATATATGTGTAAAAATGCTTATCTTACTATTTAGGTAAATCACGTATTACTGGACCTGTTGGTTATTATTGTCCCTCTCTATGCCATGATGCTCCTCAAATAGTTCAGTTACTTCTCTGTATTTTCAGGAATACCCTGTTGATTTATTCATTGTCTTTTCTCCTGATAAGTTTATATCTAATCTATTTTTTAAACTACTATAATAGTGTGAATATTAGTAATTGCATTGCTTTTAAGATTCAAGTCATTGATATTTTAAAATTTCTATTTTATTTTATTTTATTTTTTTGAGACAGAGTCCCACTCTGTGGCCCAGGCTGGAGTGCAGTGATGCAATCTTGGCTCACTGCAACCTCTGCCTCCTGGGTTCAAGCGATTCTCCTGTCTCAGCCTTCTGAGTAGCTAAAATTGCAGGTGTGCACTAAAACTCCCAGCTAATTTTTGTATTTTTAGTAGAGACAGGGTTTTGCCATGTTAGCCAGCTTGTCTTGAACTCCTGATCTCAATCGATCCACCTGCCTTGGCCTCCACAGTAATGGGATTACAGGTGTGAGCCGCTGCACCTGGCCCTGATGTTTTAAAATTTCAATAGTTAAAAATGTGTTCTAATAAGTGTAATCACTTTGGAATTTGGATGTTACTACTTCACTGTCATGCATCAATATTGTCAGCTAATAAGCATTCATTGAAGCATCATTTTGTGCATTCAGTGAGAAGAAGAAAGTGATATTAATTTAATTTAAAATATATTTCCAAGACAGTGTTGATATTGAATAAATAATAATGAACTGAAATGAATAAACGGGAAAACATCTGAGTCTGTGGATAAATTGGATATTTAATAGTGCCATCATATACACAGTATCAATACTTCTATGTTTCTGCCCAATGAATCCTTTTGACTTAGATCCCAATGAAAATATAACCTTTTTATCCTAAATAGAAGCAGGATAATACTATGTCAGTGGACAAAACACATGATTCTCTAATAAAATAGACAGACGTTTAAGCCTATATAGACAGAGTTTATATGGGATACACAGAGCTTCAGCCTGTGGCAGCTACTTTGTTTATATTTAAAAAAAGCAAACTGGTCATAGAAGACGAAGGAATACCAATGAAATCACAGTGGTATTTGGTTAGGTTGTGTGCTTATTTGGAAAAGCTTGGTGAGGGAAGAGGTATAAATGGAAATGATGTGCCCATTAGATCATTCTTAAGATACTCTTTGAGGCTCACATACCACATGATCACACAAAGGTGACGAAGTAATTCTTAGAGTAATTAATACAAGGGGCAATCAAAATTTTAACATTTTAGAGGAAGCAGTAGTGCTTAACAAGGTAACAATAGAATGTGTGTAAGTTTAACTTTGAACAAAGGAACTGAGATAAATTAAAAATGAGAACTCTGAAAAGAAGGAAACATAAAAGTATAAAATATTAAAATAGAAGAATCTCAATCAAACATACAATAATCATCTTAGCCATTTATAATATCAGATAACTTGGAGACAGTTACCTATTTGGACTCCAGGTAAGGTAATTTATTTCACCAATCATTCAGTGAGAGAAAGTAGAATTTGTAACAATATTTCAATACCTAATATTAAAAACAGATGCATAGGTCTTTATATTTAAGGTAAATTTTAAGCAGCCAAATGAAAATCTATTCAACAAATTACATTCATTGCAAAAGTTTGAAGGGTAATTCTCACTAAAAATACCTTGTCTAAGAGACATGAAGGACCTCTTCAGGGAGAACTATAAACCACTGCTCAAGGAAATAAGAGAGGGCACAAAAAAAAAAAAAAAAAAAAAGAAAATCATTCCATCCTCCTGGATAGGAAGAATCAGTATTGTGAAAATGGCCATACTGCCCAAAGTAATATATGGATTCAATGCAATTCCCATCAAACTACCACTGAAATTCTTCACAGAATTAAAAAAAAAACTACTTTAAAATTTATATGGAAGTAAAAAAGAGCCCATACAGCCAAGACAATCCTAAGCAAAAAGAACAAAGCTGGAGACATCACACTACCTGACTTCAAACTATACTAAAAGGCTACAATAACCAAAAGGGTATGGTACTGGTACCAAAACAGACTTATAGACCAGTGGAGCAGAACAGAGATCTCGGAAATAACACCACACATCTACAACCATCTGATCCTCGACAAACCTGAAAAAAACAAGTAATGGGAAAAAATATTTCCTATTTAATAAATTGTACTGAGAAAACTGGCTAGCCATATGCAGAAAACTGAAAATGAACTCCTGCCTTACACCTTATGCAAAAATTATCTCAAGATGGATTAAAGAAATAAATATAAAACAAAAACCAAAAAAAAAAAAAAAACCTGAGAAGAAAACCAGGGCAATACCATTTAGAACGTAAGCATGAGCTAAGATTTTATGATGAAAACGCCAAAAGCAATTGCAACAAAAGCTAAAATTGACAAATAGGGTCTAATTAAACTGAAGAGCTTCTGCACAGCAAAACAACAACAACAACAAAAAGTCATTAGAGAAAACAGGCAACCTTCAGAATGGGAGAAAATTTTTGCAATCTACCCATCTGACAAAGGTCTAATATCCAGAATCTACAAGGAACTTAAATGAATTTCCAAAAAAAAAAAAAAAACCCAACAACTCCACCAAAAATGGGCAAAATTCTCCTTGAAGAGGTCTTTCACATCCCTTGTAAGTTGTATTCTAAGGTATTTTATTCTCTTCATAGCAATTGTGAATGGGAGTTCACTCATGATTTGGCTCTCTGTTTTTCTATTATTGGTGTACAGGAATGCTTGTGATTTTTACACACTGATTTTGTATCCTGACACTTTGCTGAATTTGCTTATCAGCTTAAGGAGATTTTAGGCTGAGACGATGGGGTTTTCTAAATATACAATCATGTCATCTGCAAACAGAGACAATTTGACTTCCTCTCTTCCTATTTGAATACCGTTTATTTATTTCTCTTGCCTGATTGCCTTGGCCAGAACTTCCAATACTATGTCGAATAGGAGTGGTGAGAGAGGGCATCTTTGTCTTGTGCCAGTTTTGAAAGGCAATTCTTGGAGCTTTTGCCCATTCAGTATGATATTGACTATGAGTTTGTCATAAATAGCTCTTACTATTTTGAGATACATTGCATCAATACCTAGTTTATTGAGAGCTTTTAGCATGAATCGGTGTTGAATTTTATCGAAGGCCTTTCCTGCATATATTGGAATAATCATGTCGTTTTTGTCATTGGTTCTGTTTATGTGATGGAATACATTGATTGATGTGCATATGTTGAACCAGCTTTGCATCACAAGGATGAAGCTGACTTGAGTGTGGTGAATAAGCTTTTGGATGTGCTGCTGGATTTGGTTTGCCAGTATTTTATTGAGGCTTTTTGCATCGATGTTCATCAGGGATATTGGCCTGAAATTTTCTCATTCTACTATAAAGACACATGCACACGTATGTTTATTGTAGCACTATTCACAATAGCAAAGACTTGGAACCAACCCAGATGCTCATCAATGATAGACTGGATAAAGAAAATGTGGCACATATACAACACAGAATACTATGAAGCCATAAAAAAGTATGAGTTCATTTCCTTTGCAAGGACATGGATGAAGCTGGAAACCATCATTCTCAGCAAACTAACACAGGAACAGAAAACCAAACACCACATGTTCTCACTCATAAGTGGGAGTTGAACAATGAGAACACATGGACACAGGGAGGGGAACATCACACACTGGGGCCTGTTGTGGGATTAGGGGGCTAGGGGAGGGGTAGCATTAGGAGAAACAGCTAATGTGGATGATGGGTTGATGGGTGCAGCAAACCACCATGGCACTTGTATACCTATTTAACAAACCTGCATGTTCTGCACATGCATCCCAGAACTTAAAGTATAATTTTTTAAAAAGTGGGCATAATATGTGGACACTTCTTAAAAAAATCATGCAGCTAACAAACATGGAAAAAAGATCAACATCACTGATCACTACAGAAACGCAAATCAATACCACAATGAGATACCATCTCATGCCAGGCAGAACGGCAATTATTAAAAAGTCAACAAACGAGAGATGCTGGCAAGGCTGTGAAGAAATAGAAAAGCTTTTACACTGTTGGAGGGAATGTAAATTAGTTCAACCATTGTGGATAAAAGTGTGGTGATTCCTCAAGGACCTAGAACCAGAAATACCATTCGACCCAGCAATCCCATTTCTGGGTGTATACCCAAAGGAATATAAATCATTCTACTATAGAGACATATGCACATGTATATTTATTGCAGCACCATTCACAATAGCAAAGACAAGGAACCAACCCAAATGGCCATCAGTGATAGACTAGGTAAAGAACATGTGCCATATATACACCATGGAATGCTAGGTAGCTATAAAAAGAAATGAGATCATGTCCTTTTCAGAAACATGGATGAAGCTGAAAACCATCATCCTCAGCACACTAACGCAGGAACAGAAAACCAAATACCACATGTTCTCACTTATAAGTGGGAATTCAACAGTGAGAACACATGGACACAGGGAAGGGACCAACACACACCGGGGCCTGTGGGGGTTGAGGAGGGAAGGGAGAGCATCAGGACAAATAGTTAATGCATGTGGGGCTTAAAACCTAGGTGACGAGTTGATTGATTCAGCAAACTACTATGGCACACGCATACCTATGTAATAAACCTGCATGCTCTGCACATGTATGCTGGTACTCAAAGTAAAATAAAAATTTTAAAAAACCTTATCTATTCCTTTAGCTGTCATCTAATTATATGTTTTTTAAACAAATCTATTCAAGTTAATTTCCAATTTTTAATCAGATTGTCTTTATTTTTCTGAGTTGTAGGTATTCCAATACATTTTAAATATTAGCCCCTTACCAGATATATAGTTTGCAAATATTTTATCTTGCTGTATAGGTTGCCTTTTTATATTTTTGGTTGATTGCTTCCTTTGCTGTGCAGAAGCTTTTTAGTTTGACGTAGTCCCACTTGTATATTTTTATTTTGGTTGCTTTTGCTTTTTGTTTTATACCCGATAAACCTGCTAAAACCAATGCCATGATCTTTTCCTCTATGTTTTCTTCTAGAAAATTTTTGGCTTCAGGTCGTTTGTTTAAGTCTTTAATCTACTTTAGGTTCATTTTTGAGTATGGTTTAAGGGACCAATTTCATTTTTTCTCATGTGTTTTATCCATGTTGCTGGATATAACAGGATTTATTTATTTATTTTATTTTTATTTATTTATTCTTATTTTTTTTTAACTTCCAGAATACATGTGCAGAACATGCAGGTTTTTTACATAGGTATATGCGTGTTGTGGTGGTTTGCTGCACCTATCAACCTGTCGTCTAGGTTTTAAGCCCCACATTCCCCACATGCATTAGCTATTTGTCCTGATGCTCTCCCTTCCCTACTCCCCCCACCCAGGACCCATTGTGTGTTGATCCCCTCCCTGTGTCCATGTGTTCTCACTGTTGAACTCCCACTTATAAGTGAGAACATGCAGTATTTGGTTTTCTGTTCCTGTGTTAGTTTGCTGAGGATGATGGCTCCCAGTTTTATCCATGGGTGTGCAAATGACATGATCTCATTCCTTTTTATGGCTGCCTAGTATTCCATGATGTATATGTATCACATGTTCTTTATCCAGTCTATTATCGATGAGCATTTGGGTTGGTTCCATGTCTTTGCTATTGTAAATAGTGCTGCAATAAATGGACATGTGCATGTATCTTTATAGCAGAATGCTTTATATTCCTTTGGGCATATCCGCAGTAATGAGATGGTATTTCTGGTTCTAGATCCTTGAGGAATCACCACACTGTCTTCCGCAATGGTTGAAGTAATTTACATTCCCTCCAACAGTATAAAAGCTTTTCTATTTCTCCACAGCCTTGCCAGTATCTGTTGTTTCTTGACTTTTTAATAATTGCCATTCTGACTGGCGTGAGATGGTATCACATTGTGGTTTTGATTTGCATTTCTCTAGCCATCAGTGATGTTGAGCATTTTTTCATATGTTTGTTATCCACATGGATGTCTTTTTTTTAAGAAGTGTCTGTTCATGTATTTTGCCCAATTTTTGATGGGGTTGTTTGTTTTTTCTTGTAAATTTGTTTAAGTTCCTTGTAGATTCTGGATGTTAGACCTTCATCAGATGGGTAGATTTCAAAAATTTTCTCCCATTCTGTAGTTTGCCTGTTTTCTCTGATGATAATTTCTTTGCTGTGCTGAAGCTCTTTAGTTTAAGATGAAAGAGGGCATCCTCATCTTGTGTTGGTTTTCACAGGGAATGGTTCCGCCTTTTGCCCATGCAGTATGGTATTGGCTGTCATAAATATCTCTTACTATTTTGAGATGTTTTGTCAATACCTAGTTTACTGAGAGTTTTTACCATGAAGGGATGTTGAATTTTATCAAAGACCTTTTCTACATCTATTGAGATAGTCATGTGTTTTTTTATCATTGGTTCTGTTTATGAGATGAATTACGATTATCAATTTGCATATGTTGAACCAGCCTTGCCTCCCATGGAGAAAGCTGACTTGATTGTGGTGAATAAGCTTTTTGATGTGCTGCTGGATTTGGTTTGCCAGTATTTTATAGAGGATTTTCACATTGATGTTGATCAGGGATATTGGCTTGAGGTTTTTGTTTTTTGTTGTGTCTTTGCCAGGTTTAGGTACCAGGATGATGTTGGCCTCATAAAATGAATTAGGGAAGAGTCCATCCTTTTCGATTGTTTGAAATAATTTCTGAAGGAATGGTACTAGCTCCTCTTTGTACCTCTGGTAGAATTGACTGTGAATCCATCTGGTCCTGGGCTTTTTTTGTTGGTAGGCTATTTATCATTGCCTAAATTTCAGAACTTGTTATTTGTCTATTCAGGGATTCAACTTTTTTCTGGTCTAGTCTTCAACTTTTTTTCTGGGCTATAAGGATGTATGTTTGCAGGAATTTATCCATTTCTTCTAGATTTTTCTAGTTTATTTGTGTAGAGTTGTTTATAGTATTCTCTGATGGTAGTTGGTATTTCCGTGTGGTCAGTGGTGATATCCCCTTTATCAGTTTTTGTGTCTATTTGATTTTTCTCTCTTTTCTTCTTTATTAGTCTAGCTAGCAGTCTATTTTATATTTTTTTCAAAAAACTAGCTCATGGATTCATTATTTTTTGAAAAGTTTTTTGTGTCTCTATCTCCTTCAGTTCATTTCTGATCTTAATTATTTCTTCTCTTCTGCTAGCTTTTGGATTTGTTTGCTCTTGCTTCTTTAGTTTTTTAAATTGTAATGTCAGGGTGTTAATTTGAGATCTTTCTAGCTTTCTGATGTGGACATTTAATGTTATAAATTTCTCTCATAATACTGCTTTAGCTGCATCCCCAGAGATCCTGGTGCATTGTCTGTTTCATTTGTTTCAAATAACTTCTCGATTTCTGCCTTGATTTCATTATTTACCCAGGACTCATTCAAGAGCAGGTTGTTCAATTTTCATGTAGTTTTGTGGTTTTTAGTGAGTTTATTAATCCTGAGTTCTAATTTAATTGCACTGTGGTCTGAGAGACTGTTTGTTGTAATTTCAGTTCTTTTGCATTTGCTGAGGAGTGTTTCACTTCCAATTATGTGGTCAATGTTAGAGTAGGTGCCATGTGGCACTGAACAAATGTATATTCTGTTGTTTGAAGGTAGAGAGTTCTGTAGATATCTATTAGGTCCACTTGATCCAGAGCTGAGTTCAAGTTTTGGATATCCTTGTAAATTTTCTGTCTTGTTGATTTGTCTAATATTGACAGTGGGGTGTTAAAGTCTCCCACCTTTAATTGCGTGGGAGTATAACTCTCTGTGTAGGTCTCTAAGAACTTGTTCTATAGATCTGAGTGCTCCTGGATTGTATGCATATATATTTAGGATAGTTAGCTCTTCTTGTTGCATTGATCCCTTTACCATTATGTAATGTGATTCTTTGTCTTTTTTATCTTTGTTTGTTTAAAGTTTGTTTTGTCAGAGAGTAACATTGCAACCCTGCTTTTTTGTGCTTTCCATTTCCTTGGTAAATATTCTTTTTTTTTAATAGGTAAAAGAAAAAGTAATGATTTTATAGGTAAAATAAAAGATTATAATCCACTTAAATATTTCCATCTGAGAAAAGATAATCCTAGGAAGAGAGACATTAGGCATTTGCTGAATCAGTAAAAATTGTTAAAATCTAATAAAATACTTGTATTTTAATGTACTTTCGAGCATATCAAATTATAATCTAGAAATAATGGAAATAAGTGCCTTTGGGATTTTAATTTTTATGTACAAGTGAAGGCCACAGAAGTGACTCTTCCTTTTTTTTTTTTTTTTTTTTAAATCCACCACATCAAGGCACCTCTTTTTCTTTTTCCTTTTTTTTAAAATTTATTATTATTATACTTTAAGTTTTAGGGTACATGTGCACAATGTGCAGGTTAGTTACATATGTATACATGTGCCATGCTGGTGTGCTGCACCCATCAACTTGTCATTTAGCATTAGGTATATCTCCTAAAGCTATCCCTCCCCCCTCCCCCCACCCAACAACAGTCCCCAGAGTGTGATGTTCCCCTTCCTGTGTCCATGTGTTCTCATTGTTCAATTCCCACCTATGAGTGAGAATATACGGTGTTTGGTTTTTTGTTCTTGCGATAGTTTACTGAGAATGATGATTTCCAATTTCATCCATGTCCCTACAAAGGACATGAACTCATCATTTTTTATGGCTGCATAGTATTCCATGGTGTATATGTGCCACATTTTCTTAATCCAGTCTATCATTGTTGGCCATTTGGGTTGGTTCCAAGTCTTTGCTATTGTGAATAGTGCCGCAATAAACATACGTGTGCATGTGTCTTTATAGCAGCATGATTTATAGTCCTTTGGGCATATACCTAGTAATGGGATGGCTGAGTCAAATGGTATTTCTAGTTCTAGATCCCTGAGGAATCGCCATACTGACTTCCACAATGGTTGAACTAGTTTACAGTCCCACCAACAGTGTAAAAGTGTTCCCATTTCTCCACATCCTCTCCAGTACCTGTTGTTTCCTGACTTTTTAATGATTGCCATTCTAACTGGTATGAGATGGTATCTCATTGTGGTTTTGATTTGCATTTCTCTGATAGCCAGTGATGGTGAGCATTTTTTCTTGTGTTTTTTGGCTGCATAAATGTCTTCTTATGAGAAGTGTCTGTTCATATCCTCTGCCCACTTTTTGATGGGGTTGTTTGTTTTTTCTTGTAATTGTTTGAGTTCATTGTATATTCTGGATATTAGCCCTTTGTCAGATAAGTAGGTTGCAAAAACTTTCTCCCATTTTTTAGGTTGCCTGTTCACTCTGATGGTAGTTTCTTTTGCTGTGCAGAAGCTCTTTAATTTAATGAGATCCCATTTGTCAATCGTGGCTTTTGTTGCCATTGCTTTTGGTGTTTTAGACATGAAGTCCTTGCCCATGCCTATGTCCTGAATGGTACGGCCTAGGTTTTCTTCTAGGGTTTTTACGGTTTTAGGTCTAATGTTTAAGTCTTTAATCTATCTTGAATGAATTTTTGTATAAGGTGTAAGGAAGGGATCCATTTTCACCTTTCTACTTATGGCTAGCCAGTTTTCCCAGCACCATTTATTAAATAGGGAATCCTTTCCCCATTGCTTGTTTTTCTCCGGTTTGTCAAAGATCAGATAGTGGTAGATATGTGGCGTTATTTCTGAGGTCTCTGTTCTGTTCCATTGATCTATATCTCTGTTTTGGTACCAGTACCATCCTGTTTTGGTTACTGTAGCCTTGTAGTATAGTTTGAAGTCAGGTAGCGTGATGCCTCCAGCTTTGTTCTTTTGCCTTAGGATTGACTTCGTGATGCGGGCTCTTTTTTGGTTCCGTATGAACTTTAAGGTAGTTTTTTCCAATTCTGTGAAGAAAGTCATTGGTTTTGACAAAATTCAACAACGCTTCATGCTAAAAACTCTCAATAAATTAGGTATTGATGGGACGTATCTCAAAATAATAAGAGCTATCTATGACAAACCCACAGCCAATATCATACTGAATGGGCAAAAACTGGAAGCATTCCCTTTGAAAACTGGCACAAGACAGGGATGCCCTCTCTCACCACTCCTATTCAACATATTATTGGAAGTTCTGGCCAGGGCAATTAGGCAGGAGAAGGAAATAAAGGGTATTCAATTAGGAAAAGAGGAAGTCAAATTGTCCCTGTTTGCAGATGACATGATTGTATATCTAGAAAACCCCATTGTCTCAGCCCAAAATCTCCTTAATCTGATAAGCAACTTCAGCAAAGTCTCAGGATACAAAATCAATGTACAAAAATCACAAGCATTCTTATACACCAATAACAGACAAACAGAGAGCCAAATCATGAGTGAACTCCCAGTCACAATTGCTTCAAAGAGAATAAAATACCTAGGAATCCAACTGACAAGGGACGTGAAGGACCTCTTCAAGGAGAACTACAAACCACTACTCAATGAAATAAAAGAGGATACAAATGAATGGAAGAACATTCCCTACTCATGCACAGGAAGAATCAATATCGTGAAAATGGCCATACTGCCCAAGGTAATTTATAGATTCAATGCCATCCCGATCAAGCTACCATTTCCTTGGTAAATATTCTTCCATGTCTTTACTGTGAGCCTATGTGTGTCTTTGCGCATGGGATGGATCTCTTGAATACAGTATACCAATGGGTCTTGACTCTATCCACTTTGCCAGTCTGTGTCTTTTAATTGGAGCATTTAGCCCATTTACATTTATGGTTAATATTGTTATGTGTGAATCTGATCCTGTCATCTTGAGGCTAGCTTGTTATTTTGCACACTTGTTCATGCCGTTTTTTCCGTAGTGTCACTTGCCTTTATACCTTCATGTGTTTTTCAGTGGCTGGTACTGTTTATTCCTCTCCATATTTAGTGCTTCCTTCAGGAGCTCTTCAAGGTAGACCTGTTTATGATGAATTCCTTCAGCATTTGCTTTTTTGAAAAGGATTTTATTTCTCCTTCATTTATGAAGCTTAGTTTGGCTGGATATGAAATTCTGGGTTGAAAATTTCTTCTTTAAGAATGTTAAATATTGGCCCTCACTCTCTTCTGGCTTGTAGGGTTTCTGCTGAGAGATCTGCTGTTAGTCTGATGAGCTTCTTTTCGTAGGTGACCTGGTCTTTCTCTCTGGCTGCCCTTAACATTTTTTTCCCTTCATTTTAACCTTAGTGAATCTGATGATTATGTGTCTTGGAATTGATATTCTCGTGGAGTATCTTAGTGGTGTTTTCTGTATTTTTTAAATTTGAATATTGACCTGCCTTGCTAGGTTAGGTAAGTTCTTCTGGATAATATCATGAAATGTGTTTCTCAACTTGGTTCTATTCTCTCCATTTCCTTCAGGTACTACAATGAGTCATAGCATAGGTTCAGTCTTTTTACAGAGTTCCATATTGCTCAGAGGTTTTGTTTGTTCCTTTTCATTCTTTTTCCTCTAGTCTTTTCTGCCTGACTTATTTCAGCAAGATGATCTTCAAACTCTAATATCCATTCTTCTGCTTGATTGATTCAGCTATTGATAGTTATACATGCTTCACTAAGTTTTCATGCTGTGTTTTTCAGCTCCACCAGGTCATTTGCGTTCCTCTCTAAACTGGTTGTTCTACTTAGCAGCACCTCTAACCTTTTATCAAAGTTCTTAGCTTCTTTGATTTGGGTTAGAACATGTTCCTTTACCTCAGCAAAGTTTTTTATTACCCACCTTGTGAAGCCTACTTCTGTCAATTTGTCTGTCTCATCCTCTGTCCAGTTTTGCGCCCTTGCTGGAGAGGTGTTATCATCATCTGGAGGAGAAGAAGCACTCTGGCCTTTTGTGTTTTCAACATTTTTTTATTATTGATGCTTTCTTGTGTTTATGAGTTTGTCTAGTTTCAATCTTTGAGGCTGCTGACTCTTTGATGAGGTTTTTGTGGGGACTTTTGTTTTGATGCTGCTGTTGTTGCTTTCTGTTTGTTTGTTTTTATTTCAGTAGTCAGATCCCTCTTCTGTAGGGCTGCTGCAGTTTGCTGGGGGTTCACTTCAGGCCCTATTCATCTGGTTCACTCCCGTGCCTGTAGATGTCTCTTGAGGAGGCTGGAGAACAGCAAAGATGGGTGCCTGCTTCTTCCTCTATGATCTCTGACCTCGAGGGTCATTGACCTGATGTCAGTAGTGACACTACTGCATAGGATGTCTGACAACCCCTGTTGGGGGGATCTCACACAGTTGGGTGGCATGGGAAGCAGGACCCATTCAATAAAGCACTTTGGCTGTTCATTGGTGGAGGGGGTGTGCTGTGTTGTGGGGAAAATCCACTCTTTTGGGCTCCCCAGATTCCTCAGAGCTAGCAGGAGGAAAGACTAAGTCTGCTGGTCCATGGAGACTATGGCCTTCCTTCTCCCAAGGGGCTCAGGCCCAGGGAAATCAGAGTTCTGTCCCTGAGCTCCTGGCTGGAGTTGGGGTTCCTTCAGGGAGGCCCTGCAGTTCCAATGTTGGCTCTCATCCCTTCCCCTGGGAACTCGGCAGGCTTAGGCCAATTCTACCCAAGTGAAAATCTGTGCGGCTCTGTGGTTAGGACTCAAGGCCCCAGTGGGGTGGGCTCATGAGTGGGAGCTTCCAATCCATGGGTTGCGCAGTTCCATGAAAAAAGCATGGTTTGCCAGGCTGAGTAGCATGATCACTCACTGCCTCTGTTGGCTGGGGGTGGGGGCTCCCCTGCCCTGTGTAGCTCTCAGGTAAGCCACAGCACTACACTGTTCTTCCTTCCTCTCCATGGTTCACACTAGCTGCCTAGTCATCCTAATGACAGAACCTGGATACTTTGGTTACCAGTGCAGGATTTGCACACTGTTTTGGAACTTTTCGATGGGAACCTCTGATCACTGCTGCTTCTATTCAGCCATCTTCACCCCATTCCCAGGCCTTCTTTATTTTTTAAGGCTATGAGATATTCCATCATATGTATATACCATATTTTCTTTTTCCATTGATCATCAGTAGAAATTTAAGTTGTTTTCATATCTTATTATTGTGAATAATTCTGCAATGAACATAGGAGAGCAGATATTTCTTTGAGATCCTGACTTCAGTTATTTTGGATATACACTCAGAAGTAGGATTGCTGGATCCTAAGTTACTTCTATTCTTAATTTTTTGAGGAAGCTCCACTGTATTCCACAGTGGTTGAACTAATTTACACTCCTACCAAGAGTGTAAAAGCATTCCTATTTCTCCACCTCCTCTCCAGCATCTGTTGTTTCCTGACTTTTTAAAGATCGCCATTCTCACTGGTGTCAGATGGTTATCTCATTGTGGTTTTGATTTGCATTTCTCTAATGACCAGTGATGATGAGATATTTTTCATATGTTTGTTGGCTGCATAAATGTCTTCTTTTGAGAAGTGTCTGTTCATATCCTTTGCCCAATTTTTAATGGGGATGTTTGTTTTTTTCTTGTAAATTTGTTTAAGTTCTTTGTAGATTCTGGATATTAGCCCTTTGTCAGATGGATAGATTGCAAAAATTTTCTCCCATTCTGTAGGTTGCCTGTTCACTCTGATGGTAATTTCTTTTGCTGTACAGAAGCTCTTTAGTTTAATTAGATCACATTTGTCAATTTTGTCTTATGTTGCCATTGTTTTTGGTGTTTTAGTCATGAAGTCTTTGCCCATGCCTATGTCCTGAATGGTATTGCCTAGATTTCTTTGTAGGGGTTTTATGGTTTTAGATGTTACATTTAAGTCTTTAATCCATCTTGAGGTATTCTTAACACACACATGTAAACTGGTTGATCTGTCAGGGGACTGGAATGACCTGGCCTGAGTAAACCATTTTTTCACTCTGATTCCTGTAACAAAATGCATCTTGCAAGAACTAAGAAGCAGAAATGTCACAATTATCCCTAATTAGATTCTATGTTTAAACCCTGTCATCTACGGCTATAACTTTGATGCTGTTTTATGTATCAGCACCTTGAAATTGCTGTTTCTTTTCTTGGAATGTGCTCCTTACTCTTGTCCATCTGCACAACTCCATTTATCCTAAAAAATTCCATTAAAACTCTACGAAATTTTCATTTTATTTGCTAATCTTCTGTCCTCACATGTAGTTGGTCTGACACCTCTATATTTCTGTTTTTTAACACCTATGTATTATTTTAAATTTTAAATATCAGTATATATTTAATATTAACTTGTATTTTTATGTACTATATTATAAATTATATATTATATTCATATATAATTTGCCATATAATTATGCATTATATATATTTACATATGTCCTTTTAATACAATATTTCTGTGAGTCTAAACTCATGTATTTGCTATTTCTTGATGATAGCTTATTTTCTAATGACAGAGTTAACATCATTTTTACTTTGTTTTTCAAAAATCAAATTAAATAATTAAATATTTTTTGGCTTGATTAAACAGCTCCTTAATATTTAGATAGAATGTTAAATAAACACCAGACAGAGAGTAATTACCAGAAGCAAAAAGTTTCAAAATGGAATACAGTAAATTGAGTAAAAACTTTTCTAGTCAACATGAGAAACATTAGGTCAACATATAATTGCAAGCACTACATGTAGAGAAAAAATAGGTCCATCTGTTATCTTTTATATTAAAACTAGTTTCCAATGCTTCCCAGAGGTATTTAGTTTTGAACAAGTTTAATACTAATAAGAACAATAGTAAATAGCATGAAGAACTGCCAAATTATAATAATTATTTACTTACTATATGTTAAAGCCCCTGAGATCTTTTCCCCAAGCCTAAACAATACAATTATTCCTGCTACTGAAAATACATGTTCAAAGCAAGAAGAAGGAAATTTTAAAGGTATTCTTCAACTGGAATAAAAAGTAAAGCCTACAGTTTACACTGAAGATAGGATACTTCATTCTCTAGAGTATTGCTAAAATACTAAATATATCACATAGTAAAATTACTCAAATATATCACATGGTGAAATTTCCTAGAAGCCACTGAAAACCTCTAATTCACATCAATGTAGCCACTGAACTAAAGCTCCTAGAACTAATAACCAGGCACACCCAGCCCTATGCTTGAAGAGTGTCTTAGTTCATTTTTGGTTGCTATAACAGAGTATCTGAGACTGGGTAATTTTTTTTTAACTTTTTAATAGGTTTTTGAGGAACAGGTGGTGCTTAGTTACGTGAATAAGTTCTTTATTGGTGATTTCTGAGATGTTAGTGAACCCATCACCTGAGCAGTGTACACTGTACCCAATGTGTTGTCTTTTATCTGTTGCCACCCCCAAACCTTTCCCCTAAATCCCTAAAGTCCAATGTATCATTATTATGCCTTTGTGTCCTCATAGCTTAGTTCCCACATATGAGTGAGAACATACGATGTTTTGTTTTCCATTACTGAGTTACTTCACTTAGAATAATAGTGGCTGGATAATTTATAAAGAAAATAAATATATTTATTATATAGTTGTGAAGCTTTAGAAGTCCAAGGTCAAAGGGCTGCATCTGGTAAGAGCCTTTTTCATGGTAGGGACTTTGCAGAGTCCTGAGATTGTACAGGGCACCACATAGTGGGGGTTTCAGCATGCTAGCTCAGGTCTCTTCTTCTTCTTATAAAGACATCTGTCCTATTCCATTAATCCATTAATTTATTAATCAATAAATCCATGAATAGATTCATCCATTCACGAAGGCACAGCCTTCATGACCCAATTACCTTGTAAAGGGACCACCTTTCAATACTATCACATTGGGAAATAAGTTTCAACATGAGTTTCTGAAGGGAGAAACATTCCAACTGTAGCACAGAGGGAGAATATTTTTCTTTCTTTATTGTACTAAAAATTATATAATTGAAGAATAGAGCCTCCTATGAAAGAAAACTGAAAGTTTAAAAAGCTCTCATCTATCTATCTATCTATCTATCTATCTATCTATCTATCTATCTATGATCTATATATCTAGCCATCCAACAACTTTTATAAACAAATGAAAATATTATGTACCAAGAAGAAGAGAATATTTTGAAATTGTACATTTTCTATTGCCTAAGATTTATGCAGACACTATTTGCAGTATTTTTTTACAAAATGAATGACTTTATTTTAATGAGAAAATTATATTACTTCCTAAAAATGTAATACAATGCTTGGGGCTTAGTCTTTATAGCTGGTGTAAAAATAAAATGTTCCTGAAAAATAATTTAAGTTATAAAGAATTATGCAAATTTAAATAATTCAGAGCTGTTACATCCAAATTATGGGAAGACAGATGAATAATAGAAAATTCTTGTGGAAGTGCATAAACCTAAATCCCCTCCCTGCACTTCCTATATTCTACTGGAGCCATAGGAACTGTGGTAAGCCACTGGGAAAAACTGGAAGAAACTCATGATAGTGCCACAATTGGGACCTTTTAAATAATAAACATTGGTGTGGGAGCAACTATGTGTAAGAGATGTTGGGGTGCAGAAGGAAGTAACAAACCATTCTTAAGATGGATGAAGACTTAGAATGAAACTATGTGAGTAAATCACTGATCTTGCAATTAGAAATGAGGTTTGGAGAAATTATCCAGATAATTTTGGATATTATTTGGACATTATAATAATTATTTACTTACTATATGTTAATGTCCATGAATTGGACTGGGCTGCCACTACTATATTACTCATGTAATTCTACACTTTTCCTGTTAATACTGGCAGTATTGGAAAGTGTAGTAGTTTGTGCTGAGAAGGCTTCCTTTCTTCTTATTTCTGAATATAATGTTGTTCTCTATAAACCACAACCCCAAGGTCAGACTTTCTCGAGCTGAATTTTATAAAACTGGAGAACAATGAGAACTTGAGAACTCATCATCTACTACTACTTGTCAATACAAAACTACCCATGAGATTTCAACAGGCATACCCATCTGAGATCTGAGATGCCACATGAGACTTCAATAGGTAAAGAACAATACAATCCATTTACAAAGTGGGGCAAGAAACTTTTGCTTATGTCAAGAAACACAGACTCTACAGCCTGATATACAGGTTTTATTTCATTCTCTACAATTAATTAACCTATGAGCTTTGGAAAATTACTTAATATGTTAGTATTTTATTTTTTTAACATGTAAAGTATAAATTGCAATATATACTTGATGGAGCATACTTTGAAAATTCAATGAAATAGTTTATGTATTAAGCCCTTAGAGAAATAAGTACATAAAAAATATATGTGTTAGCTATGGTGATATCCTAGCAAGACATTTGAATTATAATTTTTTTAAGCCAAGGCCTCTAAATGGAAATGACAAAATACATTCAGGAAAGGGGAGTAGGATATCATCAGACTTATCATAAGCAATATTGAATATATATTAAAAATAAGATTAGACTATTGAAAAAAGATTGGAAATATAAATAAGATACATTATTTAATCATTTGAGTAACATGGCAGAATAAGGGGCTCCTGACTACCCCTCCTGCTGCAATCACATCAATAAACACCTACAAATGGATCAGTACTCTCTAGAGAAAGCCAAAATCCAGTTGAAATTTTTTTAGTCATCCAGCCTCCTACACACTGGATGACTAAAAAAATATCCACGTAAGAAGGATAGAAAAGGTGGAGATACACCTATGCACTAACGTCACCCTGAGCACAGAGGTTTATACTCCACTCAGAAAGAAAACTCCACTTTGAGACTTCTTCCTGAGGGGTAAGGGGCTTATATTTCACTGATAGTGTACAAGTTTTACAGTCCTTTCCAGAAAGTTTGGCTCTTTAATTATTGTGCATAAAAAAAAACTTTCTGGCTTTTTTTTATGAGGATCATAAAAAAAAGTAAAGACAGGCTAAGAAACTTATGGGACACCATCAAATGGAATAATGTACACATTATCAGAGTACCAGAAGCAGATAGAAAGAGAAAGAAATAGAAAATATATTCAAAGAAATAATAGAAGAAAACTTCCCAAATTTGGAGAAAGAATTAGAAATGCATATCCAGAAAGCTGAACATACACCTAATAGGATGAATCTAAAGAGATCTACACCAAGACACATTATAATCAAATTGTCAAAAATTTAAGACAAAAAAATGAATATTAAAAACTTCAAGGGGAGGGAAACACGATACAAACAAGGGAACCATAAATCTATCTGCAGATTTTGCAACAGAAACTTAACAGGCCAGAGGTAGTGGCATAATATATTCAAAAAGATGAAAAAAAAACCCTGTAAATCTAGAATACTGTACCCGGCAATCACATCCTCCAACAATGAAAGACAGATGAAAACTTTCCCAGACAAAAAAAAAGTTGAGAGAACTTATAACCATACTTATCTTACAAGAGTGCTGGAAGAGTCTTCAAAGTGAAGAAAAATATCACTAAAGAGCAACAGGAAAATGTAAAACTCACTGGTAAAAGAAGTATATAGTAAAACTCAAAACACTTGTAATGGTGTGTGAAAATTATATCTTCAGCATACAATTAAAAATAAAACTATTAAAAACAACTATAGCTACAATAATTTGCTAAGGGCCAGAAACTATAGAAAATAAATAAATATGTCATCAAAAACAAATTGTTGTGTGGGGAGTAAAAGTGCAGTTTTTGCAAGTGATTAAAGTTAAGTAGTTATCAACTTAAATCACTATTATTAGTATAAGATGTTATATGTAACTCTCATGGTAATCATAGAGCAAAAACCCTTAGAAGGTACATAAAAGATAGAAAGAAAAAAATCAAAGCATACCAGTACAGAAAATCATCAAACCGCAAAGGAAAACAGGAAGAGAGAAAGAAAGGAACAAAGGATCTATAAATTAACCAGAAAACAATTAACAAAATGATCATAGTAGGTCTTTACCTATCAATACTTACTTTAAATGTAAACAGATTAAATTATTCAATCAGAAAACTTTGAATGACTAAATGAATAAAAAAGAAAGACTCAACCCTATGATGTCTACAAGAGATGCACTTTACCTCTAAGGACACACATAGACTAAAATAATGGGATGGAAAAATATATTCTATGTGTATCATTCAGGTTTCTCCGGAGGGACAGAACTAATAGAATATATGTACATATGAAAGGGAGTTTATTAGTGAGAATTGGCTCACATGATCACAAGGTGAAGTCCCAGGATAGACGTTCTGCAAGCTGGAGATGAAAGAAGCCAGTAGTGGCTCAGCCTGAGTCCAAAAGCCTCAAAAGCAGGGAAGCTGGCAGCACAGCCTTCAGTCTGTGGCTGAAGGCTCAAGAGCCCCCAGAAAACCACTGGTGCAAGTCCAAGAGTCCAAAGGCTAAGTAACCTGTTATAATGTCCAAGGATAGGAGGAATGTAGGGAAACATACAGCCATTCCACCCTCTACTGTCTGTTTTGTGCTAGCCACACTGGCAGCTGATTGGATAGTACCCACCACATCGATGGTGGGTCTTCCTCTACTAGTCCACTGACTCAATTATCAGTCTCCTCTGGCAACACCCTCACAGACACACCCAGTGACAATGCTTTACCAGCTATCTAGGCATCCTGCAATCCAATCAAGTTGACACTTAATATTAACCATCACACTGTGCAAGTTGAAACCAAAGAGAATGGGGGTAGCTATACTTATATAAGGCAAATAAACTTTATTTCAAAAACTGTGAAAAGAGACAAAACGTCATTATTTAATAATAAAGAGATTAAGCAAGTAGTTTTAAAAAATAGCAAGCGTGTATGAACCTAACATAGGAGAATCCAAATATATAAAGCAAACATTGATAGATCTAAAGGAGAGCTAGACTGCAATACATCATAGTTGGGAACTTCAACACTCCACTTTCAACACTGAAAAGATCACCTAGATAGAAAGCTCACAAGAAAACATTAAATTTCCTCTGCATGTTACACCAAATGAATCTAACAGGCATTTAAAGAGCAATCCACCCAATAATGATAGAATTGCACGGACAATGCAATTATTCTCAAGGGCATGCACAGCATTCTCCAGGATAGATAATACGTTAGACTACAAGTCTTAAAATATTTAAGCAGTTTAAAATTATATCAAGTGTCGTTTCTGATTGTGAGGCCATGAAACTAGAAATCAATAATAGAAGGAATTTTGGAAAGCTCACAAATATACGGAAATTAAACAGGTATAACTAATGGATCAAAGCAAAAATTATGTGGAGAATTTTAAAAATATTCTGACCACAAACAATGATAAAACAATAATATACCAAAACTTATGAAATGCGACAAAAGCGATTCTGAGAAGGTTATATCAATGAATGTTTAGATTAAACAATAAGAAAGATCTCATATAAACAACCTAATGTTATACCTCACAGAATTAACAAATAAAATAACGTAGGCCTACATTTAGCAGAAAAAAGAAAATTACAATGATAGGGGTATAAATAAACAAAATAGAGATTAGAAAAGCAGTAAATCTATAACGTGGTTTTTAAAAAAACACAAGCAAAATCAACAACATTTGTTGGACTAACAAAGTAAAAAAGAGACAAGGTTCAATAAAAACAAGAAACAAAAGAGGGGACATTACAACTGATACCACAAAAATACAAAGGATCATAAAAGAATATTATAAGCGACTGTACAGTAACAAATTGGGTAATAGAAAAGAAATTCATAAATTCCTAGAAACATGCAACTCACCAAGATTAAATCAGTAATAAACAGAAAATCCGAACAGACCTATGAACAGTAATGAGATCGAATCAGTAGTAGAAAGTCTCTGATCAAAGAAAAGCCCAAGATCTGATAACTTCACTGCTGAATTCTGCCAAACATTTAAATAACTAATACCCATCCTTCTCAAACCCTTCTAAAATAATAAAGAGGAGGAAATACTTCTACGCTTTTTATGAAGCCAGACTTATCTTGAGATCAAAGCCAGACAAGGACACTACAAGAGAATAAAACTACATGCCAATATTCCTAAAGAATATAGATTTAAAAATCCTCAGTAAAATGCTGGTTAACTGATTTCAACAGCACATTAAAAGATCATTCGCCACGATCAAGTGGTATTTATCCCAGGGATGTGAAGATAGTTCAACACACATAAATCTATAAATGGGATTCACTATATTAATATGAAGGGTGAAAGTCATGTGATTATATAGATGCAAAAAAGTATTTGAAGAAATTCAACAATCCTTCATGATAAAAAAAACTTTCAATGAACTAGATATAGAAAAGGTACATACATAGACTGGATTTCAACACAATAAAGGCCATATAAGACAAGCCTGAAGCTAACATCATACTGAACAGTGAAAAGTGGAAAACTTTTCCTGTAAGATTAGAAACAAGAAAAGGATGCCCACTTTCCCCACTTTAATTCAACATAGTACTGGAAGTGCTAGCCAGAACAATTAGGCAAGAAAAATAAATTAAAAATAATTATACAGGAAAGGAAGAAGTAATATTTTCTTTGCTGAGTGACAACATGATCTTATACATAGAAAAGCTGGAAGACTCCCCAAAATACTGCTATAAATGATTTTTAAAATCAGTAAAGTTTCAGGTGACTAAATCAACTTACAAAAGTCAGTAGAATTTTTATACAGTAAGAATATACTATTCAGAAAAGAAATTAATAAAACAACCTCATTTTCATAGCTTCAAACATATTTAGTATTATAGTAAAATTAGCCAAGAAAGTGAAAGATCTGTCCAGTGAAAACTATAAAATATTCATAAAAGAAATGAAAGAAGACACAAATAAATGACAGACATGCCATATTTCATGGACCAAAATAATTAATATTGTTAAAATGTCCATACTACAAACAGATCTATAGATTCAATTCAATATCTGTCAATATGCTAATGTCACTTTTTACAGATAGAGGAAACAATTCTAAAATTTGTGTGGAACTAGAAGCCAATCCAAATAGCCAAAGCAATCTTGAGCAAAAAGAACAAAGCTGGAGGCATCATAATTTCTGATTACAAAATGTATTATGAAGCTATAGACATCAAACTCTCATGGTACTTGCATAAGAGTAGATACATCAACCAAAGAAAAAAGATAAAACCCTCAGAAATAAACCCTAGTATTTATGGTTAATTGATTTTTGACAAATGTGTCAACACATGATGAGGAAAGTTTATTCAGTAAATAATGTTAAGAAAATTGGATATCCATATCAGAAGAATGAAATTGAACCCTTATCTCACACCATACACAAAAATCAACTCAAAATAAGTAAAAACCTTCAATGTGAGACTTGAAACTGTAAGCTACTAGGAGAAACATAGGAGAAAATTTCCATGTCATTGATCTGGGCAATTATTTTTTGGATGGGACTCTAAAAGCACAAGCAACAGAAGCAAAAATAAAGTGGGATTATATCAAACTTAAAAGCTTCTGCATAGCTAAGGAAGCAATCAATAAAACAAAAAGACAACCTATGAAACAGGAGAAAATATTTGCAAACCCCTTACATTAGAACCCATATATCTGAAGAGGGTCTAATATCAAAAATATATAAATAACTCAAACAACTCAATAGCAAGAAAACAAATAACCTGATTGAAAAATGGGCCAAAGATCTGAAAAGACATTACTCAAAAGAAAAGATATAAATGGCTAGCAGATATATGAAAAAAATGTTCATCTGTAATTTTCAGAAAATGCAAATTAAAACCACAACATGAGAGCACTTCACACTTGTTAGAATGGCCATTATCAAAACAAAACAAACAAACAAAACAGGGAAAACAAATGTTAGCAAGAATGTGGAGAAAAGGAAACCTATGTGTGTTTTTGGTCTGATAAATTAGTAAAGCCATTTGGTGCAGCTGCTATGGAAAACAGTATGAGGGATCCTCAGAAAACTAAAAATAGAATTACCATATGACCCAGCAATTCCACTTCTGGCTATATATCCAAAGAAATTTAAATCAGTATATCCTAGCAATATCTGCACTCCCATGTTTATTTCAGCATTATTCTCATTAGCCACTTCTAATATGGAAGCCACCTAATTATCTGTCAAAAGATAAATAGCTAAAGAAATTGTGGTAGATATACTACTCTGACTTAATAGTGAAGGAAATAGGAAATTCAGACATTTACAACATGGATGGAACTGTAGAAATTTATGCTTCATGAAATAAGCCCAGGCACAGAAAAATAAATAGTATATAATCTCACCTATATGTGAAATCTAAAAAAGTTTATCTCATAGAAACAGAGAGTCAAAAAGTAGTAACCAGAGGCTAGGGGCATGGGGCAGTATGGGGTAAGAGGAGATGTTGATCAAAGGGTACAATATTTTAGTTAGATTGAAGGAATATTTTTTACTGATCCTTGCATTGCATGGTGACCACAGTTAATAATAATATAAATTTCAAAATTGCTGAAATAGATTTTCAACATGTTGACTCCCAAAGGGCTAAGTCATTGAGGAGATAGATGAAACATCATACTGTACCCCATAAATATACATAATTATTATTTGTCAATTAAAAATAATTTTAAGAGTACATTGTTTAACTATGACATCATTCAAAGAGGGTAAAATACATATTTAGACATACATATTTACAGAAAAAAGCATACGTGTAATATTTCTGAGAATAAATTCAATAAAATGTTTTAAAAAATCATTTTGAAAAAGGTGATTCTAGAAATGGTAAAAAATAAAGTCTATAAACAACATGAAAGAAATAGTATATTGTAAAAAATGTTCATATTAAAATGCTGATGAAATGTAAACTTTAACATATGTTATAGAAATAGATTTCAATGTATTTTCCTAGATGCATACAATAAACACACAAGACAAGGCAATAATAGCAACAACAGAAACAAAATATCTTGATGAGGTTGAAGTTGGAAGTTAGGATCCATTGGGAAGGCAGGTAATCACATTTTAACTTTGATTTATCAGTAAACGATTAAGATTTTAATTTATAAAGACTAGCACCATCAACTAACAGTTACCAGGTGCAACTTCCCTAATTCACCGTGTGGTTTATGCCACGGCCACTCTAAACTTGACCCAGCCCTAAGGGATTACGGAGCCCATTAATAGGAAACTTTCTTTTGAGATTCACCAATGGCCTTTTTGAGACATTCTCAGAACTCAAATCAATGAAAACTTGAGAAAGCAGTATCAAAACATTTATGGAATGTCAGCATCAGGTAATGGCACTTTTAAGAGCTAGACCTAGAGCAACTCAACTGCAGGGCCCCCAAAAGTCAAATTCTGAGAAGAAATAATCTAATTGCTAAACGTGCTTATGATGTATAGCCTTAGATCTAATACACATCACCAGATCAATCAGAAATTCCTGGAATAAAGCCCCTGGCAGAACTAATGAGAGGATTATGTTATGGTATCTATTATACATATAATCGTAACTCATGCATAGCAAGTTTTATTAATGGGAGAATAATTTTTTATTATTACTATTTATGTTTTTAAGAAGGTTTTAGATAAAATATGCTAACATAAGATATGGAATTATTTCTGAATTTATCTTAACGAGATGAGTTGCTAAGGCTGTGACTATACTCTTACAAATGGGAATTTTCAGGGGAAGGATAGATGTAGAAGCATAATTAGCTGGCTGAATATTGAATGAGGTTATGGCTACTACCATGCACATCCTCCTCTGATGATCATAAATTGAACTTTACAGATTTCCTGAGAAATGAACAGAAGCAGCAAGCAGAAGTCAAGTAATGGTCTTGGTGAAAAATAGATTTCTAACTTTGTAACTGTCACCCCTATATCCTACCGAATGGAGAATGTCTGAATCAACCTCCTTTAGGCACAAACATAAGAAAAAACATGAGTAAGATAAAGACACATGCACACGTATGTTTATTGTGGCATTATTCACGATAGCAAAGACTTGGAACCAACCCAAATGTCCAACAATGATAGACTGGATTAAGAAAATGTGGCACATATTCACCATGGAATACTATGCAGCCATAAAAAATGATGAGTTCATGTCCTTTGTAGGGACATGGATGAAATTGGAAATCATCATTCTCAGTAAACTATCGCAAGAACAAAAAACCAAACACCGCATATTCTCACTCATAGTTGGGAATTGAACAATGAGATCACATGGACACAGGAAGGGGAACATCACACTCTGGGGACTGTTGTTGGGTGGGGGGAGGGGGGAGGGATAGCACTGGGAGATATACCTAATGCTAGATGACCAGTTAGTGGGTGCAGTGCACCAGCATGGCACATGTATACATATGTAACTAACCTGCACGTTGTGCACATGTACCCTAAAACTTAAAGTATAATGATAATAATAATAAGAAGAAGAAAAGAAAAAACATGAGGGTCTAACAGTTCATGTCATTTACTTTGTTTCCTTATTTGTCCAGTGTCACAATACATATGCATTTTTATTATGGCTAATTTTTTTATTATACTTTGAGTTTTAGGCTACATGTGCACAACGTTCAAGTTAGTTGCATATGTATACATGTGCCATGTTGGTGTGCTGCATTCATTAACTCCTCATTTAACACGAGGTAGATCTCCTAATGCTATCCCTCACCCATCTCCCCACACCACAGCAGGCCATGGTGTGTAATGTTCCCCTTGTTGTGTCCATGTGTTCTCATTGTTCAATTCCCACCTATGAGTGAGAACATGCAGTGTTTGGTTTTTTGTCCTTGCGATAGTTTGCTGAGAATGATGGTCTCCAGCTTCATCCATGTCCCTACAAAGGACATGAACTCATCATTTTTTATGGCAGCATAGTATTCCATACTGTATATGTGCCACATTTTCTTAATCCAGTCTATCATTGTTGCATATTTGGGTTGGTTCCAAGTCTTTGCTATTGTGAATAGAGCCACAATAAACATATGTGTGCATGTGTATTTATAGTAGCATGATTTATAATCCTTTGGGTATATACCCAGTAATGGGATGGCTGGGTCAAATGGTATTTCTAGTTCAAGATCCCTGAGGAATCGCCACACTGACTTCCACAATGGTTGAACTAGTTTACAGTCCCACCAACAGTGTAAAAGTGTTCCTATTTCTCCACATCCTCTCCAGCACCTGTTGTTTCCTGACTTTTTAAAGATCACCATTCTAACAGGTGTGAGATGGTATCTCATTGTGGTTTTGATTTGCATTTCTTTGATGGCCAGTGATGATGAGCATTTTTTCATGTGTCTGTTGGCTGCATAAATGTCTTCTTTTGAGAAGTGTCTGTTCATGTCCTTTGCCCACTTTTTGATGGGGTTGTTTGTTTTTTTCTTGTAAATGTGTTTGAGTTCATTGTGGATTCTGGATATTAGCCCTTTGTCAGATGAGTAGATTGCAAAAATTTTCTCCCATTCTGTAGGTTGCCTGTTCACTCTGATGGTAGTTTCCTTTGCTGTGCAGAAGTTCTTTAGTTTAATTAGATCCCATTTGTCAATTTTGGCTTTTGTTGCCATTGCTTTTGGTGTTTTAGACATGAAGTCCTTGCCCATGCCTATGTCCTGAATGGTATTGCCTAGGTTTTCTTCTAGGGTTTTTTATGGTTTTAGGTCTAACATGTAAGTCTTTAATCCATCTTGAATTAATTTTCGTATAAGGTGTAAGGAAGGGACCCAGTTTCAGCTTTCTACATATGGCTAGCCAGTTTTCCCAGCACCATTTATTAAATAAGGAATCATTTCCCCATTTCTTGTTTTTGTCAGGTTTGTCAAAGGTCAGATGGTTGTAGATATGCGGCATTATTTCCGAGGGCTCTGTTCTGTTCCTTTGGTCTAGATCTCTGTTTTGGTACAAGTACCATGCTGTTTTGGTTACTGTAGCCTTGTAGTATAGTTTGAAGTCAGGTAGCGTGATGCTTCCAGCTTTGTTCTTTTGGCTTAGGATTGACTTGGCAATGCAGGCTCTTTTTTGGTTCCATATGAGCTTTAAAGTAGTTTTTTCCAATTCTGTGCAGAAAGTCATTGGTAGCTTGATGGGGATGGCATTGAATCTACAAATTACTTTGGGCAGTATGGCCATTTTCACGATATTTATTCTTCCTACCCATGAGCATGGAATGTTCTTCCATTTCTTCCATTTGTTTGTATCCTCTTTTATTTCATTGATCAGTGGTTTGTAGTTCTCCTTGAAGAGGTCCTTCACATCCCTTGTAAGTTGGATTCCTAGGTATTTTATTCTCTTTGAAGCAATTGTGAATGGGAGTTCACTCATGATTTGGCTGTTTGTCTGTTACTGGTGTATGAGAATGCTTGTAATTTTTGCACATTGATTTTGTATCCTGAGATTTGCTGAAGTTGCCTATGAGCTTAAGGACATTTGGGGCTGAGACGATGGGGTTTTCTAGATATACAGTCATGTCATCTGCAAACAGGGACAATTTGACTTCCTCCTTTCCTAATTGAATACCCTTTATTTCCTTCTCCTGCCTGATTGCCGTGGCCAAAACTTCCAACACTATGTTGAATAGGAGTGGTGAGAGACGGCATCCCTGTCTTGTGCCAGTTTTCAAAGGGAATGCTTCCAGTTTTTGCCCATTCAGTATGATACTGGCTGTGGGTTTGTCAGAGATAGCTCTTATTATTTTGACATACGTCCCATCAATACCTAATTTATTGAGCATTTTTAGCATGAAGTGTTGTTGAATTTTGTCAAAGGTCTTTTCTGCATCTATTGAGATAATCATGTGGTTTTTGTCATTGGTTCTGTTTATATGCTGGATTATGTTTATTGATTTGTGTATGTTGAGCCAGCCTTGTGTCCCAGGGATGAAGCCCACTTGATCATGGTGGATAAGCTTTTTGATGTGCTGCTGGATTCAGTTTGCCAGTATTTTATTGCGGATTTTTGCATTGATGTTCATCAGGAATATTGGTCTAAAATTTTCTTTTTTTGTTGTGTCTCTGTCAGGCTTTGGTATCAGGATGATGCTGACCTTGTAAAATGAGTTAGGGGGGATTCCCTGTTTTTCTATTTATTGGAATAGTTTCAGAAGGAATGGTACCAGTTCCTCCTTGTACCTCTGGTAGAGTTCGGCTGTGAATCCATATGGTCCTAGACTTTTTTTGGTTGGTAAGCTATTAATTATTGTCTCAATTTCAGAGCCTGTTATTGGTCTATTCAGAGATTCAACTTCTTCGTGGTTTAGTCTTGGGAGGGTGCATGTGTTAAGGAATGTATCCATTTCTTCTAGATTTTCTAGTTTATTTGCGTAGAGTTGTTTATTGTATTCTCTGATGGTAGTTTGTATTTCTGTGGGATCGGTGGTGATATCCCCTTTGTCATTTTTTATTGCATCTATTTGATTCTTCTCTCTTTTCTTCTTTATTAGTCTTGCTAGTGGTCTATCAATTTTGTTGATCTTTTCAAAAAACCAGCTCCTGGATTCATTGATTTTTTTGAATGGTTTTTGTGTCTCTATTTCCTTTAGTTCTGCTCTGATCTTAGGTGTTTCTTGCTTTTTGCTAGCTTTTGACTGTGTTTGCACTTGCTTCTCTAGTTCTTTTAATTGTGATGTTAGGGTGTCAATTTTAGATCTTTCGTGCTTTCTCTTGTGGGCATTTAGTGCTATAAATTGCCCTCTGCACACTGCTTTGAATGTGTCCCAGAGATTCTGATATGTTGTGTCTTTGTTCTCATTGGTTTCAAAGAACATCTTTATTTCTGCCTTCATTTCGTTATGTACCCAGTAGTCATTCAGGAGCAGATTGTTCAGTTTCCACGTAGTTGAGCGGTTTTGAGTGAGTTTCTTAATCCTGAGTTCTAGTTTGATTGCCCTGTGATCTGAGAGACAGTTTGTTATGATTTCTGTTCTTTTACATTTGCTGAGGAGTTCTTTATTTCCAAGTATGTGGTCAGGTTTGGAATTAGTGTGGTGTGGTGCTGAGAAGAATGTACATTCTGTTGATTTGGGGTGGAGAGTTCTGTAGATGTCTATTAGGTCCACCTGGTGCAGAGCTGAGTTGAATTCCTGGATATCCTTGTAACTTTCCGTCTTCATGATCTGTCTAACATTGACAGTGGGGTGTTAAAGTCTCCCTTTATTATTGTGTGGGAGTCTTAGTCTCTTTGTAGGTCTCTAAGGACTTGCTTTATGAATCTGGTTGCTTCTGTGTTGGGTGCATATATGTTTAGGATAGTTAGCTCTTCTTGTTGAATTGATCCCTTTACCATTATGTAATGGCCTTCTTTGTCTCTTTTGATCTTTGTTGGTTTAAAGTCTGTTTTATCAGAGACTAGGATTGCAACCCCTGCCTTTTTTTGTTTTCCATTTGCTTCGTAGATCTTCCTCCATCCTTTTATTTTGAGCTTATGTGTGTCTCTGCGCGTGAGATGTGTTTCCTGAATACAGCACACTGATGGGTCTTGAGTCTTTATCCAAGTTGCCAGTCTTTGTCTTTTAATTGGAGCATTTAGCCCATTTACATTTAAGGTTAATATTGTTATGTGTGAATTTGATCCTGTCATTATGATGTTAGCTGGTTATTTTGCTCGTTAGTTAATGCATTTTCTTCCTAGCCTCGATGGTCTTTACAATTTGGCATGTTTTTGCAGTGGCTGGAACCGGTTGTTCCTTTCCATGTTTAGTGCTTCCTTCAGGAACTCTTTTAGGGCAGGCCTGGTGGTGACAAAATCTCTCAGCATTTGCTTGTCTGTAGAGGATTTTATTTCTCCTTCACTTATGAAGCTTAGTTTGGCTGGATATATTGCTAATTTTTTAAAGCCAGCATGTTTGAAGTTTCTGTTCTAGTTAATGGGCACAGATGCATTGAAAACAACTAAGACAGAATAAACTTTCATTCCTTTACTTGGCTTAGAAGTCAGGTGCAATGGTTAATAAAAAAGTTTCTTGCAAAACTGGGCAATGGGTAAAGTTTGATGTTATTACACTTTTTAAAAAACCTGAATCTTCCCTTCCTATCTCCTGTTATCTCCAGGGAGCTGATCAACTCATTTTATCCACAGTGAAAATTCTCCCTGTACTGTTCTCAGAGGGGATTACCTCAAAATTGCTCAATTGTTACATCCACTGATCCAATGCCCTGAAGACCCAGATTTCAGTTACTTGCTCCAGGAAATTATCGGATGAACCATGCTGAGACCATGGCTAATACCATTGTTACGTAAATTCTGTTTCTGATAACTATTACAATGAATGGGTATGGAGTTAGTTTTCTACCAAGTAAATAGAGCATGCTCATTATTTAAATTGAAAGAACAAAAAATGTACAAAAGAGATTATTTTGTTGAAGAAGGCAAAAAAACCCAGCTGCTCTATTAACATTTTGGGCTATTCCCGCTTTGGATTTTTTGTTGTCTTTTTTGCTGTCCTTGAGACTGTGCTTTCATTTTCTCCTCTTGGTTTGTTTTTCAAATGTATCATTCTGTATATAATATATAGTTTGGATACTTTCCACATGAAAAGTGGTTAAGGGAAATTATTTTCATAGTATAACTTCTGGAATACATTGCTGTTTAAAACTTGATTTTTATTAATTATATATTTCCTTCAATATTTCAAACATCTTTAATATGGCAGAGAGCATAGTGAATATAAAGTTTGTGTTCATTTAATGTAATTTGTATTGAAAAATACAAGAGAACATAATATGTATGTGTGTGTAGTCAAAGGATAATTATGAAATGAAATGGTAGGTAAGCACAATCATATCACATGATTACCCTGCCTGATTACATCTCTCTCACTGTCTCTAGGGTTAACCAGTGTATTTACGTTTGTTATGAACTTTGCCTTGATTTTTAATAGTTTTTCTAAATAATAAAAAATAGTTTGGTTTTTGCCCATTTTAAACATTATATAAATATCAAATTATGTTTTCTTTTGTGACTTTTTACCTTGTTTTTTCTTGATATATCCGTTTGTGAGATTTACCTAGTTTAATTCACATAACTATATTTGGTAATTTTTATATACAAATTGGTATCCTGTTATATAAATATGCCACTATGTATGCATCTACTTGCATTATTCTCAGTAACAACACTTCAAGGTCAATGGAAAGGTCAGAGTTTCCATGGATGTCAAGTAGTAAGCAGCACCAAGGGGTTAACACACTCCCCTGCTATACATTTCATTGATTTTCCTTCAATATGCTAATGACTAAGTATAAGCAACTGTGAAAAAAAATTAGCATAGATTACTTGGTACAAGTGTTGAATGATTGAATTTTCCTCTCCCTCTCACGCTCCCCCTCCCCTTCCCCCTCTTTCTCCTTCTCCTTCTCCTTCTCCTTCTTCTTCTTCTTCTCTTTCTCACCTCTGTTTCTGCCTGAATTACTGCTCAGCCCTGGTCACTGCACCAAATGACCACTGCTTGTGGATGTAAACAAAAGAGGTTGTCTTATCAATGTTTGGCAGTCCACAGCCAACTCCACACTTTTTGACTCAGGGAGTAGGTGTTTGGTGTTAATTAGTAGGGTTAATTTATATGCCATTTGAAAGGGTACTAGATACTTCAAGTGGACCTATCATTTTATTAGTTTATGTTGCATCAACCATATTCTGATTGATTATGCTCAATGTGTTATACATCCCTTGCATAACTATTACATGGGTGGTTTGCATAACATACTAGCTATGAAACTTTTCAAAAATATATTTCAGAAACTTCTGGTACCTTCCAAAACATGTGTATTACAATTTTCTATAACCTTGAAGCAACTATTTTTAAAATAACAAATTGCTTTCCAGCAAGTAAAAATGCTTCTGAGAAAGCCAATTTTAATCTCAGTGAATATATTTATACTCATATATTAAATTGTAGGATGAGGCATACTTTGTAAGCTTCATTTGACACATAATAGACCATTCCAGTCGTTGATCATTGTTTCAATTCAGGTCTTCTGAGAGGCAAACACCAGCAGGGGATTAAAAGTACAAGAGATTTCCTAGGGGAAATCCTGTTAAGAATCCACTGAAGAGATTGAAAGTAGGGGGAAGCCTTCATGCTACATTGCAGGTCTGACAACAGTTTAAGGAAGAATTGGGCAAGAAGAATCCAGATTACTGCACAGTTTTAAGAGAGTTTTGATCAGAATAGTGGGGAGTCCCCAAGTCAAAATTTCTCAGTAAAGGAGCTCCATGTCCTACAGAAATGAGCCAGCAATGATACCTTGCCATGCTCAGTCATTGGCTAACAACAGCCTGGGGAATGTGTGGTCTCGTTGTGAACATTAGATGATTTCGTAAGAGTGGCCACTGGGCTGTTAACTATGCTCCCTGCAGCCAGTTCTCTTGTTGAAGATTGAGCAGCACATTTCAATTGCTGCCACTACTTACCCCCACAAATGTGCTTTTCATTAGGAAGTATCTCAGGAAAGGGAGGCTCAAGGGAATCAGGTATCCATTCCTTCTTACAATGGGGCAAGGTAGCACTGGGAGACACCCAGTGAAGAGTGAGATTTCACCAATAATCCTTTTTGTTTTCCCTGTATAAAAGCAGGCATAACTTCTCCTGCTGAACTGGGTCACTTACTCTTGCTTAGATGATAACACTGTTTCTTGCCTGTTGGTCCCTAGACCAAAAATATATCTGAAGGACATTGGCAATAGCTACACCATGTACATCAATGGCAATGTTTCTGTGTTCCCTTTGAGGAGATCTGAGTTTCAGGGTCAAATAACACAGTTTCCCAGTTGATCATTGAGAATCTTGTTAAGTGAGGCCAGCACTCTTCTTGCTAATTGGTACTTGGATTCTTTCTACTGATACATGGCATAATATACACATCTTGAGTTTAATTTATCTACTATATTCTGAAAGCATCTCATCCTTTCAGAATATTGCCTCTAAGGAGGTGCTTTACCTGTGCCTCTACTAAGGTGTTTAGCACTTTACTAGGCTAGCAGCTTCCAGATGGTGTGTTATATAATACAATCGGTAGATCATATGATTAAGGGTCTATTCCTGTATCTTCTTCTCTGTGTAGTGGGGCCCCTGGTGAAATGTTGTATTATGTGGTGCCATGAAGTAAACATTTTAAGAAGCTCTTACAGACACTGACTTAGGCTCTTTTGGCAGGAAAGGCAAAATCATACCCAAGAGAAGTATCTAAACTACTGAACTTTATAGGACAGGAAGAGTTTAAAATTGTTGTCTAGTTAACAATTGACCAGTTGCTCCTTGAGGAATGATGTTATGTTTTGGGCTTACTGTTGGTTTCTGTGCCTGGCAGTTGACTATTCAGAGATAATATTAGCTATATGATCTCAGTAAATGGGAATCAGTGTTATGGAGCCCACACATACCTTCCGTATCTGCCACTGTGGCTACTTCATACATGTGCCATTATGCCTGATCTTATATAACCAATGAAGAAAAGCTAATGCTAACTGACCAAGTCATTTTGTAGACCTGAAGTTTGAGTGTGTTTTCAGATGCATACTTTCTGGTAAGCATTAACATATAAATACAATATCTTCATAATTTATGCCTACTCCAAATGTCTGTTCACATGCCTGTACTCTTCCTTGTCTCTGATCCTCCAGTCATTTTCCTTCCCAGTCTCCTGCCATTAACCACTTTCCAGAATCTATACCTATTGTTACCTCTGACCACTTCTTCCATACAGAGTAGATTACCAGGTACACCACTTGCCGCTTTATCCACTAAGAAACTTCTCCATCTTAATTATCTTATAATGCCACCCATAAATGTAACAGCAATGTAGCTGCCTTTTTTTTTTTTGTCTTGTATGTAAGCTGACTCAACAACAAAGCAGGCCAGGTATGGTGGCTCACACCTGTAATCCCAGCACTTTGGGAGGCTGAGGTGGGTGGATCGTCTGAGGTCAGGAGTTTGAGACCGGCCTGGCCAACATGGTGAAACCACGTTTCTACTAAAAATACAAAAAATTAGCTGGGCATGGTGGCGTGTGACTGTAATCCCAGCTACTTGGGATGCTGAGGCAGGAGAATCACTTGAACCTGGAAGGCAGAGGTTGCAGTGAGCCGAGATTGTGCCACCACACTCCAGCCTGGGCAACAAGAACAAAACTCAGTCTCCAAAAAAATAAAAATAAAAATAAGAAAATAAAATTAAATTAAATACAATAACAAAGCAATCTCAGAATTATCCTCTTTTTTCTGCTGGTCATATGTTACTCCACATACAAAGGTACAAACAGAAGAAAGTAAAACCATGGTGGGTGCCATGGGTTTCTGGGCTACCAATAACCTATGTCTGTAGCTCACTCATAACTTCTGGTTTGGTTTGTCCTCAAACCTATATTTATAGACTGTTTCTAAGCCCTTCCAAGTAAGTAGGTCCCAACTTGGTAGATCTAACAGAATCATGCTAAAAACAAAAAGATCTGAATACAGGCCATTTGGTTCCTCTGGTTAAGATAATTCTTAATGGCTTAGGGTAAGCATATCATTATTTACTGCAGATGAAATGACGTTGTCCCCAAACACCAAATAATTAAAGTGTAATTCCTCTACAGCAGAGAATGTGGTGCGTGCCATGGACTTGCCATTGAATCCTTTCATCTTTTGTCAATTCTGACACGATAAGGTCTACTGAATAGTATGTACCAAGTGGTGGGACTGGTTGCGTGGCAGCCTCAATTTGTTGTAGAGTTTTCCTAGCCTAGGTTCTTTTTACATATAGCCACTTTTTCCATCTGATATATTCCTAGGTGTGGACTCTGATGTTTCCAGAATCCAAAGAAGTCTACAGGACTGATATGGTTTGGCTGTGTCCCCACCCAAATCTCAAATTGTAGCTCCCATAATTTCCACATGTCATGGGAGGGACCAGGTGGGAGGTAACTGAATCATGAGAGCAGGTCTTTCCTGTGCTCTTCTCATGACAGTGAATAAGCCTCACATGATCTGATGATTTTATAAAGGGGAGTTCCCCTGGACATGCTCTCTCTTGCCTGCTGCCATGCAAGACATAACTTTGCTCCTCCTTTGCCTTCCACCGTGATTGTGAGGCCTCCTCAGCCATGTGGAACTGTGAATCAATTAAACCTCTTTCTTTTAAAAATTACCCAGTCTCAGGTATGTCTTTATTAGCAGCATGAGAACAGACTAATACAAGGATACTGCTTATTGCTTCTTTGTGAATGATATTATAATATGAGATGAAGTGATATGTCTTTTAGTTTGGTGGGGAATATCCTGGAATGCTTTTCAGCACTGAATAGCCAACCATTTTCTGAATTGGTAGGTACTCAAAACTTCATAGGGTTAATCTCTCACCTGCTGAAATACATTCATCTTACTAAAGCTTCCAGTACATTAACCGTCTCTTGCTTGCCTAATCTAGTTAGTCAGATGTGCTTAATGTAGTAGGTCAATGTTATGGTTTGTATTTCACACCACCCAGCACTGACATACCATGAACCAAACATCTGTTGTGATATAGCTTAACCTGGAAGGAAGTCAGGGATTCTTGCACAGAGAAAATAACATCTTCTGCAACAGGCAAAGACTCACAGTCATTGACAGAGTAGAACAAACTTTTCATGTAGATCAGAAGGGCAGAAGACGCAGCATGGGTGGAAACTGGTTTTATTTGAGAGATAAATGAAGATTGCCCTGACCCAAATAACAATCCTACACTTCTTTTACAGTACCTTTAACTTCTACCAACAGGGATTGTTTATATTGTAAACAATGTCTAACAACCTCCTGTTAAATTACAAATATCTCTAAAAGAGAAAATATACTATTCCATTGTAAACTTCTAATAAAATAGATTAAGCAATTGTTTCTCAAAAGATTTGTCAGGGTTTTAAGAGGAGCAGCCATGCATTTGGGGATAGTAATGAGAAAGAAACAAATTTATTTCAACTCTCTTCTTTAAATTTTACTATGTGATTTCTCATTACCCAAAACAAAATAAAGTAGTTATCCTTGGCATGGAATATAAAATCATCCCTAATCTAGGCCTTGCTAACCTGTGCATTCTTTTTTATCACCTGTTTTCCATTTGTATATCATTTTAGCCACATCAAATTTTTATTATTTCCATTGCCTCAAGACTTCCTCTGTCAGTTAACTAAACTCTACTCATTATTCAATACGTAACTGAGGGGTTACTTCTGTGAAGTCTTTCATGCTTGTCTTCCCTCAAACTTTTCCTCAGGCTTGATTAGGTGAGTTTCCTATGAGCTCCCATAATATACTACAAATTTATCTCTTTATATTTGTCATGTTAATGTTCAGATTATATATGTATTTCTCCCAATAAAATGAAAGGTAGAGGCTTTGCCAAGTGACCTTGATATATTGAGCCATAAAGACAGTGGCAGCACATAATAGGTGCTCAACAAACAAGTAGATAGATGGTTAAATTACCACAGATCCAGGGGACCTCTCATGAGGAACAGACATCAAACAGACACCACAATGAGTGTTCTTTGGACTACATAAGAAATGGTAAACCTAAAATATTGCTTTCATCAGATTTTTTACTGAGAGTCACCCTTATAAAACAAAATTATTTACTCTGATGCATATACTGTATACTCCCCAAGTGCATGAAGTTAGCTCTGGAGGTGTCTTATAAGTTACTTTTATAAATCACCAGAGAAAAGATTGTGAAATAATAACTAAGTGTTTGGGGAATTTGCAATAAGCGCTAATGCATACAGAGAGTAAACTAAGTGGTATGCATCATTAAAAAATAAAAATATTTTCTTCTTCATATTTTAAACCCTTTAACTGCATTTAAATATTTAAAGCTTAGACTCTTCAGAGGAAATGAAAGCACCGTGGATGTCTCTAGAGGGATGCTTCCATCCAGTGCTCCTGAGCTAATGTCAATATTTACATGTTTTAAAAGTCATCTGTAAATGGCAGGAATTCTTCATCCTGAAATAGTTTGGTTTTGGTTCAGCCGAACAAGCTACAGATGTTTATAACAGAATCCACATCCTGCAAACCCTTTTAACTTATAATGCAATTTATCTTGCCTCAAAATCACTTACGTAAAACTTGACTACCATTTTCCACATATTTTGCTTTTTAAACAATAATTGAGATAATGACTGTTAAATGCCTACTTTATTGGAGACAGTATACTGGAGCTAACTATGCATTGTCTCCAATCTTTGCCCCTAGCTAAGTATGCTATTTGTATACTTAACTTAGATAAGGGAACTAATGTTTAGAAAGGATAAGTGACTAATTCAAGGAGTAGCTGCAAATATTTTAGGATATAGGGTTGTAGAAAGAAACTTTTCAGAACATCCAATTGTTTAAACCTATACTAAAAGTTAACTGAGTATTTGCAAGCATAATTATTAAAAACAAAGTAAAAAAGGCCTAAAAATGAACATACACAATCCCAGTAGAAAAGAGTATGAGGTAAGAATGCATAGAGGGGACAAATGAAATTCATATAAAAATATTACATTGTATAAATTATAAATTTCTCCATAGTTTATGCATTTATTCCAGAATATGTGGAAATATTTATTATACTGACTCTAATACATGTATAACATATGTGTACATATGCATACAAAATACAAAAGAATCAAAATTACATTCAAGATTATAAAGACAGAAGAAAAATGTCCAGGTTAATAGAAACCTCATAACATGTTCCTACTTATTTAGATTAGTTTTATTTAATTATGTTTTAAATTATATAAATGTCAGGTTACTAGTTGGTGAAGATTGTTAGAAACAATTTGCAAATCAGATATAAAGCAGAGAGGGAAGAAGGCACAGAAGAAAAAGTTAAGAAAGAGAAGGTTGAGAAGAGAAGACAGATAAGGAGACTGATTATTAATCAACTTTGCAGATTTTAAATTAAATATGTAAAAATATTTTCAACCATATATGGATAAATTAGACTATGGTGCAGAGGCTTATTTAAATTACTTTAATTTCAATAATATCAACAAATTTTATTTGACCTCTTCATCATAAAATGCAAGTTGCATCATGCCATTCCAAAGGAAGAAAAGGAAATGCACTTATTATCTTTCATTCTAAATGAAGAAAACAGAAATGCATTTATGACCGCAAATAAGTTTCTCAGGCAGATAAAACAAGTGGTATGTTCTACCTTGCCCCATCTTATTTTATTGTCTCTCATTGATCATTGAAAGACTTGAGGTTTTGATCACTTATCTCAAATCAGATTATTATTTTCTGAAATATAATTACTGTAATTTATTATTTATTGCCATCTTGTTGTGTAATTCAGAGCATGATAGAATGCTATTGGAGCAGTATCTCCTAGGTTAATCTACTCTACAATACTCACACTTAAAAATTTAAAAAGGAATAAAAATACTGTAAAAGAAAATGTTTATGTACATGTGTAACAGAAACAAAACTCACTATCAATTTAATGACACATTTTACTAATAAGGTTGAGGAAAAATTAAATATTTCAATGTGTTTTAAATAAAATGTTACCTCTTTAAAGAAGTACTATATAAAATTTAAATGTGAAGAATGTTATTGGTGTTTTATTTTTAAATAAATTACAAACATATTTATTAATTGGTCTATGCCTTTAGGGGACTCATTTAGAAGCTAGGTATCATCAAATAATTGAATCTGCAACAGGATTGGGAAAAAATAGATCAAAATTAAGAAGATAACTCAGTAATTTCCTGGCCAAGAATTAGAAAGCTTCACATATTTATAAGAAATCAGAATACCTATTTACAGGGGAAAGGAATGTAGTTAACTAAATTTGACACCAGTGTAATATTTTTCTCCACTTTGTCTTTAAAGTATATCTATATAAATTAGAGTGTACTTGGACTGAATAACTTTTTGAGTTTCTTCCAGTTAGGTGATTGCTAGATATGACAGTATTTCTTTTCACTCACCATAGTACCAGAATAATATTGACTTAAAAATCTAGTCGTTCATGGATATACACCTGAGTCTGAAGGGTCAATGGTTTATAAAAGAGCCTGTGTCTGTCCTGGCATGGTTCTGAACATTTGGCAGGATTTATTCAAAAAGGTTCGAGAGGCATTTCTGGCAGAAACATACAGCGATGCTTACTTTCACTGTTCTTGGCTCTAGCTGGTGCTATTTAGCCATCATTTTATGAAAACGTGAACACAAAGCTCAGTCATGCGTTTTAGAGTGGAGAAAAAGAGCTAAGCTAAAAATAGGCCATCATTTCATTGAGCTTCAGTCACGCAGTCTTACCTGGTGTGCATTTGTTGCTAACTGGCCAACTCCCCCAAAGTAGATAGTGGAGTTTTCTTGGCATATCCTTTCATGTGCAGATATGATTCAGACTATGAAGTTTTATTTAATTCTAAGTGCTATAGACCAAAAATTTGCCTTGTAACAAGATAGTGAATCTTGATCAACTCTAGCTGTGGAATAGTTTACCGATATCTAAGAATAAAGAGAGAAAAATGTGTTTCCTCCTTAAAAATATAATATCCAACATTGTTGAATTTGTCTTTTTATAACTAATTTAGTTCTAACGCATCGAATAGAAAAGGTTCTATACAAGAGCATGGCCTAGGGCCTAGGTGCTCAATTAGTATTTTTCAATTAAATTTGACTTTGATTTCATTGTAAAAAAAAAACTTGATAAATTTTAAAGACTATAATCATACTTTTTGCAACTAAACAAATAAATAATAATCCATCCTGTTTCTAATAGTTAACATACTTTTGGAAATGAGGTTTGGTAGATCTACAAAAATATTTCATATTATTTTATCTTTAATATGTTTCAATGCTTGCACCAATTATTAAAGTGAGAACAACAAATATACAAATAAAATATTTAAAAGTGATTATATTGCAAATACAGTATTTTAAAATCTATTTTAATACAAAATATTACA
Organism: Pan troglodytes; assembly: GCF_028858775.2. Taxonomy (NCBI): domain Eukaryota; kingdom Metazoa; phylum Chordata; class Mammalia; order Primates; family Hominidae; genus Pan; species Pan troglodytes. The sequence goes on along the minus strand of NC_072408.2, from coordinate 35,206,924 downwards.
AAATGATTTACAACTTTTTCATTAACACAGTGACAGATAAAAATTCAACATTCTTTTATCTCCAATTCTGCAATTCTATCATATTATAGTGGCCAATAATGAACATTACAGATATATTCTCTCAGATATTTTTCTTTGTTCAAAAACGTACTTAAAAAAGATTTTTAATATGTTATTTTTCTTTGCTTTTTTTGTTTTAAACAGTCATATGTCTTTTATTTTACTTTTTTTTTCGGGTTGTCAAATGTGATTTTTTGTTTGTTTGTCTTTGTTTTTTTAAATTTCAGTAGCTTTTGGAGTACAAGTGGTTTTTGGTTACATGGAAGAATTGTATAGTGGTGAAGTCTGAGATTTCAGCGCACCCATCATCTAAGTAGCATACATTGTACCCAATATGTACTTTTTTCTTTTTATCTCTCACCACTCTTCCCCAACTTGTTCCCCTTCTATCTGAGTCTCCAATGTCCATTACACCATACCGTTTGCCTTTGTGTATCTTTAACTTAGTTCCCACTTATAAGTGAGAACATATGATATTTGTTTTTCTATTCCATTACTTCATTCTTTTTTATAACTGAGTAGTATTTCATAGTGTATACATACTACATTTTCTTTATCCACTCATCAGTTGATAGGCACTTAGGTTGGTTCTGTATCTTTGCAATTGTGAATTGTGCTGCCATAAACATATGTGTGCAGATGTCTTTTTGATATGGCTTTTTTCCTTTGGGTAGATACCCATTAGTGTGATTCCTATATCAAATAGTAGATCTACTTCTAGTTCTTTGAGAAATCTCCATACTGCTTTCCACAAAGGTTGTAGTAATTTATATTCCTACCAGCAGTGTACAAATATTTCCTTTTCACCCCATCCACACAAACGTCTATTGTTTTTTGACTTTTTAATAATGGCCATTTTGGCTGAAGTAAGGTGACATCTCATTGTGGTTTTAATTTGCATTTATCTGATGATTTGTTTGTTGGCCAATTGTATATCTTATTTTGAAAAGTGTCTATTCATGTCATTTGCCCACTATTTGGTGGGATTATTTTTTTCTTGCTGATGTCACCTGAGTAATATGCCTTTTGCACAATGTGTATTTTTTTATTCCTCCCCTCATCTCTCACTCTCCTCCTTTCTGAGTCTCCAGTGTTCGTTATACCACTTAGGGTCTATTATAGATTGTGGGTTCCTCATAGATTCTGAATATTAGTCCTTTGTTGGATTCATAGTTTGTAAATATTTTCTCCCATTCTGTGGGTTTTCTGTTCACTTTGATGATTGTTTCTTTTGCTGTGCAGAAGCTTTTAGTTTAATTAGGTCTCATTTATTTATTTTTGTTTTTGTTGCATTTGTTTTTGGGGTATTAGTCAAAATGCTTTGCCTCAGCAATATCGAGAAGAGTTTTTCCTAGGTTTTCTTCTAGAATTTTTATGTTTTCGGGTCTTAGATTTAATTCTTTAATGCATCTTGAGTTGATTTTTATACCTGATGAGAAATAGGGATCCAAGTTCATTCTTCTCTATGTGGCTATCCAGTTTTCGAAGCATCATATACCGAATAGGGTGTTATTTCCTCAGTTTATGTTTCTGTATGTTTTGTCGAAGATCAATTGGTTGTAAGCATTTGACTTTATTACTGGGTTCTGTATTCCATTCCATTGGTCTATGTATCTACTTTTATAACAGTACCATGCTCTTTTGGTTACCATACCCTTGTAGTATAATTTGAAGTCAGATAATGTAATGCCTCCAGATTTTTGTCTTTTTGCTTAGAATTTCTTTAGCCGCTTGGGTGCTTTTTTGGTTCCATGTGCATTTTAGAATTGGTTTTTCTCAATCTGTGAAGAATGATGTTGGCACGTTGATAGGGATTGCATTGAATCTGTAGATTGCTTTGAGCAATATGTATCACTCTATACTATATAATTAGGAGAGGTATAATTTTATTCATATTGTAAACCTTGTTCCTTTCCAAGTTGTCCTGGATTTAATTATTTATATTACTACAAGATATTTCAACCATAAAAATGGAATTTTGTTTGCTAGAAACTTTCTGGATTATATCAAATCTGCAACTTTCTGGAGTCTATTAAATTTCTGCTGAAAGAGTATGAAAATGTGTATTCTAAATAAGTAGGAAAACTTATTTCTTATTATGACTGCCTCATGTTTTTGATAATTCATGCTACTGTCATATTTTTTTCCAGATCTTTAGAGTGAAAATGTTATCCCATTGATATATTTTTATTATTATTATTATTATTATACTTTAAGTTTTAGGGTACATGTGCACAATGTGCAGGTTAGTTACATATGTATACATGTGCCATGCTGCTGTGCTGCACCCATTAACTCGTCATTTAGCATTAGGTATATCTCCTAATGCTATCCCTCCCCCCTCCCACCACCCCCAACAGTCCCCAGAGTGTGATGTTCCCCTTCCTGTGTCCATGTGTCCTCATTGTTCAATTCCCACCTATGAGTGAGAACATGCGGTGTTTGGTTTTTTGTTCTTGCAATAGTTTACTGAGAATGATGATTTCCAATTTCATCCATGTCCCTACAAAGGACATGAACTCATCATTTTTATGGCTGCATAGTATTCCATGGTGTATATGTGCCACATTTTCTTAATCCGGTCTATCATTGTTGGACATTTGGCTTGGTTCCAAGTCTTTGCTATTGTGAATAGTGGTGCAATAAACATACGTGTGCATGTGTCTTTCTAGCAGCATGATTTATAGTTCTTTTGGTATATACTCAGTAATGGGATGGCTGGGTCAAATGGTGTTTCTAGTTCTAGATCCCTGAGGAATCGCCACACTGACTTCCACAATGGTTGAACTAGTTTACAGTCCCACCAACAGTGTAAAAGTGTTCTTGTTTCTCCACATCCTCTCCAGCACCTGTTGATTCCTGACTTTTTAATGATTGCCATTCTAACTGGTGTGAGATGGTATCTCATTGTGGTTTTGATTTGCATTTCTCTGATGGCCAGTGATGATGAGCATTTTTCACGTGTTTTTTGGCTGCATAAATGTCTTCTTTTGAGAAGTGTCTGTTCATGTCCTTCGCTCACTTTTTGATGGGGTTGTTTGTTTTTTTCTTGTAAACTTGTTTGAGTTCATTGTAGATTCTCAATATTAGCCCTTTGTCAGATGAGTAGATTGCAAAAATTTTCTCCCATTTTTTAGGTTGCCTGTTCACTCTGATGGTAGTTTCTTTTGCTGTGCAGAAGCTCTTTAGTTTAATGAAATCCCATTTGTCAATTGTGGTTTTTGTTGCCATTGCTTTTGGTGTTTTAGACATGAAGTCCTTGCCCATGCCTATGTACTGAATGGTAATGCCTAGGTTTTCTTCTAGGGTTTTTATGGTTTTAGGTCTAACGTTTAAGTATTCAATCCATCTTGAATTAATTTTTGTATAAGGTGTAAGGAAGGGATCCAGTTTCAGCTTTCTACATATGGCTAGCCAGTTTTCCCAGCACCATTTATTAAATAGGGAATCCTTTCCCCATTGATTGTTTTTCTCAGGTTTGTCAAGGATCAGATAGTTGTAGCTATGCAGTGTTATTTCTGAGGGCTCTGTTCTGTTCCATTGATCTATATCTCTGTTTTGGTACCAGTACCATGCTATTTTGGTTACTGTAGCCTTGTAGTATAGTTTGAAGTCAGGTAGCGTGATGCCTCCAGCTTTGTTCTTTTGGCTTAGGATTGACTTGGCAATGCAGGCTCTTTTTTGGTTCCATATGAACTTTAAAGTAGTTTTTTCCAATTCTGTGTAGAAAGTCATTGGTAGCTTGATGGGGATGGCATTGAATCTATAAATTATCTTGGGCAGTATGGCCATTTTCATGATATTGATTCTTCCTACCCATGAGCATCGAATGTTCTTCCATTTGTTTGTATTCTCTTTTATTTCATTGAGCAGTGGTTTGTAATTCTCCTTGAAGAGGTCCTTCACATCCCTTGTAAGTTGGATTCCTAGGTATTTTATTCTCTTTGAAGAAATTGTGAATGGGAGTTCACTCATGATTTGGCTCTCTGTGTGTCTGTTATTGGTGTATAAGAATGCTTGTGATTTTTGTACATTGATTTTGTGTCCTGAGACTTTGCTGAAGTTGCTTATCAGCTTAAGGAGATTTTGGGCTGAGACAATGGGGTTTTCTAGATATACAATCATGTCATCTGCAAATAGGGACAATTTGACTTCCTCTTTTCCTAATCGAATACCCTTTATTTCCTTCTCCTGCCTAATTGCCCTGGCCAGCACTTCCAACACTATGTTGAATAGGAGTGGTGAGAGAGGGCATCCCTGTCTTGTGCCAGTTTTCAAAGGGAATGCTTCCAGTTTTTGCCCATTCAGTATGATATTGGCTGTGGGTTTGTCATAGATAGCTCTTATTATTTTGAGATACATCCCATCAATACCTAATTTATTGAGAGTTTTTAGCATGAAGGGTTGTTGAATTTTGTCAAAAGGCCTTTTCTGCATCTATTGAGATAATCATGTGGTTTTTGTCTTTGGCTCTGTTTATATGCTGGATTACATTCATTGATTTGTGTATATTGAACCAGACTTGCATCCCAGGGATGAAGCCTACTTGATCATGGTGGATAAGCTTTTTGATGTGCTGCTGGATTCGGTTTGCCAGGATTTTATTGAGGATTTTTGCATCAATGTTCATCAAGGATATTGGTCTAAAATTCTCTTTTTTTGTGTGTCTCTGCCCGGCTTTGGTATCAGGATGATGCTGGCCTCCTAAAATGAGTTAGGGAGGATTCCCTCTTTTTCTATTGATCGGAATAGTTTCAGAAGGAATGGTACCAGTTCCTCCTTGTACCTCTGGTAGAATTCGGCTGTGAATCCATCTGGTCGTGGACTCTTTTTTGTTGGTAAGCTATTGATTATTGACACAATTTCAGAGCCTGTTATTGGTCTATTCAGAGAGTCAACTTCTTCTTGGTTTAGTCTTGGTAGAGTGTGTGTGTTGAGGAATTTATCCATTTCTTCTAGATTTTCTAGTTTATTTGCGTAGAGGTGTTTATAGTATTCTCTGATGGTAGTTTGTATTTCTGTGGGACCAGTGGTGATATCCCTTTTATCGTTTTTTATTGCGTCTATTTGATTCTTCTCTCTTTTCTTCTTTATTAGTCTTGCTAGTGGTCTATCAATTTTGTTGATCCTTTCAAAAAACCAGCTCCTGGATTCATTAATTTTTTGAAGGATTTTTTGTGTCTCTATTTCCTTCAGTTCTGCTCTGATTTTAGTTATTTCTTGCCTTCTGCTAGCTTTTGAATGTGTTTGCTCTTGCTTTTCTAGTTCTTTTAATTGTGATGCTAGGGTGTCAATTTTGGATCTTTCCTGCTTTCTCTTGTGGGCATTTAGTGCTATAAATTTCCCTCTACACACTGCTTTGAATGTGTCCCAGAGATTCTGGTGTGTTGTGTCTTTGTTCTCGTTGGTTTCAAAGAACATCTTTATTTCTGCCTTCATTTCATTATGTACCCAGTAGTCATTCAGGAGCAGGTTGTTCAGTTTCCATGTAGTTGAGCTGTTTTGAGTGAGTTTCTTAATCCTGAGTTCTAGTTTGATTGCACCGTGGTCTGAGAGGCAGTTTGTTATAATTTCTGATCTTTTACCTTGCTGAGGAGAGCTTTACTTCCAACTATGTCATCAATTTTGGAATAGGTGTGGTGTGGTGCTGAAAAGAATGTATATTCTGTTGATTTGTGGTGGAGAGATCTGTAGATGTCTATTAGGTCCGCTTGGTGCAGAACTGAGTTCAATTCCTGGATATCCTTGTTAACTTTCTGTCTTGTTGATCTGTCTAATGTTGACAGTGGGGTGTTAAAATCTCCCATTATTATTGTGTGGGAGTCTAGGTCTCTTTGTAGGTCACTCAGGACTTGTTTTATGAATGTGGGTGCTCCTGTATTGGGTGCATATATATTTAGGATAGTTAGCTCTTCTTGTTGAATTGATCCCTTTACCATTATGTAATGGCCTTCTTTGTCTCTTTTGATCTTTGTTGGTTTAAAGTCTGTTTTATCAGAGACTAGGATTGCAACCCCTGCCTTTTTTTGTTTTCCATTGGCTTGGTAGATCTTCCTCCATCCTTTTGTTTTGAACCTACGTGTGTCTCTGCACGTGTGATGGGTTTCCTGAATACAGCACACTGATGGGTCTTGAGTCTTTATCCAATTTGCCAGTCTGTGTCTTTTAATTGGAGAATTTAGTCCATTTACATTTAAAGTTAATATGATTATGTGTGAATTTGTTCCTGTCATTATGATGTTAGCTGGTTATTTTGCTCATTAGTTGATGCATTTTCTTCCTAGCCTCGATGGTCTTTATAATTTGGCATGATTTTGCAGTGGGTGGTTCCGGTTTTTCCTTTCCATGTTTAGCGCTTCCTTCAGGAGCTCTTTTAGGGCAGGTCTGGTGTTGACAAAATCTCTCAGCATTTGCTTGTCTGTAAAGCATTTTATTTCTCTTTCACTTATGAAGCTTAGTTTGGCTGGATATGAAATTCAGGGTTGAAAATTCTTTTCTTTAAGAATGTTGAATATTGGCCCCCACTCTCTTCTGGCTTGTAGAGTTTCTGCCGAGACATCCGCTGTTAGTCTGATGGGCTTCCCTTTGAGGGTAACCCGACCTTTCTCTCTGGCTGCCCTTAACATTTTTTCCTTCTTTTCAACTTTGGTGATTCTGACAATTATGTGTCTTGGAGTTGCTCTTCTCGAGGAGTAGCTTTGTGGCGTTCTCTGTATTTCCTGAATCCCCATTGATATTTTAATTGGACCTCCGCTTTGGTGACTTGTTGACTCATCATTTTACCTGCTAAAAATATCTACTTTATTGACTTTGTGAATATTACTTCTTTTTACTTTCTTTAGTATCTTGTGTGTGTGTGTGTGTGTGTGTGTGTGTATGTGTGTGTATGTGTGTAGTATCAAATAGAAATTTTACTACTAAATGTCCAAACAAGAACTTCTGATATTTATTCCCAAACTGTCAGCTCCATCTTTTCTTTTCTGTTCCCCAGGGCCAAACTTTTGGAATCACTTTTTACACCTCTTGCATACTCCCTCAGCAAATGCCATCATCACTAAACTTCTATCACTGCTATCATCTGATTTTAGACAGCATAACTTCCTGCCTGGAATGTGACAGTTATCTCCTTATTGGTCTCCTTCTTCAGTCCTTGCTCTTTATTGTGTATTTGCAAAATGAAATAATGTCATTCACTGTAAAATATACTCTTCACATCCTTGTCTTAGTAAAAACAGAATCTTTAGTTTGGTCTATAAGCTGCGACACCTGATGCACTTTCCATTATCTGACCTCATGTCCTAGCACTTCCCCTGGTTTACTCAGAAACACTGGCTTTCTGGAAGTTCCAATGACACACTGGAGACACCTAGGCTTTAGAGCCTTCTTGCTTGTCTGCTCAAGTCCCTCTTCTTAGAATGCTCTTTCCTCAATTATCCACATGGTTTCTTTGTCTTCTTCTTATTATTAATTATTATTATTTGCTATTTTCTGAAACATTACCTTCAAATAAACCTATATGTTTATATTTTTAAATTGCAAAATAATCCTCAACATCTTCCTGTCCTATTGTATTTTCATCCATAGTACTTATCATCATGTAACGTATTATATATTTCACTTACTTTCCTACTTATCTTTATTCTAATACTTTCTCTCTAATCATATTTTATCCAGAGTTCAATATTTTTCCTGAAGTAAATCTTCAATTATTTATCATTTTTGGCAAACTTGTTTTTTGTTCATTTGAATTTTTTCCCTCTCTCTTATGATTTGAGCATAGAATTATATGATGAAAGTGCTTTTTATAAAATATTTTTGCAGATATATTTTTATTGAATTTAATGTTCCATTGATAAGGTAATGATTCTGCCAATCCAGTGTAGTTTTTATTGTCAATCTGTATATTCTTTCAGATTCAGCATTAAAAAAAATCATGTTTTTTGTTGTTTGTTTGTTTTCCTAAAGCTTCACTTCAAATGTTTGTGTAGACTGCTTTTGATGTGTGCTACCCAGTGGTTGATTTGTATCTTCAATCTAAACATTTATGTCTTTTAAAATTTTGGTAATATTGCTTCTTTAACTTTGTAAATATAATTAAATGTATTGCTAGGCTAAACAGTTTATCCTTCATACCTCTTATAAAACAGTAAACACATTTTTATTTAGATAAAACAGTACAGCAAAATAATAAGTATCTTGCTGTGTACTTTTCATAAATAAGCATCTCCTTTCTCTATTGTAGAGCAATATAAAGAATATTACCAGTATTACCATCCCAAGAATAGCAGCATTGTTTTGCCAAGAGACACAGAGTAGGAGGGGTAGTTTCAGAGGCTTTTGCTTGTCCTTTCCCACTACAATGCCACTTAAATCCATGCTCATGAAATCAATGTGAAGGCTCTGTTACTACCAAGTATATTCATCCTTATTATAAATTGCAGGCTTGGTGAAAAGACCACTGGTTAAGTTTATTGACCTAGTAGACCAACTCTGAGCCAGATCCTGACAAGGATTTTATTTGTTACCTTATCCACATATTTTTCTTTCCCTAATGAGAAGCCATGGTGGCATTTTGAATACTGAGTATCAATTCAAGTATCATATCCAATAATTAATTAACGGTCTGGTTACTCTTTTCTCGCAATTAACAGTTTTCTCATGTACTAGCTAGAGTTCTCCAGAAAAACATTAGCAATAGGATGTGTGTATATACAGAGACATTTGTTTAAAGAAATCAGCTCATTTGATTATGGAGGCTGGCAAGTCCAAAATCTGAAAAGTGAGTTGACATGTTGCTGACCCAGGAAAGAGCCAACATTGCCATTTGAATACTAAGGCTATCTTCTGGCAGAATTCGCATCCCTACCTTATTAGGATGTGTTTTCTCATTTAGTGAAAGAGTTAATAGTCTTATAACTGTGTCAGCTACCTGATCCGAAATCATTAATTTCTCTTAATGACATAAATTTAGCAATACTTTAGTTGCTGTACATCTGTCTTTCTTGTAGGAACACCTTGTACAATTAACTATCCCTTTTATTATCTGCAGGTCTCACATTCATGGCTGCCGCTCTGATTCTTGCTACCCGCTAAAGTAACTGCACTTACCTTGATTGTGATATTTAAACAATACAACCCAGATTCTATAACTCTGAGACTCTACCTTCACAGTAAGTGATTCCAATGTAACAATATCTCCTACTATTAGTCCTGGCATATAAACCAGAGCCACTACTGAGCTTGTGAATGATGTGGGTGCCATCTCAACAGAGCATTCCTTATTGCTTTGGTAAACAGATTATCTTTCAGAAATTTTTGTAGAACATAGTTGGCTGGTTGATTTTCTGGCCTTTCTAGTTTACCACTCTATTTAATTTAACCTTCTGACTTTTTCTTTTTTTTTCCTTTTTTTTTTTTTTGCTACTGAAATACAGTATTTCTGGAATTATTAATTCTTTTGGTGTAGGCTATCATTTTTTTCTCATTCATTTGACTCTAATGTTATATTAACACTATTTCTTGTGGCTTTTTCCAGGGTCCTTTCTAGAAAATTATAATTTGGCGGTTTTTTCTTTCATCACTTTAACAATATAATTCCATTGTCTTATGGCTGCCATTATTTTATTTGAGCAGTCAGCTATTAGTCTAACATTTCCCCTATAAACACATCTTCTTTTCATTTTTCTTTTCTTTTCTTTATTCTTTTCTTTCTCTTTTCTCATCTTTTCTTCTTTTCTCTCTTTCTTTCTCTAGACTGTTTTTAATTTGTTTGTTTTTAATATCCCCAGTTCTCTTATTTTTACCTTCAGATTTTCAATAATTTAAATGCTGTCTTCTGTTATGGATAATATGCATATGTTTGTTTGTTTGTTTGTTTTTTCCAGCTCACTTATTTTCTCTTCATTTTCATATCTGGAAGCAGATACCTAATTGTATTTTATGATAAGTCTTACATGTTCTATTTTTTAAAAATTCCTTCAATACTATAAATACTTTAAAACTGTTATTTTATAGACTCTATTTTAATAATTACATTATCTGAAGTTCTTGGAAATCTAACCTTTCAATTTTTAGTGTCTGGTGCTGCTCACTTACAATGTCTATAATAGGTAAATTTCTAGTTTCTTGTTTTGTGTAGCTATCACATCTCTTTGGGCACCAGCTCTTTCTTAAATGTATTGATTTTCACTTTATACTTAGTTTTGTTTCCCAGATAACTTTATTGTTAGCTAAACTAAATTTATTAAAAATGAAGTTTTATATTAATACAATATCCAAAATATTTTCATGTTTTAGTGGGAATTTTTTTCATTCAGATAGTCTTTTATAACTTCTGAGATTGTTTTTTCACAACACATCGGTAATTCTTCATCTGTTTTCACTTCAATACATGTAGTTTGATTAATTTTTTTGAAAATTACATTGTTTTTCGTTTTTAGTATACTTTACTGTACTACTTCTATCACTCATGCAGTCTACATTTTTATTTTCTTACTTCAAATATTGCAATGAACCCCATTTATATATCTTTATGAACTGAAATTTTTATTTCCTCATAAGAATCTTTAAAGTGGGATTCCCAAATTATGGGAAATAGATATGATTTAAACACTAAATAATTAAATGTATATTATTATATTTGTCTTCTCTTGATTTCAGTCTTATGAGTTTATATCATAGCCTCTTCCTTCCAGAAAGAGTGTATCAATACATTCATAGACACAGAAATGGAAAAATATACTGTGGATAACATAGCTTGCTGAATTAATCATGCTGTTTTGGAAATGACGAGTTAATGGGTGCAGCACACCAACATGGCACATGTATATATATGTAACAAACCTGCACGTTGTGCACATGTACCCTAGAACTTAAAGTATAATAAAAAAAGAAAAAAAAACATTTTTAAAGAAAAAAAAGAAAAAAAGAACAACAACAACAAAAGGTAGGAGAGAAATCCACTCCAGTAATTTTAAGTGGACCAGAGATTTAGAAATCTTTGTATTTGTTAATGGATTCATAGGTATGACACCAAAGCCTGATCAACAAAAGAAGACAGAGATAAATTATTTGACTTTATATGAAAAAAACTCCATACATCAAAGGACACAATCACAAAAGTAAAGTGACAACCTAAAAAAGTGGGAAAAATGTTGGCAAATGATATATTTGATGAGAGTACAGTGTCCAGAATACATACAGAAACTCGAAACTCAGTAACAAAAAGAAACAACTTAATTTAAAAATAGGCAGAAGATTTTAATAAACATTTCTCCAACACCAACAATCACATGAAAAGACTCCCAACATCATTAGTTATTAGGAAATACAAATTAAAACACACAATGAGATGTCACTTTACACTCACTAGGACAGCATTAATAACAATATTTTACAAAAAAATGATAATAAGCATAAAGGTGAAGAACTTGGAACCCTTGCACATTGTTTTTGGGAATTTATAATGGTGTAACCACTGTAGAAACAGTTTGATGGTTACTCAGAAAGATAAACATAGAATTAACATATGACACAGAAATTCCACTCCTAGGTATACTCCTAAAAAAAATTAAAACCAGGTATTCAAACAAATACAAACAAATGACAATAGTAGTACTATTTATATTAGCCATGAAGTGAAAACAACCCAAATCTCCATCATGAAAAAACTGGATAAACAAAATGTGGTATATCTATATAATGAAATATTATATAGCTATAATGAGCCATGAAGTACTGACACGTTATATAGTAAGTGTGAACCTTGAAAACGTTATGCATTGGTAAGTAACACTGATATCTGAAGAAAAAGAAAACATTATGGAAAATGAAAGAAGCCAGACACAAAAGACCACATATTGTATGACTGCATTTATATGAAATATGTAGAACACCAACCTTCATAGAGACAAAAACAGACTGGCAGTTGCCCAGGCCTGGGGTCATGTGGAAGGGGACTCACTGCTTAAATGAGTATGAGAAACCAATAAAACAAAAAGATGATGTTTTGAGAATGTCAACAAAATGTATTACATCTAGCCAGATAAATCAGAAAAAAATAGAGAAACACAAGTTACTAATATCAGTAATGAGTGAGATGATATCATTACAGATTCTACAGACATTAAAATGGTAGTAAGGAAATAGAACAACTTTATGCTTATAAATATAACAACTTACATGAAATGAACAAATCCTCCAAAAGACACAAACTACCAATAGTCACTCAAAAAGAAATAGAAAATCTGCTTAGGTTGATATCTATGAAAGAATTTATTTACACTTTAAAAACTCCAAATATTAAATAGTTTATTTTCACAAAAAAATAGGTACAGATGGCTTCAATTTTGACTTGTATTAAACATTAAAGAAAAAATAAAGAAATTATACAAAAAATGTTTAAGAAAATTGAATAAAAGAGAACAGTCTCCAGCTAATGTTTACGGCCAGTATTACTACGATGCCAAAAAATAAATAAATAAATACACTACAAGAAAATATTGATAATAAAATCCTAAAAAAACTTTAGAAAATCAAACTCAACATCATGTAAAAAAGATAATATAACATGATCAAGTGTTGTTTATCTTAGAAATTCAAATTTAACTTAATAATAAAACAATTATGTAATTCAACATATTGACACAATTACAAAAAGAAAATCATACGGTCATGCCAATTTATCCAGAAAAAGCTTGTGAAAACATTTAACATCCATTCCTGATAAAAACCATCAGCAAAGTAAGAGCAGAGGGTTACTTTATCAACCTGCCAGAGAGCTTCTTTGAAAAACACCGAAGCTAACATCATACTTAATGGTGAAACAATGAATGTTTCTTCTCTAATGTTATAAATAAGCCAAGGATTCCTTTTGTACCACTTATATTCAGCATTGTGCTGGCTAATCTTGTCAGTGCTATCACACAAGAAAAATTTTTTAAGTATATACATTTGACAAAAAAGAAATGAGCCTGTTTTCACGTACAGACATGACCATTATATTAAAAAAAATCTGTGGACTCTACAAAATGTTACTAGAATTGGAGAATTTAGCAGAGCTGCAAGAGCACAATATAAAATCAATTCTGTTTCTATATAGTAATAGCAACAGACAATAACTCATATTAAAAGTAATTACATTTACAAGAGTAACACAAAATGTAAAATATTTAAGACTCTATTTTTTTTTTTTTTAAATAGAGTCTCACTCTGTCACCCAGGGTGGAGTGCAGTGGTGCGATCTCAGCTCACTGCAACCTCTCCCTCTGAGGTCCAAGTAATTCTTCTGCCTCAGCCCTCCAAGTACCTAGAACTACAGGCATGAACCACCATGCCTGGCTAAATTTTCTTTTATTTTTTTAATTTTATTTTTTGTTTGTATTTTTAAGTAGAGACAGGGTTTTCCCCATGTTGGCCAGGCTAGTCTTGAACTCCTGAACTCAAGTGATCTGCTCACCTAGGAGGACTCCATTTTTACAAAAGATGTGAAATATCTGAATAATAAAAATTACAAAACACTGCTATAAGTAATAAAGACCTAAATAAATGCTGACGTATACATATTCATGAATTGGAGGACTCTAATTTGATTATCTAAATTCTCCTGAGGTTGATCTGTGGATACAATGACATTTCACAAAAGTTTTTATAAAAATTCTTAAACAGATTCTAAAATTAATATGGTAAAGAATACAGAATAGTGAAAACAACTTTGAAAAGAAACAACAAAGTAGATTAGGATTACCTTTATTCAAGATTTATTATAAAGCTACAATATTTAAGAATGATGTGATATTGATACTAAGAGAAATGAATGAATGAACAGAATCAGACCATATGTGTGTTGTCAGCTACTTTTAAAGTATTGAGGCAATTAGTTACATAATAAATAGTCTTTTAAAAAATATTGCTAAAATAATAGGTTTATGTAATTAGATATGAAGAAAAGAAAGACATTTGATCTATGCCTGACAACATATATCAAATATAACTCAAATTCATTTTTTAACCTAAATAGAAACCTCAGTTTATAAGAAAAAGTATAAACATTCATTTATATAAAGGTGTTATATGCATCTTCATAGCCCAAAACTCTTAACCCGATACCCATCTATCAATCAACAGATGAATGGATAGACTCTTGTATAAGTACACAAAATAATGGTAGTCAGTAATAAAAATAATAAACTATTGATACAACCTACAAAATGGATCAATCACAGGGTGATTATGCTGATTGAAAGAAATTAGGCAAGAGGGTACATACTGTATGATTCTATTTAAATAAAATAGATTTCTAGGAAATGTAAAATAATCCATATTGACAGAAAGCAAATCAGAAGTTGCCTGTGGCATAAGATTATGGGAAAGGAAACACAGAGAGGTCGCAAAGGTTTATGAGAAATCTTTTGGATGACATATCTTCATTATCTTGTGGTGATATTTTCATGGGTATGTAAATAGGTCAATACTTACCAAATTTTGTACTTTTAATATGTGTAATTTATGTAGATTATACCTCAGTAAAGCTGTTAAATCTGAAATAAAATTGATGTTTGGGGCATAAAAGGCTTTGAACTTTACATTTTTATATGTAAAGAAATATAATACAGTTATTTTTATGGGAAGGATAATGACACATGTAACACGCTTGAGTGTTGCTATGAAAGTTGGTCCAATGAGGCAAATTCTGTGTTAACACCTAGCACTTCCAAATAATCTATCTGTAGTAAATCAGGTCTAGCTTTGTATAACATAGATTGATCAATCTAGATAGGAATAAATTTTGATGAATGGACAGATGAATGGATGGATGATAGATGGAGAGTGTGTTAGTCAATTTAATGTTACTATAACAGAATACTTCAGGTTGGGAAATTATAAAGAATAGAAATTTAATTGGCTCACAATTCTGTTGGCTGGAAAATTCAAGATTGGGTAGCTGCATCTGGTGAGAGTCTCATGCTGCTTCAACTAATGGTGGAAAGCAGAAGGAGAGCAGGCATTTGCAGAGGTGACATGGCAAGCAAGGAAACAAAAGAGAGGAACTGAGGAAGCCAGGCTCTTTTTAATAGGCAGTTCTCCATTGAACTAATCCAGTGTCTTAAGAATGAGAACTCACTTACCCATGGTGAGAGGACATTAATCTGTTCTTGAGGAATCCACCTCCACAAACCAAAGGACAAGGCACATCGAAAGTATAGTAGGTAGATAGATAATTGATTGACTGATTATTGATGATGTAGAAATGGGGAAATAAATTATAAATACCTAGATAAATAAATCAATAAACAAATGTGTTAGGCCAACCTTGAAGTTGATATTTTTGAGTATTTACATAATCCAGCTTAAACCAAAATGTTTTTCAAATTCTTCTGCCATGCTTATAGGAAGAACAACCATATGGATGGATTCTTAAGCACAGAGGCGTCTCATTTGCAACTGATAACCCACAAGAGAAATGAAAATGTGATTAAGCTAACCATGTACAACACTTCTGTTTTTATCTTTCTTCACATTACCTTTCCTGCAAAAAGAATATTTTAAAATGATGCTATTACTTTAATAGCTTCCATTTGCAGTCTAAATTTTCATTGTGCCAGTTATCCAATTCCACTTATATGATGAAATTTGTGGGCCTCATGGCTATTTTAATGTAATGCCTTTTATACTATAATTGAGAGAAGTCTCCAATGAATAAAATAAATGGTTTCAGAGGGTTCTTAAGTCCTCAACAGACATCAGCTAAAATGTTAAGAGTGCCTCCAAATCCCACTGGTGCTATATTTTCTAACCATGAAAGAAATGTCATTATTGTAAATTCCCAGCTTTTGTCTAAAAATCTTGTACTAGATCCCTTGAGCGTCAGCTCAGTTAATTAATTCAAACAATTTCCTCTCTAATCTCTAAAACATTTTCATATTTAAGACAATAAATGAGGTACTTAAGGGGTTCACTCATTGTTGGTCATTAATATGCCAGGGAATTAGAAAAATCACTCTTAGTCTTCAGTGACATGAATAATGTCTTTTTTTTTTTCCAATGGTTCTGACCTGGACAAGGTTAAAAGCATGGTTTCTCTGCAACTGAATTTAAGAAAATCCTATTTTCCACTTGCTTTGGTTTTAACATACATCCGAATACTCTTCCTTTCCTTTGAGCAATAAATTTGATATGTAGCGTGATAGGTTATGCCAATTTAAAGATTAAATTAGTTAATAATAACTTCGAAATTAGTGATTAGTTCAGAAGAAGAATAATTGCATTTTCCTTGAACCAGTACATAAGGTTAATGCAGTTGGGAGTGTGATGGCTCCAGTAACTTTGACACTAATTGGCGATTGTGTTACATGTTAAGATAAGGAGTCAGCGTGAATAAATTCTCATGAGGTTTGCAGGAAGACAAAGCTATTTGTTAGCAAACCCGCTTTTCACCATGTAAAAGGTTGGTTTAATTTCATAAAAGGGTGGTCTGTGACCTTCAGGATAAAATTTCATAGTATTTCATGTCTGACTCTGGATTATCAAATTGAAACAAAGCACAGGTTCTTAAACCCTCAGCAGACATCAGCTTTTTGTTTATTCTGTAAAGCAAAATTAGCCATCTATTTGTCAATATAAAAATAATTGTTTGATCTTCTAAAATTGACTATCTCCAGAGGAAAAAAAAAACATGAGATGAAAAGAAAATCAGGTGTGCAATTGTTCATATTGCTTTGCATTTTTATAGTCCTTACCTCAAAAGTCTTCTCATTTTGTGCATGTGCACACACAGATCCATGTAAGCATGATTCTGCAGTGGTAAAGAACAATCTAAAGATCTGGGGGTAGTGTAGCAGAATTATCTGTAGCACACTGTCCATAAGATAATTGAAAGAAAAAGAAAAAAGAGACAATTCCCATAAATTCTAGTGTAGGGACATACCTATTACTAGATCAATCTTATCTCTATCAATCAGAAGCAGCAATGTTTCAGCTTTATACAAAAGGTTCCTATTATGTGTTTCTCATTTGTAACCTTTTAGAAGTTTGGTCATTTATATTGTTGAAAGCTAAATGGTTTTCTCATCAAAATATTAAAATTTGTATATCTTTATTTGAAATATTTACTTACCAATATTACTGTGAGTGATAAACTTTTTATACTGAAGAACACATTTATACAAAACAGTAATATAGGTAGATATTAAAAATATTTAATGTGTTACAATTAGTTACTGGGGCATTTTGTTTTACAATATTATGTCACAGTTTTGCTAAAGCTGTTTAAGATTGAAGTATGTATGTATAACCTTGCCTATCTTACCATAGACAATATGTTTTTGTAACTTTCAGGGCTTAAACAACTGTAATAATCTCGTTCATATTTTCCTTTTTTTTTTTTCTCTTTTTTTGAGAAAGAGTCTCACTCTGTTGCCCAGGCTGGAGTGTAGTGGCACGATCTCGGCTCTCTGCAACCTCTGTCTCCAAGGTTCAAGGGATTCTCCTGCCTCAGCCTCCTGAGCAGCTGGGATTACAGATACGTGCCACCACGCCTGGCTAATTTTTGTATTTTTAGTAGAGACAGGGTTTCACCGTGTTTGCCAGGCTGGTCTCGATCTCCTGAACTTAAGTGATCTGCTTGCCTCAGCCTCCAAAGTGCTGGGGTTACAGGCATGAGCCACCAGGCCCGGCCATGTTTTCCATTTTCAAACAGGCTTTTCTATTTAAAAAATTATAGTTTTTGACATTCTTTTAGTCATCAGAAATGAAGGCAGATGCTAACATGGTTTCAACATAAACAAGAAAATTATTTTCCCAATAACTGAAATTAAATTAAATACAATCATGTGTTTCTTAATGATGAGAGAAATTTATTGTTAAGTGATTTCACCATTGTGCAAGCATCATAGAGAGTTCTTACACAAACCTAGATCGTTCAGACTCCTGCACACCTAGGCTACCTAGACTACAAACCTATTCAGAATGTTATGATACTGAATACTGTAGGCTGTAGGCAGTTGTAACACAGTATTTGTGTATCTATACAAATCTAAACAGAAAAGGTAAAGCAAAATCATAGCATAAAAGATAAAAATGGTATATTGTATAGGACAGCTTCATTATACCCTTATGGGATCACTGCTGTATATGTGGCCTAAATCATCTTTATGTAGCACATGACTGGATTTGTAAATTGAAACATAAGAAATCCAACAAGGGAGGTTTGTAAAATAAAATTAGAATAACTTTTTAAAAAATAAAGTATGTATTTTCTGGTCAAGATTCTGCCTAAAGATTTATAAACAAATATTTCTTGAAATGTTATTTACATAGCTTTAGCCAAAGGACTCTACATTTTTAGATGGATGGACACTGGACTCGCCATGTCAGTAAAGCTTAACATACTCCGTCTTGACTTAGAGAAGATAAAACACATGTAAATCATAAGGTTCCTATTTGCAGCTATGTTACCCAGTCTGAGAAACCCATATTTTTTGTTATCTTATTTCTGCTTCTTATTCCTTAGTTCACAGATTTTTATATTCTAAAAATGGCAATAAAAAGTGAAATTTTCTGGTGTTTTTTTTTTTTTCTCTTGATACAGAGTCTCACTCTGTTGCCTAGGCTGGAGTGCAGTGGCACAATCTCAGCTTACTGCAACCTCCACCTCATGGTTTCAAGTGATTCTCCTTCCCCTCAGCCTCCCAAGTAGATGGGAATACTGGAACGCACCACCATGCCTGGCTAATTTTTGTGTTTTTAGTAGAGACAGTGTTTTACCATGTTGGTAAAGCTCGAACTCCAGGGTAATCCTCCCACATCAGCCTCCCAAAGTGCTGGGATTACAGGCATGAGCCACTGCTCCCCGCCAAAAAAAGGAATTTTCAAAGATAGTGTAAGAAGAAAGAAATAGGAAAGATAAATACAGACACAAGATGACAATATTATTTAGTGGTTTTATTGACAGAAAATGTAACCAGAATGTTTTTAACAACTTTTTAAATAATAAATTAATAATTAAACTAATTCTCTTTAAATACTGAATTTGTATGTTTATAATTCTGTATGTAATTCTTATTACTTTTAAATTTCAAATTAATTATTAATGTTACTTGTCCAAAATATGCAAATGTATTAGTACAAACATAAATACTCTCACTACCATGTTCCTTAAAACCCTAACCAACACTTTTTAAATAGCTTCACTAGCTGCATAATATAGCATATATAGATGTACTTTATTCAACTATTATTGACTTTGTAACTTCAGATATTTTTCAGGAGTTGAGTAGCCAACTATCCAACTTATCTTTTGATATGATAGACCCTGCTAAAGTAAAATGTAAATAGGCACAATAGCTCATGTATAATAAAACTATAAGAATTTACACTTTTCCTAGTAATGTGGGAAAATGTTTATTTTTCCAATTTTTCTCATATCCTAACAGTATTGGCTAGGATTGATCATCATGTTTGAGTTTGATTTGGTTTTGGTTTTGTCCACTGAATGTATAAAAATTATATTGCTTTTTGGTGGATTTATTTTCCCTTTTTTATTCACTAGTTAGATATCTATTACCAAATTTATTGATAATTTGCATTTCTTCCTTTGTGAATCCTCAGATTCCTTTTCCTCTTATCTATATTTCTAACATTCATTATATTCAGGGTTCTCAAGAGAAAGAAACATAGGAGATACTGGAGAAAGAGAAATTTATTTTAAGGGATTTGTTCATGTGATTTGTGGGGGCAGGCAAATCTGAATCTGTAAGTTTAGGGAGGCCAGAAGGATGAAAATTGAAATAAGAGTTCATGTTGCTGTCTTTAGTCTAAAATCTGCAGGGCAGGCCAGCTGGCTGGAAACTCAGGCAGGATTTTGATATTACAGTATTAGGGCAGAATTCCTTCTTCCCAGAGAAACCTTAGTTTTTGCTCTTAAGGACTTTATCTGATTAAATTAGGCACACCTACATTATGGAGGGTCATCTGCTTTAATTATAGTAAACTGATTATAAGTGTTAATCATATCTGCAAGACACCATCATACTAACATCTAGAATAGTGTTTGATCAAAGCATCATAGCCTAACCAACTTGAAACATTAAATTAACCATCACCATATATATATACACACATAAATATATATATACATAAATATAAATATGCATAAATATATATAAATATATATAAAAATATATATATATATATAGTGTGTTTGTGTGTGTGTTTGTGTATTGCCAGTTAGGCCCTGAACCCTTGAATTATAGATAACTTGGTTGACAATGAGTGTTAAGTTTTCTTGGCTAACTAGCACACTTCTAAAAATAAAGACGGGGCCTGATGTGATAATTATACATTGTATGCCTGTATCAAAACATCACATATACCCCATAAGTATATATACTTGTGTACCCATAAAAATTAAAAACAAAATACAAATTGAAAATAAACAAAAGGAAAAATGAAGACTAGGAAGTTAGGCTTTGTCCTACAACATATCAAGACCTGTTATGAAGCTAATCTGATTAAGACAGTTTGGTAAGCACAGAGATAGATCAACTGATCCACGGAATAAAATATAAAGCCCATGCATGTGTCGTACATTAATGACATGCTGGGTAAATTGGAAATATAAGGACTTTTCAATAATTGGAAGTAGAAGAAATTATATTTCATATGAAGAAAAATGATGTTCATTTCTACTTTTCACTTTAAGGAAAATGTATTAATGAAAATGAAAGTCAAGTTATAACTGGAAGTAGATTCTCATGATACACAGTTGAAAATATATTATTATCAACGTATACAAAAATACATTCCTCAAAGTTAGAAAGAAGAGCACAAACAACTCAGAAGTCCCTGGACAAGAGCATGATTATGCATTTTTCCAAAAGGGAAAAACATATGAAGCAATGCTAAGCATCATGTGACTCATGAAAATTGAATGAAAATAACAAAGTAACACATATACACAAATTCTACAATCATTAACATGCTCATTTTGTAATATGTTATGTATCCAATCAATTTGTAGAAACTATATATTAGTGATGCTGTTTTTTGCCTGCTATATGTGTTATACATAATTTCCATTGTATTATTTGTCTTAGTCTTTGTATTGTATCTTATTCCATATAAATATTTTATTTTATTTTATTTTTTATTTATTTATTTTTTTGAGCAGCATCTTGCTCAGTCGCCCAGGCTGGAGTGCAGTGGCTAATCTCTGTTCACTGCAACCTCTGCAACACAGGCTCAAGCAATTCTCGTGCCTCCGCCTCCCGAATAGCTGGGATTATAGGCATGCACCACCACACCAAGCTAATTTTTGTACTTTTAGTAGAGATAGGGTTTCATCACGTTGGCCAGGCTGGTCTCAAACTCCTGGCCTCAAGTGATCCACCCGACTCAGCCTTCCAAAGTGCTGAGATTACAGTACTTTGTGAACCACCATGCCTGGCCTTTTTCACTTTTTGAGCGAGCGTCTCCTCTGTTGCCCAGGCTGGAGTGCAATGGTGTGAACACTGCTCACTGCAGCCTCTATCTCCTTGGCTCAAGCAATCCTCTCACCTCAGCCTCCAAAGTATCTGAGACTACAAGTATATGCCACCATGGCCACATAATTTTTTAAGTTTTTTTTTTTTTCTTTATTGACAGAGTCTTGAGTTTTGAGGCTGGTCTTGAACCCTGGACTCAAGCAATCCTCCTGCTTTGGCCTCCCAAAGTACTGGGATTACAGACATGAGCCACTCTGCCTGGCCCATAGGAATATTTTAATTTTATATTTAAATCTTCCAGTTGAGGTGTCCAATGTGATTGAGCTTTTTTATATTTCATGTAGCCAAGATGTCTATAGTTTGCTGTCATCCAATGCTATGCAAATTATAACCTAAATTATTCATTATAATAAAGAAAATTAATTAAAAGCCACCATGAATGTATATAATTAAATGGTAAATTTGGAAAACATATTCAACAACGTCTGGCAACAATGTCCAGAATAACAACTTCCACTAATATTATTCAATGCTGACTTATGTTTTAGATAAGTAAAGGTATAGACTAGTAGACAAAGCTAAGTTAACTTCTTTTTGAATTTTTAGAAAATACCATTTGACAGATGATACAAGTACTATTGTAAGGTACTATTTTAATGAAAGCTGTGTTTTGTCACTTGGGCTTTATTGTTCAAAAATACTGTGACTCACTGAGATAGATCAGCGGGAAATTCCAAATATATCCCAGACACCAGCTAGATTGATTCTCTTTTAGCTAGAAATAAAATGTCCTTACACTTTCATTACAGTGATATTGAAACATGCATTGCCCTCCACAGGATTTCTGAATATTCCCAAGAGGCATATGTTCTTATAATCATATATGGCTCATAAATTCTGCTTCTGCTAAACTCGTTCAATTTAGCAATCATATGCCATTACTTTTGGGCTATTCTCATTCTCTACCACATTTGCCCAACTGTAAAACTTTGCCCTTTGTTTTAATTTTTACACACACACACACACACACACACACACACACACAAACATATTCACACCACCATTTTTAAGTCAATTGTGTGTACAGTGTGCTCTAGTGAAAGTTGGGAGACAATGAAAAATGCAGAGGTTTACATTATCTCCATTTGAAGTATTGTACCTGCTGATCATTACCTCCCATCTTCTGGCTCGTTTCCTCTAACAACCCAATACAACCCTCAAAACAAATCTGCAAGTGTCTTAGTCCCTAGGTCCTATCTGGTTTTCACTGTCCATGACCTACTTCATACATCCCTCGCCCTTCTAACATCACAAGGAAAATCATCATAGTCACTCCCTCACATAAAGCCCTCAAATCCTTTCTGGCTTCCTAGTACTCACTGGGTTAAATTTCAATCCTTGTTAAACCTAAAAATCTACCCTCACCTCCTATGTACTTATACAGCTGAACACAAATGAGAAAAATAAGTGGCCTTCTTTCGTATGAAATTCATGATCAGTAACTTCAATTGGGGCTTTACGTTGTTGACAGTTGGATTGCACTGAATTGGGGCTTTCCCATTTTCAAGTTCCCAGTTGGTTATTTCCTAATTTCTTAATTTCATCAAAATCCAGCACTTCTTTTCCCATTATCACATCAAACTAATGGCATTACTTCTTATTTTACTGAAGAAATCTCCCATGATTACATTTTTCTAATTTGGGTCCTTTTACTTTTTTTGTGGGGAAAACAACCCCCTTGCCTATAAAGTACATCTCAATATTTCTCACTTATTCAAAGAGTTTGCTCTGAAAAAGTTTCACTTTCTCCTGCATTATTATTATTTATGGCATCACTGGAGTATTCCTATATACATAAAAACATGGTAAGCCCTTCCAATATGACCATTAAAGAGTAGATAAAATCATACTTATTTTCTTATTGTTAATAATTATACATCTTAGCATACTATAGAAACACTTCTTACAGAAATTGGAAACAATTAAACACATAAAATTAGGGAAATGAAGAAGATAAAGGAAGTTATTTTTAACCAGGAAAGGGTTTAAAAGGAAGTATTAATCCAGGCTTTCTTCAGGAGAGCATTTTCTAAACAATTGTGGAACAGAAAATAAAAGCAAGGGTAGGCTTTTCAAATCATAATTGTCTTTCTGAGTGGAGGAAAGAGAGACTGAAGATCAGAGCTGCCTTAAAGTTTTGAACTTTCTCTTAGGTGAAGATCCACAGAGTAAGGATTTGCAGAAACATAGCCTGATAAATCTGTGTAAGAATTCTCATCAGTTCCTTGGCTGGCCCCTATTCCATGTATGCACAGGGCAAAATTCTAAGAGGCTTATCAGAGAACAGCCACTATAAGACTGGATTACCTACCAGAGATTTCAGAGGTTGTACAAAACAGAAGAAATATTAAAGTTCATGTGCATCTATAGTAGAGATAACCTCTTCACGTGCACATGGTATGTTTATGAAACTAGGTCATATCCTGGCCATAAGGCTAGCTTTAACAGTTTTCAAAGAACTGATTTTATACAGAGGATATTCTCTGACCACTGTGAAGTATAATTAGAGCTCAATAACAGAAAATTTTCTAGAAAATATTTGAAAATTAAGAAACCTATATGACTCATATTTTGAAGAAGAAGCAAAAATGAAGATTACAAATACTGAATCATAATGAAAATACAACAGGTCAAGACACATGACATGCAGTTGAAGTGGTGCTAAAGGACATTTATAGCTTTAAATGAATATGTAAGAAAATAAGACTCGTTTTAAATTAATGATTTAATAAACTTCTAATCGAAAGATCTATAAAAATAAAAGGAATTAACCCAAAGAAATTAAAGGCAGGAAGTAACAGTAACAACAATGACAAATAGAAGAATAAATAAATTTAAAAATAGCAAAACAGAGAAACCAATAAAACAAAGTATATTCTCTCAAAAGCTTATTAAAATTAACATATTAGCCTTTAAGAAAATTAAGAACAAGTGTCCAAAAGGCATGATTAAGGGAGTTAAATTAAAAGCAAACTACAGTCTAGGAAAAGATATGAACAGTCCATGCCAGGAGCTCTGATGCACAAAATGTAGGAGAAGAAGAGAAAGTGAATAAGTCCTTCCTCTGCCTTTTTGGTCTATCCAGACTCTCAACGGATTGAACGATGTCGGGCCACATTAGTGAGGAGGAATCTTTACTCAGCATGCTGATTCCAACATTAATCTCTTCCAGAAGTACCCTCACAAACACAGAGAAATAATGTTTTACCAGATATCTGGGTATTTTATGATTATTAATTATTACTATTATTATTATTGTAGACAGGGTCTTGCTCTGTCACCCAGGCTGGAGTGCAGTGGCACGATCATATCTCACTGCAGCCTCCACCTCCTGGGCTCAAGCAGTCCTCTCTCCTCAGCCTCCTGAGTAGCTGGGATTATAGGTATGCATCACCACACCTGGCTTATTTATTTATTTATTTATTTATAATTTATTTTTGTAGTGATGGGATCTTGCTGTGTTGCCCAGGCTGGTCTCAAACTCCTGAGCTCAAGTGATTATCCCAACTTAAATTCCCAAAGTGCTGAGATTATAGGTGTTAGCCACCACTTTAACCCAGTGAGGTGATCCATAGAATTACCCATGATGATATCTATGAAAAGATATGTACAAGAATGTTCATAACATTTTCACTAACAGTAATTTCTAAGTTGTAAACCACCCAAACATTCAACAGTAGTAGAATGGGTGAATAATTTGTGGTATAATTTTAAAATGTGCTGTTACACATTGTAATGCTACCCAGTGAAAATGAGCCATTTTATGATACCATGTCTAAATTTATAGACATATTTTTGAGTGGAAAAAAATAAGAATCTAAAGAATGTATATCATACAACACTTTATTTTTGTATAACTCAAAAATAAGCAAGGCTAATTGATGATGTCTGGGTAAGTGACCACATAAATGTACACAGGTAAAAATGAAACAATCTACATACTTAAGACTTGTGGCCTTATGTATATTGTATATCTTCTCAATTAATTAATTTATTGATACCACTGCTTCTGTAGCTTATGCCTCAGTCTTTCCTTTTCATAGCAAAATTCCATAAAATACTTGCTGATATTTGTCTTTAATTTAATTTCTCTTCCAATTTTCTATTAAATCTATCACAATCAGGCTGTCATGTCCACTGCTTAAGCAAACTTTCTTATCAGGCTTAGCAATGATGTTCACATTACAAAATTCAGTATCAATTCTCAATCTTAATATTTTAGCAGCATTTCATATAGTTTATCACTCTCACCAAATGAAGGCTGTCACCTTCCTGGCTTTGTTTGTGTTTCTTCCTATCTTACTGATGACTACTCCTTCTCTGCCTTTTTTTTTTTTTTTTTTTACCAATATTTCACTCCCCGATGTAATGGATGAGTACCCCAGGGCTTAGGTGCTGCACTATTTTCTCACTAAAATAACTTCCCAGTTGGTCATCAGATCCTATGGCTTGATGACTGCTGATTTTATATCTACAGCTCTGACCTCTCTGTTGAAATCTAGGCTCATATGTCCAATTGCATAATCAACAATTTTTAGACGTCGGATGAGACTTTATACCTCCCGAACTGAACTAATCTCCAATCCGCTTCTTTCTTAATATTCTTCCTCTCAGTTGATATAAAATTCGTCATTCCAGTAGTTCAAGCCAAAATTTCTGAAATCATTTTTGGCTCTTTTCTTTCATTTTCTGCATCTGAAGCAAGATGATTATCTTTCAAAAATAGATAGTATATGACTGCTTGTTATGACCTCTTTTCTCACCGTCATGGTTCAAGTTAGTATTATATTTTGCCTGGATTGTTGCAAAATACTTCTAACTGGTCTTTCTATTTCTACTTTTTAAAAAATCACAGTGCATTCTCAACATAACACTGAGAGAGTTCCTATTAAAATATGACTAAGATTGCTACACTCCTCTGCTCAAAACTTCTCAATAAATTTCTATCTCAAATTTCCATGTGGAGTAAAAGGCAAGTCCTCATAATTTAGCAGCCCCGTGTAATCCCCTCTACTCATTAACTCTTTGGTATATCATATTACCGCTCTTCCTCTTGTTCCTTCTGGAACAGCCACACTGTCCTCATGATTGTTTTTACTCTATGCACTTAACCAACTCACAGCATTCACATTACTCTTTCTTCTACTAGAACGGCCTTTCTTCTGACCATATCCACACAGCACACTCCTGCCTTTCTTCAGATCAGCTTTTCAGCATGGCTTTCACTTACCACCAAACTTACAATTTTAAACTTTCAGTGTATATAAACACTTACTATCCCTCTTCAAAGCTTTGTTTTTCTCTTTTTACACATGTCATCATCTAATATGCTATGTATTTTACTTATGTATCAGCTTCCTATTGTACTAGAATGCAAGTTCTATAAAGGTTTTTTGTTGATGTTGTTTGTTTGCTTGTTTGAGACGGAGTTTCCCTCTTGTTGTCCAGGCTGAAGTGCAATGGTGTGATCTTGGCTCACAACAACCTCCACCTCCAGGGTTCAAGTGATTCTCCTGCCTCAACCTCCCAAGCAGCTGAGATTACAGGCATGCACCACCATGCCTGGCTAATTTTGTATGGCTCTATAAAGTCTAGAATTTTTATTGTTATTATTTTTTCAAAGCATTCCCGGAATCTAAAACAGTATTAGGGCTCAGTAAAACATTTTACATAAATAATTGAATAAATTCAGATAAAATATGAGATATATCTATTCTTAAATTTCACAGCCCCGTCTCTTTTTTCTGCACTGCAGATTATGGTCTCTTCTCATAGTACTTGGACTCATTCTTATGCCTTCCTTCCTGAGGTGTTTCTAGAATTTTGACTTCTTCCACTAAATTGTATAGAACAATTCAGTGCTTTTAATTCTCAAACTCATATCCAGGCCCACACTGTCTTAGCAAAAATCCATGGATATTCTCAAGAGAAAAAAAAATCCCTTTGTTCAATAATATCCACTTTTCTGAAAAAGCAGTTGCTTAGATGTTGTATAACCATGGCTTAATTCAGTTTCTAAATATATTATACATAGATATATCCCACCCAGCCCTGCCATCTGCTGGGGTATGTGCCTGTATTCTCAAAAGGATTCTTTATTTTGTTATTAAACTAACATGTTCATGGAAACTTATGAAAAATCTTTCTGTAGTTTTGGGTTGGAAGTTATGATCAAGGTAGTATGTAAATGTATATATTTATTATGTGGAATATGTAAGAGAGGAAGTATGCTAAAAGCAAAAGCTCAGTTAAGGCACTTTCACTTTTATAAGTGTGAGGTATAGAGTATCTAGCTTTTCATTTAAGTAATAGAAGCAGAAAAAGGAGCGATAGTTGCTACCAAGAAATAAATGAATTCAAATGATGACTGGCATCAGAGAGGAAAATGTAGAGAAAGAAGAATCAAGATGGGATCAGAAAAGAATTAAACCACTCTTGTTTTGAGATCTTGCCTTCTCTAGAGATATATTTGAACCTTTTAACCTTTTAAGTCATAAGCCATAAAGATAGCATCTTAATGCTAGATGCCATTTAAAGGCATCTTTTAAGACATAGCCACAGTACATTTTCATAAAACATCAATTTAAGCTCTGTCAGTTACATCTGCTCCTGAGAGATTTCACCAGTCATATTGTATTATATCACATGACTGTTCATAAAATGGTTGATAGTATACAGACAGAACACATCCAAATAAGTAGGTTTCACTTGAAGATCTTTAAATGATCTATGAGCATTTCATATAGGCCTCTAATAACAAGAGTTTATCATAATTTTATTTAACACATAGGTTTTAATTCAGATAGTTAAAGAAACTTTCATTGGGTTTTTTGTAGGAAAGGCAAGGCAGAGTACAGTGATGAGTTAAGGACTGGCTAATTTGAATAATTTCAGCTGGGCTCTAAACTAAGGATGGTGTTCCTCTTTGCCTGGTGCCTGGCCCTGGGATGGTTAAAGCAGGGGAATACTGCTTTCTGGTGTAAGGGCCAAATAGAAGAGGTATGGCTCCTTCTACTACTTTGCATAACAAAGGCATGCTCCTGGCTGGGCCAATCTCTACAGGTAAACTAACCTCAGTAGAGGCAGTCTTTCCCCAGCTAGAAACGTTGTTTAAGATGTGTAAACATACTATACCGAAAAAAAAGTGTATACAATACAGAACCTCAAACAAAATGTCAATATGTAATATAAAATGTAGCTGGCATATCATCTGCCAGGTATTCATAACATTTGTATTTTAAAATCTATCAATTACCTTTCATTTACACTTATTTTCATCATTCACTTGGCAATTAATTACATGCTAATATATAAACTTGCAATATCATTGGGTGACTCTTCAAGACCTTTAGTCTTGTTTGGGAACTTACAATAAGTTGAGAATGATCCTATTAAAAGAGACTATGAACGTTGCACTATAAGATGTCAGGTCCTAGTGAGGAGTTATAAATAGCCCGCCGGAGAAGCAAAGAAATGACAGGTTTTAATGATGAAACTTCATCATTAAATTACCTACAAAAGAACTAATATCTAGGCATGTGGCAAACAGGAAGCTCTGATGACAGCACTTTCCATTAATGTACCATGCCCTTTTCCTTTAAGTTTCTATTTTTCCTTTGCCCAACAATAAAGGAGCTAGAAACTGCAACTATTGAGAGATAAAAAGAGGCGGAAATCACAACAGTGTTCTCTCCCTCAGTGCCTAACAACACTGAGTCAGGTCAGATGGTCAAAGGAAAACACATTGAAGTGAATGACAGTGTACCTTTTTAATCTGAATAATAATGAACTAAATTCCTTCCTGTGATTTACTCCTCTCTACTACCCTTCTTTTCTCTTTTACTGTAGTATCTCAGATAAGTTTTAAAGTGTTTCAATATTACTACGCTTCCCTCCTTGTTAATCACAAAAGACATCCTAGTTTTATTTTTCTGTAATATACCCACTGAAAAACTAGCCTCTTATCCAACCATTTTTCAAAATTCTGATTTATGAAACTTTGGACACTGAGTAAAGAAGAAACTTGTGCCTTAGGGAGACTGGCTTTGATAACCTGACCATAAATACAGAACAAGTACAAAAAGAAGTCCCCAGTATACTAGCTACAGTATACATGATCACGTCCAGGGCTGTGCCTGGTTCCCTATGGGTGATAAATTATAATCAGTACTAACACTTCATTCCTATGGTCCTCTGCTACATCAGACCTTTCTATGTTGCTGGAGTGGCCAATAATTACAGCACAGCATATCTTTCAAGTTTTGCTTGACGCTTAGGATAAGCAATTAGGAAGATCTTCCAGCAAGGACCCATACATATTGAATCATAAGAAAAAATGTGAGTAAAAAAGTTAGAAACAAATAATTATGGAGCCCATAAACCTATCATTAATATGTAAAATATATTTTTGCATAAGGTTGTTAAAAATATTTAAGCAATATTTTAAAAACAGAACACCATGCGTAAAAACTAAGATTTGGAGATTATCATAACAGGTTTATGTTCCTACTGTCAAAAATCAAAAGGGGCTGAATTTGTCTCTACACTTTATAGGAGACATTTTTTTCTTGTATATATATTACATATATATGTATATATTATATATATTTATATGTCTTAGCCATTTTATTCTATCCACATCTTTAATTGATTATTTTATATATGTATCACAGAAAGAGAGAGAGAGATTTATTATAAGGAATTGGCTTATGCAGTAAGGGAGGCTGCGAAGTCACAAGACCTGCCATCAGCAAACTGGAGCCCCAGGTGCTGCAGATTAAATCTTTGTATTGTGAAACTTGATTATATATATTGGGCCACTCTTGTCATATCCAACTAAATCAGAGTCAAGGGGTCAGGTAGAAAAAAACATTCAGGGCACACAACACCAACTCCACAACTGAATTTTCTACCAGGCCACCTGCTGAAATGTTTTGCTGTAGCTCTAGGACCAATTTTCCCTTGTAGCTGTTGAAACAACCTGCCATGACTCTAAGACTAGTTTTACCCACTGACATCACCAATTAGAGCTTGCCTGCTCCTAAAAGCTTTCCTAGTGCCAATGAGCTTTATTTTAAAACTATACATAACATTTCTCTTTCTAATAAAACCTCCAACCTTCTCTTTGTTCTTCGGACATATCAAAGACAACTCCAGTCTGTCCGTATGCTGTTAATTGAAATTCTGTGATTCTTGAATAAAGCATTTAATTTGGAGATTCATCTCTACATTTTATTTTGACTTCAACAATGTTCCCCCTGCCCAAGTCAAATTTATATACTGAAATTCTACCCCATAATGTGATGGTATTAGAAGGTGTGGCCTTTGGGAGGTAATTAGGATTAGATGAGGTCATGAGCATGGAGCCCTTATAAATGGGATTAATGTCCTTATAAAAGAGGCCACAAAGAGCTCCTTTGCCCTTCCACCATGTGAGAACACAAAGAGAAGATAGCCGTCTATGAACCAAGATGGAGGATCTCACCAAACACCAAATTTGCTGTAGCCTTTATTTTCTATGTTCCAGCCTCCACAACTGTGGAAAACAAATGAAAAACAACTTATTATCCAACCAGTTTAGGTAGTATTTGATAGAATCCTTAACAGACTAAGATGCCAGGAGGATTGATGGTATAAGTGCTAGACTGAAAAGCAGCAGGCTATAGACTCAATTCTTATTTTTCAGATTGAGTCCAAAGGCAGAAAAATAAAAATACCTCAGTCACAGGGAGAAGATGTTCCTTCTTACTTAGCCATTTTGTTCTATTCAGGTCTTTAATTGATTAAATGAGGCCCTATCACATTATGGGGGGGCAATCTGCCTTACTTAGTTTACTAATTTGAATGTTAATCTTATCCAGTAGCATCCTCACAGACACACACATAGTAATGTTTGTTAAAATATCTGGGCACCCTGTGGCTCAGTCTAGTTGACACAAAACTTAACCATCCACAATGGTTGAACTAGTTTACAGTCCCACCAACAGTGTTAAAGTGTTCCTATTTCTCCACATCCTCTCCAGCACCTGCTGTTTCCTGACTTTTTAATGATCGTCATTCTAACTGGTGTGAGATGGTATCTCATTGTGGTTTTGATTTGCATTTCTCTGATGGCCAGTGATGATGAGCATTTTTTTCTGTGTCTGTTGGCTGCATAAATTCTTCTTTTGAGAAGTGTCTGTTCATATCCTTCACCTACTTTTTGATGGGGTTGTTTGATTTTTTCTTGTAAATTTGTTTCAGTTCTTTGTAGATTCTGGATATTAGCCCTTTGTCAGATAGGTAGATTGTGAAAATTTTCTCCCATTCTGTAGATTGCCTGTTCACTCTGATGATAGTTTCTTTTGCTGTGCAGAAGCTCTTTAATTAGATCCCATTTGTCAATTTTGGCTTTTGTTGCCATTGCTTTTGGTGTTTTAGTCCTGAAGTCCTTGCCCATGCCTATGTCCTGAATGGTATTGCCTAGGTTTTCTTCTAGGGTTTTTATGGTTTTAGATCTAACATGTAAGTCACATGTGTATACATATGTAACAAACCTGCACGTTGTGCACATGTACCCTAGAACTTAAAGTATAATAATAATAAAAATACTTAACCATCACAAGTCTACCACTTGTCAAATTGGCACCCATACATATCCCCTTAAACCATAATTAATCATCAAATAAAGACAGTAATAATTTTATATAAGGTAATAAGAAGGAAGAAAACAAAAATATTTTATCTATCTATATATATGTATATATATATATATGTATGTGCACCTATATTTATAACAAAATAAGGAGGAAATACTCATGACAATTACAGTTCTAACTTACATAACTGGTTATATGGTTCCAGCTGGTATACATAACTATCTTCTTCCACTATCCATTTTTTATTCTTTTTACCTACAGCAATCCCCTCACTTGGTCATGGTTCTTTACCTGGTGTTGTGACCCAAATCTTTATTCCTAAAGGGTTTGGGTCATTAGTAGTTGTGTTAGTTCATTTTGGGCTGCTGTAGCAGAATACCACAGACTGAGTAATTTATAAAGAACAGAAACTTATTTCTCAAAATTCTGGAATCAGGAAAGTACAAGATCGAGGTGCCAGCAGCATCTTGCAAGGGCTCCCTTACTGTGTCTGCATGGCAGAAGGCAGAAGGGCTAGAGATAGCAAAGCTGTTTTCACAAACCCTTTTTATAAGGACATTAATCTACTAATAAGGGCAGAGCCCTCATGATAGAAACACCTTCAAAAAGTCCCACCTTTCAACACTGGCATTGAGAATTAAGTTTCCAGCCCATGAATTTTGGGGGACACATTTCAACCAAAGCAGTAGTCTTGCCTAGGTTGGATTGTTGTAGTTTTTTATTGACATCAGTCACAGGGCATGGTAATACTAAAAGTCACCCTAAGGGATCTCCTGTATTCCAGACATATTGTTCTTTACTTCCATCATGTAACAGTAGTTGGATTTCCTCTTGGTAGTCAGGATTAATGTGCCCCAGCCAGCACAGTAACTCCCTCTTTACCTGTTAATTCAGAGGCAAGAGGTGCCCAAAGTTGTCTTAGTCTTAACTTCCAGTTTCTTGTAGTCATTGTTGTGTCTCCAGGTGGAAGCATTCCTTCCTTTGGAACCAAAACCTGAAGGGAAACATGAGATAAGGTTGGGGAAGAAGAAGCAAAAACTTCACTAGGGGGTCACTAGCAGTGACAATGTGTAATGGCACTCCCATTTCTACCCCTCAATACCTGGCTATGGGAGAAACAGCACCTGGTAGGATTGAATATGAGTGTCCCTTCAAAATTTATATGTTGAAATCCTAACCCCCAATATAATGGTATTGGGAGGTGGGAGCCTATGGGAGGTGGTTAGGTACTTAGGATAGCTCCCCCATAAATGAGATTAGTGCTCCTACAAAAGAGGCCCAGAGAGCTCACTAATCTCTTCTCCTACTTTGTCTAGTAACGTTGGGAACACTCAATCTCATTATCAACCAATATAAGCATATTTGCAATATTTTGTAAATCTCTGCTGCTAGATCATGACATAAACTATCAGTGCTCTCTTTACTACTGGAAAGAGAGTCATTGGCATATTTAAATGTAATCAGATATGTACCCAATTCTCAAACCCCTAGAATCAATTGAGAAAATGTCTCCTTAAAATTCCGTTTCTCTAGAACTGATCATGATGCCAAAGTCTGTATTTGTCAGGGTTCTCTCTCTCTATATATAGATTAGATATATCCAATGGGATATAGGATTGGATATATCCTACTAAATATATCTATATGGATATAGATATTTCTCACAGTTCCAGAAGCATTAATGTGTTCATGAGGGCAGAACCCGCATGACCTAAACACCTACCAAAAATCCCAACTTTATAATATATATTTTTATATCTACAAATAAATACAGACATACAGTTGACCCTTAAACAACATGTGATTGAGCTGTGCAGAACCACTTACACATGAACATTTTTCTGCCTTTGCCACTCCTGAGACAAGATCAATCCTTCTTCTTACTCCTCCTCAGCCTGCTTAACATGAAGATGATGAGTATGAAGAACTTTATGATGATCCACTTTTACTTCATGAATAATAAATATATTTTCACTTCCTAATGATTTTTAATAACATTTTTTCTGTAGCTTACTTTGTTATAAGAATACAGTATATATATATTATATATACATACACACATATATATGTTCATTTTGCATTGCTATGAAGAATATCTGAGGCTGGATAATTTATAAAGAAAAAAGTTCTATTTGGCTCATGATTCTGCAAGATGTACAAGGATGGTACCTGCATCTCCTTGGCTCCTGAAGAGACCTGAGGAAGTTTTTACTCATGGCAGAAGGTGAAGGGACAGCAGGAGTGTCACACTTTAAGAAAGCTAAGAGGTGAGAGAAGAGAAGGGAGGAAAGAAAAGAGGAGGGAACAGGCTCCTTTAACAACCATATCCCACATAAACTCACTGCCAACCATTACCACTGGGGAGGGCACCAAGACATTCCTGAGGCATCTGCCCTCATGGCCTAAACACCTCTCATTAGGCCCCACCTCCAATATTGGGGATCACATTTCAACATGAGATGAGGAGGGAATAACATCCAAACTATATCAGTATATAATACATATAACATACAAATATGTATTTCTAATCAACAGTAAACCATTAGTTTATTGGAGAAGGAGGAGTCAAAAATTTTATGCAAATTTTCTACTGCACTGAAGTCAGCATTCCCAACCTTTGCGTTGTTCAAGGATCAACCTGAAATATATATATATATATATACACACACACACATACACACACACACACACACTTACTTAAATCACTACCTCCTACCATGATAACCTCTTGGACTTACATCCAGCAGGAGTTCCAAATCGTCTAGCCAATTAGAATATAGACAGCAAGATCCCTGTAAAACCCCAACCATCCACAAATGGCAACAACTCTTTTCCTGCTTAGATACTTACGGGCAAATGGAGGGAAAATAAAGTGAACACAACTCATCTTATACCAAAAATATCAGATCAGAATAGTAGAATTTATATGTTCAAACAAGTGCATTTATCCAAGAAAATCCCTTAACATTGAGAAGCAGAGTTTATGACAGTAAAGTTAATCTTGAAGTTAAAATTAAAGAAAACACATTAAGACAAATTTCCTATAAACCTATCAAATATAAAATTTGAATATAAAGATATATGATTTCCAGAAACATTAATATTATTTGTCTTTTTATTTACAGAGACTTTTTTTGCATAAAATGCAACAGGGCATAGCATACTTCATTTAAGTATTTTATCATCAAATTTGTGTTTGTGAGTTGGAAAGAAAAAGATTTAAAATATGTTACTTTGCCTATTAAATTAAGTTATTATATATTAAATTAGTTTTTGCCTATGGAAAATTAAAGTATTTGGTTTATTTCCTTCGTTATTATGACATTGAAAAATGTTTTTAATATCCAGATTATACTGAGTTATATTGAGAGACAGTAGTATTACAATCTGATATATTTTAAAAGTCTGACTCTCTAATTTGCTTAAAAGCATTTTCTTGGATGTTCTGAGTCAGTTTTTTTCTAAGTTCTGAGAGCCATTGCCAAAAGTGCCTGGTTTAATTAAAGTCACTTTTTGTTTTTGAAGTAGTTGTTTCTAATATATTATGTCTAACTTAAATATTCACCATGGGAAAATTTTATTTTGTTTCAACCAAGCATCATAAATTATTTCCATTCAAAGCAATACTAGAAATTATTAGAATAAGAGTAACTTTATGTAAGCATAAAGCACTAGTCATTTGTAGAAACACTTGCATTACAAAGTTTCCACATGCAAAGGCCTGATGGAGTCAGTGTTTCTCAAAATACTGAGGTTTATACTTAGAGCAGATGAAACTCATGTGTTTAAAAAGTAATATGTTCCATATGTTTCTGATTGCATTTTAAAAGTCACTGCCTTAAAAACTATAATCCAAAACAAATTGAATTTCTAGCTACATGATTTACCAGCCTAAGAACAGCTGTTGGAATTGAACATTATTTTACCCCATTGTTAACTAATGTCAGTGTGAGCATCATGGTAGAGACTATAATATACATCCATCTATATCCATTAGTCTCTCCTGGACACATGAGAGGATTATTCTTGTTTGTTTTTAGTTATTCAGGACCAAATGACTAGTTCCAGCCAATGAAATCTGTGTAAAAAATAAAGATATAATGTGTGCATGCAAATGTGTGTCTTTCTAAGGCAAAGTGTTTAACTGGCTAATACAAGAGCCTCCAGCAGCCACAGAAGTCATATATCTCTGATGGTGCAATTTCAAGGTAACAGAGCTTTCCTATCCAAGATATTTGAGTCACTGTGTATAGCAGAGACCACATTGACCCATGATGAACATGTTATGTGAGTAAGATATAGTCTTTGTTGGATTAAGCCACTGGGATTTGGGAGATAATTCGTTACTGTGGTATTACCTAGTCTAAACTAATACACATGCAGACACGTGTATTTGCATATATATGTATTTGCATATATTAGTACCATTTATCAATTAATAACCAACGTTTACAGCATTTAGTAACCAGCAATACAAATAATGTCTCTGCAATTGACCATTACAGGTTATTCTATCTATTTTGTCCATGAAAATCCAAATACTCTATGTGCATGTCTATTTCTCTTTTGTTCCCTATCTTCTATTTTCTAAAACTAGTCCTATGACAATCATTAAGAAGTTAGCACCTTTATTCAACATTATTATAAATTTATTTGGTGGTTTGAATTTTTTGTTTGCTTTTTAATGACAGATAGAGAAAAGAGTCATTGCTATGTTGTATGTAAAAAGTTTTAGCTTCCTATTAGGTTGCAAATATACATTGTGGGTCCAGAGCTATATCTTA
Source organism: Pan troglodytes (assembly GCF_028858775.2). NCBI lineage: Eukaryota > Metazoa > Chordata > Mammalia > Primates > Hominidae > Pan > Pan troglodytes. The sequence goes on along the minus strand of NC_072408.2, from coordinate 35,169,904 downwards.
TAAACTATTTCTAAAATGATTAGCTTTTCAATAGAGTCACTGTACTATCCATACTGTCATATGGATAACTTTACCATGAACAGTCTGGACATCTAGAACATCCAGACTCTGAATCCCACTTGTCTTTACTATTTCCAGTGACTTTTTTGGTTAGAGTTTCCTTTCTTTCTGAGAAGTTTTCTTTTTTTCCTGTGCTCCATGCATTCTACCCCCTAATTTTGTTATATTCTCTACATGTAACTTATTTTCTAAAATTACCCACCTGTTTCTGTTTTTTTAAATAATGCTTGTGCTGTTATCTAACAGTAATATATTTGGAAAGATACAAAATTATTGATATTTTCAAAATAATGTTATTTATTTGAGAATAAGTTATGCCATATTATAATTTTTTCTAGAGAATTTTACATAAACCAAGGTAGAAGCCAATCTAGTCATTATTAAAGAAAATAATAAAATTACTTTGTATATTTTTGTGATTCCTGTATATTTTTGAATAGCTTGCTTTAGGTACATAGGACTTTCTTTTCATTCCTTGACTTCTATAACTACATGCTTATTCAAGTTAAAAATGATAACTGCTTGAAATACTTTTGTTATCTATGTAAACATAAAAGGAAGGATAATGTTATGCATTCATAATAATTATCACTTAGTTAATAATATTTATTTACATTTCTCCAGGGAACCCTTAAATTTAACACTTCATCATAAAACAAAACAATATATGCAAACAATATATGCAAAACAATATATGCAAACAATATAAAGCAAGCTTTATGTTTGAATCAAAGCAATATATTTTGAAAGCCAAGTTAATTTTTTTTTAATAATGGATATGGTTACATGGCATAGTTTCTATTATTAGAAAATGAAGGAAAGTGGCAATAGAAGAAAGTAGATGACAGTTAAGGAGTTCTTGTTAGAAACAGAAGATTGTAGCTCAAACATAAGAACATATGCCAAATTAAATTGATTAATTGTTTCAGTCCTTTCTGTCATACTTTCCTTAGAGATAGTACTTCAACTCAGAATAAGTGTGCCAATTAGAACAACTCAAAAAGATTGTCAAAATTTTATTAAGTGAAGTTAAAATAAAGTTGTAGCTAAAATTGTTTCTTAATCTGAATTAATATGCTGGTTGAAAATGATGTAGTCATACAGTGTCAAAGCATTCTAGAGCTTTGGAAGAAAACTAAGAGATCATCTGAATAAATTCTTCTTTGAAGCATTGAAAATTGTAGTTTAGAAAAGTAAAGTGAGCCATTTGTGTCATACAACTGTTGAGACTTTCAAGCTTTCTTAAATTTAGTATTGCTTTTGTGGTTTGTTTCTTTGAGGTTTTAAAATTTATTAGTTACCCATTTTTTTTCTTTCTTAATGCTGTAATAATGTTAAGGAAATGAGGGTTTTAGTCCTAAGGCAAGATATAATGTGTGCATGCAATTTTGTTTACTTTAAATTATAATGCAATTTCTAATACCGTTACCTTTTTAATTATTTACTAGTAATATATCCTACAGTTATTTCTTACTTTTACTAGAAGCAGGCACAGAGAATATCTGACTGCTAGAAAAGTGAAGTTGGGACCCTGTGACAAAAGCATCTGCTGATTGTAGGTTTTGGAAAAGCCTCTCTGTCCAAGTATTGATTTTGTGCTGCCTTTTTAAAAACACACATTCTAGAGGTAAACAACAGGAGACATGTACTCTAGCCTTTTTTCTGTGTATTTAGGAAATACTTTTCCTACAACTGCCTGAATATTCCACTTTACAATGAAACTTGCATAGTTGGCATGAGCTGAGTAACAATTAAGAATATCATTTTTCATACCATGCCAAATATTGTTCTATTTTACTTAGTTCATATTTTGCATTTCGGACTTTCATATTTAACTTGATTCAAATAGGTAGTTTTGGTTTAAAATAGTTTGAAAATAACAAAGGTATTTGTTTTAGTCTTTACCTTCTATACAAGTTTAAAGCAAAACTGATCACTGAAACGAAGCGTGGGCAATAATTAGAAACTTTTTTTTTTTTTGCTTTTCAACATTTTTTTAAGATCAAAAGAGTATGGAAATTTAAGGAGAGTAGAAGTGATATAATGGGTAGGAAAATAATATGCTGGGAGCTATGTTGAGCAAGCCAGCATTATGTGTTTGCTTGACAGCCTGCCTTTCATGATTTCAAACGCACTAAATAAGGTTTGTAGAAATTTCCAGTGGTCAGCATTAATTCAGAGTCTCTACTGCTAGTGCAAGGAATGCATATAAGGTGCGTGATTTGTTGAGAGCAGAATTAATGCAACTTAATTGAGTCTATTATTCTGTGGATATTAATAGGGGACACTGCTGAGAAGTGAACATTGAGAGACAAACGGAAAAAAGAAAGGATATAGACCTGGGTTTTAGAAAGTTATAAGTGAGGGCTTGATGTGAAAGCTCGTAGTTCCATTATATCTGTGAGTAACTCAGTGGTGCCTGTCCATATCAAATTTCTTCACCTGGCATGATTACCCAGTGGGAAAAAAGAAGGAGTTAATGTGTTACTAAATTGTGTCTGGCTTACTTAATTCCATTCAGCAACGTTTGGAGATTGCATCAGCATGTACCTAGGATTACCACCATCCTAAAATTTAATTGAAAAAGGGAAATATAAAATCCATTATATTAAAATACTGTTCTGTAGCAGGGTGTGGTGGCTCATGCCTGTAATTCCAGAACTTTGGGAAGCTGAGGTGGGTGGATCATCTGAGGCCAGGAGTTTGAGACTAGCTTAGCCAACATGGCGAAATCCCCTCTCTACTAAAAATACAAAAATTAGCCGGGCATCGTGGCAGAGACCTGTAATCCTAGCTACTCGGGAGGCTGAGGCATGAGAATTGCTTGAACCCGGGAGGCGGAGGTGGCAGTGAGCCGAAATTTCGCCATTGCACTCCAGCCTGGGGGAAAAGAGCGAGACTCCATCTCAAAAAAAAATTAAAAAATTGTTTTGTAAAAGATATTGGGAAAGTGTTGGATAATCTTCTACCTGGAGAACTAAATAAACTCTCATAAATAGCAATCCTATAACACTTCCTCTTATTATTGCCCACAGCAAAGCAATCCTAAAGTCCAGCTGATTCTCTTTTCTTAAATGTCCATTCATGTTGTCAACTCACTGCCAACTACATTCCCACTACTACTGATCAAATTCTCATTGCTGCAGTTCCCTATCAACTCTTACCTTCAAATTTATCTCTCTGCCTATAATTTTCTCTCCATATCATTCTCCATATTGCCTCTAGAGTTAGTGCATTTGAAAAAATTACCAAAAAATAAAATTGCAAAATTGTTCACTAACATCAGAGAGAGAGTCCTCATCATAAAGAAAGTGATACTCAAATATTTGTATCCAGAAGATTTACCTAAAAACCTTGTAGTCTGGCTTAGAATAGGAACTCAAAACTATGTGTTCTATAAACAAAGTCACATTTGTCCTTTAAGTTTGGTCTTAAAGGACAAAAAGGTGTGATCTGGGTTAAAAAGTAAGAGAGGACATTCTAGGTGTAAACTATATTTTGCAGAAGAAAAAAGATTTGGAAAAATAATTTTAGTGAGTCTATAACATATTTTCTATTTTAAAGGTCTAAGGTATACATAAACCATAATTAACAAATGTCTAATAAAGTATAATGTGTGTATAAATATATGCATGCATACATTCATATGCATACATATATATGTATATATAAAAGAATAAATTTTAAAAATCGATTTAAAATTCTTTAACTCATGCAAGAAATACTTGCTATACCTGGAAACATCTTGCAACTTGTCATATTTTTCAAACGATTTCTAATTATCTGAGCTGCATTTTATTTTAAATTGATAACCTCAAAGATATATCAACTGGAATATCTTCTTTGATGTCACTGTCATCTGACTAATTTTCCCTGTTCAAACAACTGTAAAAGTGGGTCAATTATAAGTTATGAAGTAACTGTTTTCACATTTTGAATGATAGGCTGCACAGGATGGTGAGCCATGATAGAAGGGAAACAAATGAGGCAAATGTTGAGAGTCAGTCCTCCACAGGTGTTTCACATTTCTGTACATGTCAGCAGAAATACTGACATTGTTTTACCCAATCCTTCTTTTCAAGTACACTTATATAACAAACACGCTTGGAAGAGAGAGTCCCTTCCTCCTGGGAAAAGGCTGGGCAGGTTTGCTTGCAAACCCAGTATAAAATATCGGAATTCCCTGTAATCCCAGCACCTTGGGAGGCCGAGGTGGGCAGATCATGAGGTCAGGAGATCAAGACCATCCTGGCCAACATGGTGAAAGCCCATCTCTACTAAAAACACAAAAATGAGCTGGGCATGGTGGCACACACCTGTAATCCCAGCTACTTGGGAGGCTGAGGCAGGAGAATTGCTTGAACCAGGGAGTCAGAGATTTCAGTGAGGCAAGATCTTGCCACTGCACTCCAGTCTGGCAACAGAGCAAGACTCGGTCTCAAAAAAAAAAAAAAAAAAAAAAAAAAAAAAAAAGATGGGAATTCACTAGGCTCTGGATTCTTTAGCTGTAACACAAACTCACTGCATGTGTAGCATTCACATTGGCCTTTCTGTGGGACTTCACGGACAAGGGAAACTCACATAAAGTTTATTATGCTGCAGTACCATGAGTAATATAAAGTCTTTTGGTCTCTGACCCTGTATAGTGTCTTCTATGGCAGGTTAACTAGCTAACTTGTAAGTAGGGTAAATCTCAGACTCATCACAGATTTTGACAATGAGTCACAGTTGCTCCAGCTTTCTGTCAAGGTCCCCTCCAGACTTGGAGGGGTCCCGCCTTCCCACAAGGAAGGCAAACTCAGAGCATGGTAGTTTTATTATGAGAGAGAGGTATTAGAGTTTGGAGCTATTTGATCTCTGGGATTTGTGGAACAGAGCACCATAGAGAGAAGAGATACCTCGAAAACAAGATCCAGAAATATCATAGGCAATCTCTTGAATGTTTCACATACACAAAGCCGCTCATTCATCGAGCAAGGCTCCAAGGGACCAAAGAACAATTTAAAATAAAAACAACATCTACCATAAAAAGAGCAATTATTGGGAAACTTTGAGCTGAACAACCTGGGGTTGTGAGACACTTGAGTTTTAAATAATGACCATGGAGAGATTTCTTGAACACTCCAAGTATTGTATATATACCCCAGACAGGGAATACTTTAGAAATAGAGTTAATCTAGATCTAGAGATAAGACTACTTCAAACTCATTCTAACAAAGCTAAAAAACAAAGCTTATGGGATCAAGCTAATCTGAAAGTGAATTAATTTAATATTCTAATTGAGCAAGGAAGCAAAATCTTGAAATATAAAAACCATAGCATCCATAATGTCTTTAAAAATTAATACAAAATGGAAGAAGAAAAAAATGTGATCCATAATCAGGATAAAAATCAATAAATAGAAACAAACTAGAAATGTCAGAGATTTTAGAATTATCAAAGGACTTTAAAACAGGCACTAACAATATATTCAAAGGAATATATTGGAAGGAAAAATTGAACATAATGAGGAAACTCACAGGGATGTAAATAGAGAAATAGAAGATATAATAGAGAATCAGCAGGGGATTCTAGAGATGAAAAATATAATCTCCTAAAAATGACAAATTCACTGAATCTACCTAATAGCAGACTAGAGACTTCAAATAAAAAGATAAATAAACTTGAAGAGAGGGCAATAGGAATTATACAAATTGAACATAAAGAGAAAAAGGTTGAAAAAATAAACAACATGATCCATGGCACAACATCAAGCAGTCTAATGTGCATGTAATTGAAGTGTCAGCATATGAAAATAGGGAAATTGGAGCATAAAAATAGGAAGGATTAATTGTTACACATTTTTATGAAAACTATAGGCCAAAATATCCAAGCTGTTCAATGAACCCCAAGCAGAATAAAGAGATAAAACAGCTCCAAAGCACATTACAATCAAATTGCTGATGCTCAATGATATGAAGAAAATCTTAAAGGCAACGTGTAAAAAAGGACATACTGCATTTGTTACCGGAAACAATGATAAGAATAACCACTGCATTATCATAAGAAACCAAATGGTGATAATTTATAAAATATATTCAAATATAATTATGTTTATTTTGTGAGCATACACAATTTTTTAAATGTCTTCACATTATTTGAGAAAATATGGAAGATCTCTTTCTCCCTAAAAGAATGTCTTTCCTTGTCAGTTTCTGCTCCTAAACTATTCATGTTTAAATTATTTTGGTTGAAATTTGTGATCATTGTTTTCAGGTGTCAACTTGACTGGGTTAAGAGATACTCAAACAGCTGGTAAAGCATTATTTCTGGATATGTCTATGAGGGTGTTTCTGGAAGAGACTGGCATTCGAATCAGTGAACTAAGATCTGTCCTCACCCAATGTGGACACACCCCATCTAGTTGGCTGAGGGCCTGGATAGAACACAAAGGGAGAGGAAAGGTAAATTGACTCTCTGTCTCTCTTTTCCAGAGTGGGGACACCTTTCTTCTCCTACATCTTGTACAACAGAACTCCAAGTTCTCTGGCCTTTGGACTCTGGAATTTGCACCAGCTGTTCCCCAAGGTTCTCCTGCCTTTGGCCTCAGCCTGCGAGTTACATCATTAGCTTCACTGATTCTGATACTTTAAGTGTTGGACTGAGCAACGTTACAAGTTTCACTGGTATTTCAGCTTTTGGATGGCTTTTGGTCAGACTTCTCAGCCTCCATAATTGCATAATCCAATTCCCTTTATAAAGCCCCATTATATCTATCTATCTGTCTGTCTGTCTGTCTGTCTGTCTATCATCTATCTATCTATCTATCTATCTATCTATCTATCTATCTATCTATACAATGTGTATGCATAGCCTATTGGTTCTGTCTACCTGGAGAACTCTAATACAAAAGTATTTTAAGGTAAAATATATTTCAATCAAATAGTTAAATTTATGAAAATTAAATGCAGAAAATATTTTTCAGTATTTTTTGCCATTTTGAGAGATTATGTATCCAGTTGTTTTTTTCTGGAGAAACAGTTGAGAGAAGACAGAAAAATATAGTAATTTAAGTAATAAAACAAGTTATATAGTAGAATACAGGGGCAAATATTGATCACTAGCACCCTCAATCTCAGCATATGTATTAAGCATAAAAATAAAGCCCATATTGTGCTCTCAAGTTTATCCTTAAACTGCTGTAAATTTCTATTCCATGGGCACAAACTTTCTACTGCTTACATCTCCCCAGACATGCATATTCAGCTGTGTCCTCTTAAAGCTAATTATATATATTATTCAACATCCCTGGTGTTTTTGTTATAATATTAAAGCTTTCAGGTATAAATATTAACTATGATTATATAATTGTATAATTTTAGGCTTCAGCCATAAGAGGAATCCAAGGAACGCCAGGCTGCTTCTTGTGTCCCTGAACTCATTCTATATAGGAAATTACTTACTCAATACATGCATTAAGTTAAATAAAGAATGAATATTACAGGTTAACAGGCAGCCAGGAAAGATGGGTAATTAAAGGATACATCTGAATGCAAATTAAGCACACATCATAAGGACCATGATAAAGTATGATTTAACTAAACAGAAGAATCTAGAATCAAGAAAAGTAGGAGCACATAATAGGCCCGTAGATGAGACACACAAATGAATTTACTTACATTCATGATTTTGATGAATACCAGTTGTAGAGTAAAAATAGTATTGTGAGTGAAAATAATTCTACAACCACAGAAACTAGTTCAGTATTATCATTAAAAGTTGAAATAATCCATATCCTGTGACCAGCAATTTCATACCTAGGTAAATACATTACAGAAACTATTGTAGTTGTGAACAGAAGATGTGTACAAAAATGTTTTTAACATCAACACTGTTTAAAGCAAAAATAAATATTTGTGTAGTAAAAATGAATTGTAGATTCATCATTATCACCAATGAACATAAAATTGCAACCTAAATAAACAAATCACAGAGGAATACATGAGAAATGATTTAATTAATTCAAAATTTCAAATAAAACTAAGCCAAACACCGCATATTCTCACTCATAGGTGGGAATTGAACAATGAGATCACATGGACACAGGAAGGGGAATATCATACTCTGGGGACTGTGGTGGGGAGGGGGGAGGGGGGAGGGATAGCATTGGGAGATATACCTAATGCTAGATGACGAGTTAGTGGGTGCAGCGCACCAGCATGGCACATGTATACATATGTAACTAACCTGCACAATGTGCACATGTACCCTAAAACTTAAAGTATAATAAAAAAATAAAATAAAAATAAATTTAAAAAAAAAAAAAAAAAACTAAGCCATATATGTTGTTGTCTTACATGCTATTATGAGATGATACAAATGAGATTAATACCATAAATCAAACTAAGGGAATGAGTTCCACAAAGTAACGAAGGTATTTTCTTTTGAAGTTTAGGAGAGAAATGTGATTGGAGGAGGACATATGGAAGGCTTGAAATGAACAGATAGTTTCTCTCTTTAAGCTGGGCACGTAGTAAGTACATGTTTTTTGTTCGTTTGTTTGTTTTTGCTTGGACATATTTTGACAGTCTGTAGGGTGTGGTGTTTGAAAACATGGCGTGGTTAAGTTAAATAGACTTAATTTAAACTGCTTTCACTACTTACTAGCTTGTAGCTTTCAGCAAATTACTTAAACCCTTTGGGCCTCAGTTTGCTCACCTGGCTGTCAATTGGGAATAACTCATGACATTATTTTGAGAATAAAATGATTGATAGATAGATAGATAGATAATTAAAATATGGCACAAAAAATAACTCTTTGAGGTTAAGCTGATATTATTGGTAATTTTTGTAGGTATTATAAGTATCTCTTTTGGAGACTACATTTTAACTTATATGGCATGTTTTTCCCTGTTTTAATTTAAAATCTTTCTAAAATTACACATCTTCTGGTACACTGACAGAGTATTTTTCTATCAAAAAATTTATTATAGAAGCTCAACTAATAAACAGTATAATTTAACTGTCTTTAGTATGAATTATATTGAATTTCACATACGTTATCATAAAAATTTGTCTTATACTAGTCTAATAGATTTAATAATGACAATAATTATCAACAATATTAATGTGTTAAAAGATATTTAATAAAGTGAAATGACAATCTCGAATTTTAATTTGAAGCACTTTTGAAAAAGTATGTTAACTTACTGAACAACTATCTGCATATTGAAATATATTTAGTTGTTATGGAAGCAATTTCCATAATCAGAAAAGTAGAGAATTATATAGTAAACATTTTTATATTCACTACCATAATGTAAGATACATGTTTAATAACTTATTTTAATTTTTTTGAAAAGTGAAATGTAACTGATAACTATGTGGTTACTTTTATTTTCATTCACATACCTCTATTCTACCTAAGAAGCAACCATGATCATGAATTTGGTGAATAAGCATCTTAGGTCTATATATGTGTATGCATGTGAATATCTATCTATCTATCTATCTATCTATCTATCTATCTATCTATCAATCTATCTATATATCTATACACACACACACAAATACTTGGATATGTGTTCATATGAAATATATATCATGCGTCTGTGATTTCTGACAAATTATATAATTATATTATGCTACAAATATCTTTATGAAACCCTATTTTTCATTTAATAATATTTTTGAAATTTTGTTAACAGATATGTATCTATTTTTACTGGTATATAGTGACCATCTTTTATTTAATGATTCCCTACTACAAAGTATTCAGGTGGTCTATAATTTTTCATAGGTCCAAATAGTGCCAAAATGAACATAATTATGCATATTAACTTATAAACTTATATGATGTTTTATCTAAAATAAAATTAATTTTGTCTCCCAGAAGAAAATTATATTCCTGTATAAAAACATGAAATATTTATTTTCTTTTTTCTTAAAGATTAGAAATGGACACATTTAGATAGGGAAGCTTTTATGTTAGTTCTGATTGAGTCTTCCTGAATGGCAATCACAAATAATTGGTATATTTACCAATTTCATTAAAAGATGAATGCTTTATTCACTAAATCATGGCCAATTCTACTAAAATATATTAATTTTTAGGTGACGTTATTTTGAAAATGATATTGCTTGAATAATTTAGTTTCATTTTATCCTATTGTTTTTTAAAATGGTAAAATTAAGTCTAATTTCCCCATAAAGGAAAGGTAAATATATAGAAATTTATTTTATACTAATAAAATTATAGTTATTTCTACCAAAAAATAGACATGCCTAGTTTTGTGAGAAGCAAACCTGACTTTGATCTCTCACTACTAAACACAATCCAAGATATGTCTGCAACTCTTAAAAAAAGAGACAGATTCAACATGTATTACATTAATGACATCTTGACATAAATATTTAGATTGTGAAAGAAATACACAATTAATACTCCATAAATTATAGTTAAAGTGTAATTATGAGCGTTTGGGGAGGATATGTAGTCATTTGATACGACGCATTTTGGTCTTGCTTTAGCCAAAACCAAAGTTTGAACATTCTCCAAATAAAAATCTAAGATTTTGGAAACCAACTTCACATATGTAAATTTTCTTCCCTACACTATTCAGAATACAACTTGATGGGTCAGAATAGAAATTCCAGTCTTTTTTTAAATTATTATTATACTTTAAGTTCTAGGGTTCATGTGCACAACGTGCAGGTTTATTACATATGTATACTTGTGCCATGTTGGTGTGCCGTACCCATTAACTCGTTATTTACATTAGGTATATCTCCTAATGTTATCCCTACCCCCTTATGTGATCCTGGGTTGGATCCTGTACTAGAAAAAGAATGTTAGTACAACAAAGGGAGAAATTTGAATAAGGTCTTTAGATGAGATAAGAGTATTGTATCAATGTTTGATCATTGTACTGTGATTATATAAGATGTTAATAATTGGGAAATCTGGGAGAAGGGCGTATAAGAAATAATTGCACTAATTTTCCAACAGTGTGAAAGTAATTCAAAATGAAAGGTTAAAAATGAAAGTATGGTGCTTGAATTCTAGTCAAAATATTCATCAGCTGATGGTAATTAACAAAATGTAGCATGTCTGTAACTAGACAATCGAATATTATTCATCTCTAAAAAGAACTGAAGTGCTGACATGGGCTATAATATGATGAACCTTGAAAACATGCTACGTGAAAGACACCAGGCACAAAATATCACACTGTATGATTGCATTTATGTGAAATGTCCAGAATGGGAAAATACATATATAGAGAAAGTAGATTAGTATTTGACAGGGGTTGGGGGCTCAAGGGGAATGGAGAGTGACTGCTCATGGATATGGGGTGGCTTATGAGGGTGACAAAAATGTTCTAAGATTAGATAGTGGTGACAGTTGCACAATTATGTAAATATATTAAAAACTTCTGGACTGTTAAAAAGAAAGAAATTCCAACAATAATTCATTTGTTAGTTTGGACTTTTCTCCACAGGATGAGGAAAAAGTATCCCAAAAGAAATGCATTATTTTTATTTAAGTATTATAGCTTCCTTGAGTATTACCATGAAAATTAGACTCCTGGACATGATGAAGTAAACAGTCCTAGATTTTTCCTCCCATTATATCCTAATTTTTCAAAAATAAACAAAATAAATAAACTTTTCAGCATTGATCAACAGGAGGCACAGGATTGTTATCTCTGAGAAAAAGAAAACAAATTTGGTTTCCTTTCTTTCCAAGAAAGGGAACCCATGCTGAGTGCGGTGCTCTCACTGAACAGAAGAGCCAGAGATCAGAGCGTGGAGGGCCTAAGGAAGCTGGAATTTACAGGTAGAGTATAGGAGAGGATGAAGAAACAATAAGATAGAGCTCTCCATAGGGGACACCTCGAGTCTTTGATTAGATGCTGAACCAAATGTGGCTCTGTTGAGGCTTCAGCAGACTAGGAAAAGAGCAGGTAGCATGAAGTTAAAAGATGAACAATTTCCAGAGCTCACAAAGTCCTAGGAGACCTCTGAGTTTTGATCATCCAAGTCAGAGAGAATGTAAGGTTGTTTCATATTCAAAATTAATCAGTGTAATTGCTTATATTAATGGAATAGAGATGAAAGAAATCATAGGATTTACCATCCATCTTGAGAAACTACCTTAATCTAACAAAGAGCATATACAAAATAATGTACACTGAAAATCACACTTAATGGTGAAAGACAAAATGCTTTCTTTCTAAGATTGGAAACAAGACATTTATTCTGACTAATTATCATCAACACTGTATTAGAGTCCATAAAAAGGGCAATGAATCAAGAAAAGGAAATAAGATAAACAAATTGGGAGAAAAAAAGTGGAACCGTACCTATTCATAATTTATATACATAGAATATTCCAGGAAAACTAAAAAAGAACTCCTAGAGTTAATGACTGAATTTAACTGTATGTTCATAAAAAAAACAAATAATGAGAAAATAATGTAAGAAAAAATCAAATTTGATAGCATTGGAAATGTAGGAAAAATTCTTAGGAAGACATTTGAAAAAATATGTATGAGATATGTACACTGAAAATTATAACATTGCTGACAGAATAAAGAAGACCTATATATATGAACAAATGTTCTATGTTCATAAATTGAACATTTATTTATTTATTTATTTATTTTTAAATTTTTTTAATACTTTAACTTTTAGGGTACATGTGCACAATGTGCAGGTTAGTTACATATGTATACATGTGCCATGTTGGTGTGCTGCACCCATTAACTCGTCATTTAATATTAGGTATATCTCCTAATGCTATCCCTCCCCCCTCCCCCCACCCCACAACAGGCCCTGGTGTGTGATGTTCCCCTTCCTGTGTCCATGTGTTCTCATTGTTCAATTCCCACCTATGAGTGAGAACATGTGGTGTTTGGTTTTTTGTCCTTGCGACAGTTTGCTGAGAATGATGGTTTCCAGCTTCATCCATGTCCCTACAAAGGACATGAACTCATCATTTTTTATGGCTGCATAGTATTCCATGGTGTATACGTGCCACATTTTCTTAATCCAGTCTATCATTGATGGACATTTGGCTTGGTTCCAAGTCTTTGCTATTGTGAATAGTGCCGCAATAAACATACGTGTGCATGTGTCTTTATGGCAGCATGATTTACAGTCCTTTGGGTATATACCCAGTAATGAGATGGCTGGGTCAAATGGTATTTCTAGTTCTAGATCCCTAAGGAATCGCCACACTGACTTCCACAATGGTTGAACTAGTTTGCAGTCCCACCAACAGTGTAAAAGTGTTCCTATTTCTCCACATCCTCTCCAGCACCTGTTGATTCCTGACTTTTTAATGATTGCCATTCTAACTGGTGTGAGATGGTATCTCATTGTGGTTTTGATTTGCATTTCTCTGATGGCCAGTGATGATGAGCATTTTTTCATGTGTCTGTTGGCTACATAAATGTCTTGTTTTGAGAAGCATCTGTTCATATCCTTTGCCCACTTTTTGATGGGGTTGTTTGTTTGTTTCTTGTAAACTTGTTTGAGTTCATTGTAGATTCTGGATATTAGCCCTTTGTCAGATGAGTAGATTGCAAAAATTTTCTCTCATTCTGTAGGTTGCCTGTTCACTCTGATGGTAGTTTCTTTTGCTGTGCAGAAGCTCTTTAGTTTAATTAGATCCCATTTGTCAGACTTTTGTTGCCATTGCTTTTGGTGTTTTAGACATGAAGTCCTTGCCCATGCCTATGTCCTGAATGGTATTGCCTAGGTTTTCTTCTACAGTTTTTATGGTTTTAGATCTAAGATTTAAGTCTTTAATCCATCTTGAATTAATTTTTGTATAAGGTGTAAGGAAGGGATCCAGTTTCAGCTTTCTACATATGGCTAGCCAGTTTTCCCAGCACCATTTATTAAACAGGGAATCGTTTCCCCATTTCTTGTTTTTGTCAGGTTTGTCAAAGATCAGATGGTTGTAGATATGCGGCATTATTTCTGAGGGCTCTGTTCTGTTCCATTGGTCTATATGTCTGTTTTGGTACCAGTACCATGCTGTTTTAGTTACTGTAGCCTTGTAGTATAGTTTGACGTCAGGTAGCATGATGCCCCCAGCTTTGTTCTTTTGGCTTAGGATTGACTTGGCAATGCGGGCTCTGTTTTGGTTCCATATGAACTTTAAAGTAGTTTTTTCCAATTCTGTGAAGAAAGTCATTGGTAGCTTGATGGGGATGGCATTGAATCTATAAATTACCTTGGGCACTATGGCCATTTTCACAATATTGATTCTTCCTACCCATGAGCATGGAATGTTCTTCCATTTGTTTGTATCCTCTTTTATTTCATTGAGCAGTGGTTTGTAGTTCCACTCAAATTGCTCTATAAACTCAATGTAATCATAATGAAAATACTAGGAGTTTTATTTTTTTGCTGAAATTAACCAACTGATTCTAAAATTTATGTGAAATTACAAAGAACATAGAATGATTGATATTATTTTGAAACAGAGGAAGAAAATTACAGGATATTTGACAGATTTCCAAGCATACTATAATGCTACCATAATCGAGACAGTATGTTGGAATAAAGATATAGCTTACAGATCAGTGGAACAGAATAGAGAGTTGAGAAACTGACCCACATAAATATGTTTATTTACTTTTTTACAAATACACCAACGTTTTCCAATGGGGGAAAGAATAGTATTTTCATCAAATAGTGGTGGAACAATTAGCTATTTATAAGAAAAAATAATGGACCTTAACTCTTACTACACACACAATCTTAACATTTTTCTTAGACCTATCTATAAAGTATGTGGAAAAATAAGACAGAAAAAAATCCGCGTAATCTTGGAGTTGAAAAAGCCTTTTTAAATGATATAAATACAAGCAAATTTTAGGAAAAAAATGATAAACAATCAAATAAAATACCTCTGATTCAAAGACATATGAAAATGAGATAAAATACACAAAATACATATGTCTGGGAAAGAACTTGCATCTAGGGTATATTAAAGCCTTCTATAACTCAGTCATAATTTAAAAACCAAGTCACAAATGTGCAAAATGTTTGAAAAGGCACTTCACAAGAGAAGACTTATAACTAGCCAGTAAGCAAATTAAGCTGTGCTCAATATAATTTGTCATTAGGGAAATGCAAATTAAAACTACAACTAGATATATAAGCACTATAATAGCTACATTTAAATGACTGACAATATTAAATATTGGAAAGTATATGGATCAACTAAAACTCATATCACTGATGTGAATGTAAAATGGTACAATTACCTCAGAAAATAGTTTGCTAGTGTTTTGCAAAATACGGTACCGCAAAGTACATACCGCAACATGATTATGGTATAATGCAGCAATATCACATCTTGGTATTTGTCAAGATAAACTAACCATATACTGAAAGAAATTATCCTGTATGACTGCTCATAGCAGCTTTATTCATAATAATCCCAAACTGGAAACAATCTAAATGTTCATCAATAGGTGAATAAATTAACAAGTGATGGTACCGCTATGCAATAGAATACTACTCAGCAATAAAAGAAATAAACCAATGATAAATTAACAGCCTGAATGAACCTGAAGCCACTTGGCTGCTAAGTGGCCCAAGGAAATTTTGGGGATTCTGAAAATATTTTACTTTTTGATAACGGAATGGTAGCCATTGGGAGTATATGTTTGTCAAAACATATCAAACTTTATGATGAAAATTTATTTTATATAACTCAATATAGTTAATTACATGATTAAAAAATAACTTCACCTATACATTTTCAATTGGTGACACATTTATATCACAATCTTATTTTCAGGGTACATACAATGAAACTAGAATAAAATAGTTTTTACACAGATACATATTTCTGGATTTTGGCATAAATAGCATTAATGATCCATAAGAAATTATAAACTTCAGACACTGGCTATAAACAATTTACATTTAATTTGGTTACATAAGCTATGTATACTTTTTCCTCCTGTTTATTTATGGATTGTTTAATTTTTGTTTTTAAGATCAAAAGCCACAGAAAAACATATCAAGTATCACAAATGCAAAGTTTTAAAAAATGGCAAATTAGTGGTAATAAGTAATAGTTGCCATTAAAGTCACAAGCACTTAGCTGGACAAAAGGATGCTAAGAAAACTTTATTTAGCCTAGTCCACAAAATTATAATATAGTTATGCCTTAGAGAAATATAAAATAAGACTACTTACATAGATTTTGGAAATGCTATTCCAAATAATAAAAAAAAAGATCATGAACAATTGGGGTAAAGATAAAAGTAATTTTCCTCTTGATTGATACACATTGCCAATATTAACTAGGTATGTGAACTTATATTTTCAATATAAATTAGTTTTACACCAGAATCAAATAGCTGTTTCACAACCTTAACTCAATGAATCTTTATTAATCCTTATCTGAAAACCAAAATTGTATTTCAAAGTCCAGGTTTGACTGGATGAAACCATGAGTTTGCATATATTTGTTTATTTAATGTTCTTTTAGTCTATCGCCTCATTCAGATTATGACTGATGACCTGGGTAACAAATGAAATGATAAAGTATCAGGTCCGACATACTTTGAGAAAAAAAAAAAAAGAATTAAGATACAGGTTCTAAATAAATGAAGTTATTTAACCCTGGTATCGTTTTCCTTTTTTCTTCACTAACCATGGGACAGCCAGAGTTTTCTGTGCTATTCCCAAACCAGCTTGCAGAGCAAATAGGGCATTGAAAAGTGCCAAAAGAAAAATAAAAACACACATTACAATGATAATTACCATCTTGTTAAAACACAGTATAATAAGGTTCCAATTTGGTCCATAGCTTTTGTTACATAAAATGACGCTTAAAGCACCGGAAAAGGACTGATCCACATGCTACTGTATTTAATATTATACCAATGTATTTTCAGAGCAAAATAATTAAAATACTTAAGTTAGCCAACAAATGGCCCTGCTAAAAATTCCCCTAGTACATTTCTTAATATATAAATAACAAAATAACAATAACAAATAATAAATTGTTTATAATAATTAACAAATAATAATAACATATAATACAATAATAATTATGGTATGGTATCTATGGTGTACTTATCCCTGCTTGCATTATTTAGTTAAGTTTGAAAATTACTGTAAAGTGGAAATCCCAATGAAGAGTCTCTAAAATTTTAATGATATGAATAACTATTGTGAAATTAATAATTATCCTTGTCATATTACTGTTGAAAGTTAAAATATTAGGTATTAATTTGGAATAATTAAATAATAGAAACAATTCACATGTAGGTTAAAGTAACTGCTACCAAAAAGGATTACAATCACAAGCACAACTTATTCTCTTTGA